>NC_082345.1:33244515-33869515 GCF_027477595.1 Haemorhous mexicanus | reverse complement strand
TCAGAAGAGTGCCTCCAACTGCTTGGAGGATGTTTCCAAGTCATCTGAGCATTTTTTCACTTTCCTTAGCACTGCTTGAAACATCCCAAGCTTAACATTATGATGACGCAAGGAAAATCTCTTATTTACTTTGCAAAAACAACATCTTGTCTATCTCTCAGTGACAAGTATTAATGGGCAATCCTGGAACATCTGAGCTGAAGCATTCTCATTTTATAGACCATCTGCTCTCAAACAGGATCTATTCAAATGGCCTCTGTTTGGCCAGATTTCCAGGGGTGTGTGTATTGCCCAGGCAGCTGCAGAAGGCAAAATGCAGGGTGAGGGAGACAAGGTCATTGTGGGTAGGTTTGTGTACAAGAATATCTGTGAGTTCTGAGGGCTAGTCTGCAGCACTTCTATTTGCTGATTTATAGCTGTCAAAGCACTTTGGGGTCTTGCACCAACCCAAAAAAAGAGAAAAAGAAAAAAAAGAAAGGAACCCCATGTAATTAGAGTAATTCTGCTGCATGCAGAAATGAAGGTGTTTGATGGCAAAATTGAGATTAAAATCATTGTGGTTGGATACATTCAGGATAAGTCACAGCATTGCCTTAGAAGCCACATTAATCAGTTACTTTAATCACAGCTGTTTTTCATAAATTCAGTCTGTGGATAAAGAAGGCGTGAGGGTACATAGGTGCAATTTTCTTACAACTTTAAAGAATAATGAAATAACACCTTTAAATACCTGAGGTTTTCAGACCAATGCTACTGCTTGAGAAGAGCAGAGTCATAGTCTAAACTGACCATGTTTCCTTCTAAACAATGTACAGTGTCACAGGAAAAAGGATCTGTCATTTGCTGTGGGAAACCTAAAAATAACAGCTTTTTAAGACTCAGCTCAGAAAAGGACTTTATTCTGTTAACCATTTTGACCTTTTCTTCCTGTCTTCTCCCTTGCAAGGAAAGAAATCATGGGCTATATGCCTGAAAAGAGTAATGGAAAAGTAGATTTTTCTGGTGATTTTTTAAAAGAATGTTTCCTTATATATCTGTTTGCATAAGAGCTTAAAAGAGAAGATTATATTATTATACCTGTATTTAGTCTAGGCATGTTTGTGACACTCTTCATGTTAGTATATCTCTCATTTCATAAATTATCAACTACCTCAAAAAAAGTGGTTTCATCAGCTACTCTTCCTTTCAACTAGTTTCTTACAGATAAAAGGACTTCTGATCCATTCCTTCTGTATCAGGGATCTTTTTTGTGTTAGTGCTTTGTTTAAACAGATGTTAAATAAAATTACAAGAATATTGTATGTCTACAAACCAGTCCTGTCAGGTCATGAAGACTGATAATTCCCACTAAAGTGAGAGGATACCTGAGGAGACTTTGAAGACACCCCTCAGATCCTCAAGAGCTTACCCATGTCCTTGGGCATCCTTCGCAACCTCCACTCATCTGGATAAATTTTACTGAGGTTAAGTTAATGGTGTACTTAAGGCTATAGCTTGAGTTGTGGTGTTCTCCTTTTTATCAGTATATGGGCACAGCTCTCTTTGATCTGCACTTATGCATCACCTTCCATCTCAAGATCTTAGATGGCTTTTCAAATGCTAATGAATTCTACCCATTCTACCCTGGGGAAACTGAGGTGATGAGAAATTGCAGGAGATACTTAGGTTCACAAATACAACCTACAACTAAGTTGAATACAGCCCAGTGAGATCACTTGTTCCCATACCATGCAGGTAGTACAGGTATCTGTTGCATAGTCTGCTCTTAAAACATCCCTTGCCATGAAAATGCATCCCCAGTGAATAGAGATGTCTGGTGCTGATGTGATGGGAATTTTGTTCTTTGTGATGCGTTCCCTGGGATATGGAGCTCGAAATTACTGAAGAGAGGGGGTTGGTAATCTTTCAAGAGTGATGAGCCAGATCATCACTCTTGAAAGTGGTAGTAGTTTTCCCTCTCAAATTAGTACTTCAGTGTGACAACTGAAACCCAGCAAGATCTGGAAGAAGATGGTGCTCACAGAGGCAAGATGGGACCAGTAGGCTTTGTGAGGTAAGACAGTAAGTTTTCAAAGACCTAAAAATTCAGGAGTGCTGGAAATACCTGCCTAACACTGACACTGATTTGGAGTTTCCTTGGATCGCAGGGCTCAGGTCTGCTCAAGAACCTGCTCACCACACCATACTTAGAGTGTGGTGTCCACACTTTAAGTATCCAGCTCTGGTAAGAATTGCTTGAAATATGGCCTCCAGCTGTGGAAGTACTGGACGCACTTTTGGTTAAATAAAGCTTTGGTATCTAAAATGCATCCATCATGCTTCATCACAAGAGTTTCAGGAAAAAATAAAGGCTATGCTTAGTATTTGAAGTATTCTAAAAGAAAAATATTGACTTTTCAGTCTTTTGCTCTTTGAATTTTAGTGTTGTCCTTTAGATGTGAGATAGCTAAGGAGTACTTACACTGTAAAATAGGTGATGAATGAATATGGAATGTTTGGTTTATGTAGATTTCTATGTGGGAGAAAACCATTTTAATTTACACATTCACTCACTTGGTTGAATCACTGGTGTTACTTGCTTTCATATACATGAGAAGGAATTGGGCAGTTCTTTTATCACTGACTATGTTGAAACAGCAAAATCAAACTCATGTAAATTACTTTCACATAGTTATCTGGCTTAACTTCAATGGGTGCTAAAACTTAAATTTCACAGCCTACATTCTCAAGTGTTTGTTCATTAAAAAAAATCTATTTTGTACACTTCAAATATTTGAATGAGAGAAAAATAATGCGTGACTGAATGTGCTGCAAACAAGTAAATGTCCCAGTTATCACAGAATTATAGAATGATTTGGGTCAGGATGAACCTTTAAGATCACCTTGTTACAATACCCCTGCCATGGGGGCTATCAACTTACACTAGACCAGGTAGATCAATGTCCCATCCAACTTGGCCTTGAACACTTCCAGGAATGGGGCATCTACAGCTTGTCTGGGAAACCTTCGTCAGTGTCTCACTATCCTCATGGTGAATAATTTCTTCCTAATACTTAATGTAAACTTACCCTCTTTCAATTTAAATCCATTACTACTTGTCCTGTTGCTACACACCTTTGTCCAAAGTCTCTCCCTAGTTCTCTCATAGGCTGCTTTTAGGTACTGGAAGGTACTATAAGGTCTCCTCAGAGCCTTTTCTTTTTCAGCCTGAACAACCATAGATCTCTCAGTCTCTTGTCATAGAAGAGGTGCTCCAGCTCTCTGATCATCTGGGTGGCCCTCCTGTGGACTGGCTACAGCAGATCCATGTCTTTCTCATGTTGAGGTCCTCAGATCTGCATGCAGATGGGGTCTCACAAGAGCAGAGTAGAAGGGCAGAATCCCTTTCCTCACCTGCTGACCATGCTGCTTTGGAATCAGCCCAACATATGGTTGGCTTCCTGGGCTGTGAGTTCTGAGGCAGGTGTGTCCAAATTTTTCAATCAAACAGAATCCCCAAGTCCTTCTCTGCACAGCTGCTCTCGCCCAGTTTGTCACCGAGCCTGTTCTTGTGCTTGGGATTTCCCCAACCCACATGCAGGGACTGGCATTTGACCATGGAAAACTTCATGAAGTTTGCACAGCCCTGTCTCTCAAGTCTGTCCCAGTCCCTCTGGATAGCATCCTTTCCTTTCTGCATGTTGACCACACCACACAGCCTGTTGTCATCTGCAAACTTGCTGAGGGTGGACTTGATTCCACTCTCCATGTCCCCAGCAGAGATGCAAAGCAGTGCCAGTCCCAATACCAACCCCTGAGGAAACCCATTTGCCTGAGGATCCTCACTTGGACGCAGAGTGGTTGACTGAAAACCTGTGAGCATGACCATCCAGCAAAATCTTTGTCCACTGCGTGGTCCATCCAGAAAATCCATGTCTCTCCAGTTTAGAAAGAAGGATGTCAAGCAGGACATCAAATGCTTCACACACAGGTCCAGATAGGTTAGCTGCTCTTAGATCAGTTGCTCTTTCCTCACCCACCACCACTGTAACCCAGTCACAGAAAGTCACCAAATTGGGCAAACACAATTTGCATTTAGTAAAGTCACATTGGCTGTCATCAATCACCTCCTTATTTTCCATGTACCCTGGCATAGTTTCCAGGAGGATCTGCTCCATGGTCTTGCTGGGTACAAAGATGAGTTTGACCTGCCTGTAGTTATGGGAGTTTTTATTATTTCCCATTTTTAAAATTTGCATTATATTTCCCCTTTTTCAGTCAGTGAAAGCTTCCGTGCACATGAGCCATGATGTCTCAAACATGGTGGATAATGGCTTTACCAACTCCTCTGCCAGTTCCCTCAGGACCTGTGGATGCATCTCATCAGGTCCCATGGACTTGTGCAACTTCTAGGATGTTCTCAAACCTGATCTTCTACAGCAGGCAGATCTTCATTCTACCAGTCCCTGACTTTGTGTTATGTGACTTGGGCAGTGTGGCATAGCTCCTGAGTTTGGAGGAGATGATCCTTGAATATTAACCAGCTTTCTTGGGCCCCTCTTTGCTACAGGGTTTTATCCCATGGCACTCTCCCAAGCAGAGCCCTGAAGAGGCCAAAATCTGATCTCCTGAAGTCCAGGACAGCGAGCTTTCTGTGCAGCCCCCTTGTCCCCCTAAGGAGCTTGAACTCCACCATTTCATGGTCACTGCAGCCCAGGCTGTTCTTAAATTTCATATTCCCCACCAGCCCCTCCTCGTTGGTGGGAAAAAGTCCAGCACAGTACCTCACATCATTGGCTCCTCTATCACTTGGAGAAGGAAGTTCTCATCAGTACCTTCCAGGAATCTCCTGGGTTGCTTATGCCCTGCTGTGCAGTCCCTCCAACTAATATGGGGATGGTTGAAGTGCCCCATGAGGACCAGGGCTTGTGAATGTGTGGCTGCTTCCATCTGCTTAGAGAGAGCCTCACCTGCTCGGTCTTCTTGGTCAGTCAGCCTGTAGCAGACCCTCAGTATAACGTCATCTTTGCCTGCCCTCTCTTTAATCCTGACCCATAAGCTCTCAATCAGCTTCTCATCCACCCTCAGGCAGAGGGAGCTCCATTCACTCCAGAGGGCCACTGACATAGAGGCAACATCCTCTCCTTGTCTCCCCTGCCTGTTCTTCCTAAAAAATTTGTACCCTTCTATTCCAATAATCCAGTCAAAAGGGCCACATCTACATGGTGCCAATATGATCATAGTCCTGTAGGTGTGGGCACGACCCTAAGTTCTCATGTTTACTCCCCACGCTATGTGCATTTGCATAGAGGCATTTAATTTGGGTCCCCAATGAAGCTGACTTTCTGGCTAAAGTGGAAGGAAGTCCTTTGTGCTTCTCCTCAGACGCTCTCTTGCAGAAGACGTGCAATTCCTCTCAATTCTGGGCATCTATTGCTGACACTACAATTATTTTCAGCAATCCTAATAAGCCGAAGATTGAGCTAATAGCTCTTTTTTTTTTGCTTGGAAACAAGTCATAAGAAGGAAAAATAACTAATATTGTAACCTACTGCCACAATAGCCTATGTTGTGCAGCACTAAAGGCTGGGGACAGAGTGGCTGGACAGCAGCCAGGCAGAAAGTGACCTGGGAGTACTGACTGAGAGCAGCTGGACATGACCCAGCAGTGTGCCCACATGGCCCAGAAAGCCAATGGCATCCTGGCCTGTCAGGAATAGCGTGGCCAGCAGGATCAGGAAAGTGGTTTATCCCCTGTGCTCGGCACTGATGAGGCCACACCTTGAGTGCTGTGGCCAGTTCTGGGCCCCTCAGTTTAGGAAGGATGTTGAGATGCTGGAGCGTGTCCAGAGAATAACAATAATTCTGGTGAAGGGTGTGGAACACAAGACCTATGAGGAGGTGCTGAGGGAGCTGGGGTGGTTTAGCCTGGAGGAGAGGAGGCTCGGGAGACACCTTACTGCTCTCTACAACTCCCCAAAAGGAGGTTGTAGCCGGGGGGTGTTGGTCTCTTTTCCCAGACAATCAGGGGCAGGATAAAAGGACACAATCTTAAACTGCACCAGGGGAGGTTTATTTTGAACATGAGGAAGAAGTTCTTCCCAGACAGAGTCATTGGTCATTGGAATGGGCTGCCCAGGGAGGTGATGGAGTCACTGTCCCTGGAGGTGTTTAAGAACAGACTGGATGTGGCATCAATGCCATGGTCTAGTTGACAAGGTTGGGCTCGATGGTCTCAGCAGGTTTTCCAAACTAGCTGATTGTCTGATTCTATTATTTCTATATCTTGTATCTCCTATCATAATACAGCATTTTAATGAAACAAATACCATGGAATATAAAAAACTCTTGCTTATCTGTCCTTTTTTGCCTGTACAAGTAAATCAGATGAGAACATCCTTGAAAATAATAAATATTGCCACTCTCTCCTCCAAATCCTAAATCAATTACTTTTACACTACAGTGGGACTAAATGAAGTAGAGTAATACAGGTTCAAGTTTTATAGCATTCACCGATTTCAAACACCTTTCTTTTAAAGTATCAAAAATGAGCCTTGGTCTAGAGAACCTGAAAATGAGGACAATCCAAACCAGTGTATACTTTTCAAATTTTCTTTCTATGTCATTTGTAACAGTTCCCTAGTTCTGCAAAGCTGACTTTTTTGTCTGATAAACTGTGTAGGGCACTAATGCTAACTCTTACCACCTTTTTCATGTCAAACCCCATTCCACAGAAATAGAAAAACAAAACACCAAAAAAGAAAAGAGCATTTCAGTCTAAATTCAGCATTAACTAATCTGATGAGGAAAAAATAAGTTGCAAATTATCTCCAATATACTGCTGCAGTGAATTATCTGAAATTTTGAACTCATTTGTGTTAGAAAAACACCACAATATGAGAGGACTCTCAGCCTTTTTCCAGCTTAAATATGGCACAAATGACTCATCAGTTAGCAAAGACCAGAAGTTAAAAAGAGATGGGTTTGTGTAGAAAAATTCTGGCACTGAACATACAAAAAAAAAAAAAATAATAAAAGTTCTGTGGACAGGACTAACAGGACTATGAGAAAATAAATGTAATACTAGAAATATTTCTTAAACATTGTCCTTAATAAAGCATTATAAATCTAAACCCCAAACTTGAAGTGGTTAGAAAGAAAAAAAATTAAAAATATATAATTTCTTCTTTTTCTGTAAGCAAATGATTTCAACCTAAGGAGAAGAAAGCTCAATGAGTTTGCTACAGCATCTTTCCCAGTGTAAGGAGGCCTTCTGGTGGTCAAAACAGTGAATATTTCTTCTAGAGAGCATTACTCATCCAAATGTATGTGACCTTCTACTCAAATTTATTAACATGGAAATTAAAATCAATCCATTGCATAGAAGGTTGTTTTAAGGATTTAAGCAGTGATTGTTTATGCCTTGACCTTTTGCTGTTACTGCATAAATTTTGTCCTTTTTCGGTCAGTGTATGAGGAACTATGGCACTTAGCTTGAGTACATAGTGCCAAAACTTTGCTCAAGTGAGACTGTAATGGTCTCCCAAGCTGTTATAAACCATCCTGTCTCTGCAATTATTTGAACAATTAAAAGTTAAAAGAATTGCAATAAAATATTTTTCAATAAGCTATCTCCTAATAACTTCTTTAAACTGAATGTTGATTATCTGAACAGTCTCTTTTCATATTTTTAAGACTCCTGGGCTCTTTTTTTTCCCCCAGCCTGGAAAAGTCCCCTTCACAAAGTACAGCCAGATACTCATCATGATATCTATTTTAGTATGTTTTATTTTAAATTAGGAGATTTTATGGTATTCAACCCAAAAAGAGTTTAGTCCTAGAATACTTATGTTCTCCTTAAATTCAGAGATTACATTATGGCAAGAGATTTCTTCAATGCTTCACTTAGAATAAGTATTGCCAGTTGGCACCTGGGGAAAGGGGAATTTTTTGAGTCCATTGATAGTGAAAATGTCTTCCAACATATAGCAAGCACTGACAATGCTGGGGGATGCAGTTGAACGAAAAAATACATTCTTGCTAGTTTTCAGTCTGGTTTGCACTGTGCCCTGAAGCATGAAGAAGTTGGCATTGGTGTTTCTTCTAGATTCTCACACCTGAGCTCTTAAAAAAAGAGCATTAGATTTTAGCAATAACCAGCAAGGACATCAACAGCTTGTATCAGCTTTTTATGCACTTGACTACTTCACACTTCATCTTTTGAGGAAGACACTTGTCTACTTCTCAAAGAGCCCTAATCTATATTAGCAGGTCTGCCACCATTAACTGGGCTCTGCCCATTGTGAGAGACCTTTTTTGATATTCCAGAGGAAGGTCATTAAAGCCTGTTTGCAAGAGGTGACTGTGTTCCTCTCCAGAAAAATGCTCAGCCAGCCAGGCATGTCTGAGTTTCATGAATTCTGGAAAATTCAACTTAAAGGCACAGCTGTTCTGTAGAACAACACTGGAATTTCCTAGACGTTCTTCTCTGCAGTGAAAAACCTCTCAGAGGGCTGCTAACGTAAATTTGAAATACTGTAAAAATTTTAATCTAAACTGTAAATAACCAATCAAATGAAATCCATTCAGAAGTGCTATATGAGGACCTTCCTGGGTTTTCTTTAAGCTATGTTTGTTTGGTTTTTTAAGAAAAAATTTCAGCCTGTCCTTCAGCATTATTAACTACAACCATCAGATGGCAGTCCACAGTCAAGTAAGAAATATATTCCCAGTATTTAGGTGGAGTTACATGGAGAGCAACTTGCTTTCAATCTTTTTCTGGAATCCAAAGAGGAGAAACCGATTTCAAGATTCTCCCCCCTTGTTTCAGGTTTTTCAATTTTTTCTGGACTGTGAGATCTGGCCTTTCTTTTTCTTCCGAATTTGAATTGAAAAATCACTGTGACAATGCAAATATTCCCAAGAGTGAATGGCTTTTCCCTTCAAGTTTTTCCAAAAGTTGTAGCTCTCTGACCTGTACTTCTATGGACAAAAGATCTAAAAAATTAAAAATCTCTCCTACTCTTCCATTAGGGAGTTATCTAGTTGAATAAAAAAAAAAAAAAAAAAAAAAACAAAAAAACCAACCAAAAACAAAATCACAAACAAACAAGAAAAAAGGAATCGTAAAGAAATCAGGAGCATTGATACAGGAGCATGACAATTTTATGCTACACTTGCATAGAAAAGCATCAGTCTTGTCTATAGGTGGGAAATTGCAATGTTCATCCTCCTGGTTCACTGGGAGCTCATTAAAAAAACAACAGAGATTTGTTCACAATTTTTTAAAAAACATTGCTTTAAGAGTGGTATGAAATCTGGATACAAATTTTCTCCTACATTTTTTTCCATTTCTGAAACATTCTTTGGGAGCTCTTCAGGACCAGAGCTCTTAAGAACAACTCTAAAGCTTCAGTTTAGCCTGCTACTAGTACTTCTCAGTACGTTTTAGGAAACTTGATTATGATTTGGGGAGAACTAGTGGTAAATCTTACTTTTAAAACTGTGTTAAAAATTGGTTCCTATAATGTTATGTTTCTTGTTCATGTTCCAAGGACTCCCTTTGTCCTTGTTTGTGCACTAGGGGAGAGCTGGGACAGGGATTAGTTTTTGTGAGAAGAAACCAGGGATTTGATGTAATTTCTGGCTTATTGGCAAAACTCAGTGGGCATTTCTTGTCAAGCCATGAGAAGGAGTTAAAAGATGCACTGACTCAGTGTATCTATCCCAACGATGCTATCAGCCAGTGATAGATAGGACTGTAAAAACTGAGAGTAAGAAATGCTTTGCTTTTTGATCCAGAACAAAAGATGTCTGAGATCCATTCCAGCTTCTTTTTTTTTAACAGTGGGGCCTGTAGCATTTTAAACATATTTGTCTTCTAGCCTTCCCGATTCCCTGGATACCCTGTCAGATCAGATAAAATTTATTAGTGTCATGAATATTTTGTTAGTTCCAGTGTTCAGAGTTTGCCTTGTCTTTAGTTTATCCTCTAATACATCTTGCTTTACAGCCAACAGCACATAACTTAGTACAAAATATCTATTAGAAAGCCAAAAGCAGCCTTCTTCATTATGTGAAGCAGCCTTCAACATTATGACTTGGCCTCTGGGTGTAAGCCAAGTTGAGAAGGTTCATGAATCTCAAAAAATACTGATTATCTTAACACACATTAGAAAAGACCCTTGTTGGCCAGCTCGCTGGATGGGAGATTTACCAGCTGGTAGTCAGTGGTAGCTCATTGATCCCAGCTGCCTCTTAATATACTGGCCTGTTTATTCTCTCTAAAGCATGATATTTTCCCATGAATTTGATGGTCATGTATTAGATAGTCCCTTCTCCACAATCACTACAGGACTGTAACCCCCCTTTATTGAAGATTCTTACCGTGATCTTTCTGTCTGCCAGAAAATGTTTCTGATCATAAAACCTTAATGTTCCTCTCTCTGATCAGGGTGGAAGTGGAAGAAGAACATCCTTCTTGCCCAGTTTAGCACTAAAACCATGTTTACAGAAAGGCTGTGCACACAGACACTAGCCTTGTTATTTAAACAAAATATCACTTACATCAAATCAGTCCTTCCTCAAAGTACTTAGTGATTTTTAGATGCAGGCATGTACTAGATTCAGCCTAAGCTTATTACAATGGAGTCATCTCTCAGGTCACTGTAGAGGTCTAATGGGCAGCCCAGGGAGATCATTTGCAGACTTTTCATGTCCCATTACTTTCTCTGATATTTCTGGAACACTCACACAAGAGTAAGTATGCTTTTGACAAAACAGTCTTATTCTAGGATGTAAAGGCCTTTTGGTAATGCTATGTGACAATGACAGATTTTCAGCGCCTTTCCTTGTGAAGTATCTGTGAATAAATTTCCAAAATAAGAAAATACCCTTATTGTTGAGTATCTGAATACCTCCAGGGTCTGTTGTTCATATGTGATGAATGACTGGCTCACTCTATTTCATTGCTGTCATGGTATTCTGGGCTTAGTAAGGAAATGGCCTTGCCCTCCCCATGAGTTCAGCTATGGACACATATATGGCTCCAGTGAGCAGAGAGCAGGCCAAGAGAGTCTGAAAAAGCATCAGACATATGCAAACAAAGAATAGGATTTGTAGAAGACAACCTGAAAAATTTGAGTTTTTGTATGGTTGAGATATTTCTCTTCATAATCATTCATTTATCCATTCCAAGGTATTTTGAGATTTTGATTTGACAATGTCTATGTACATAAAATAATGCAACTTGTAATTACACCAAGGGAAAGTTTATATTTTTTAAATTTTACTAGTTAACTTTAAACAAGTGGTTCCATTTTTGAACAGAACACTTCCACATGGAAACAAGGAAAAAATTGGACTATATTAATGCTGCTACTTGAACTTAACATGTAAAATAATATGAAATTCCAATCCAATCATTGATGTAGATGAGTCAAAATGTTATTTTCAATTTCTTAATAATTTTTAAGGTGGCTTATGCCATCTTAACTTTTCATTTGCTTCATTTACTTACCTTTTCCTACATTCAAATCTTGGGCTTATTGCATTTCCAAGCAACTTGATTTTTCATTAGTCTGATATCCAGCCAGAAGCCAGAAGGATATCTGGATCCATGTTTAGAAATTACTATAGAGGTTGTTATCAGTTACACCTATAAGTTAGTAAGTCATATGGACTTGCTAGAAAATAGGCAGGACTGACTTTTTGAAGACATATTTAAAGAGTCTCTTTTCCTCCTCTGGAGTTTAATTTTTTTTCTGACCTTTACTATCCAAACCCATTTGGGTTCTGGACATGCTGAAAAATGTTTCTTTTTCAGAGTTATCTGAGGTGCAAATGGAATTAGAAGTTAAAGCTTTTCTGTGTCTTTCACAGTAAATTTGCTACCAGGTACTTTTCAAGAGTGAAACAAACAGTACGCAGAATGATATTTAGATATTCTTATATAGGTGTCTAATGGAATAGTGGCTCATTCATAACCTGACATAAGTAAAATACATTGAGTGATTGAACATCCTTACAGTCTTGTTACAGCTAGAAGTATTCCTGCATTCCTCTTGCATAGTGCTGCTGCCACATCTCACACAAAGACAGCTACTGATCACTTGAGAGTTGCTGTCTTAGTGCAGCTGTGGAATTCTTCTGTGTAGAAAATGAATACATGGAGTTTCAGCTCATGTAAAAAAGTATATATTAGTTTGGAAAGTTTTTCCATATTGAAAATAAAAAGGTACTCTTTTGATCTGTGAACTTAGACTACCTGCTTATTAATACAAATTGATACAGAAGGAATCCAACTCTCTGTGTTCTTCTCCCATCTTCTCTCAATGCAGAATGTATATAATTTTGGCAGCCAGAATTATGTGCCAAAAATTTGGTATTCTTGACCACTCTGATACATACAAGAAACATAGAAGAAATGGGCATTTGCTCTGTGTGTTGCCACAGGCAGCCTTGTTGAAGAGCTGGCATTTGCAGTGATATTCCTTGTATGGCTCTAAACCTGTCCTTGCTTTTATGAACGCCCAAAGTCAGCTGTCTGACCACATTGCAAGAGGGCACTAGGCCATCTGAACAGGTGGCCACAAGCACTGACACAGAAAGATGCTCCTCACGTGTGCTTACCAAGGGCACAATTTCCTGCTGGACCATACTGAGCTCATGCACAGAGAGAGGGATGTGCACTCATTAATCCAGCTCTGAGCTGTATTAAGTTTAAAAATAGCTTTTGTGACAGCATGGTGATAGTTTCTGACCCACTTAAATTTAGCAGAACAGCATATAAGCAACAGAGATTTCTGGTAAGCCTTCAACATTCAGCAGAATGGATCAGAGTCGTGCAGACTAATTTAGTCCAGCTAGCGCAGAGATAGTTATTAGTCTTCCAGAGTGGAGAGGAAAAAGACCAGCAAGATTTGACAGCAGCCTTGATATCCAAGAAGACAAGGGTCATCTCTGAATGAGTTTATGCCTCTCAACAAGGAACAGAGTATATTATTAATATGAAAGCTCATCCTGTAAATTTAACTGGTTTAGGAGTAAAAAATTTACTACAAACTAAAAATATATTTCAGAAAAAAATACATTCACACTAATAGAGCAGTTTCCACTCACTAAGAGGAGCAGTTTTGTACATGTTAAAATCTTGCATCATAAAAGGTTAGTTCAGATGTAAATTCATATATCATTGCTTCACATATTGCTGTACTCTTGGCAGGAATGTAAATCAATGCAGCTTCATTAGAGGAAAGAGAGGCACATGTGTTAACATGCTCAGTAGCAGCAGGAGAAGGATTGTCTGTTGTAGCCTCTTTATATTGCAGCAAGTTAGATGTGAGTCCTTGCCTATAGCCTTAGTCACAAATATTCCATGACGGAATGACAGGAGTGCGTGAAGGTCATTGCAAATTATGTTCTGACGTGTAAAGCACACTCTGCCTTTTTTGCTATATTCAGCAGGCCCAGTTGTGCCAGGGGAGACCCGTCCCACACTAAGTAGAGCAGCTCCACAGAGACCACTGTTTCAGAGACACAGCTGTGCCAAAGATTTCCAAAAATATTGATGTAGTTGCTTGAGTAAAAAGAAGCCATTTTCAGAGAAGCCATATCTACTTGGAAAACATTTTTCCTTGTGAAATCAGGATTCTCTGGAGTTGCTTCGTACACGTGTACAACTGATCTCTTACACATTTTTAATAGAGTATGTGGCATTTCACAGATGTTTCCCACCAGAAGCATATTGACATTTCAGAGCTTGCTATAATAATAGTGATTGTGAGCTAATAACTTCTCAGTTTCACTTAGCTCTTTTGCAAAGCCTATTCTTGGCTGAAGCTATTCTAAATTCAAGCCACTAGAAGGCAAACAAGCAACATCTGGTTTTCCAAGGCAGGGGCTGAAACTGTTGCAGGAGTGGAGTGAATGTATTCATTCCTGCTAGCACTGTTTCCATAATTTTTCTGTTTTCCCTCTCTCTCGCTGTACATGGGGTTTATTAATATTCTGGTACAAAAGAACTTGTAAAAACATGAATGCTATATATTTTAAAGTGCACACATTATCATTTAAAGTGTTTTGTTTCATATAAAAGCTGACAATGCTTAACAGCATTCAAATAAGAAGTACTTCAGTAAGATCAAACTCATCTCCATGCTTACAAAGAGGCTGTTGAAGGGAGTAATTTTTAAAAAGCAAATCCTTTGCAATTGGGACCACATACACTTGCAATTATCTGGTGTCAGTAATTCTGGAAGTAGCAGCAGAAAACGTACTAACACTAAGATTATAAGGGATTTTTGTGGTCAGACCTGCAATATAGAATTTGGAAAATCTGTCACTTCACTAGCTGACTTCAATAGCTGTAGTTAAAATAGAGAAATGCATTTTATAAATAGGCTGATTTGTGTCGTAAGATTGTGAGAAATTGGTATCTATTCTAAAGCTGAAAAATTGGTCGCACTGCTAAACAACATGTACTTTTAAAATTGCATCTCCCTTCTAGGCTAGGTTTATTTAATATTATTATTATTTCCATTAGAGACTGTTGCATAGTTCTGGAATAGATTGAAGAGCTGTGTCTTCTAATCTTACTGTTACAGGAATTTATGGACTATATTCCTGTATCTTCTTCCATTCTTCAAATAAGTTAAATGGACTGAGCTTCTTAGGCTTTATATTATGCAAATATTTTCTAATTCTTTATCATTCTTTTGGCTCTTTAAAAAGTTTTTTCATCCAGAATGCAGCTAATGGAATAAGATCCATTGTAGGAGTGCCATCGAGGGAGAGAGAAGGATAAAAGAAGATGCTGGCCTTGTATGTATTTTGATTTTCCTTTATCCTTAAGTCTGTGTATATCATTCACCAGAAATGTGCTCCAGATCACATTTTTTTCATTTGGAGCTGAGCTTTCTCTGATATTTCCTGGTATGACACCAATTCTTTCCCAAACTCAGAAAGGTGAAGTTTCTAAAACTTGGAGTGTGTTTGATAGAGTTAACTGATACAAGCTGTTGACAAGCTGAGCAGCAACTGTCCACTCCTCTTTGTGGCCTCGACAGAGCTAAATTTGGCTAGAAATGTTAATGATCAATACTAACAAGAAAGTCAATCATGTAGACACACGAAAGGCAGAAAGAAAACAGCTGCTGTTGTTGTACACCAAATGAAAATGTAGCCAGTGGTGTGTAATTGGAAAGTCATGGCTTCTTGTTGGCCTCAGTACACCTACTTTTTGGCTGCTTGCCCGTCAACAAGTTATTTAAATTACTCAGTGACCACTAGTCCAGCATCTCCATTACATACCACCTCAGAATTTTTTGCATAGCTGAAATTTTTTTGTGATTATTTTTCCAAGTCAATAAGAAAAATGTAAATGGAAGAAACCTAGAATTCCTGTATATTCTTCCTCATATGCTCTCTAGGAATATCTGTGCTGAAGAAATGAGACAACAGCAATTTTTAGAACAACAACATGGCAGGAACTCAGGCTGGCACAGTAGAACAATTCTGCACTCCATTTTGTTGTTAAAATTACCTCAAAACCCTGTTCTGCTGTCATTAGGTTTTGCACCAAATAAAGTCTAAAATAAACTAGTCTTTTCTCAAACATTTAGTCATTCCTTTACTTTCTATGTATGGTATAAATTTTAGTCACCTCTTCTGTGCCTGACCACTGTTTATGACAGCTGTTCATGAAGGAAGATTGAGTAGCAAAGATTTCTAGCCAGCCACCAGTCAGCTTCATTCATGTTAATTGTAGGAAGAAGTTGAAAACAACTTAGCAATTTGGGTAAATGAGGAGGAGAATCAATAGAGAGCATTCATAACTATAATAAGGCAAACATCATTAAAAGCTTTATCTTGATCACACTGCCTGCTTTCGTTTAAGTTCTCCAAACAAAAAGTCCACGTGTTGCATTACCAGCACATCCATCCCAGCCTTCTGGCTTTTCCTCGGCTGAGCAGGGAGCTGGCAGGCACTGCTGGCTGCACCAGGGACAAATTTGCATTCCTAAAGGAAAAAAAAAAAAGCAATAGGTATCAATCATTTACTATTTCTAACTGAAAGTGGAAAATATTTCATTAACTAACGCAGTAGAGTTATCTTTGAAACCTTCTATAAATCATAAAGATAAATCACAGAAACCAGTGTGTCAAAAACACACAGTAACACAACACTGAAAAACATTGAAAAAAAGAGTTTATACAAGTAGTGCTAATTGTTTGCCTCCTGCCATAGGCATGCTTTATTAGAGTAAGATCGTCTCTCAAAAGAATCTGAAGAGTGTTTTCAAATGTTCTATGGAAACATTTTCCATATTAATATTTCATCTACTGTTTCATAAACTGCTGAAACCTTCAGACTTAATTAATGTTTGCTAATCAATGTCCTTTTCATGAGAGTATAGCATTCCTGTCTTCCTCTAAATGTATGCAAGTAAAATCAGAGGTGTTTGTCTGAAAAGAAGTTTCTGGAGATATTTTATTAAAGAATTTCTGGAATTTATTTTAAAGCTAATGAAAAGAACAAATCAATTCTGATTTCAATTAAAGAAAATTACTGAATTCTCAAAGGCTACTTTTTAAAGTCTTATCTTCAAAGACTTTTTTTTCAAAAAATCTAATATCCAACACATTAATCACATAAAAACAATTAAATCTTTGCCACAGAATACAAGGGTGTGTGTCAATGATATAAGTATTTTGACATACAAGCTCTGCGGTTAAAAAAAAAAATCAGATCCAGATTACTTGTATACTTTGTTTTTTTATTGTTTTACACACATTAAATCAACAAACTACTGATGTGTGTTCTCATTGTATGTTAACCAAAATACCAGTTGCGATATGACTTTATTATGAGCATACCTATGGTTATACAAAATATATAATCAATAGCCATCACATTAAGAGAACTTCTAAATTAATGTTGCATACATACATGCATATCTATGATGCATAAAAAACTTGAATACTTTGGGAACTGCCATGGTTCATTTTTACATGTTTGGTCTAATTATATAGAGACTGTAAGGCTACCATTTTCTATTCATTAAATATTTCAATAGCTTGTGTATTGTACCCGTTTGGTGTTTCTTTAGGGGGGGATAGGGACTTGAGATGTATTTTGAGTTGAATAGTCCTTGCAAACAAGTAAATTGTGACAGTGTTCACAGGGGTCCCAGGATAAGGGAAGAGACGAGAATGTTGACTCCATGTTTCAGAAGGCTTGGTTTATTATTTTATGATATATATTATATTAAAACTATACTAAAAGAATAGAAGAAAGGATTTCATCAGAAGGCTAAGCTAAGAATAGAAAAAGAATGAATAACAAAGGCTTGTCTCTGACCTAATCTGTCTGAGACAGCTGGACTGTGGTTGGCCATTAATTAGAAACAACCACATGAGACCAATCAGAGATCCACCTGTTGCATTCCACAGCAGCAGATAACCATGGTTTACCTTTTGTTCCTGAGGCCTCTCAGCTTCTGAGGAGACAAAATTCTAAGGAAAGGATTTTTCAGAAAAGATCACGGCTACAGTAAATCAATGAAAAGTTGTGTGAATATGTAACTCCTAATGACAAGCACTGAAACTGCTTTTGAGTTCAAATTGTCAGCACTCAGCTAGGAAGTGAGATGTTCTGAGTGAGACTAAAAGTGAGATCTATTCATTTGTAGCTCAACACTACATTTGTCTTTTCAGCCTTGTGCCGTACATGCTTGTGCTCAGTTAACCTCCTTTTTGCCCCCCACCCTGGTGGAATGGGGAGGACACTCAAAGCCAAACATGTATGTTGAGACAAGAAGAGTTTAATAAATGAAAATAAAGCCAAAATAATAATGGTAAATAATAACAATAATAATAATTGTAATAAAAAAGAGAAAAACAAGTGGTGTACAATGCACTTGCTCACCAACCACTGACTGATGTCAGAATCCCCTTCCCAAACCCAGATCCACCACATTCCCTGATAATTCCTCCCTTTTTATACAGTGGGCATGGTGTTCTGTGGTGTGAAATATCCCTTTGGTCAGTTCAGGTCACCTGCCCAGCTATGTTCCCTCCCAGTTTCTTTTGTGTACCTCCTCACCGGCAGAGCAAAAGACAAGGAAAAAAGTCCTTGACTTAAGATAAACATGGCTTAGCAAAAAACCAAAACAGCAGTGTGTTATCAAGGTCATTCTCATTCTGGACCCAAAACACAGCCCTGTAACAGTTCCTGAGAGGAGCCCACCATATCCTAGCTGAAATCAGGACAATGCTACACCTGCCTCTGGTAGAAATAACACTGGGATAAGTGCTCTGCCCTTCTCTTTGCTGCCTGCAAGACATGGGGCTGCCCTGCAGGCCTGGAGCTGGGGTGCCCTGGGAGGAGCAGAGACCAGCGTAGAAGCAGAGAAATTGCTCCTGAAAAAGCTGCTGAAATTGCTTCTGTAAAAGCCTGCTTCCGGCAGTCTGCTGCAAGGCAGCTAAAAGTGGAAGGATAAACTTTAACCTGCTGAGAACTGGCTGTGCCCACCACTGAGGAAGAATGGCATGAGGCTTACCAACACAAAACAGCCCCACACCTAAAACAGTGCTTTCGAAGTGAAGAAAAAATAAATTTCCACTGCTGCAGCAGGGTTTGCTCTAGCATGCAGTGTAGCTCTGTTCTGGCCAAATAATGACATCTTTCAGTACAAGCTGGGAGGCCCAGCTGTCAAAGTGAGAAAATATTGGAGTTTTTTCTATTTTCAATGTTTTCCCCTCTGTATTAACGATCTGAAGTTGCTGCTTTGCAGCAAGTATATTGTTGGGTTTTCAACTGACACCAATCACTATTCCTTGAGATTTCATTTGAAATAATGTTATACAGCGGAATTCCCTTTCATTCTGACAAAAGGTGGAATTGAATCAAGATTTACTAAACTCTGCTAAACTTCTGAGAGATTTTTTTAACTTTTTTTTAATTAAAGAAACAATCATGAAGTATTAAGATCACCTTCTAGCTTTTCTTTGAGATGAGTGCCAGTAATCTCTTCATTTCAGCACATAACATCACCAGAGGCATTAAAAGGAAAGTCTTTCTAAAGGTGTTTAGTGACTCATCTCCCAGTGGTGTTGTAAGAATTAATTAGCTAATGCCAGTACAGCATTATATAAATGCTAAGTACTATTGTTGACAGATTAAGGTTATGAGTGCCAAGTGGCAGCATGAGCTTTGTTACTGAGAGTTGTCTCTCACTCTCGAAGCAGAAGAGACCCCTCTCAGGAATGACATGATAAATCACTCTTCTGGCTTTTCAGCCTTTCTCTCTCACAGAATTACTGAAGATGACACGAGTCATACTGGTGGGTTTTGTGACAGCAATCCAGGAAGGAATTTCAATATGCTAAAAGTCAATTAGGTAGAAGTTTCCCCTACCATTAAGTGGATCATAGAGCAATATCCCACAGAGAGAACTGTCAAGTCCCATTTGTCTGCAGCTCAGCAACCATGCACTGTGTAATCTAGGATCAATAAACCAAAACCTGGAAGGGGCACAAGGCACAACACTACCATTTTTACTGTACCAGCCATTTAGAAACCTATACATTTATGGTTCCAGCCCCCAGAAGGAGGCAATGCAAGCAGCTGTAAATGTATATTCAGCTCATTTTCCAGTAACACAAGCAGTGATCATCAATCTTAAAAGACAAGTTTTAGCCATGGCTGCTTAACTACTCTGATTCAAGATGCTGCTTTCCAGTGTGTTTACATCTTTATATTCTAAAGTGTATGTGCAGAGCTTATTCTCTTCAATTTATATTATTTTAGCAAATAAAATCAGTAGAAGTGATGGATTGGTTAGTGAGGCAATTAAAGAGGCTAAAATTTGCAAAAAAAAAAAAAAATAGCCATGTGCATATGAGTTATAAGCAATCTCTCTCCCTTTCTCTTGTTCCAGCTTACACAATGTGCTAAAACATAATTATTTTAAAACTTCCTGACTTTCAGTGGGGAAAAAACAATGAGTGTGAGCATCATGTAGAATTCAGACATGGCAAACTCATCATAGGTTACTCTCTCTTTCATCACTTTCTAAAAGTCTTAATTTTACATGTCTTCCATGCCTCTGTCTAAATTTGCCCTTTTACCAAACACCAAAATATTATATCATATGAGGCACATCAGCAAATCTCACAGCAAAAGAGTAATCAGGTTTTAATTTCTTCTCCTCAGTCTTTTTGTCTGAGAAGACCCTTGCTAAAAACTAATGCATTAACAAAACCATTGCTGAAAATTTAATTTTACAAGAATTTCCACCATGTTTTACCTCTGTTAGTTCCCTGTTACAACAAAACAAAAAACACAAGCAAAAACAAACAAACAAAAAAATAAAAGCACAACAAAAACTCAGAGCCAGTTATTCTAGGTGAAAGAAAACACAGATCAGACTAAATTTTGCCTGACAAAATAAAAGTGCAGATCAGACTTTACTCCTATGATTATCACCTAATAGGCTGCTCAAAAAGGGCAAACTGCATTAAAACTACATTCATAATAAATGCTTGCATAGAAACAGGATGTTAAGGCATCATCTGTGATGAATAAAAAGGCTCTGACCTGAAAAGAAGACAGTTGTTAGAAAAAGGTTGACATTTTTCTGATCATTTCAGCATCAGGGCCAATTCAAATATTATTAGAAATTTATGAAAAATAGATTAATTAGTGCTTCCCTTTGGAAAATTTTCCTGAAAGTAATCTGTTTCATCGTTTGCCAAAAAATCCAATTTAACATTTCTTGGGTTTGTCTTGCATTCCTGCTTTCTCATTATGCTAGAATAAAAACCCCTCCAGTAACCACTATTTTCTTCCTACTTGCTGTACTTACACTCTGTAATTAAATACTCTGTCATCTTGTTTTAATAAGCTAAATTCTGCATCATTATGGTCTTTCCATTTTCTTCAGTCTTTGAATTATTTCTGAGGCTCTTCATTGTGCCCTGCCCTGTGCAGAACAACCCATACAACACAGAGGAGGAAAAGTTTCCCCTACTGCACTAATATTTTTCTTAAAAGTGATGTATTTTACTACACAGTCCAGGTTATTTTGTATGCATTGCGTGGTGTTCTCTGCAGAGTTTCTACAAAGCTTCAGGAAAAGCATCTCCAGTGAGATGTAGTGAGAGCAATTCCCTCTGGTGATTGTTTTGGTGGGCTGCAGTTAGTTAGTTCTTAACCTATGTGATGCAATATGCTTGGTTCACCCTGTATAGCATTATTTTTTTTTAAGAGAAAGCCAGGTATTACTGACCTGAGTGTCCAGATTATCCCAAGCAGACTATGAGTTTGGTAAATAAATGAATTTTTATGGAATTAATCTTCTCAGTGAAGAAAAGCATAGTTGTTTGACCATTTTCTATAAAACAACATGGAGTTGTACTGATTAAATTTATACTTTTCTATCAGGGGAATACCAGTTTTCTTATCATAGTGACTGGGAATGAGGACATGCATAATAATCTACATCTAGGGGTCTTCCTACTTGACTTTTGAAAAACTGATGCATTATTAACACTCAGAATTCTTGCTTATTTCTGGTATGCCAAAATTTTAAATTCAGTAATCAGATCAGGGATTACCTCCACCTCAGGCTAGTGAATGCAAGTTGACTGGCCCTGTACAGTTGAATTGCTAACCTAGCATCAAATTTGAATAAACATTGCTAACACAGCACATTTCTGTGCCTCTTGCCTTTGGTGTGCTTGTTCCTTCCAATGTATTACTGCAGAAAGAAACCTAGAGAGCTGTGCTCAAGTAATGAAGTGATACAACAATATTCATAATTAAATACTCAGCTCCCCAAACCCAAAAATGTACAAGGGCTGTTAGTCTACTGATTATTGTGTCAGCTGTGCATATGAATGAGTGACTGAACATGAAAATACTCCGTTTTACATCTTCCTAATGTTGTGCTTTTTTCCCTCAAGAATTTAATACAAAATTTTTCTGCCACAATAGCATCCACTCTTGGAAAATGGTGCCTATTCCCTGACTTCTATTTAATCCCTGTGATCCCTCTAACCCTGTGTGGCATTTCCTTGGTTCCAGGTTAGCTGCAATGCTCTCCACCCTCTTGATCTCCTTCAAAAGCTCTCTTCAGGCAAGGTCTCTTATCTCTTGTCCAAATTTCTATTTTAAATCTTGTATTCCTGGGTTGCTGCATAGTTCAATAACTGTGTATCATGACTCCTATTTGCACATGATTCACCTCAACTCATTCAAACAAAGCCTTTTATTGCCATTTTTTCCAGGAATTTGTATGGCACACTAAACACGCTAGAATTAATTTAATTTAATGCACTATTTTGTTGAAAACTGGAGTGTTGCTAAATGAGATTACTCGTTGTGTGCAGCACAGTGACTGCCCACATCTTCTTTAGGTGGAGACTGGAAGTGAGGGCCTCTGTGATACATTACCAGGGGATGCAGGGTGAATGTTTTCAGGATGAGAGGAGGGAAACAATTTGAGGAACACTTCTGTATCGCTCACAGTTAGCGTGTAGGCTGCTGCCAAATGCTGGTTATTGTCTTCCTTCCTGAAGCACTGGTGAACACTGCAGCACAATGCTATTTTCAGCTCCTTGACAAGATGATTACAATGTAAAGTCATGCTGCGTGACCAGCATGCCAGGTGTTCTCTGCTCTAGCTCTGCTTTTATTACTTTGGGGATGAGAGAATGATGAAGGGAAGGGTTGGAGTTACTTAGATTTTCCAACAGCAGGTCAGCTGAGATAGCTGGGCTATATTTACTCAATGCATTGGCATCATCTGTCTGTCATTTTCTTTGTCTTACAAATAAAAATTAATTGGAAAAAAACTAGCCAAAATAAAATCCTGCCTGTTAGGAATTTCCAAGGCAAAGTTTGCACTTCTGGGAGGTTAAAAAGTGCCAAGTTAGGTAGGCTTTCCCTGAGCAGAGCAGGTATTGAGAATGTTGCTGTTGAGCAAACTCCCCAAACCAGCGTTCGTGCTCACAGGCATACAGGGAGAGATGTAGCACAGACACTTTTTCCTTCCAGGCCTTTAGCCCCCTGCCAAGTCTATAAAAACTAGAAAAATTACAGATGGCCTTTGCAATTCTATTTTTCAGTATGCTTTCTTTTCGGTAGGAATTTGAAAGAGATCACATAGACCAGCTCAAAATCAAATAGCTGTAACAATTGATAACTAGCAACCAACATGTTTTCTCCTGAATGTTTGTTTTGTATACTGTGATCAAAAGACATTATTCAGATTCTGACTTCATAGCAGCAAAATTCTCCAAGGTTATCTTGCAGCTACGAAATGCAAAACTGTTTCAAGATACCTATTTAAATCCAAAAAAGACTCAAGTCTGACTGTGTTATTGGATCCAAATACATTTTAAGATATCTGGCCTAGATTGGCAATTTCCCTTTCTGATGGAAATGGGTCAAAGAACAGTATGAATGGGGCAGCAGTAGTTTCTTACAGTGACTTTTTTTTTAGGCTTAGGAGGTTAAATATGTGTAACTGGCCCCAAAGAATGGAAGCACAGATGATATTAGCTAACAAGGACTTCAAAGAGTCTTTCAAAACTTATCAGTCTAAAGACAAAGTGATTAATGGCAAAATAAATGTATGACTCTACAGAAAATAAAGATGCATATAGAAAATAAATTAGTCCCAAAGCCATTTGTGATAAAGTAAAATAATATCAATTTTTTTTTTTTTTTTAAATTTGAGTCACAAATTTTGATTGCCTTTGAAAGAAGTTCCAGGGAAGTTTCCTGACAATTTTTAGCTTTAAAAGTCCTGTAGTTCACAAAATTATCACACAAGTTAGGAAAAAGCCTTGCGTTGGTAGAAGCGTCAGAGGAGCAATAAGCTCTATCATTAGACTGTAGCCTAATAAAACTACACCAATGACCCATTTCTTATTGACACAAAAAGCTTCTTTAGATCAATGGTATGCATTCAAAAGAGCTCTGACAGAGACCAAACCGGATCAGCAGCCTGAAACACCTCTATCTATTCTTAGGCTCAACTCAGTGCAGATTTATGGTCTTCTAATCTTCCTTAACCATATACAGCAGTAAAAGTGGGAAGTATCTTTGTAAGGATTGAGAGCTAAGGAGAAATTCACCAAAACTACTAGAATCTGGTTATTGACCTGTACAATCATGGAGATCATTCATCTGACAGATTTATTCTGCAGTTAGTTATGGTGAAAAAGGAAAGGCAGTCTGACCTGCACGATGCCTCAATTCCCAGAGCCTCACTGAGGCAGTCATAGACATGAACGGAGATTCCGAAGGTAGAAAAAATCTACTGTCTCAGTAAACAAGCAAACTTTTTAAAATATCTCACATTTTCAATCAACTGTCTTCCTGTCCCAACATTTAGCTACCACTTACCATCTTGACATGTTTGTTGTCATAGAAGCAACTGTGATTTGGGGCAGCTGAAGTGTCTCTGATGAAAGCCTGTGTATTTGCAAGGAATGTACACAAAGCTCCATTTTCCTGAATGTGGTAGGAATAAACAGCAGAAGGTTATTTCCTTGCTCAGAAACCTACCTTTCCATTTTCAGTAGGTACTCCACTCAACAGAAGCTTTTTGTCTTGGCTTTCTCTCTGGGCCACCCACATTGTCTACTTGTTTTATCCCAGTTTTCTGATTATTTCTAAACACATAGCTCCTATCAGTTAATGTCTCAGTCAGTGAATATTTAATAATTTCCCAGAAAGTTCTTTGTTCTTCACAAATTATTTCATACTTCAGCTTGTCTTTGTAGGATAACTGCCTTGGTGGTTTCTTCTAAAGTTTTTAGCAAATTTACTTCGTACAGGAGCTTAGCTGCTGCTTCTTGTTTAGACTGAATGGAAAGTGCCCCCATAACCAGGGAATTAATGAGGCTTGGAATTTTCTGCAGATCAAAGACAAACTTTATGGCAGCCATTAACATCTTCCAGCACTTGAACGTAGCATTCTTGAGAAAAAAAGAAAAGCCTATAATGATCAAGCCACAACATCACCTAATCATCAGTTTCTCCTCCTTGCAGTATTTCCCTCAGGACATCATGTGATGCTGCACTTCAGACAGAAAATTAAATGAAAAAGGGGAAAAAAATCTTTTAAAAGATAACAGAAAAAGAAAGCTGAAGGACTTATAGCATAAACATATAGACTTGAGAGGAAAGGGAGAGAAACAGTAGGATTGTAGATTTCCACAGATAAACTTCTAGAGGCATCTATGGCCTCTGATTTCCATAGGGAAATAAATGAAAAATGATGGCTGCATCATGCATTCTGATTTAGTTTTTTGCCCAGCCTCTCTTTGACTATGATTGCCTCTTACCAGCACCTAAACTACTGTAGTTTTGGTCCTTGTGTCCTACAGTCAGTAGGAATTGGCATTGGTTTATCATTCTGTGAAATATTCCAGCAGTTCAGGAACTGCTTATGAAGAAATTAAATCTTATCCTCTTCAAGGAAAACAGCCTCCTTCAGAGAGATGCAGCAATCATTCATCACCAGCCTTCTGGAGTGTTTCTATCAGATTCCTAAGACAGACAGATATTTCCTGGTAAAAGAACTGTGAACATAATTATCTCAGCCAAGGGAAAGACATTAATAATTTCAGCACAGAAGTTTCCCTAGGTGCAAACGCAGATTGTATTCACCAAATAGTTCTTATTTGCACAAATATAACACCAGCAAAGACTGCAATTATGCTGCTGGGTGTGCCAGTTTTCCCAGACCTTGAGCACAACATGCACATATCTGTACTCCACGTGCATGCACAGCACTTTTGGCAGGCTGGGCTTGCCATGTTTGCTCAGACATTCTGTGCCCTGGCAGCTGTCTGTCAAGGTATGGGAGCTGGATGTCACACCAGGACCTGGGGCCTGAGAGCCCTAAATCTATGCAATGTGAACAGCAGTGTGTGTGGGCACAAAACTGTCAGGTGTTTTGAGGAATATACAAATGCAAGCTGTCTCTGCTGGGTACCTCCAGGAAAAGCCCCACAGGAGCAGAAAAAGAGATTGGTTTCTCTGTGATGTAATCCAAATAAATTTCATCCTTTTTCAACACAGATAATACAAAAGAAATAATGACAAATGGGATCACTTATCCACTGCTACACTGACAGCTTTTCTCTTTAGCAAATTAGACTGGACGATGCCATGATGGTACAGAACTGTGTTCACACTAGCACTAGTTCCTAAGACAAGTAAATTATTCTTCTACCAAGCACTGCATTTATGTAGTGAAAAGGCTTTCAGGGAACATCTTGTCCAAAGTGATAGGGGCAGTCTAGATAAGCCTGTGAATAAAACCAGAAAGCAGGCAAATAAAATTAAATGCTAGCATGCCTTACCTGGGCACTTTTGCTTAGTTTTGTATGGCTATTTTCATTTCACTTGGCCAAGGTTTTAGGGTTTTTTTCCAATTAATTGTCTAGTCTCCCTTCGTACTTGCAAAGAATTCAAATAAATAAGGGCAAAGTAACAGAAATAATTTCATTTTAGTCATTATGTTGCAAATTCTTTCAGTTTCAGATTTAAAGACCAATTGGACAGGCAGATACACAGACTAACTATTCACAGCAGGAGCAGTCCAGTAGGGCTTTTCTGACCCGGTTCGGTGCCAGATGTTTTGAAAACTAAACTTGCCAAACAAAGCCATCTCCAAATATTAATAAATAAATGAAATATCTAAATGAAAAATTAAAAAATAAATAATTAAGTGAATTTTTTTTTTCTATAACAGGATAAAGAATGTTCTCAATAAGAGTATTTGAGCTTTTATTATAAATAAAAAAGATGTCTATGTCCAGCATTTAAAAAATTTAGTGAAAGGTTTAGAATTTCTGGTTTCAGCTGTCTTAAAGAGAAATAACTTTCATCTTTTCCATAATCTAATCTTTTTCTATTATCTCACCTCCAAAGTGGGCCTTTTTTAATGCCTTGGTAACATTTTTTTGCAAGATGTCTGAAATAACTAAGTCTCGGGAAATGTGAATTATGTGGGAAAAGCAAGAACAAGAGCATCTAAGGTTGCCACCATGTGGATCCTTAAGCTTGCTGAACCTCAGGAAATCTTTTAATGTTTACAGGGCAATGGTTTGGCTGACTGCCTGAACAATAGGGGTAAGCATGCCAGAAAGGCATGACTGAGGCAGGAGTCATCTGCTGGCCAGGTACATTAGTGTTCAGTTGTTGACAGGTTTAGTGGTTGGATCAGAATGACAGTTTTATAGTCTCCTGTAGATGGGTGAGGAGTAATAAGAAATAATCATCTTGGGATGAAGGGAAAACATGACAAAACAAGTGCAGGTTGTTATGTCTCACAGGCAATAGAATAGCAACTCCTTGCTCCCAGCTTTATTCACAATTTCGTGTGAGAGCCACCCTTGTAAGCTTGCATTTCCCTCTGGAGGGAAAAGAGGGGAAAGGCGACACAGAGGAGGAGCAATGCACTGAAGATGGGGCCTGCATGTCCACAGTTGAAAAGAAAATACAATTCTATTTCTGCAAAGTGTCTGAAAATCAGTAAGATTTCCTGGGCTGAGGTAGTGAGAGGCATGGAGTAAGTTTTGCAGAAGCTTCAGAGACCTGGTGCAATATCTCTGTACTGGTTGAACTGCTGAGTAGACTGCCCAGAAAGCAGTACATACCAACTCATTCCCTTCTTCTGCCAGAAGGCAATTCAATCCCCCCAGAACATCTGCATGAACAGCTATGTTTGATGGCTGAAAATTTTAAGCTTTTATCATTTTAGCTGTTTCACTTTGCCTGGATTCTTTAAATTGTCACGGAGAGGATATGAATGAAACACTTGTCTTGGTCACATTTAGGGTGCTTAAAAGGGGTGGACATTTTCTTTAGTCAATCGTTGCCTGCCCAGCTGAGCAGTTTAACTCACTCCCTGAATCCAGAGAAAAAATTAAAAATATCACACGCCTCCATCTAATGGGTTCTGCCCACCCAGAAGGCCACTAAAGCTGGCTGCTGGGCAACTTGGGTTGTACCTTAGTGGCCTAATGCTAAGATCATTTTCAGAAAAGCCTGACCATATCTGCTCAGCAACCTCCTCACGCCTTTTGGATGATTGCTGTTGAGATGCTTTGAAGCCTCCTCTTCCCCAGCTTTTTTATCAATTTACCTTCAAAAATTACTTTTTAAATTAAATACTATTCTTCAAATTTGTATCAAGATGACTGACAAACTTCATCAATCCCCCATTTTTAACATGCAGTCTACACAGCAAACTCCTCAGCTGAGTGTTTAATCTGATCCAAGGCCATGCATAGTGAAGGGGAAAAGATGGAGAGGTCTTGCTCCCCAGTGTTCACACTAAATACCTGGAAGAAGACCACTGCATGGACTATTTTTTCAGTCTAGTTCTCATTGTGACCTACAAGTAGGAGCCCAGGCTGCCCCTCATCTGAGGTGTCATTTGCCAGACTGCTGCCTGAGAAGGTGGTGTAGGAATCAGACCTAACAACTGTATTTCTTACATTTATACATGATGTGGATGCCTGACAAAGAAGTTCAGGCCAGTGGAAAATTAAAGACTGAAACTGTAGCTGTTGGAGCAACCTGACAGCAGTTTTTGTTTAATGACCCATTTCAGGCCAACCATCCTATTATGCTTCAGAATATTAAAACTGGATTGTAATTTTCCAGAGTGAATGAAGGGCATAAGTCCTGTTTTTCCAAAGGACTTTGGGCCACATGCAGCTTACCTATTTTTATCACCTCATTCGGGCATTAAGTTAATTGATATAAACATATAAAGCCCTAGAGATTCAGCTAGAAAATGATGGAAGGTTCCCAACACATAAGAATTTTTTAATTTTCTTTTTGCTTACTGATGTTTTTAGGTAGTCTAGGAACAAAACTTACTTGGCCAAAGTAGTTATTAAGTTATTTATTGTATATAAAAGTGTTTTTCATGATGCTTACGATATCTATTCTCTTTCATACAGTCTTTAGTCAAACAGAATCTGAAATTCATGTGGTTACTGAATTAATTAATAACATACTTCTATTATCTGACACTTAGAACCAATGCAATATCAAGCTTGTCATGCATCTAAAAATCACTTCAGAAATCCTTTTTTGTGGTTAGCTTTTTTCCAGAAGCTTCAGGTGTGAGGAAGAATCAGGGGAGTTTATCTCCTGTGTTTAGAGGACATAGATTGTCTCGCTCCCTATGACCCTGGAGTAATATTTTTTTCTCTGAGATGTCTGAAAGTCTTGATAGGACCAGCACTAATTGGATGGTGTAAATAGAAGAATTAGGTACAAGAGAGCCTGAAACTCTCTGTGGCTTTAAAACTCAACTTATGCATATTTAGACAATGCAGTAATCCCAGACACTGCTTAGGAGCAAATAAAACAGGATGGCACATTATAAAAACCTGTATGACTCCATTTTTTTCAGGAAATAAAATGGAATAAATGCATTTTTAGGGAATCTACTGAAAGACAAACATCTGTTGGAAAAGCGGGGGAGTAAATCTATCTGTAAGAATTAAGCCCAGCCACGTAACTTGGGAGTGTTTATTACTTGTCTTCTCTCCTGAGGGCTGTTTGAAGATGAGAAAGCTGTGTCTCCTACTGTAGGGCAGGAGAACACATTGTTGGCACTCAATAACAGGTAGCTAATAATAGTGGCAGACAATTAAGTCTTCAACCAGGCACACATGCTAGCCAGTAAACATTTAGCTGCCAGGTAGCAGACAGATGGCCTTACACCTAGCAAGTGGAAATACCTGCTCTCTGGGCCTTTTTTCTCCATTTATTCATTAGCATGTGTCACTGCACACTGGGTTTGTTGGGAGGAGCAGACATGGACAGACAGGGTGCGGGCTTGCCGTTGGCATCGTTGGCAATGAATGTCACCAGCGGGGAGCTCAGGGATTCCAAGAACCCACTGTGGCTGAAATCACTGTCAGTGTGAGGTTAAAAATGGCTGGAATGAGAAGGTTATCCCTTGAGAAAATATTTTCATGTCAGTCCTTGTTTTAAGCCGCTACAAAAACCCAGGCTAGGATGTTTAATCAACAAGTAATAAAAAGCCAGTGGGGAAGAAGGTTGCAATTCCCAGTGAGATCTTTTAAGCAATCTGATGTTTTCTAACAACACAGAGGAAAAATCAATTGCAAAGCTCTTTGTTGTGTTTCAGTCACATAGTTGCTGCCTTTCTCACTGGCTATGACACACACATCAGACAGAGGAACAGGGAGATCTGAGATGCAGGAAGCAGCTGAGTGGCCAGTTGAAAAACTACGACACGCACTAACAACTGTGCTTCACATGGCAAGTAAAAGCAGGAGGGTTTCAAGAAAAAAATATCTATTAATTGCTCTCCCTTTCAATTTGCTCAATTTTCAATGATTTTTTAGACCTTGATAACAAACTTTCCTGGCTGGATGTGTAACATGATGGAGCAGGGTGTCCTGCATGCACCCTACTGTGCCTCCAGTTCTCCCTGAAGCAACAGACCCTACCGTCCATGCATGTTAGCTATTTTACCTCATTTATTGTGAGTAGATGTGTTTCCTACCCACATTCCCCTGTCTTCATCCAAGAAGTACTAAGGAAAGAGGGAGAACCAAGGATAGGCTGCTGTAGTGTCAAAGTAATTTTTGCAAGAGTATCTGTCTTCCATAGTTATACTGCCAAGGGATCCCACCAGAGACTGATGTCTCATGGAGAAGGCACCATAACAGTCTGTGAGGAGAACAGGGCCCTGTATTCAAGACTTATAAATGTAATTCGAAATAATACAAGGTGGTTGGAAGAGGACAAAAAAGCTTGACATTCTGCAGGTCACATAGATGAGCTGCTCCACACAACATATTGCTGAAATGCATCAAAACCTCATTTTAAATTTTTCACAAGTTATACAGAATATCTCACTGTGCAGCTCTGTTGTGTCACTCTGAAAAGAGTTTTGCTTGAGAGCATGAATTCATTTTGCTGTGAACTTCAGGTCTTAACAACAGCACAGAATAGGTCAGAAATCTAATCACAAATCTGGTTTCCAAAAATGAGGCAAAGCCATAATTTCTCAGTCAAATGACATCAAAGCTTCTGGCTTGCTCAAAGTTTATCACTCATTTCTTACTTTATAAACACAAGCAGAAAGTCTTATGCCTTCCTGGAATAAGGAATAGGCTTATTTTTTTTTTAATTTCAAGAATATTTTTACTCAGCCTAGAGCATGGTGACAATCATAACAAAACTCATTAAGCTGCCTCAGAAGGATGCATATAAAATTACAGCCTAACTAAAATCTTTCCAGAACAAGGTGACATTGATAACAAGAAAAAAATTACAAGAGAAAGGTAAGATTTTCTAAAGAGTATCTTATAGGGAGACAATAAGCTCCTGCTGGTTTCAATACCATAGGAATCATTTCAACAGAAAGAGGGAGAAGCTGCATGTTCAAGTGTGCAGATGGACTCTGTATGAGTTGCTTATAGAAGTCACCTTGTGATTCTGTCCTAGCAAACCCTCCCAAAAAAAAGAAATAACCATCAAAGCTCGTGTTAGAAGTGTCTTAACATCACAACTTCTCAGTAATAAAATCGCATCACAAAAAAGAAAAAAAAAAAATGGAAACAGCATTTATTCTGGTGTCTCCTACTCCACATTTCTGGGCCTCTCTGGCATGCCTGTAAAGTGAAATGCTGTCCAGCACAAATGACTTCCAAGGAGCCTTAATTTCTAAATCTAAAACAGGGTTTCCTCACTGAGCAGAGGCATCTCAATCCCCAATACCACCACGAAAGTGTGCCAGCAGAGATGCAACCACCAGATGGTGGCATTTCCACTGTATAAGGTACTGTGGTGACACTTGAGTTATCATGTAATTAACGTGATTCACACTACGTGTGTAATTTTCTGTGTAAGGGCAGCAGTGTTTTAAAAGGATCTAAAACTCTAAACCAGAGGACAACAGTCTTTCAGGGCAGGCTCAAATCGTTTATTCACCATTTCCACAATACCCAGCAACAGTAGGAAGGCAGAAATTTTGAATTAGAGAAAACTGTCTCTAAGAACTAGCAATGACAGGCAGAGGGGAAAATTTTTCTCCTGAGTTACCTGATAAAACTTGGGTCGTTCCTACTCCTGCAGATATCTTCCCCTTCATCAATAATAAGTTTACATGCAGCTTAGGAAGACCAGGTGCTTGGGATGCAAGAACTACAGCTCAGCAGTGGGGACAAGGAAGAAACTCTACACACCTGCAGTTGCTTTTATTTCTTTTTCCTGAGAAGTCCATCAGTGGATATGATACACAAAGGGATGTGCTGCTGACAAAAAGCAGTTGGGCACTGCTCCTTCTAGTCTTTTGCCAACTGCCACAGGCTTTCCCTTAAAAAGCAACTTTATCCAAGTAATTGCAAGCTAATTTCTTACATTGTCCTTGCACAACATCAAGGGCTCAAAAACGTGTAACCAACAATAACAATATGAAGTAGCATTTTTCACCTAGACATCTTTTGGAGCTGAAACTCCTTTGTATTTGATATCCAGAAAAGAGTACTTCTGTCTTCCTAAATATTTGCTGTCTTCTATTGTAACTCCTAAAGTGATTTGAGGAACTTAGGGCTGGAAGGGTCCTCCTGGGTCATCAAGTGCATTGGTGAACAGTACCTTACTGTCAGTGCCTCAATATCTGACAGCTCTTGCCACTACAATTTCTCTACTGGGAAGTAATTACAGGATGGTAGTCCTCTACTGGTTAGCAATGCTTCTGTGTTTTTCATACTAAATTTGTTTGTGCCAAATTTTTACTTAGTTGTTCTTGTGTTTCTGTTAATATCTGGGGTATCAATGACTCACTCGTTCCTGATTCTTCCCTCCTAGATTATTCCATGGGGTGATACAATTCTGTACCCATACAAAAATATAAATTGGCCATAATTTACATGAAGTTAGCTAATTTCAGATCTCCAGGAACCCCTAAATGACAACTTTTATTGCTCTCTTATTGCTACCACACTTCCACTTCTTTTCCTCACCCATGTATTTACTCAGGAACTTGTATTACAAGTTACAATACATTCTGCACACAGTAATATTGAAGTATTATGTAGTTTTCAGTTCCTTTTACCTCTGCCCCAACATAGCTGCATGCTCAGGACACTCTAATTCAAAAAGGGTTAGGCCAGAAAAGTTTTACTTGCACTGCCTCACTGCTAAGGGGGGCTGTTCCACAGTTCTGCTATTGTAGTCTGCAACTGCAGGAAAACATTTTGCCAAGGGAGTACAGCAGTATTCTCATATCAGCAAAGAGCTTCTTGTGTAAATACAACCTTGTTCAACATCCTGGCAACCCTGGCACAGAATGAATAGAGCAAACAACCTGCTTCCTCACCCCTGAAAATGTATCTGAACACATTAGCTGGTGCTCTTGGGCAGCTGGAACAGACCTTTCTTGCCTGGTACTTCCTGTGTCATTAGTAGGTAATTTCAAACTCCAGGGCTGGAATGTTGCAGTGCAATCTGCAGAGTGGATTGGACAATTAGAAAAAGGGAAAACTTTCTTACTCTTCTTCATCCTGTGTAGAAGATAAAAGTGCTCTTAAGGCACTCAAGAAAATTAAAACTTAACCTTTCTGGAGTTTATATATATATATATATATATATATATATGTATATTGCAGATCAGAATTTATTTTACTTTACAAGTGGTAATATGTCACCACATCTTGGTAGGTCATTACTCCCTAATATTATTCCAGTAGCACAGGGTTTAAGTCTGCACTTCAAATTATCACTTACCCTTCCTCTGTCTCTTCTCATAGACACATGATATGCCTTCTCTACCTCAAATTATAAGGGATATCCAAGATTTACAGCAAGTGCTGAAGCCACCTGTCCATATCTTTTATGTTTTGCTGCCTGACCCAGAAAACTGCTGTATATGAAAAAGGACTTGTTTGGTATCACACACTCCAAAGAAACAGTAAAATTGTACATGAGCACAATTCAAGTCAAGGAAATAATTTCATTGTCTCTAGTGGGACACGATTTCTTCTTAAAAGGCCTGGCTTTGGCAGTTATCTAATCTTCTCTATTTTATTATAAAGGAATTAGGAACAAAATATCCATTATTTCCCTCTTTTCAACCAAATTATAGTAACAACTGTCTCCTTCATTTTGCTGCGGCCTAAGATGTAAAGTATTTAGGAAATAAGTTCTCCAAAGCAGTCAGTAGATTCAAGCTCTGGGTTTGAGTTGCTTTAGAACTTTCAGAAAAATATCAATAAGTGATGAATGTTCTTTGGTTGAAGCAAAACCAGAAGGCCAACCACCTCAAGGGTGTCTATGGCTCTGGTGGATCCTCTTACACCCCTCCTGGAAATCCTGAATGCTTTAATGCCCCCCTGAACTGCCAGAACAGCACATATGGCATGAGGAATAAACAGAGTAATAGAGATTTGTGTGTGGACCATGATCTCACTGGGATTACAGAGACACGGTGGGATAGCCCACATGACTGGAATGTTGTCATGGATGGCTATGTACTATTTAGGAAAGACAGGCAGCCAATCAAGGTGGTAGAGCTGCTCTTTATGTGAGGGAGAGCAGCTGGAATGTATGGTGCTCTGCTTAGGGCTGGATGAAGAACGTGTTGAGAGTTTGTGGGTAAGAAATAAGGGGCTGGGTAATTTGGTGATGCAGTTGTTCAGCAGAGGCCACCTGGACAGGTAGAAAAAAAATCAATGACATCTTCTACAGGGAGCTGGATGTAGTCTAGTGACTACCCCCAGGGGTAGTGGCTTCTGTCTCATTTAACTCATTCATCAGTGAAGTGGATGAAGAGCCAGAGTGTAAGTTTGCTGATGATACAAAACTGGGAGCAGTGGCTGATACACCAGAAGGCTATGCTGCTATGCAGAGATCTGGACACACTGGAGACTTGAGGGGAAAGGAACTTAATGGAGTTCAACAGAGGCAGATGGAGGGTCCTTCACCTGGGGAGAAATAACCCCAGGCATCAGCACAGGCTGAAGGTCAATCTGCTGGAAAGCAGCTCTGCAGAGAAGGACCTGGGGGTCCTGGTGGGCAACAAGCTGTCCATGAGCCACCAGTGCCCTTGTGGCCAATAAGGCAAATGGAGTCCTGGGGTACATCAGGAAGAGCATTGCCAGCAGGTCAAGGGAGGTGATCCTGCCCCTCTGCTCAGCCCTGGTGAGGCACATCTGGGGTGCTGTGTTCACTTCTGGGCTCCTCAGGACAAGAGAGATAAGGACCTGCTGGAGAGGGTCCAGGGGAAGGCTATGATGAGGGGACTGGAGCATCTCTCTAACGAGGATAGGCCAAGGGAGCTGAGCCTGTTTAGTCTAAAGAAGGGACGAGTGAGAGGGGACACCATCAATGCACACAAATACCTCAACAGCAGGTGTCAAAAGAATGGCACCAGACTCTTTTCAGTGGTTCTCAGCAACAGGACAAGGGGAAACAGGCAGAAATTAATGCACTGGAAGTTCCACTTAAGGAAGAATTCCTTTACTGTGGAGAACACTGACAGTCTGCCCAGAGAGCCTGTAGGCTCTCCTTCTCTGGAAATATTTAAAACCTGACCAGATGTGATCCTGTGTAGCCTGCTCTAGGTAAACCTGCTTTGAGGGGGAAAGAGGATTGGACTAGATGATCTCCAGGGGTCACTTCCAACCCCAAAGATTCTGTGATTCTGTGATAATCTGTACCTTTAAAAATTGTCTTTGAAGTTATTAAACTATAAAAATTCTCTTGGGATTTAGTGAGACAATCTATCTGTGATGAAAACTAGATAAAGCTCATGAAAATAAAGATTCACAAAATTTTTAGTATAAAAGAACCAGTATTCTAGAATATAATTGCTATAGACACATTTACTGGCAAAAGCTAAGTAATATCTCTCAAAGACAAAGAAAAGCAAACTGTAGCCAAACCTAAAAGTCAGTCTTTTCAGGTGAACCTGTACTGAGCAATCAATTGGATAAAGCTGGAAGAAAATTGGGCTTTCTTTACTGCTTAATGTGAAAGTAGAAAATGCTAGGTAATTGTGTCATTTAAGAACACAGAGGAGGTATAGAGCAAGAAATGTCCCAGAATTGTTCAGTAGGCAGGGTGGGGAGACGGGAGCATATTTTTACAGCAGCTGGAGGATTGTGTTCAGTTTGGCTATGAGAAATGAACAAACAGGTCAGTAGGCAGCAGAGAGGAAGAGATGCTTCATGACTTGGCAGAAAGATAAGGAACAGGGACACAGAGATCCAAAACCCAAGCAAAAGCCTGCTAACAGAAAATAGAAGAAAAAATGCTTCTGTGTTTCAGCACATTATTTCCCCCCTAGATCTGCTTATTTTCCATGTTAGTAAAACACAAAATAATACATTGTTTAATCTCATGTAAAATGTGTGTGTGTACACCTGCACACTCGTCCTTGAGAAGTGAGATTATGGAGTAGTGGTTCAAGGAAAGGTGTGCCTGAGACCCAGGGCAGCCAACACTGCTTGCAGGAGTGCAATCAGAGCTTTCCTCCCATGAAGGCATAGCCTCAGGATCCAGGTTACAGGGAAGAGCATTACTGCTGTCTACCTAAGTGAATGAAAGCTGAAGATCAGGCAGGTGGGGTGGAGTGACACCTACGTGGAAGTCTGGAAAAGCTCCAGCTGAAAGGATGAAATCCTTACCTAAGGTGATTAAAGAGAGTCCCATTTACTTCAGCAGAGCTGTGACATTTTACACTAAGGGAGGATGTGGCCTCATTTTCTTCCTTTGTGTCATGTTCTTATTCATGGTGCAGAGGAAGGCAGAGATTGTGATCACATTACACCTCGTTCAAGATATGAAGACCTGTACACCTGCTATGACTCACTGTACACCTTCCTTTCTAGCTCATTGGGATTTCAGTTGTGTGCTTTCATTTCATGCTCATGCAAGGACAAACCTGTCTCTTTAATTCTACCTATTAGCATTGTCCTCTAATCCTGTCCTTAAAATAGCAGAACAAAAGTAGTAAGTAAAATCTGTTTTGCTTGAATGTAATTTTTTTAAAGGCAAAACACCAAATTTTCATTAGCAAAACAGTGAGTCACCCTGTCAACTGTACCCAGAATAAATAAGAACTGCATTCATTGAAATTGAAACTGTGTCCTCCCTTAATGGGCAAGTGCCTCTGAGGAGAACCTGGTAGGAGAAAGTTATCCAGCCTTTTGGGATGTTGTTCCTCCCTCCTCAGCTGTGAAAATTAATTATTTTTTTTTTTAGTTCCTGGAAACACAAAAGGTACATAAGATGCAAAACAATACTCTGTTCTTAGTTGCTGACAAAAAAAAAGTCCGTATCACAAAAATTTTCATAATAAGGACATTCCTGCAGTCATTTCTGATATCACATCCTTTATTATCCTTTTTGTTATTGACAGTATTTTTTGTAATGCAGCAGTTTTAGTGAGAAACACTCTAGAATGAGAAGATAAAGACAATTAAAACATGAAAGAAAAATAAGGAAACAGCATACAGCAAAGACACAAAATCTCAAACTCAATGACCTTAATTAAATGTCATATTCCTACAATAGTCTCACTAACCTCATAGATAAACGAGGAGGTAAAACTTATGACTATAACAGAATTTGGCCTAATCTCTGTTTAAAATAAGATGATGGAACACTGCTCTACATCAGCTGCCTGTCAGGAACGAAGGCTACCAAGCAATCACACCAGCTCTCCATAACCAGACTTTGTCTGTCATTTGCTGAAATCCATGTTGTCTATTATAAGCATTTGGGATGTGATTTCACTAATCCATGTTGTCTATTATAAGCATTTGGGATGTGATTTAACTCAAAGAAGTGACAAAACAATGGCTTAATCATATAAATTTATATTTATAGTAATTATCTACTGCATCTTTTGATATCTGCCTGTGTGTTTCAGAAAACAAAGCCCCATGAAGTTACTTACACACTTGCAAAAGTCTAGGTTTTCTCTGTTTGGTGACCAGTTCACCTAATTTAAGATTCCTAAGATCTTGTAAGGTAATTTAAAATACCCTTCTAGGAAGCCCAGCAGCTTCTGACTATTTGTGTATGCACTTGCTGTCATAAGAAACCTTGCTGGCTGCCAGGTACTGTATCAATTTCTTGGAACAGCAGTCAGACAGGAAAACCTAGGGCAGTCAAAAGGTGACTCTGAAAATGGGACATTTATTTGGCAAACTACTCCCTTACTCAGTGCTTACTATTCTTTGCTCTGAGTTTGCCACAGCAAAGGAATGTCACCACTCCTTTAGAGGTGGGGAGTCACATTAGAACCTTATTTTAGCATAGAATTAATCTTACCTGCTTATTTCTAGAGTTTCAGTCAGTCTTATAAGCATCTTAAATGACAGCACCTGCTAATATTCCAGAGGAAAGTACTCCCCTGCCTGCTATAGTCCCTTTATTAGAGAAGGTACTTCTGTTTATTTACTCCACATAAAATTTAATCCTCCTCTCTATATAACAAGACTGCCTAGGAGGGCTCTGAAAGTTTAGGATTCTCTTTATGGTCTGAATTACACTGAAAGGCCAGATTCTTCTATGGCTTTTGAGAAAAGAGTCCCTCAGCACTGAAATTTCCTTCATTTATAGATAGTTAACACTCAGTGACTAAGCACACTAATCACACACAAACCCTGATCACACTAATTGCACTAATCACACACAAGCCCTGATTAGGTGTACTAAAGCTTTAGCCATTCAGAAACTTTTACTGCCCGCATACATAAGTGGAAGCCTGTGCTGAGAAATCAGATTTCTTTTTCAGGGCTGCAAGCTATCACCACCACAACCATAAAGGTAAATGCTCAGCACCTGTGTAAGCCAGACTCTTGCAGTACATCAGGTTGTATGCACATAACCTGGAACAGGGAATATGTATAGGTGTGTTTGGAAATGTCAGACTTTCTTCCCTTGTGCTGGCAACCAAATTGCTCTGACAGCCATTTCTCCCTCCATCATCTGTGAAGTTCTCTCCAACATTCCCTCTAATCCAGTTAGGGTTTGTGGCACAGATGACTGGGCATTCAGTGCAACAGTCAGCTCTTAAGAGAAGCCCAAAAAGAATCCCTTCAGACCAAGTGTTCCCACAGGCATGTATACTCAAATCCCTCTAATAGCCCTCTAAGCCTAAAGGAAATATTTCAAGTGACAGAAGGAGGGAAGCTTTCATGTTCTGCCCCTTACAGTCATCATCTGAGACCTAGAAATTGCAGAGTATATTTCTTCATTTCAGAATAATTCGTCCAAATGTTTCATCATAATCTAAATTTCAACAAAAGTGGACTATGGCAGAAGAACTTGATGATGAGATACACATTGGAATCTCCATGTTTTTTTTTCTAGTTTGCTGTCTCTTAACATATTTATTAGTGACATTTTAAAACATCTTACATCACTTGTGACTGCAAGCCAAGACCTGATGTGACTAACAGAAAAGGGAAATCACACACAATGACATGCAGCTAAGTATAAATACTCACCTTACTTCAAACAAAAAAAAAGAGGAGTGGAAAAAGGGGGAAAGAAATTCTCTGTGACATATATTTTTAGACAGATTCATGAAAAAAATCCTTTTTAGTATGGTTTTGATTACTCATTTTAGTCTTTCTGAGCTTCAAGTACATTGTTACAAGCTGTCTCCACCTGTCAAATCTCTCTTCAGTGATGCAGAGGTCTTTGCAGAGAGAAGAAAGAAACACCAGATTTCCCTTAAAAAGCTCTGGGCTGAAAGCTAACTATTTTTCAAACTAAGGGACTTATAAGGGGTTTGGTTTGGGGTAGGGGATTTTTTTCTGTTGGTGGGCTTTTGTTAGTTTTTTTTTGACAGACACTGGTAGTACAGATAAATTGCCTGTATCCAGACACAAAAAGAGAAATGCTGCCAGAGAAGTTTTACATTATAGGCAAATCACCTCTCCTGTATTTGTATGTCCTTCTTAGCTCGCTCATGTTTGCTAAAAACCAGCAGCCTTGCATTCCTTGCTAAAAGAAAATCTGCTTTAAAGATGAAGGCAGAGGTAGCTACTGGGTCATACCAGGTTGGAGAAAATAAATACACTAAATGTTTCTGTCTATAGCTCCTGTGTATTTGACTTTTTTTTTTCTTTAAAGTATCAATAAATTAGAAAATTAGAAATAGAAATATTTTTCCAAGCTTTATTGAATTTTCTGGTGCTGCCTACTTTCAAGTCTTCTATCCTGGTACTGATTTCTGACAGCGTGCATATGCAAGAGACATGTGCACTTCTCTGCATGAGTCAGTCAACAAGAGAAAGAAATTCCAGCAGTGGTGGGAACCCTGACTCCCACCCCATGCCTGTGCACTAGCTGCTGAATGCATTTGCAGACTGCTGTTATGTCTCATGGCAGAACAAAAAAAGCTCCAAAATCAAAAAACAATCAAACGCCCTTTGGTAAGCCATTGCTAAGAAGTGTTTTCACATTCTTTCATTAGCATCCACAATATTAGTAGAAAAAAGGCCTCTAAAAATACCGGCATGAGGTCATGCTACAGAGGAGTTTTACTTGAATCTGAAAATGTGAAGCATCCAGTACCTTGCACTGATACTCTTCCTTCACTGTTTAACAACCCAAGGCTGTCACTACTGCTTACTACTAGTTATCTCCTTCCTTTTCCTTTTCCTTTTCCTTTTCCTTTTCCTTTTCCTTTTCCTTTTCCTTTTCCTTTTCCTTTTCCTTTTCCTTTTCCTTTTCTCTCTGAGGTCTCTTACAAGCCTTATATTCTGCATATCTCTTCCTGAACAGTGACTGCAAGAACTGTAAGCAGTTGCTGCTGATCCATCCAGCATCTCTGTAACTACTTCTCTGCTCCAAGACTGTGTAAACAATTTTTCCAACCCCATAAAACTCCTTGTATTTTTTACTGAGAGCATCCATTCAGTCAAAGAAAATAGTATGTATATCAAGGGAGAAAGTGTGACTATCAAGGGATGAAGTCAAGACAATTTTAACAAGAAAGAGGATCAAATTCTTTCTATTTAGATGTGGTCCTGGTGATATAGTGACCCTCAACATCCACTAAAATCTGATATTCAGCAAACATCAAGAAAAGGATTCTAGATTATAGATTACAAGGAAAATAACAGACAGGATGTCAAATCCTAAAAGAGAAATGATATATATTTATTCATTATCAAGGATTTTTTTGCACAAAAGTCTCTTTTGTATATCACAATTAATATCAATTTGCCCTGATTTCCTCTAGCTCAGTAAATAACTTTGGCAAATGCAGTAATTCCTCAGCTGCACAGAAAACATTTGATAAGCAGCCTTTTTCATATACCAATATAAAATTGATATGTCTGAAATGTGCCTTTAACACAAATCAGAAGTGAAGGGATGAAATAAATCTCTGGTATAATTACAAGGCTTCCAAGTGAGCTAAAGTAAGATGAATTTCACTCGAGGCTTTAAATTTAGCCTGGAAACAACCAGCCCGGGCATCTTGAATCAGACAGAGCCAGCACACGTGCACACGCCACAGCTGCCGCCGTGATGCAGATGCTAATAATTCAGCGGCTTTGTACCCTGTGATTATGCATGTGCCGTCTAGTGGTTCAGATTAAAGAGTTAAACAAAGTGCTTCTCCCTCCCCTCTTGGCGGAAGATAATTCAAACCCATCTGATATTCACAGACAGTTGGACAGCAGCTGAGGTTTCATCAGGAATCCCACGTATGGCCAGAAGCAACATACACCTCGGTGTTTCCGGGAGCCGCAGGCAGCCAGAACAGATGGTAGAAATCATCATCCCCAGACAGTCATCAGGGGAACCTCAGGCCACATGCTTGAATTTTTCTCAATGAAGCGCATAGAAGGCAGGCATTCGATCCGTGGGACGGCAGCTGCCGGCTCCTGGGGGAGCGGGAGGCAGCGGGATGGAGGAAGGCTCTCGCAGGTTATTAACAGGTCACGCCGTGACATTAGCAGTCCGGAAATATCGCCTCTCCCAGGGGGCTAAAACAAAAGCGAGGGAGAGGTTCCTCGTAACTCAAACACAGTTCAGTGCTTACAGATTACAGCACATAATCTGCTTGGCAACAGCACAGCGCACAGAGACGCTCTGCTATCTGACTTCTCTCCTTCTTCTAGCTGCTTCCACTAGAAATGTCAGAAGGAATTCTTGATGCAGCAAATGTCCTATGCAAATCTCGAGGGAGGAAGAGCACAACTTCCTTGCAATTTTCAGAATGAAACCTGGAGGCAAGGCTGATGGTGACAGCTCAACTCCCTCATTCAGATGTCCCTAACCTTTTTGCTCCATTTGTGACATGCTATATGCAGCACTCCTCATTGATCATCACTGCCTGTCTGAATCACCCAGTCCCTTCTGTGAGCAGTGAGACTTCCGACAACTGTCAGCCTCATTAGAGGGAGAATTTCCTTGGTGACATTTTGGAGGAAACAAGGCATTCGGAGGAAGAGTCTTAAAATATTGCATTTGACAAAGTGAATGGTTTTAAAAATCATTGCCCCAGCCCTACAACTGCCTCCTCAGTCTCACTACAGTTCTCCTGTGCACAGCCAGCCATGCAAGACAGTCTGCAGATGGAAACTCTCCAAACCCCAGGCCTGCTTTAAACCTTCTTTGCTGACAGGTCAGGACCATGGTGCTCAGCCAAGCACTCCAGAGTTACATCCTCGACATCACAGTAATATAAATATACATACATTGTGGGCTTGTGTGTACAGAAATAAATGGGTGAGGATGTTTGTGTGCATGCATTTGTAAATACAAATAAAATGACTTCATTCCCGGAAGCTACTTCCTATTTGATTGTTTACACATTCTAAGTATAAATGGAGTTTATCAGGATCTGAAGTAGACAGATTTTGAAATTAAATATGCTTTAAGATTTTTGTTAAACTAAGTGAAGTATTTTACCAGTCACCTTTTTCTGTTGAAAAACTTACTTATCTACCTTCTTTGCTGAACTTTTTAATTTTTAGGAAGTTCCACTGTTTCCTGCCTTGTGGAATAGACAGCTCCCACTCACACTTCTGGTCTTTTTTTCCTACTGTGCTGGATACTGCATTTCCCACTCTCTTGCTTGCCTATTCATTCATGGTAGTTCCTATGCAGATAGATCTCAGCTGGTGCTTTTCAGCTTCTCCAATCAAATTCAGTGTTCACTGGACTGTTGGTTAGAATAAAAAGACCTCAGTCCTGTCCTTAGGATCCTTTGGATTCTTTGTGTTGTACAGGGAAACCATGAGTGTGGACTGTGCAGTGTCTGATACACTGGAGCTTTGCAGCAGCCATTGCATAGGACCTTCACCATTACCTGACCAAGCAGCAGAAACCTGGATTTCCCATGCAAACACTAACCAATTGTCCAGGACTTCCAGGAGCCAGGAAGACTGGCTAGGAAGAGAGAGAACTGGAGCTGTACTTGATACTGCAAACTGATTAGAGCATTCAGCAGCCTATTAAACCCTAGGAAAATAATCAGGAAACTGACTTAAGGCCATTCAGTCATTGATCATCATTTTTTATTCCATCACCGTGTATCTATTACCTTTCTAAAATATTTATAGTTTTACATGGAAAACCTTTAAATGGAATCCTCATTTTATGAATGGATTTCCAGAGTCATAAATATTTTGTGTTGCTCCTTTTTAAGACTTGAAGTTTTGCTTTAGAAACAGGGGAAAAAAGCAATTACTCTTTCCAAGGGAACATTGCACCACTGACCTTTACAAGATGCAAAGATGTGCAGTTATGTCTATTTTCATTCTCTGATTCAAACTGACAGCTCAGTTACTTGTGCAGCCATTTCCTGCAGGTGATGGAGGCAATATTGGTCAACAATGGGGAACAGTGGGAATTGAGGTATCCATGGGAATCAACAAGGTTGTCCAGCAAATTTTACTGTATGCCACAGCCTCTCAGGCACAACAGCACAGCAGGCCTTTCCTACTAATAGAAGCCAAGTGTTCCTGGACAAAATAAATAACAGCAAGGGTAAAGATCTTAACTTTGTAAATAATACCCACATGAGGTTCTGAGCCCCACAGAATGGTAAGAAAAATTGCAGTAAGGAGGCTGAGATGTTGGATCTCAGCAGAAGTATGCTGCCACATACCATATATTAGGGTAATAGCCTGCTCCAGGCCCATGGCATTAGCACAATATGAATCCTCCAGCAGAGTCACGACCAGCACATTCCCCTTGGCTCACTGGGGAGAATAAGGACAGGGCTTCACCAAAAATGTATGGGCTCATTTGCAGACAAAGCAGGGAGGATATTACAGCTCCTGGCAAGGCAGTGAAATATGCAAAGCTGGGAAGGAGCAAATTAGACCACAGCAGAGAGAGCAACTATCTCAGGGCAAGCTTATGCTATTTTCTCTATGCTGGCACAGTAGTGCAACAAACCCTTGGAGTGCCAGAAAGAAGCAGGCTGAGAAAGGTGATGGGAGGATAGTGGAGATGCAACATTAATTCAGTGTGATCAGTCACTCAATCCCTGAGTTACTGATTGCCAAACATAACCCCGCACTTTCAGGGAATACAAGCACACAGAAAAATTTAAGAAAAGCAAAGGTACATTAAAAGCATGCATGAGAAAAGCAAATACTGAGAAAATAGTAAGGACTGAGAATGACAAGCAGAAGAAGCACAGAAGTAAAGGCAAATATGCACAGAACAAGCAATGGACAGAGAGAAAGGTAAAGACCTAAGTAAAAGTAGTGATTAAAAGAAAGATAATCCCACAAATCTTTCTGCAGTTTTTTTTTTTTTTTTTTAGTCTCAGAAGAAGGAATTCAGTTGTAACAATTATCTTTACAGAAGGCAAATGGAGACCTGGTTTGACTAACAGCTATATAAAATTAATAGTTGGAAATCATAGACTTCTCTTCTTATATTGGTGTCTTTCACCGCTGCCACTGCAAAAAAAATCTGAAAATGCAAATGACAAGGCATCAAAATCTATCAAGCAAGTAAAAAAACCTGGAAAGGATTTTTTTCTTTCATTTTAGGGAACTTTGGGTGTTGGCAACAGTGAAAATTCTATAACCTTGCTTTGTTATCACTGTATCAGTTGTGCCAGCTTTTCACATATGCAAATACTTGTGCATTACTGATAGCCTGATGTGAGAGCAGGAGTAAAACTCAGTCCTTTGAAACCTTCTCTTAGTTAGGATTACAGGGTTACAGTCAAGATTTAGTACAACAGGATTTCCCTTTACAAAAGGTTGCAGTTTGTGCCAATATTTCTTGTTGCCTTTAAAATAACCCAAATGTCAAGGAAAAACAGTTTCTGCAATTTTGTAACACAGTGTCAACCTGAAATATTCACTGTGCCTGAAGAAAAATCGTGTTGCACTTCTGAAGGACCTCCCACACATATCTGTAAGAATTTTCTGTTATGAAAAAATGGCCATCTGAATAGGCCCAGGAAACTTCTAAATCAGAACTCAGTATCTCAAAAAATACTCTTGGCAATAACAAATACATACAGTTGCTTTGCTGCATCTTTAAAAAGTGGAAAAAAGCACAAGATAACTGGCTGTCCCATTGAACAGCTGGCTTTGACAGGAGATTACTTTCCAGGAGAAATGTTAGGTAGTTAAACATCTCTTTCAAAATTCCCCTGGGATTATTTCTATGGACTTAGAAAGTCATAAATGGGACCCCTGATTCTCCACCTCCTTACTCAGTGCTCACAGCAGATTTTAGTGTCAGAAGGAGTGGAAAAGACTTCCCTGAAACAGATGAAGACACATGCCACTTATTAAAGGATTGCATTAGGTAAATCTTTATAGACAAACATTGGGAGGTTTGATGAGCACTAGCAAACAAAACAATACCAAAAAGTACTAAATGCCTTTTTCTAATAACTAAGCTAGAAATCTGTCATAAATTATAGAACTACTTCAAAATAAAAGCAAGCAAGCAAGCTGCCCTTCCTCTTCCCAACAATAAAGTCCTTGAGACATGAGCTATAATCAAACCCAGCTTATGTGTCACATTTTGATTAACTCAGCATAGAATCACTTCCTACTACACAACATCTTGTGCTACTGATTCTCCTGTCAAAACCATTGACTGTGGTACACCAAGTCATCACTGTTGCTCTGGGTGTTCTCTAGTGCAATGTGGCATGTCTCAGAAAAAAAAAACAATTGCATACTTTAATTTTTTGTCTCTGAACTTTGAAGAACTCCACTGCAGCAACAAAAACAGCTCCCAACTGGAGCCAAAATACACCTTTAGCCTCAAAATTCAGTCTTCCAGCAGCCTGAATGACACCTAGCAAGGTAAGAAACATAACTTCAATAAGGTAGAAGTGAAACAAAGATGAGGTTAATGTCTAACAGAGGTGATTAAGAAAGAAATATCCCAAGTTCTTGCAGAGAGTAGAGGAATGCCACTCCAGGAGATGTCACTGGCTCCTTCCTTCCTTCCTTCCTTCCTTCCTTCCTTCCTTCCTTCCTTCCTTCCTTCCTTCCTTCCTTCCTTCCTTCCTTCCTTCCTTCCTTCCTTCCTGATGTAAACCATTTTAATTCAAAAATTCTAATTATCATATGCTGTACAGCAGGTGTTCTTACAAAATCATAGGCATCTGAATAAAAGCTTAAAGGCCTTGGATTATCTTTTAACACCAGAACAGAAGACTTTAATCAGGTCTGCTATGTCTGGCACATACTGAGAGTTAATTAGGTTTAGCAGTAGTAATCATAATGGAAATGCTTGGATTTTGGGGTCTGTTTTTTTTTCTTTTTTTCTATTTTACATCGATAGCAAGACATGAGGAGAGCTCAGCTTATTCTTTCAAGGTGATTTCTGTGCTACCTTGGGGCTCTGAGGAGTTGTCTTCCTCTGGTGTATTCTGGTGGTTAAATTCCAGACTGTGTTACTGTCCCTGACTCTGCCTTCCAGATAATTACTTAAATGCATGGCTGTATCCAATCTGGAAAATGCTACCAGGTTAAAACTGAGACACAAGGCATGTGCTGCCCTAAATTAACATACAAAGCACACATTTTGCTCAGGGAAAGAAAATGTTTAAGTGACACCTACAAAAGGATATGCAGGTGTGTCTCCAACGTGAATTCTTAGTTAACCCAAAAAACCTTCTGTTCTGAGCAGCATGTTTTCTGGTTTTTATTTATTGCCAGCTGACACATGACCCAGTCCCAGAGACTTAAATCTCCATGGTTTGAATAAGGATTGCAGAACTGTTCCCTTAGGTTGCATGTTGTTGTCCTAAAGAATCATTAAAGCTATTGATTGTCTGAGGTATTAACTTAGTTTCTTGACATTTCCAGTTTGAAATGCATTATAGGAAGCATTTCAGCTCAAGCTAAAGAACTTCATTTTCTTTCAGTTATTATCCTTCTGTATTGTAGAGTCACAACTTGCCAGCTTCCCTATGAAAACATTATTTATGCTTCAGCACAGTAGCATCAGAAGCAACCAGCCAAACACAAACAACCAAAAAAAAAGGATGAAGGCCATAAAAAATAATGCAGGGGGGGTGAGCAGAAGGAGCTAAGCTACTTCCACACTAAGAACTGGCCTCCCAGAAGAGACATTGAGTACTTGCATGATTAGACCAATGAAAGTGATTTCTCTTTGGAATGAATTTATGACCCACTTTCAAATCCCTGAAGAAAACAGGGATTTAAAATGAGAAAGCTGAAAAGCCACAACACCAGCAATGCAAACGTCTGTTCTTTTTCTCAGTTTTATAATAGTGTCATGGCCCTGATGTTAAAAAAAAACCCTAACAGTGTGTCAGTGATGTGCTGGAGGCAATGAAAGTTATCAATCAGTAATATGAAGGGGATTTAAGCAGCTTAATTGAGGGCAAAATTCAATTGATTAATGGTTAGGGAAGTACTCACTGACGTGGAGGTTTCAAGGAATTACAATCTGATTAAAATTCCATTTTAGAAATGAAGGGATATAGGATGCTAATCAGTTCTAAAGCACAGATTATTAGTGCCAGCTATTTGAAACAGCTGGGACTATTGTGATGAAAACAAAACGTGACTCTATTTCTGTGAGGGGGGATAATTTATATGTTTTGAGAACTGGAGCACATCAGAGTAAACAACACCCATGCACTAAGCTTGCTGATCTCTGGCTGTCATTTTACACCTGAAAACCTAGCTGTCTTTTGGTCAGCTTTGATTAGAAGTCTGTAATGAAGAAAATCTTTATCTCTTCATTCATCTACAGCACAATAGGATTCTGGATGTTCACAAAGCCACTTCATGAGGCTCCAGAGTCCTCTGCAAAGCACTTCAGAAAAGGGTACTTTTGGAACAAATGTGGATTTAGGGACCCTGCCAGAAAAACAGGTGTCTGTAAGGTTGTTTCTTTTAGGCATGTTATGGTAAGATAAAATCAGTGCCTATAGTCCTGAAGTATTTCCTTTTTCTTTTTATTTTTTTCTTTTTTTTTCTCCTTATTTTAGGGTGAACACCTATTTGGGCTAGGAATGCAAAAACTCAAAGAAACCTTTTGGTAAAAGTAGCTGAGATCGGTCTCATCACACCTCTGTCCCAACAAAGTGGCAATCTCATGTGATTAACTGAGAAAGAAACATTTAAGGCAGTATTTCTCATCAGTTCCTAAATTAGGCAGACCACGACTGCACTGCAGGATTTATATCATAGTTTTAGTGGCTTCAAATTTGAGCTTTTCCAAACCACACTTGTACTGTTTCTGGAATGCACTGTCTTGTGTTTTGTGTGTTTTCTTTCAGCTCTGCTATTGACAGCATTGGTTTGCTCTGGCATGGCTTCTAGTTGTGAATACAAAGAGCTGTGACATTTCAAAAGATGTGTAAAGTCATACTGCTTTCACTGGAGCCAAACATCTGTTATCAATTGAAGTAGTGAGCACTGATCTTAATTTGGAGTTATTCTGGCAAATTAAGTCAGTTTCCAAAGATTTATCAAGACAACATTTAACTAGGTAAGAAACAAAGAGAATACGTGAATAGTTCCTAATTGCCACACATCTGATTCTACAGACAAGAATGGTATTTGGCCCCGAAGGAAAAGAAAAATATGTCTAAATTATTTCTAAGTGCATACCTACAGCCTTAAACTAGACAAAAATATTTATCACTTACATTTTTTAACTTTTAAAAAAAAATAATTTCTCTGATCTTAATGAATAGAAGCTCATTTGGGGGAGATATCATTGATACAAAGAGGCAATAAAAATACCAAAGAAATAAAAACCCCAAAGAAACAAACAAACAAACCAAAACCCAAAACAAAACAAAAAACCAAATTCATTTTCATCCAGAGAGGACCCCTAACATTCAGACTTCTATGGCCTAATTTAGGCAATTTTTCACTTCTGGAGATGACTTCATACTATGAAGCAGAAAATACCTGGGGCAAAATGAACATCTGGTGGACTTGAAAAGATTTCATTTTCCTCATAGGCTTGCTATTTTCCTGCCTAAAATAAAGAATGTGGATAGCACTCTAAATAGAGCTAACAAATCATTGGGGGAAGGTCAGCAGCTCTTCAGATGTGCCTGGCTTTGTAGCTTACCTTTCCAGGTAAGGAACAGTCCTTTCATGTGAGAGACAAATTCACCTTAATGCCACCAGAGAGCTTCTAATGGACACAGCTCCTGACTTTCATCCCTCTCTCTGTCAGAGAGAGCCATGTTCCTGACCTGAAAGGCCTACTGAAGGAAAAGTACATGGCAGAGGTGTTTCAGCAGTCAGGGTGAAAGTTGGGGCTTAGCAGACATTATTCAATGACACTAGATGGCAGAGCAGCTGTTTTGAATTTGCTAAAATGGCATCTTCCTGAGAGTTTGCTGTTACTTTGCTTTATGATATCGCAGTTTGAAACTGTGTTGACTTAGATATCCACACTGGCTTTGGATTTTAATGAGTTTCTTGGTTGAAGACAGAAGTCAAAAGAATAAGAGAATCAAAATTAATTTTATCATCTAGCCTAAGGGTGACAAAAGATTAAGAAAGGGGAACAGAAAGGACAGCCTATCAGCCCTTTGGCCACATCAGCTAAAACTCTGTTTGCTAAAGGAGGATATAAAAGCCTGGGGTCTGAGAGAAGTTACAGAATTGTGGAACTAAAAGATTTTGGACAATTCTCTGAAAGGAAAGTTCAGAGCTTTGATGTCAGAAGTTTGGGATTAGAAGAGTGATGGTTCTGGGCTTCAAGAAATAGAGAATGATTCCTCCTGCTTCCAGGGCCTGAGTGGGGCATGGCCCCCCAGCTCAATGGGACCATTGTCTCAGAGCTCCTCACATGGACTACTGTGGACCTTTCACTGGCAGCACCTTCCCACCACCACCAGAACTGCCAGAGGTTGGTTTTCACCTTGTAGTTGTCACTGTGCAGGATAACTGCTCCTCACACAAATCCAAATCAAGCCTAAGTCATTTGCTCACCATAGCCTTTGGAAAGGTGGGCATGCTGGGGCTGTTTGAGACCTCCATCTCCCAGAGAAGCACCATATGTGCTAAGAAGACCAATTGCTCACCAGCATTGCTTCACCTGTCAATAGAGAAGTATTACAAGTGTCCTTGCAGGGATGAAATTGTTATTGATCCTCAATGAATTTCCATGAACACTCACACTTCCTCTAAAATAATAAAATTACTCTGAAAATATGAAAAACAAAATTATGGAAAGCAATGAAACCTTTCCTGCTACATCAATTTTCACTCAAGTCTCTGCTTATAAAGAAGGAAATGTACTATATCCTTGCTGCCATCAGACACAATGCAGAAGCATTTGCAAGCATAAATTTCATAATCTCACCTTTATATCACAGAAGAGATAGAGATAAAATGTGAGCAAGACAGCTTTTGCAACAGTGTACCATGAGACGAGGTTGTCAGGGCCTTCCTTCTGATGTTTTTGGGTCAGCCAGAGCATGAGTCAGAATGCAAAGAGAGCAGTTTACAGAGGACAATTGCTGTCCTTTGACTCTTGTGTGTGATAAGGGCCATCAGCCTTTCTCCTATCAAGTGCTGTTTCCAGCAGAGAATCACAGAACCACAGAATGGTTTTGGTTGGAATCGACCTTAAAGATCACCTAGTTCAATACCCCTGCAATGGGCAGGGATGCCTTTCACTAGACCAGTGAAAGGCATGTCCAGCCTGGCTTTGAACACTGCCAGGGAAGCATCTCCAGCTTCTCTGGGCAATCTGTTCTGGTGTCTCACTGCCCTGTAAGTTAAAAAAAAAAAAAAATCTTAACATCTAATCTAATTCTCTCCCATTTTAGCCATTTTAGTTTAAAGCCATTCCCCCTAGTCCTGTCACTATCTATCCATGTAAGAAGTCTCTCTCTCTCTTTTTCATAAACTCCCTTGAAGTACTGGCAGGCTGCAGGGAGGTCTCCCTGGAGATGCAGGATGTACCCTGCTGCCAGAACAGACTGCAGGCACACATCTGTAAACACAGGTGGAACGATCATTTTTCAACTCTGCAAACTGGACAAAGCCCACAAAGAGAGCTGAAAGAATGAATTAACGAATTCAAAGACATGCCAGCATGGGAGTTGCTATGGAAGCAAAAAGAAATATTTTTAGATTGTTCTTGCATCACATATTCTCCCACACAGAAACTCCCATTCCCTCAAATTACCTTTAACAAGGAGTGAAAGAGGAGCATCTCTTCACCCCATCATCCATTCTGCCTGTTTCTGAGGAGGTGGTGAGCCCATGTTGGACTTACACAGCAATCCCTTAAGAATCTCACAGCTGGTAAAAACAGAAATATGTATGTGACTGCTATACAGAGAAGGCAAGCAAATTTTTTTGTAATTTGAAATCCATGGTGATGTCTCTGCATTCCTGTAATGAGAGTTCATTTCTTTCTTTTTTCTGCAATTTCTGGAAGTGCAGCTTCCATAATATTAACTCAGATATACAGATCTCATGTGCAAGAAATAGAAAAGGTGCCTTAGTTATGTTATATGTATTATACAGAGGACATAAACAGACCCATGTTTCTCCATAACTGGATGGTTCCCTAGGAAGTAATTAGTATTTTGGCAGGGAAACTTGCAACTATTTCTGTATTTCTGCCAAAGAAATTTGATGGGGAGAATCCTTGTTTTGGCTACTAAAAAAGAATTTAATCTATAATATTTTAGTGTAGCTACAAGATATACCCCAAGGTAGGTAAGGTAGCAGTAGTTTGCTGTTATCTGTTTTTGCTATCTCCTGCCTCATATTCTCTTGCCAGATTTAATGATAATTTTAAGGTGAAATATGAACTGGAAAGAAAGAGAAGAGCTAAAGGATGGTCTTTAAGAAGTACTACCCCAATCTTAAAAATTTATGCTTTTAAACAAACATGTCATTAGGCTGTTATGCAATAAAATTGATTCAAAGCAGCATTAAGGAAGAACTTATTTCAGGACCAGCAGATACATCACCCAGAGGAAAGGACTCCGACAGTATCTACAGGCCAGTGGGTTGTGGGGCTGCACAAAGACCCACACAGAGCTGCCACGCTGCAGATTAGAATCACTTTCACAGAGCCTCTCCAGCGAGCCGAGTTGCAGGATGGAGGGGAGAGAGCCCGAGACATCCGGTCCGCACAAGTTCCTCTTTGTAGTCACGCTAAGAAATGCTACGCCTCAGATGAACCTTCCCACAGCAGACACTGCTTCCTAAACCCAGTGCAGGGCTTTAAGAGGGTGTCACCAAGCCCCCCGGTGCAGCTGGGCGTAGGCATTCTCAAAGCCTTAATGTTTGCTTCTACAATAGACTTCTTTAGCTGAAGAGGGGAGTAATGCTCCCCTCTTTGGCGAAATGTCATATGCTGTGAAGCAAATGGGGGAATCCCACACTTGTTCCTTTCACTCTGCAGCTCTACGTCACAGCCAGCCCTTTTTCCCCATCCCACGGGAGAAAAAGAAGAAGCTGGAGCAGCAGAACAGGCGCCTGCAATTTCTGTGTTTCCAAGAGCTCAGGAAGGCTCCTGACAGCCTTTCCATACGGACAGAAGTACTACTGCCCACTCTGCCAAAGGCAGTGAGATACAGCAGAACAGCAGGCTGGAAGTGGAGGATTTGTTCCAGCAGCAAACAGGCAGAAGCTGAAAGGAAACTCCTGGGAAGGAGAAAGGAACTCTGTGATGAGGGGAAGTGAGGTTCAGGAAAGAGAGCTGCTGATAGATGTCCAGTGAAATCAACCTCGTCCATTCTACTGTCAGGAGACTTCATTTGTTTATTATGGCCTCATCCTCATCATGTGCTTTATTAACAGAGTGAATTATCTTGCAGTTCTCAATAAATTACTGTCTGACATTATGTTTTGGCTGCTTTTGATTTGCCATAAGGAGGGAGTTTCAACAGAAATCACTGAAAGGAGTGGATATCACCATCCATCACATGGCAGGGTGATTAATGGTACTGCTTTGACCTTTTCCAGTTAGCTCCAACCAAGAAATAGAAAAGCAGCTTCTCTCTGTAACCCTCCCTGGACACGCCTTCCCTAGAACTAACTCCATGCCTGAGAGAAAGGACATCTCATGTGGCCTCCACCACTGGGAGGACAAGAACAGATGAGCCACACCCATCAAAAAATGCAGCCAGGAGCAAAAGTCCATAAAGATTTCCTCTGACGTGGTAGGAAGAAGAAATGCTTAGAGAGGGGTGGTTTGGATCTGGTGCTCCTCTGGTGCCCCTCTACTGCTCTGAAGCAGGGTGTGCCAAGCTGGGGCTAAGATTTTTAAGAGCAAATGACTTTCAGTTTGAAAACAGGGTTTAAAGTTACCCATACAATACATGCTTCCTCTCCAGGGCAAATTCACTGAATCATATGAGAATAAAAATTTGTGGGAAACTTTGTATGGCTTCTCCTTGCAGATTATCAAAAATGTGTTCCTCTTTCACTTTTTGTGAGGCCTGTTTTTCAATGGGCTGTTTACTGCCTCAAATTCTAAAAATTCTCAAATTCACCTTCTCACACTGCTTTATGAATCTTAATCATTATTTTCTCCTCCAATTATGCCTTCAAAACAGATTTAGATCCCTTTTACGCAGCTCAGCAGAAGCCCATGCCACTGGCTTGGCACAGGAAGAGTTCCCATCAAGCTGAGCCATGTCTGAAGAAAATATCCAACAGACCATTTCCACTCAGGGAAGGTGGAAGCATGAAATGCTGATGGACAAAGCCAATTTGTTTGTAGCAACTTAAACATCATTTGAGACAACAGTTGGAGGTCCAAAATCAGGACAGGAACGGCCAAGGTGATTCTGGACTTGTTGGTAGGCCAGTGGGAGGACAAGAAATGAAACAAAACTACAGCACACAGTTCTTCGGCATGACAAAATTGGATTGATTGATAGGAACAACTGAGATCTGCAGCAGTGAGACTGATCTGGAGAACAAATAGGTTCAGCTAAGTGGTATAGCAGTGACTGGGAAATGAGCATCAAACAAAAAGGGTTTTATCAAAACTCTCAAAAAGTTTGCAGCAGGAAAGAACATCAGTGATGGTATTTTATTCTGTAGAGACACCTGAGTTAGACAAGGGCCACTGGAGTGATTAATCAGGTGAGAAACTTAATCTACCTTCCTAGGCAATGGGAGCTGGGAACTCTGTAGTACTGCCAAGGATAGTATTGCTGGGTAAAATGTTTGTTCAAGTCAGAAAAAGGCTGCATTGTTCTAGAAACAAAGAGTATGTTGTCCAGCTCTCCTACTGCAGTGCTCCCCTACACCTTTCTCAAAGCCACACCATGGAAGTAAAAATGGATCCTATCTGGGAGGCATTTGTCTTCTAAACAGCCCAGAAAAAATGGGGAGAATCTCCTTGAGACACAGGACATGTTTATGCCTGGGGCTGAGACCTTGCTTCCTTGGCAAGGGTTTTTTGCTGGCAAGAGACAAGAAAACACTGCAGGTAAGTAAAGCAGGAAATGGGTTCGGATCCACTAACCACATCACACCCATTTAGTCAGGTCCTGCTGTGTTCCTCCCTTAATACATCCAGGACAAAACCTCAACAAAACTGCCCTGAAGGAGCATCATGTGGACGAAGCCATGTGGTGCTGCTGCATGTGATGCAAGCGCTGCAGCTCTGCTGCTGAAGGACAAGGTTGCAGCAATGTGGGAGGCACGTGGGGCTCTGCCTGTGCTCCACTGGCCATGCCTACACAGGGACAACCTGCACTGCAGCAATATGGCAAGAGGGGTAGGGCAACGAACCAGACTCATCTTCCTCACTGTAGCATGGGCTAAATAAATCTACTTTTGTTACACTTTTTTGAACAATATTTTTCTTCATTGGGGCTTTCAATGTGAATAGAACAATTAGATCTGGGATATGTATTTCACAAAGAATTTTAGGAGAGTAGGATCAACTGTGACAATGAAGGTAGAAAAGAAAGGAGTTAGCAGGTAGGATATGAGAAATGTGAATTTTCTGGCTTAAAATTATTGCCATTTTTCCTTCTTGTTTTCTGCTAGCTCTCTTCCCAGTTGGCTTTGTGTCAATTGCTTTCTCTGTTCACTCCATCAGTCACTGTGTCGTAGATATTATATCAAATAAAACTGTCTGCAGTGGAGAATGCACACACTTCTGTTTTTATTGTTGTGAGAAAGTTAGTGTCAGTAATTGTCCCTTACCCAGTTTATCTGCCTCAGTGATCATTCCTTGACTAAAGTGAAAACTCTTGTTACAAACTTCCAATCCTATTCTTTCACCTTAGCATCATGATGAAAAGGACTCCACAGTTGCTACAGACATTCAAAAGTAGTTCTCATTAAAGATACTCTTAGGCATTTTTAAGAAGAGGACAGTGATTAAAAAAACTTTCCTTTGCCTTACAGGCTTTAAAAATCTCTCTTCTACATTAGTGGAAGAAATGGTTTTCTCCCCATCATAGATGATGGTCTTAATACTGGTTTGTTGCTGATTATATGTATATTTGCAGTTAAGCCACGCCATACATATATTTTTATATAATGTCAAAGTGATAAAAAAGATGTTTAGGACAAAGTTAAAATTATCCATGCTAAGATGGCAGAGTAGTTTGGCATATTGACCCTAAAGAGCAGTTCTGGAAAGTCTTTCTGATGGCACTGGCTTACATCAGTCATGTTTACAACTCATATGGAACTCCAGTCGGATCTTTGGGGCTCTCAGGACCACAAGGTCCCTGGGTGCAGTTACACAAAACCTATGACCCCTGAGGAGGTACATGCTGCATGGACTTAAAGCAGTGATCACAACATGGACCACCAGGACTATAGTTAGCCTGAGTAACATTCAGCTTCACATTAAGACCCCGAAATGTGGGTGCCTACTTATGTGTCAAAACTCCCACCACATTCATCAGACACCTAGACAGGCAGGACAGGGACACCCTGGGATGGACTGAGCTGCCCAGGAGTTGAGTATGTCCTATAAGTCATAAGTCCTTTCTACCAGCCTTCTGCAGATATTCAGGTGCTCTGAGCATCCTAAATGGCTTTGTGTGGGCAATTGAATTGCATCTCTAATGGCTGGTAAGCTGAATATCACTCTCAGCTCCAGTGAGACAGTGCTGATTAGATGTACCCTGACCATAAAGAGACCACAGAGGCAGGTACTTTAATCTCAATCTGGAACTCACCATTTAATTAGCAAGAAAAAATGCTAATGGCGATATCCATTTGTACATAATTACTTATTGGCCAGTATAGTCATTCAAGGAACCAGGGACTTTGCCTAAACCCAGCACTCAGACGTCTGTACTTGCCTCTGAATCTTAAGGCTACTATGCTATGTACTACCCATTGGACAAGGATGACATGTCTCTCCCTTCAGGATGAAGAGCCCTGTGCAACATTGGGAAATACTAGAAAAGTGTATAAAGAGGATCTTGTCTGTGACATCTAGCAGCCACAGTTTACATGTAGGTAGGATCTGTCTTCTGGACTTCTCTGTCCCCAGGACCTGCTAATGTAAAAGACACAGAGAGGAACAAGGCCAGGTCCAGCTCCCAAAGCTATCTATCAGGTTATACAGCTAAGATGCTGCCTCACTGATTAATTTGTTGGTCCCAGGAATCCACCACATAATCACAGACTCAGACAATATTTTTAATCATGTATCTGGTGCTAGGCAGAAATTCAGGGTCACATAGCACAGGCCTTTATATTTTACCTGTACCTATGTCAATGATTTGGGCTTGATTAAAACTTGATCTTCCAGAAAGGCATCCAGAGTATGTAACATATTTAACTTATTGCTTCTCCTGGAAACCTTTTTTGAAGGATGACTTCATGCTCATGGTTTAAAAAAAGTGCTCTCTTTTCTAAGTTGAATTTGTTCAGCTTGAGCTGAACACCTATTCATGTTACATTTTTATCTAGTAAGTTTGACAATAGTATTCCAAACAATTCTTCCATGATGGTTCTGGTAATCATTAACTAAGACATCTCTTAATCTCCTTTTTTAGTAAACTTTGATTTGTCCTTCCTCATCCTCACTGCAACTCAACTTTTCTAGCTCTGAGTGGTTACTGCACCCTCTTCCAATACGGCTGGCTCATTTTTAAACTGCCATCAGCTGACTGGCCTTTGTTTTGACCAAGGGTTTATGAAAAGGTTAGACCATGACAGGTCTTTGATGCATCAAGCATTGGCCAAAGGGTTGCTCAGGTTGTTCATCTGGAATAACTTGTTGCTTTCCTTTGCCTCGCTGATACCCTTGTCCTTTCCCAGGAGTGGAGACTTCTGAGCCCATGGCTAAGACAGAAGAGAGGAGAAAAAAAAGGAAAAGAAGCCCTCTAAAATTGGAGGGTGATCTGCATGACTCTTCAGGAAGGGAGCAACAAGCGCTGGTAGTAGAGGACACTGAGGGGCAGGAGTCCAGAAGAACTTGCAACAAAACCAAGAAAATAGCTTTGTTTTAGAGCTGATTATAATTTTTAAAGCTGGTGGAACTGAATGGTTTCTGATACAGATCTGCCTCCTTATTTCTCTGGTTTTAAGCTAAAGAACGAGTAGTATTACAGAGTGGAATTGCCACAATCAACCCCCATCCTATGGCTGCTAACAGGGAGTTAGCTGATGAAGTGCATTGGATGTACTTGGTGAAGTGGCAAAACAAGATAATGAAATTGTTGTTCACCCAGGCATGGGAAGATTTTGACTATAAGCCCAGCTCTGACTGTTCTTCTGCTTCCAAAAGTAACTTAAGCATGGTGCATTTCAGTTTGTTCAATATCTTTCTCTCCCACATTTATCTACCTCTGTAAAACCAAGACTTTAAAGTTATCATATCTTTCAATAAAGAGCCCTGAACCCACTTGTAATCTCTAGGCATTACTTTCGTCTCTTTCCTATTCTCTCAGATCAGCAGTGATGAGGGAATTAGGTGCAATGTGTCTGCCTAATTCCTGTGGATAAATATTCATCCTATATCCAGTTTTTCTCATGCTCTCCCATCCAAGTATAGACCAGGCCCATAATTGCCTACCCCCTGGCTACATGTCCCTAGGAATAGCTCTAGTTAGTAAATATTGTATTCACCCTGACACCCAAAATACCACCAGCATCTTTGATATGATACTGTGGGACAAAAATGGCAGGAATGTAAGAATCATTAGAGTGCAAGTTAAATGTTGTGCTTTCTAGAACAGGCACTTCATGCAGCTGCCAAAATAACTCTGCTGAAAAGCAGACCAGCATACCAATTTTCAGATTTTCAGATCTTACACTGTGCATACCAATGATTTGTAAATAATGTTTCACTTCTACAGCTGTATTATTATACATGCAAAATCTAAATTTATTTCAAGAAAAGACACCTAAACCTACCTTGTAAATAATTCAATCATGTAAACATACAGGAAGGTTACTGAGATCACAAAGGTTACTGATTTTAACTTTTGCCTATATGAGACAGAATAAACATTTTGTGTTTTACACAAACCATGCACTATGACGTCCATGCACCATGAACAAAGTTAATATTCCTCAAGGGTTTAATACATCAGACTTTAGTTAGTATGTCTTACTATGTCTAAGTAGAACATCAGTTTCATGTCTCACTATGCCTACTAAAACTAACAGGGTTAGTTTTGCTAGATTCAAGTCACCAACTTGGTGTCATGCCAACATCCACAATCACACTTTGGGTCAGAATGGGTCTTAAAGTTTTGTACCTCTCAACTTTTCATCATAAAGATACAGACAGTATTAATAGCTACCAGCATTTCCAGCATCCCACTGACTTCTGGAAGGGGATCCCCTGCAACATTCCAGAATTAATGTCTGCTGGGCACAGCCACCTTTTAAGTGCCAAGTGAGTTCCTGCAGGAAAGGGCTCACATCCAACATCCCATCTATCATGCAGAAGGCAGACAGAATTAGCAATAGGATAGAGAATATATATCAGAAAACCTTGAAATCATCATGGCATTCCATGATGAAAGAGAAGGAAGATACGGAGAGAAAAAAAATCAAGCAGCTCTTGGCTTGTATGCAAACAATAATTTTGTCATTCTACATGTTTTTATTTTAAAAACGTAATGAAGATTCAAAATTAGAGGAAAAAATATATACATATTTTGAATGAGTTCTGCTTTTGCCTGCTGAAGTAATTCTCCTCATTCCTTTTCAAGTCTTGCATGTTTGTAATTTTACACATCTATTTATGGGTAGAGCCGTCTAATGCAACATTCAAAGAATTAATCTTATCACCACTGAGGAAGTACTGGAAGATAAAATCAGGATTGCTCTTTGATCATTAAATGGCTTTAGAATTCTGCACACAAACAGATCTCTCTCTTCCTTATCAAATGTCAGAGATGCAGCTATGGCTGCTTGTGAAAGATATCTTTTTTCCGGCTCACACATAATACAGAGATCTTCAGATGGGACACATGCCCTTTTATTTTCAAGTCTTTAGCAGCTAAAGAAATTTGTTTTATTTTTAAGCAGCAGGATGGAAATTTTTGGGTTGGTTTTCTGTGGGGGAGACAAGAAAGAAGACATATAGGGCAAACAAAAAGAAGGGCCTGTGTGTCATTTGAAGGTGCTGCTAATCTTGGAGCACAGCTAGCCAGTTGCAGGAATGTAATCTCACATCCACAGTATGTACCATGTTCAAATATGAGGGGGAAAAAACAGAAAACTAATACCATAATGATGGCAAGTAAATCCCTAAACTAACATGGTAATGTTTTGGGTGATGTTGATATGCATAATGAATAAGCCAGTTAGGATGCATTTTAGGACATAAGACACATGTTCACTATATATGTGTGCTCATACTAAAGTGAGGCATCTTTATGATTCACTGTGGCCTGCCCCAGACTGGGCTGGGCCATGGTTCATGCAAGGCCAGCGTGGACAATGGCTGGGGTGGCTGGAGGAGCAGGGGCTTGGGGCTCAGCACAAGCCAGGAAAAGGAGTCTCAAAGTAGAAGGTTAAAACATCATCATAATCAATGTTTTGGGGTTTTTTTCTTTATTCTATTATCAGCAGCAATTAGAATCTGATATTAATAACCTCATTAGAAATCTGGAAAATTGGCTTTGATTGAGTGGTAGAAGGTTAAATAGAAAAGAGGGGAGAGAAACTTACAGATCATCTCTTCTGCATGAGCCCCTCTGATCCAGATTTACTGATCACTACTGCTCACTGTCATGCATTGGAAAATAAGAGAAAAGCTCATTTCACTGAATGAGAGAAAAAAAACCCATTTTGGCTGAAATGTATATGTATATAAAAAAGGATGATTTACTGCTTTTCTATCAATCTATGCTTTTCCCAAAGCCCAGCATTTTCCTCAGACCACCCCTACCCCCGCTGCCTAGGCTCTCAACAGACACATTTCCTGTGTCTGCTTTTCAATGGAGTATTTCAGAACTTGATCACAGACTCCATGATGTGCTGATAGTTAGTGCACATTAGGATCCAGTCCTACTGTGCCCTAACAGAATGATGCAAAAAAGCAAATTTCTGGTGATTCTTTGAGGCAGCTTAAACAAATTATTGACTAACATTAACTAAATACTAGATGTACAAGATACTTGCTTTAAGTGCCTTGTTTTTTGGGTTTTTTTTCCACGAAAATGTTTTCATTAAGTGCATTTCCCTAGATAAACCAGATAAATACTGTTAGGCAGACTTGAGTCAATAAATTAATCAATTCAATGACAGGAAATGCTCTCAGAGTTAATGTCTAAATATACCTTGATATGCACACACAGATACACACACATATTGCTATTGCTTACTAAGAGCTCCCAGAAATCCAAAGAGGTTGCATAACACCCTGGTAAAATTTCCTCCATTTTCTGATAATAAGAAAGTAAAATCTTTTTGTTCATGGGTAAGGCCACACACACCCAAAATGTCACTCTCTGAATAAACCTGACAGAAGACAGCAGAATCTAGCTCAGCACAGAGCCCAGGAGTGGGTCATGGCATAACAGGTCATCTTAAGAGTGACACTTCCCAGTATGTGCACAATATGTCGAGGTTCTTATTTCAAGTCTTTGTACAGAATTAAGTCAGTGAAATTACACTGGGGATGAATTTAGCCTCATAACTTTTTCTGATCTATTTCCTACAACTCTCTTAAGTATTTAGTTGCTTCCTGCTAATTATTTTTGCATTATTTTACAGCACGCTAACATGTGCCACATGGGGCTTTTGTGAAATGTTCTTTAATCATTGTCGCTCAAAATAATTTAGGTTTCTGAATGAGATTATACAGTAGTAAAGGATCTGTTAGAGAGAAGGCTATGGTTCTTGTCTTATGGGTTACTAAAGTGAAGCAAGTACTTTCCATAAAAATCTCCTTTAAAATATTTTGTTAAAGGTCAACCCATGCTGAATTTCTGCTTTGGTGAAATTAATGGAGCTCACCAGATTCATAAGAGTCTGGCCTGGATAGATCCAATTGGATATTTAAGAAAAAAAGGACATGTTCAGACCATGAACTAAGCTTGCAAAAAACACCTTTCATTAAGTCTGACTCCAAAACTATTTTTCCGTGTCTCATATCATAAGATTTCCTATTAGTAGGTAGAATTGAGCACCTTAAATCCAGGACCCTTCCATTTTTAAACAGTTTCACCAATAAGGAGCAGGTCTGTGAAAATATTTGTGAAAATATGTGATAACATAAAGATGGTTGCAAAAAGATCAGCCTCCATTAGGGAAAAACTGTTTGTGTTGGTTGAATCTGGTACACGGAGCAGTTTTGTTAAAGTTAGTACTAATGTAAGACATGAAAACAGTGTCTCCGACATTATGAGCAAGATCCATTTACTTTAGGTATCCTGAATCAGGTATAGCATGGTCCAGCATATGCCTGAAAAAACATGAGCAATCTCAAGTTCTTTGCTTTCACCTGCATGTAGCTTTCTCCAATAGCAGACGCTTTTCTGAGTCATCTCCTGTGTGAATTAATACTAGAGTTTTCCAGATTCCTTGCAAACTATTCCAAACACTGTATTTACTTAAACAAGCAAACACATAAACAAAAAAACCAAAATAGTAGCTTTAGTGTTATTTTCAAACATGGCCAAGCCAGGCCCCAGATACCATGAAGTCAGATTAAGCCAATTCCTACTCCAGCTTTTTTTCAGTATTTCTATCTTTCTGAGAGATGTCAAAATATGGTCCTGCAATCCCTCCAAGTGTTGGGTAGGTGGTTTTGCTAGTAGATTCAACTAAGCTGTCAAACACTTTCTCAGAAACAAATAAAATGAGAGAGTGGAAAAAAGAAAAATATGGTCTTTACCTTGTAATGCCATCCTTGTAAAACATCTAAGAGGTATCTTAATTCTGTATGGCTAGTTCTCTTTTTATGTAATTTTTTGTGTTTAGTTGGAGGTCTGCCATGTTTTCCATGACCAGACCAACCTTCATTCGCTATTACAATTCAGGGTTCTTTAATTTCTGTTCCAGCCAAAGTCTCACTACCACAAGGACAGTTGCAACTGCACAAGGCATCTCAGAAGCTGAGCCACAGCCTGAATAGAGGCCAGCTGATCTCCTGGCTTCTTTTCCAAAGGCTGCATGGCTCTTATTCAAACATCCTCTCTGCATGGGTTATCTGGAGTCAATTTATAATTTACCCCAGTAGATACCAGCCTCTTGAGTATTATTTCACAGTCAGATAATTATTCCATTCAGCTTCTTTAAAATATTCTCTGCTGCTTTGAAATAGGAGAGGCTGGGGTGCCTAGGCATAGTCTTTTAAGCTCTGTTCAGGCAGCTGAGAGAAATGACTCACAGTGCCAATGTGGATTTACTCATTAGGTCTGTTGTGCTAGTGGATGCTCTGGGGAAGCTGACAGTGACCAAATATTTCCTTTTTATCAGTGCAGCTATTTCTCTCTCATCTTGATGCAGAGCAGGTCTGGTTGTCACTGGTATGCGCTGCAATCTTATCAGATCTGCCTTCTCTTTGTTTCCTCCTTTGCTCCTGAAAAGTTATTCTACTGACTTTCTCAAAGCACATTACCAGTGCTACTTCACAGCCCCATCTCTTCAATTGTCAAAGGCATACCAAATATTTTGGTCTCAAAGGAGATAAAAAATATTCAGAAGCAAAATTAATAACACCCACATGTTTTAAAAGATCTTGTCCCTCTCTGCTCTGCCCTGGTGCAGACTCATCTTGAATCTTGTGTGTAGTTTTGGATGCCACTGCATCAGAAAGATATTAAACTATTAGAGAGCATCCAAAGGAGGTCAATGAAGCCAGTGAAGGGCCTTGAGGGGAGGCTGTATGAGAAGCAGCTGAAGTCACTCGGTCTATTCAGCCTGGAGGAGACTGAGGGGAGACCTCATTGTGGTTACAACTTTCTTATGAGGGGCCAAGGAGGGGCACACACTGATGTCTTCTCTGTGGTGATCACTGATAGGACTGAAGGGAACAGCCCAAAGTTGTGTCAGGGGAGGTTAAGTTCAGATATTAGGCAAAGGCTGTTCAGCCACAGAGGGTGATTGGACACTGGAACAGGCTCCCCAGGGAAGCAATCACAGCACCAAGACTGACAGAGTTCAAGAAGTATTTGCACAGTGCTCCCAGGCACATGGTGTGACTCTTGGAGCTGTCCTGTGCAGGGCCAGGAGTTGGACTCCAGGATCCTTGAGTGCCTCCTCCAGCTCAATGTAGTCCGTGATTCAGTGATCTTCCTGTACAGAGTCTTCATTTTATTTTTTTAAATGGCTTCCAAATCTGTCAAATAATTTACTGACTAAGAGCCACAAACCCTTAAAATAATTGGCAAATTTAACTTTTCAAATCATGCCTTTATGTGTATGCGGAGCTGAAAAAACTTTACTACATTTTTCACCACTTTTTGTCTAAGAGCAATGAGGAGAAAAACTTCCCAGCAAGGAATTCAAGGACTGATTTTGTCATAAACTCCATAGTCACAGAAATACTCTTCTGCCACTGGAATTCCAAAGCAAGGAGCTTGAGACTAGGGGCTTGACTTGGTGCTGCACATGAAGAATCTGAGGTGGCCCAGACATTGTGCTGCAATGTTACCCAGTTCTTCTGCTGCTCCTCTTGGAAATCACAGGTTTGTGTATTCAGTTCATCAAATTATAAGACATGATTTAAGTCAAATCAGTTTTGTCATGAGTAATTACTCATTAATTAGTAGTCAATGAGTAATAATAGCCCATAATCAATGCAGTTGTTTTTTCCAGGTTGGGTGAGGAATGTTTCTGAAGAGGAAAATAAAACTGCCCTGGAAGTAAAAACAGAAAGATCTCAGTAGCAGTATGCCCCCTTTAGATCATGAGTTTAAATTCTGTGGTTGTCTGGGGTAAGAATAGAGTTGACAAAGTGATGAAGTACTAGCTAATTACTTCAGAAAGCTGCCTGGTATTATGGTTTTAGTACATTATATAAGCAAGAAGATCATTTATATCAAAGTGAAGGGGTTTTACCATGAGGAAGGATTGAACATTCCTTTTATAAAAGTTCATCTATAACTTTGTGCAGAAATGAAACATATTTAGAATTACAACAAGTAATATTCTTGAAAACAAGCCTTCTAAAAGTCAAGCAACAACTCACTTGACTTTTTTTCCTCTGGAGCAGGAGCAAAAGGCTTTAGAAAATAATTTATATTAACGAATTGTCTTTTCACCAGGATAGAGCTGATACAAGTATAGGATAGCTCTTTCATGTTGTTAATTTCCTTTAAATGACCCCAGTGTTTCACAGTGCTTAATCAAGGGAAGCCTCTGATGTTTATGCAACTAGACCATGTTTCTTATCTCTATGGTTCACTCACTACACTGTGCTTGTAATTCATATACAAAAGTCTCTCTGTGAAAAGGAAATGTGCAGTGTTCATATGTCTGTTTTTCTTATTCACTCTGCTCCTATGACAGTATTACAAAGCCTGTGAGTGACAATTTCCAATTTAACTACCTGTCTTCATATGCTCAGTCAGATATAGAGCAGAGCTCTTGAGATAGGCACTAGGGATATACATAGACAACAGCATTACAAGCTGCTGAATTATCATTCCTCAATAAACACTTTTTAGGGTCCTTGGATTGCAAAGCCATTTGGGCTCTGGAATCTTTCCATGTGAGCAAAGCTACAGCTTTTTTTATTGTCCCTCTGGGCCCTGTGGGATGGGCATCAGTCCATAACAACACAGGCTATTTTATGTAGACTGTTGAAACTTTCATATGTGGCATGCACTTGGTCTGAGTCAATAGAATAAGGAGCTGGAAGACCTTAAAATCTTGTTAACCAAAAGTTTGAATTTTTTTTTTCTCTCAGTGCCTAAATATGAAAACGCTTGGCCTCCTTCACCCCTCTTACCACATATTCATTGAAAGAGATTTACTCTAATAAGCCTGTCCATTTCTTTTAGCAACTTTTTATAATAAATGATCACTTTCATAAAATTGCAGAAAAGAGTTCTGCAATGAACTTTGAGGATATGTCTTCAGTGCTAAGTAACAGAAAGCCTGGGAGGATGCTTGAACACTGGAGCTCTGATTGTCCAGACTGCTTGGACATTATTTGCCCTCTTCTGCCAATTTTCTTCAAGACAATGCTGCTATAGAAGGAGCAGGACATGAGCCAGTCCTTGTGACAGTCCCAGGACCAGTAATCAGCCCTGAGGCCAATTAGACATAGCCTGAAAGGTTATAGAGCCATCTTTTCTTCCCAAAATAGAAAATATGCAGTAATTTGTTCTGTTTCTATACAAATCAAATCTGTTTCTAGAATCAAATCTAATCAATGCTTTGTGGGCTGAATACTACAAGGTTGTGCTGCCCAACAACTTCCAGCATTTCTGAATTTTGCTCTGCTGCCACTGACATCAACAATCCCTCATTGTCACAAATGAGCATAAATAGCTTGCTGCTACCTCTCACAAGGCTCAATTTATAGTATTCCAGGAAATTTACAGTAAAATAATCATTTGCATCACTTCTCAGGCCTTAGGATAGAAAATTTCACTGCCAAGATAGTCCTAATTGTAAGAGGCTGTTATCCCAGCTCACTGCACTCTCTGCATAGACACCAACCTACATATCTCCATGGGAACAGTTGGAAAATCCATTCAGTAAAGTCATCTCAAAATTCTCCCTGGGCTGTGAACCTTGGAAAGCTCTTGGGAATGCAGGAGGTAATCCCCAGCAGGAATCCTTGCAACATGTTTGTTGCCTATGAAGTATAGCAGAATAAGCCCATCTTAGATGATGATATATGGAATCAGTACTGCAAGATATCAGTGACATTAATTTCTCTGTTAGACTGCAGTACTTCTCAACAGCTTCAGTAAGGCTTTATGAAATTGAATGAGGGCAGAATTTGGCCTTGTAATTCTACTCCCTAAACTGAATAAAACCCAATTATGACCAGAAATATTAATGCCTTATTCAAGACATCCAGCCACTGAGGGGCATAGGGATTACTATTAGTCATTAAGGCAATGTAGATAATTTTGTACGACTATTTGACAAAGCAAATATTTTTAACTCCGTGTGTGCATGTGTATGTGTGTACATGGATTTTTCCTTTCAGATTGGCTGCATTTTCTTCTTTCTTATTTCATTTATCCTAATGCAAATAGCTTACAGGAATAAAATGGAATAATTTTGAGGAAAGTTTCACTTCTACCTTCATAACAGACAGGAGTTCTCAGAGCATGCAATACCCCCACACAGGACTTGTACCTGCACATCCAGCCTCAAGTCCCTTCTGTTCCCTGGGCCTGTGAGGTAATGAGATGAAGAGCAGGTGTTGTTAGGATAAAACCCAGTAGCAGAGAAAGATGTAGTCCCTGTCCCCACCCCTGACATGAGTTTCCAGATGCCAGAAAGTAGTAATTTTCATCAGGCTAATAGCCTAAGCACCAAAACCTTTTGTCCTGTCCGTAAGCTGTGAGCGGTTCAACAGCTGCCTCCACCTCTGCTATATTTATCCACAGAAGTCTCGTGGATGTCCCAGGATGCTTCTCAGTTGGTTGTGCAACACTCAAAGCCCCTGTTGTTACAAAAGAGACTCTTTCAGTTCCTCTCAGCAAGCTGCTGTGCTGTGGGCCTTCAAATCAAAAACAGACTCATCTGGGGTTCCTCTTATTCTTTTTAATGTGCCTTCTCCCTAGAGATGCCTCCCCACATTTAAATTGCCTTTCCTCTTTTGCCAGTGTTAATGTTATGCATTAGATATTTGGCACAGATGCAATATATATTTCCTCCCTCCTAACTTCAGCCTGTCTTTTGTTCCTGAATGAAAGCAGACTTAAGAGCATCCACCCCATGTGGCCAATCTCTCTGTGCTACACCTGCTTTCACCTCATGCAAAACACAGGGAATCATGAACAAAACATCTCCAAAAATGCCAGTGTGTAACTTAGAACACCTTTAATAAATTACCCATGAAAGTATGGCACTGCTCTGGGGTCCCTGCTTATGTACAAGCAAAAAATGTGCCTGACATGCAAGTGTAGAGGAATGCTTGAAAAGGATTTTTCTGGATCATATTTTTCTGGTTTTCAAACTGTTCTTTAGACTATTGAGACATTTTAGTTCTATTTTACCTTTCAGAACATGGGCAACATGATGTTCTAAACTTCTTTTTAAAGTCTCACAACTCTAGAAAGAAGGTGATTATTGTTCACAGAACACTTTGTTTAAGTTACTCCCCTCTCCTTGCCCCACCTGTGGGAGAAAAATGAGTAGGAGTTGTTGCAAAGTCCAGCTCAGACAAGAAGAATCTGAGGCAATAGTGGCAGCCTCTGTATCATACCTCTCCATGATATCACTGCCATTCTGGCACATGTAACACCTCCACCACATTTACCATAACTGAACACATCAGGATCACAACAGACAGATGCTGAAAATTCTGAAATTTGCCTAAATTTCAAGATTTCTTACAAAAAACAGTGATTTTTCTTATCCTTTACCTCCAGCAGCTTGCAAAAAACCAGACACATAATATTTGTTTTTGGTAGACTCTGCAAGTGTGTTTAGGTCTTTTCTGTTGTTAGTATGGTGTTTTGCTTTGAAAATGAGATCTGTATTATTATTATTGACCCTTACTCTTTGCCTTTGAGGAAGTTCTCACAGCCTTATTTGCGTAGAGCAGGACATCACCATGTTGTTCATGGGCAGCATGTAAAAGTTAAGCATTTAGTACAAAATTTGACAGGGTTGCCAATGTGTAAGAGGAAGGAAGTGTGCCTCATTTTCCAGATGGGGAGTTGAACTGTGAGAAAATTGATTTGGCCAAAGTGCAGTTGAAGCCTGATCATATTTTCCTTAAACAGTAAGAAGAATGCAGTGGTTTCTTTACAGATGCATGGATAGTGCATCACAGAATCACAGAATTAACTAGATTGGAAGAGACCTTTGAGATCATCAAGTCCAACCTATGACCTAACACCACCTTATCAACTAAACCATGGCATTGAGTGCCACGTTCAGTCTTCATCAGTTTGTACATGTGCCCCTTGTACTGAGGAGGTAGAAGACATAAAGGTCCCTTGGGGAACTCTAACACCAAAATCCTAACTTCTGGAGGTTAATACTACAGCAAACTGATTTCACTAAAATTACAGAGCCTCAGAGTGCCTGTGTCCACTTGAGCTGCTGGAGGCAGGGCTCAGGGGGAGCAGTTTAGTCACAGCTCAATGGGAAATCAGGCTCAGACAGCAATGAGTCTGCAGCGGTGCTCAAGGATGTGGTAAATGATCTGCAGCAGCTGGAAACTGGAAAAAAATAGTGTTGATACTAGATTTCAGAGAAGTGCTTTAAGGTGGAATTTTTCAAGATGAAAAAATCCAGATTTTGGTTTTTTACTTCCTATGTACCAAGAAAGACATGAGCAGCACAGCTGGTTAGACAGCTTTTCTCAATGTTTATAAGGTTATAAAAATTCATGGAGTGTGTTTGATCTTTCCTGTTAATGCCTTCATGTTTCTATTGAAGATATCCCAATCTTGCAAGTCTTGAGCCAAATATTATCTGTATGAAATCTTTGTCCTATTACTTTATCCTCCCTTGCAACATCATTCACATGTTAGTTGTTTTGTTGCCAAATTCTTCAAAACTCTAAGTAACATCCCTTTTACTGACTCTCAGCCAAATCAAGTAACTGAATGCTTGCTCTGTTCTTTGGATTCGGGTTATAAATTGCCATACAATGCTACTGACTAAATTTATTGCAGTTCTCCCATTTCCCCTTACCCTCTCATATGGGCCAAACTTCCCCTCCTTTCCTGCTTTCCCTTACTCCTTGGGTGAATAACATCATATGTGTCAGTGAAACACAAACCCACCTGTTTTTAAACACTGTCACACCTCCTCCCCCAAACTCAATGTCCCAAAGTCCACAATGTAAAATCTGGTATTGATTTTGAATGGCCGGTCACAGAACTAGGCTGCCTTTTTTTTCCAGTGGGAGGGATGCAGATCCATTATGGTTGAGATGATTGGCATGAAAAAAAGCCTTATTAAAAAAAAAATCACAAAACACTGACTAAAATTTGCCATCTCCAATAGCACAGGAGTTGAAGGGAAATGGAGAATAAATCAAAGGTCGTTGAAGTAAAGTGCAAATTTTCCATCAATTAAAAGACATTCAAGCCCTCAGAGTCCCGAATAAGCTCCATTTTTGGAAAGAAAAACTAAGGCTTATTTAATGAGACTTTATATATAAAAAGTCTCAAAACCTAACAGAGAAGACAAACTAATTTTTCTTTTTTCCTGAGATGGACACAAGAACAGTGGCAGTCCAACAAAATAGGGTTATTTCAGGAGACAAGTTCACCTGGGAGGAATACCATTTACTCAGGGGTCTGTGACTTCTGCAGTTGCTATGTTAAAACTGCCACAAAAATATAATGAATTCAAATGGTGTCAGTGTGCTCTAAAAAAGGTCCATTTCTAAGATCTTCTCATAGGAAAGTATCAGTGATAGGGACCCTAAAAGGACAAACCTCTTCCTGATAATTATTTAAGGGACAAGGAAATGCAAAAGCTGCAGATGAGGAGGTGAAAAGAGGAAGGAACTAATTTCAAAGCATTACAGCACAAATCTGTTGTGGAAAGGAATACATAGTTCCAGCTGGGAGGTTTGCCTCTGCAGATATGCCTGAAATAAGCACCAACACTAACACCACTACATCTCCCCTCAGATTTAAATAGTGCAAAATAAACAGTTTATTTTTTCCTCCAGAAATACTGCTACTATAGATTTGCCAACAAAAGTGGAAAGGATACTGTTGGAAAAGACAAGAAAATAGATGTTTGTAAAATATTGGCTCCAGAAAAAGGAACACATGTTTTTAGAAATCTCTTCAATTAGAGGGTAGAATCTTTGATTACATATGTTAAGGCACAGGCTGAATCTGTCAGGATTGTAAATGCGTCTGCACTTCAGGTTCCTAAAGATCCATGCATGGTCTACATGTGGAACACATCTCTGAGATTAGGCCTTTAAGTTTTCATTTTTGTGAGCAGAGAAAATATATGGAACTGTTAGGATGTGATGAGCAGATATTTCAATCATATATTGCCAAAGTGTAAATGATTGTTAAGAGGACTAAAGTGGTAAAAAACATGGCTGAGTTATGATAAGCCTGAACAGATACATGAAGAAGCCACCTGTACAGGAAATTCATACTGAGCATAGTGTAAGTGAGCAGAATGCAGTATTGTCCAAGCTCCAACCTCCATGAGTGCACAAATACACAGATTTTAATGGTGTCCACAGCTTTCTAAACACACCTGGAAAGACTCAGCTTCAACCATGCTACATCCAAACTCTTTAAAAATTCTGTTTGATCCAGCTCTACCCATAGACTGTTACAGAGCTGTTCGACCTGTATTAGCCTAATGACTTTCATGCTCCAAAAATATAACTATTTTATGAGGAATATGGGCTGTTTGCTCACATCTAGATAAAAACATGCAGATGAAAGAGCAAAGGATATCACATAACATATCATGCATCATTCCCCCTGTGACTATTAGGTTTTTTTTCCTGTTTGCCAGTCATTCAGGACCCTCCCTCTCTGCCTGTAGTTTTGGAGGTTCACTGCAAGATTTCGATGGATATATCCCATTTTGCAGATGATCTATCTGCCAGGAGAGCACTTCAGTATTAATCACTGTGTGCTGTTAGTGGTAAGCAACATGTCATTTAGGGCTCATGGTTTACTTTGTACTATCTGGTTGTGCAATGGCAATGCTGAAATAATGAATGATAAACATACTTACCAAAAAAAGTTTCAGATGAATGACTATTCATGGTGGCTACCAAAAGAATTTCATTATTTACTTATGTTTTCCATAAATATTCTTCTCCTCTTCCAAACAATAAATTCAATAACCAGAAGAACAAACTTGTTCTGCAGATTCTGAGAAACAGATTCAGGTCAAGAGTTTCCTAAGCTTCAAGCCGGTTTCAATAGGCAGAAGTGAATTTCAACAGTTACAAAGCAGATAAGTGCTGCATTTCTCCCTGTTTTGTTGTTGCTGTTGTTGTTGTTGTTTTATATTTTTTTTTTGGTTTTTTGGAGGTTTTTTTGGAGGGGGGTGCTCTTTTTTGTCTCTAAGTTAAAAAAAAAAATTAAGTAATTAAGTAAAACTGTTGGGTTTTTTTCATGAAGTTGCACAGGAAAGGAAGTTTATGAACAAAGAACTGAAAGACAGAAGCTCCTGAATTTTAAAACCAGCTCCAATAACAAATTTTTCTGTGACTGTTGGTCAATTTTTTTTTGTGACTGTTGGTGTGACACACCAAGAATGTTTATTTGTTTCAAGCAATTAATGGGTAAAAAATAACATCTCTGATAAAGCTTGTCTTTCATTTTGAAAAACCTATCATCTGTTTTCAGTTTGCTCACACTATTAAACTTATGCCTCACTCTTTTCTGGATTTCAGGGGGAGTATTTTTGTAACTGTGAAAGGAACACAGCATAGCCTTTGGAAGGCTTTGTGGTCAAAGGTGTTGTATAACCACCAGTTATTTATTATGAAATGAATGCACTCTTCTTCAAGTGAATTCCAGCATGAATATCATATGACATGACTGAGAGGAAGTTTGTTTATTCTACAGACCAAAGTAGTATTTGTCTTAATAAAATGATAACATTGTTCATTTATCTTTGGAGAATTAATCTGATATGTCTCTCAGTTAAGATTTAGGCCAGATTTTTCCACCCTGATTCACCTTGTCAACTATATTTTTATGTGAACAGGCCTACATAAAGTTCAGGTCAGACTGTGTGGGAAGGAAAAGAAGGAGCAGCCATGTCTCAAGGTCTATTCTGGGTAGCCCTGAGTCTAGCAATGACATTGACTGGGAGTATAACTGAAATAATCTAGACAGTAACACTCTTACATTGGAAATAAAGCATTATCAGCCAAAAGAGAAAAAAACATAGATTTTATTAAGCTAGTAGATGAGAAAGATTGGAGACAATGGTAGTTCTTCCCTTTGAAAATAAAATGTTTCAAAGTGACCCTAGCAAAAATCTACATAGAAATAGCTTGAAGAAAAGGATGGATGGGTTATACAAATAGTCTTCTAAATATTTAGAAAACTAGAGTAAACAAAGAGTAGTAACTTTGCTGTCAGCCTGCAGTAAGAGTGAGTTACAGCCCCTTCTTCATTGCTCAAGTGTCTTTTCTGTGTGGGAAAAGATTGAAATGAAACAGTAAAATGTACAGAGTTAAAAGTACTTTTCTTCACAAAAGTGTATTCTAATCTTCCAATACTGCTTGGGCAAGATCTTTGTGGAATACTGTACCCATAATACTTCAATTAATTACTTTCATTCAACAAATATTGACCATGATGTAGTCAGAGGGCCATGGCCATCACAACAACAGTTACTAAATGACATTTCTCACTAAGTCCTGGCATGTAAATCACAAAGGCATGGAATTCATGATAGTCAAAGCATTTCTTTCCACCTTCCTCTGAGAGGCCATGTCCAAGCCTGTGCTTGAGCCAAGACATAAGGCTAGTCAGGCCAACAATGTCTAGCTCATGTAGCAAATCCACATTTGATCTGGATATGAAGTGGTTTTTCCACACACAGCCTGCAAACAAACTCACTTTTAGCACTGTTTGCTACTCAATTGTCCATAATAATGACATCTCTTATGTGCTCTTACACTCAAAGCATCAAATTCAAATAAGATAGAAAATAAACATATCAAAACAGAAAGAAAAGCAAAGCAATCTGGAAGAAAGCTTGCATGATCTTCATTATGGTTGTGTTTATTTTTGTATTTTAAAATTCATTGCATTAAAGTCTCAACTCTTTCTGATTCCTATGCATCTCTGCAACATACAGCTCCAACTACATCTCACAAAAACACCCCTCTGATAGCCTCCAGGCCAGTCCCCATGTTATTTTACTTTTTCAACTGAAAAAGCCCCCAAATAAAGCAATTATTTTTCTTTGATATTATTTTCCAGATATTTTCCCCTCCCTACTCCCAGGAACTCCACCAGAACAATCCTATTTTAATCAGCATTACATATACAGTTCAAATTTCTCTACCCTCTATTTGGAAATTGAGTGCTTACCAAAGAGTGACTAGCTCACTCATAAGCACTAAATCTGCATTATTTATAATAACTTAGCAAATCTCTTTTTGAGGAATATCTGGATGCTGCTGTAACTCCTGGCAAGATTCATTCCAAATATTTACAGCACTACAATTCAAACTGTGGCTTATGATTTTGGTTCTGCAGGTCCCAGCTTTGGTTCTCTTCATTTTGTCTATCAGGTGACTGCTGTGCTGTAAATCCACCTGGAAATTTATGACCATGCAGTGACACAGTCATGAATGTGACTATAAATCTAAACTTGCATGCTGTCAGCAAGCTTCCCTTCCTTCACTGCTGCATTTTTAATGCCTGAGCTAACTAAGATTATTCCAATTGCTTCAACCATTTAAAATATTTATGCTGCTACGGAAGTCTTAAGGTCATAAAGAAATGGCTACTAGTAGAAGCAATGTATTGCTGGGGTCAGTGTTTGTGATTCTTAACTTTTTCCTGCTCCATGACTCACCCCATTCAGTTATTTAGAAGTGAACATTTTTTAAAAGGACTGGCTCCCTTACTGAAAGGACTCTTTGCTGAGGTACAGTTGCTGTTAAACAGATCCAAGGTTTTTGGGAATGAGACAAAAAAGGAAAGTATAAACACTGATTCCTGTGTGATTACTTGTAGGCATTGGTATTGCACTATATGATTTGACAGAGAAGGTCAAGGGAAAGACAGCAAATACAAAAAAGTGCATTCAAAATCCACTCAAAACCTAGCCTGGAAACTCAGTTTCTAAAATAGCCAAGGTCAGAAACATCTCTAAACTAAAAATTGGAAGCCTCTGTGAAGATGTTGCTGTTTATTCTGCCACACTGGCTCAGAAGGGAAAGGGAAAATTTGCCTCCTGGTACAGTCCTGCATTTCCGAGTACTTCCCCTGATTTTTGCCTCTATCAAACATAAATCCCAGAACCTTAGAGGCAAGCAGAAACCTGGCAGTGTACAGACTCCAGATCTGGGTTTCTACATTATTTGCAGTTTGTACAGATTTCTAATTCCAGGGAAGAAAATACTTAGATTAGTTTTTAGATGTGGATAACACTGCAGGTTAATTTACCATAACCATTTTCCTGAGGCTTTTCAAGATACTTAATTTCCTACCTTGTCTCTCTTTCTTCAGCCCCAGCTCAGTAAGCAGGGCAGGGCACAGTCGCCCTGTTCTGCACCTCACTATCACTACAAATCAATTTCTAATTAGACAGTTTGCAATGGGACTCAAAGTCCTAAAATATTTTGGTGCTTCTAACATATTAAAAGCATTTGAGTGGAATTCTAGAATTATTTGTCATTAATGAAAGTTTATTTTTATTGGAGAAATAGAGTGTTTTCTGATAGTATAGTGAACTTTGTTAATTTGCAGATTATTTTTGAAGCAGTGGCTAAAGAGGGCAAAATGTGCTGCTTTTTAATTTCTTTTTCTAAATAAAAAAAAAGAGAGATTTTTAATTCTACATTATGTAATTTACTGAGTTAAAACAGTCATAGCACAGACACAGCCCCTCAGTGTAGACAATATTTCATAATTTCAAATCTGTTTCCTACAAAATCTTTCAAAGCTCAAAAATTTGGTCCATTTGTGACATTTTAGATAGCCTGTAAACTTTATTAATGTTGGCCTGTAAGGCTCTGTTTATTTTTATTTAATAATGGAAACCAGTATGGAAATATTTAAATTTTTAGAAAATATGCCTGGGTTTTTAAAGTCTGCAGCATAAGAGATAGCTCATGGTATAATTTTTTCCTGGTGGCACTGCTGTTTTTAATGAATGTGTATGTGATGCAAGCCATCAGGTTGCTGGATCCCAGCTTGGCTTGAAATGTATGCACTGCTGGAACTTCAGGGTCTGTGTGCCCACAGGTGATCTCAGAGGGCTGATTACCATCGTGACCCAACGTACCCACCCCTGGAAATAAAACACATTAACCAGGTCTGACTGTGCTTCCTTCCTTGCCTTGCAGAATATACAATATTTATGATTAAGCTTTGTAAATGAAAATCAGAGCAGTTTCTTTGCTCATTCGAGCTGCACAGTCTTATTCTGGGTGATTCATTCATTGAGTCAGGCAGCCATGCATGCAGTCATTCATAAGTAATGCCACGCTTCCCTTCAGCATGCAAGAATGATTTACCTCCCTGCTGCCTTTCAGTGTTTGTTCAGCAAACACACTAAGCTAGAGAGTTCCTTTTTCAGGCTTTGTTCTTATTTTAAAGAAACAGGGCTGTCTAAATGCATGTGTACAGGGTGCTGTACATGGAAGTGAGCACATATGTCTGTAAGAAATGGTTGCAATCCATAGCATCCATCACAAAATGTTGTCTTTTCTTGGCATCCGTGAGAAGAGGCTTGCATTTACAAGTAAGATTTCAGCTCTTTATATACTCATGCCTTGCCACAAGTAGCCCTATAAAAACAGAGCCTTTTAAACCTTCACCAGGACTCCTAGAAGAGGACAAATAACATCCAAGCGTCATACAAAGAAGCCTGAGATTTTCTGCAGCAGATTTTCTGTTATCAATATTTTTTTGCTAATTTCAGCACCTAACAGGAAACAAAAACATAGGATATTGGGAAGCAAAAACATAGAATATCACAGACCAAGGAAAAGCCTTTGACTTATGCAATTTTTAAGGAGCTATAAAGAATGAAGATCTGTTAAGAGCCGAAGATGGGCAGTAATGTGTGCTTGAGTCTTGTAAATTCATAGCGTAGGGAATTGACCTCACTCAACTTTGTGCAAATAGAAGAGAGGTGATAGTGTAGGCTAATCATTGTAATATTGTCCCCACTTCAAGAGGGGAGTGAGAGTAAGCTTACATGGAATGAAAGCACTATGTGACACTGCCTGTGTGATTCCTTAGTCTTCTGGCACGAGCTAATTTCTCTTTACAGAGAAATTACAAGGTCAACTCAAGTAAATATCAACAAATACACAGCTCAGGGCAGCCCTCACAACTACCAAAATTCAGAGTGCTGACACACTGGGTGAAACAGAAGGGTTATGCAGCAGGGGTGCCTCCTCCCCTTTTGGGGAGAACAAGGGACTTCTTTTTCCTCATTTCTAAATAGACTTCTGAGCTGTTGAGAAAGCTAGCCTTTGAAAATGTTGTTGGTTTTTTTTTTTTTCCATGTACATCCAGAGGAATAAAAGTAAATGAAAGAGAAGAAGATATTACATGTTCATACCTCCCAAACATCTGGGGTATCACAATTAAAAATCCTTTGTGGACATATTTTCATTAGTCACAGAAAAAGACAACTCGTTTTTGACCATTTTCTCAAGATTTCAAAGCTCTACACTGTACCCTTAAACATTAGTCATTAAATTATGTCTCAAGCTAAAGGAATTTCATGCTTTCAAAATCTTTTGAAGTTAGCAGATTATTTTGTCTGTTTTGCTTTTTTAATTTTGGTTCTTAAAAAAGGAACTTTGGTTTATCTTCCATTATGGTTCTCTTTTCTAGCTCATCAAAGGACAACCATAGGAAAAAGTACATATTCACATTAAAGAATAATGTTTTGAAATTCTCAGCTATATTTTGAAATACCTGGAAACAGCAGGACTTTAAAAATACCTATTTAAATTATTTGCCTTTTTTCTTTTTAGTGGATTTTCAAGGAAATCTGAATTGTGTTCTTTGAATTTTTTCTTCTTTGCTTTACCATGTATGTTACATATTGCACTAACAAAAAAGCAGTAAAATTGGATGACATTTTTCTGCTGTCTTTTAAGCTCTGAAGCATTTTAATTATAAGAATTTTCACTGTTTAGGACACTCTGTGCCTATTGTTCCAGGTAGCAGTCTATTGCTGACCTTAACAGTTTATACGAAAGGAAATTGCATTTGCAGACAATATAGGCATTGCCATGATATGGATTTACTGACATGTCTGACTCAGAATTATTTTTAAAGGAAAAGTGAATTTTTCACTAACCTATAATTTCTATAGAGCGGTTGGCTGGCGCAGAAAAATATTGATTGCATCTCAAAAGAATCAAACACCCCAAAATCTGAAATACTTTGGTAGTGGTACTTGGTTTCTCTGTACTTAAGAACTTTGAGTCAGATTTTGTCCAAGTAATTGAAGGAAAGTTGTGAATGTTTCATTTTTACTTAGGAGAATTTCATCCTGATGTTGTGTTGGAAAAGCAGCCTTCCATTGAAGTCAATAAATGAACCCCCCTCTCTGAAAGAGATCTCACACTCATACACAATGAAGCAAATTGAGGGACATAGTAAAACCAGATGCAGGTGTGGATGGGGTAGGAGGAAGATATGCTTTGTAGTGCAGCCATGACCATGGGATTTGACTTGTCTCACTTGGACTCAAGATTTTTAACCCTACACACTTTCTATAAACTTCTCTGGACTCTGATTGCACATTCCAAGCATTAAAATCCATTATACTTTACCACTTATCCAGGACACAGTGCAAAAGCTTGCTCCACATAATTTATATATTTAATTCAGTATTATCTCATATAAAGGGGCAAATGCCATAGTAAAGGCAGTAGGTCCTTTCCTGGTCTGTGATTTTTACCCAGCCTGGCTACTTTTCTATGTAGCTGGGTACTGACCTAGAGTTAGAGCATGGAATGTAACCTCTTCCTGATTAAACAACATTTGTGAAAAAAACATTTACCTGAGGGGTTGATACACTGGTTTTACATATCTACCTGATCAAAGAGACTAATGTTCTCTCTTTGCCTGAGGCAGAACAGTGGAACCACAATCAGCTCTCAGTGTCTTTCATTGTGTTACTTGACACTAAGGCAATTATTAACTGTTAGAGTAAAGCAGTGATAATCAGCTGGATCGTCCCAGTATGGGAACAACTGGGCATGATTTCAGTCCTCATCATAAACCTCAGAACCATAAGTTACAAAGAAGCAGGAGTTTTTTAATAGTATTCATTTTTCAGAATAGGACACAAGGCAAAAGAACCTAAAGCGTGCATCAGCACCAAGAAGTGAACCCAGAGCATGTGATTTCACTAAACCACTGTTTGGCAGGCAGTGATCTGCCAGACAGTCTCACTGTGGGCCAGGGCAGTGTTTTCTGCTTCGTTTTTATTTCCTTTATTCACTTTTCTGAAACCTCATCAGTGAACCCCTCCCTCTGTTCTGACCTTCTGCTCTTTGTAGTTTGGATGTCTGAGAAGTTGTCTCCAAGTTAGCTGAATGCAAATCCACTGTTTTTTCACACAAGAGGGAAGATGCCAGAAGCCAGGCATGGCTGAAATGTAAAAACAGACAAGAATTCTTTTCTCACAAAGGACATACTCCTGTTCTTTATGGGCAAATTAGACAGTCTACGCCAACCTGTTATGTAAAATAGAATCTCTGATTTCCATATACTGCATAAAGGTGAGCATTGGAAACAGCAAAGTCTACAAGGCACCATTCTTCAGCAGGATTGAGCTGGTGAGAACTACTGGCTATTAAAATGGATCTAACTTATTAGTTTGTCTTTGTACTTCAGCAGGTGTGCCTTTATTAATTCACTGTCTACTATCTAAATCTCAGGTTGCAAGTCTTGTGGAACAGATGTTGGTTTAGGATTATTCCTCAGGACAGCGCAGAGGGCATCACATCCTCTTCAGCAGCCTGACCAGAAGAGAATGGATAATCACCATTCTGAGTCTACAGAATGAGCATGTTTCATATGTTAACCTCCACAGAAGCACAAACAACTCAGTCATCAACGTGCTGTTCATCAAGGCATTTCCAAATAACAACTCCTGTAAGAACCAGGATATTATGGGTTGAATAGCATTTCTGCTCTACTTTTCCCTTTCTCTTTGAATTTATTTAGGCACCTTGAAGCCACATGTAGAAGTTGCAGTGCCACTCACTGGAGGAGGCTGAGCTGATTACTTTCTGCTTCATGGTCAGCTGAAACTCCCGGCACCAGGTTCTTTATGGCACTGATTACCCTCACATTTTAGCCCAATAAGCATTGCATATCTGCTGAGCTATCCAACTTTTATTCAGAAAGCTAAAAACCTGTGCCATCATCCAGCACTCTGCAGATGTCCCAGATATTACAGCAGCACAATCACTCTACTGTTTAGAGTACTTTGTTCCTGTCTCTGTGAATTATAGGGTGTCACATCATAGCATGTGTTGCTAAAGTAGGAGGTAACCCAGCATGACGTGACATAATGGGATACAGCCTGTGGGCTCGGGGAGAGGGGTGGGAAGGGAAATACAACTAGATCCATATCTGATGAAAAATCAGTGACCAAAAATTTAGCTAAGCAGTTACTAGTTATCATATTATTCAAAAAAATCTTTTTTTTTGTTTCACTGTGACCTATAAGCAAAGTGATTTGATTATATAGCTATAAAAAGTAGACTCAAAATATTTATTTGTATATCACTTAGCTTATAACTTCTGCTGATTCTAAAGATGCCCCACTTATCATTAACAACCTCTGTAATTTGAAACATTCTTCAGAAGCTCTTCAGTTTCACCAGTCTGGAATAGACATGGGGTGGGGTTCAAAGCCTGTATGTTTCTGTCAAAAACATGTTTATGATTTTCTGTCAAGCTCATGTCTTCACACTCCTCCCAGGCTTGCAGCTCCCTGGCATCAAAAGGCTCCCAAAGTCCACCAGTCTGTCCTAGGTTCAAAATTCCCGTGTCTTCAAAGAATCATTTTAGCCCTTTTATTTCTCATTCTATGTCAGATCAGAACCAAACATTACAGTAACAGTCCCTTTCCTTGTGGAAAGGCTTTACCTCTCTCTTCGCACAACTCTCCTCAAAAGCTATAGAAATTAACAGCAAAACTGCTGTTGCCATGACACACAATTTCTTGGGAGACATTAGGGTTTAGTCACACACCAGGTTCCTGTCCCTCTTTTTGTCTCTCTATCTACACCTAAGTATACTCAGCCACAGCAATGAGGAAGAGTCTCCCAAGAGAGGGATGTATTAGCCTGCAGCCTTATTGTTCTCAAGGGAGAAGTACTTTCCCTGTCCTAGAATAATTGTTTGTAATTGCAAAACATCCTCTGACTAAATAAAAACAAGATTCCCCTTGGCAAACTCAGACAGGCCAATGGTTATTTATTGTTTACAATATCATTACATATCTGAACTCAAGCATGAATCAGAATCCTAAGGGCCACCTTGCTCCATATAGATGAATCTAAATGTATGGTTTTATATCCCTCCATTTCTGACTAAGATTTTTATAAGTGGGTCAGTGAATTAGAGAAATGCAGACAGCAAAAACACACTGGAAAGTCATTCTGGGCAAAGTGCTTGTCTTTTATTAATGTGATACTTGTTCCATTGAGTGTTTCTGAGCAATATGCACAGGGTTAGTTTCTGAAAGCAGAAAAATGGAACAGAAGAAACATTTTGAATGACTGAGAAAGTTTCAAAGAATAAACAACAGTCTTTCACCTGCTAATTAAGAAAAAGTATTATATACTGAAAACTTACTGGAGGCAAATGTTTATGTTCTTATTAGGTGCAACCCTTGTTTCAGCTCTGGTTTTAGTATTTTCTGTTAAAGTCCTGAATACAAATCAGGATTCCCTTCCATGATTTATCAGGTTGCTGGTACCCAACCTTTTCTTGCCTGTTTGCTTGTTTCTGAAAGGTGACACAGAATAAGAGCTATGTGGTGTTGTGTTCCTGCACAGTTAATGAAGACCTTTATTCCTGTGTTCCAAACCTGCTGGCTCCATCAGGTGGATTTGCTCTAGTTCCCTCTCTAACTGTACCCCTACATCAATAGAAAAATCTCTTCCCAAACATTGATTACCTCCAGAACAAAGAGTTTAGTCAGTGTATGCTTTCCCTGCAATCTATGTGTTTATGAAAATCAACCTAATGACCTACAAAGTCTGCTGTAAGGGCACTGTCTGATAAGTCAGTGCATGCTACAGATGAGAACTGAGATGGAGAGGAACCAGCCAATCACTGTATCTTTGCTGAAGATGACATACCTCTGAATATGAGAAAAACACAAGAAAAAAACTCAAAATACATCTCTCTGCTCTCTGTAGACAACTAACTCCACTCGATTTTAAAGAAATATGAATGGATGCATTTTAAAGAATAAGAGAAACAGAAGGGTTTTATGCTTCCTGATATAACCCCATAACTCTTGGCTTTGCTTTTGTGCAAAGATAGATATAAAAAAAGCAGATATAAAATTTGTTCTTCTATATTTTCCAGTCTACTTCCCAGTTATAATGGGAAACTTTGCTGGGTTTTAAAAATATTATTTAGCAAGATCAACCAGATGCTCCTTCTGGGTTGATTTTTCAGCCTGAGCAAACAGAGGATGGATTTTGGTTTCATGGCTCTGAACACATTTCCATCTTACTTAGACACAGTCCCTCCAATGGTGGGGAAAGGTTCTCTCCTCCCAACAGCATCTGAGACACACTACAGAAAGGGGAGGGGAAAGAATCAATTTTTTTCAGATGCCCCATCTGCATGTATTGCTCACAGGCCCAGGGATATACAACTCCTCAAATTTTAAGTCAAGGAGGGAACTTCTTATTTCATGTTCTTCTGGAATTTGAAAAGTTGAGAGAAGTAAATTAATTCACCTTTTTATGTAGCAGGGTTCACCTGCCGCTGATCTAGGCATCTTTTAAATGATACTTTTCTTTTTTAGCACTGTTGACATTTTGTTCCCTTGTATCTTCAGACAATGACAAATCTGGTGGGGTGTTTTGTTCAGTTGAATTTTGAAGTATTGGATCTGACTGATGCTTTCATAGGAATGGAGAGTGCTGTGTTAGACTAAGTGGAAGTGCTACTCAATGAAAGCCCACTAGCCAGTTTCCTGCAATGGCCCATCACAGATGTGTAAGTGGGAAAATAAGAACAGAATAAGTATGTGTAGAGATATTAACCCACAATACTTTCCCAGCCTGCAGAATTCTACCATACAGGAGCTTCTGATCCAGAAACACTCTTTCCATGTTTAGTAGCAGCCCAAGCTCACTGGATTTTCAGTTAATTAATTAGATGTATCCAACCACTTCTTTAACATCTCCAACACATCCACAAGTGGCAAGGAAATCTGGCAGTTCTTACTGGAGTAAAGATTATTTAATTTAACAATTAGATATTTAATTAGATAATCTTTAGTAGGTTTTGGAATTTAAAATTTGATAAACTTCTCCATGTCATTATTCATTGTCACCTTACATCACTTTCCAAATCAAGGACAAAAATTTTCTGCCATCAAAATTCCTTACATTCCATTTTTTTTAATAAGTAAAGAATTGTGAATTTTTTCTGCAAATCAGTATAGAGAAGGAAAGGCTACAATCCTTCTAAGAACTGTACACACATACTGTATTTGTTGTTTTTCACATTCTCATGGCAGGATAATATAACTGGACCATTCCTCACTCTTTTCTTTTGGTCACATGCAGATTCTGAATGGACTTCTCTTGAATCACTTGGAGGAATTATTAATTTACCAGGATGTGCCCTTTTCTCAGGCTGACAGGTTATATAGAGAGGTTATTCATCAATGTGCTTTATTTCCTGCCAACCATATGGAAAGCAAGAAGAAAAATCTGGACTTAGTGACTCCTAGGAGACTTAAAATGGAGACAGAAGGGAAAGCACATCCATTATAAGTGTTGTTTTTAAAACATAGTTTTACAAGGCTCTCAAAATGTAAGAAACAGAAAATTATATTCAAAATTCTAGGTAGTCAGGTATGTAAGCATATACGGTTTCAAATATGATATTTTGAACATAGATTTGTGGGTTTTAAGTTTAGAATGGGCTTGACCACTTCTCTGCTATCCTGCATACTACAGATGGACAGATGGGTGGGAGGAATCCACTCCTTCTTTAAATCTAAATTTATTCAGCGTGACAACAACTGGTCCATGCACCTGATGACCTGAAGGGTTGGCTAGTTTGGAAAAAAAAGTTTGTGAAATTTTACAGCTGGTTTTAAACCGACCTTTACAGTATACAAAGTGCCTAAAATAATTTTTTTCCCCAAAAGAGACCAACTTTATCTCAATTGTTGGTGATAGTGTTGGATCTCTGATGCCTTCACTTAAATATGTATGTCCTGCCAGTTTTAGTGATGCGGCCATTAGTGGGTTGAGGCCTTCTCAGTAGAGATTTTTGTTTTGGTAGATCAGCATTAATCTTAGTATATAGTACCAGTGATGGAAAAGACTTCTATCTATCTGTCTGGAGACTCTTTTTCTGGGGTTTAAATGCTTGCTATAAATTTATCCCAGATAGTGTGGAAGAAACACATGGCAAAAGTTAAAAAGCAGATCACATTAGTGGGTTTGATAGGGTTATGAGAACTTCCCTCCTTCTATATTTTGACCAGATATTTTTGTTTGGTTTGTTGTGAAGTGTGACAGACTTGAAAAAATTTAAACTTGCCTTGAGAGAGGAGGAAAACAAAAGAGACTTTTAGACCAATCCATCAATTCTACAGCAAATGTATTTGCACGTTCTCTGGAATATTCCTGTGTATTCTGCTATTACATTTTTAATAAAGAATGAAAGGACACCTAAAAGTTTACGAATTCTGATACAAAATCAGTAAGTGTCCTCATTTTAGGACTTTTCTTTTGAGAAACTAAGAACTCTGGATAAGCAGCGTACACATAACCCTGACTCTTTGAGTGAAACTACGCCTCAAACAGGAGCCAACAGTGCTTGGGCTACAAAGGGAGGAGACAAGAATCTCTAGTTTCTGGTCATCTATGGCTCAGCATACCTGATTCTTCTGCATTTGAGATCCTGCTCCCATGTGCCGGGCAGGCATTCCTCCATTCCTCCAAGGAAGACTGCCCCAAGAGGACACCAGCAGTGGGATCCCTTTCATGTTCCTCATGGTCCCTGTGCTGTTTCATCTTTGACTCTCCCCAGCTCTACAGATTCCCATGCATATCAGACATGCAGCAACTTTGCTTGTTCAGGCGCCTTGCTAGATAAGAAGTGAAGCCTGGTTGGGTGAGGAGGCATTGTGGATAGTTGGATGTCATCTCCCCACCACTTGAAAGAGGCACTGTACAGGAGCAGGGATGCAGTGGGGCTACTGGTGCTCCTCAGGGTCAGGCTGGGCAAAGTGGCACCAAAGAGAAGGCATTATCACAATGCCAGCCTTGTAACACTGATTTTTTGGGTAGTGTGCATATTGTAACTCATGGAAAGCCTGACCTAGCAAATATTGGCCACATTGCCTCTCTCCATCCTGCTTCCCATTTATGACAAGTGAAATTCCTTGGATCCTTCTATAAGATGTTCTACAAATATAAGTTACCCTGCAAAACAAAAATGTTTCTTCCTTTGCTCTTATTTTTTCATTATTCAGGTCAAAATTTGTTCCTCTTTCTCACAGGATCAATACAGTTCTCCAGGAGAAAAGCCCATAGTAAAGGAAGTATATCCTCTCAGGGCAAAGTACATCATGGGCTTGCACACAAGGCCATTTTCACTAAGAAGTGAACAAAGATCTCACTTTTCAGAGTATCCCAGCAATCAAGGGGAAAAGCTTTTCAGAGCCAACCTGTTTCACTAACTTCACTGGGATGTGGCACTTGCCTGCATCTGAAAAAAAGTGAGGCTGGATTTGAACCTTAGATAGCAAGTGGTTTAAGTCATGTTTGTTTATTTTGCACCTAGACCACTATCTTCCCATGATCTGTACCAAAGACAAATTGTTCTTCTGTGAGCACACTATTTATCTTAACAGTATTGCTCAAAACAACCAAAGTTCAAGTAAGAAGACAATAAAACATATCAATTCAAATAACATTAGAAGTTCAGAAAACCCAAGATATGGACATCTGTGGATGAACACAACATTTGAGGTTAACAGTCAGAATTGTGTTTGAAATTCCTCTATTGGCTCATACACTGGAGCACCAATCAGAATTTATGAGAAATAAAATAAAAGGTCAAAATTACAAATGTTACAGTGACAGTAACTCATGCTCAGTGGAAAGCTAACTAGCTGTTTTAAAAGCTTTTTTTTCTGTTCCCCATCAATATGCAAATATTAGTCTTAACAGCTTTAACAGTCCTAACAGAGCTGGAGAGCCATAATTCTTAACAGAGAGATTTTCCCAATGTGAGAAATTGCCCACATTATGTTCCAAAAGCCTTATGAATAGGAACCATGAAATTTTTGGTATAGTAATCTACAAGCAGTCAAACCCCGTTAATTTATTTTTATTTCTTCAGTGTAAGGCTCAAACTCAAATCATTTTATATTACAGGTGTTGCTGAGGGGTTATCAGTGCCACTGTGTCTGTATATGCTGAAAGCACAAAAACTACAGGGAGTCATTGACCTACTAAAAGGCATAAGAATACCTGATATAAAGTGCTTTAGGGCTTTGAATATTTTTCAAAACCAACACCCAGATCTATCCTCAGCACGAAAACCTAAGGCAACAAGTTGTCAATCCACACAGCAGCAGTGGGAAGAATGATTCCTAATAGCAGCCCAAAAACTGGGACACAGACTTTTGGAAAGTCATTCCCCTGGGATAACATGCTACTATATCTTTATAGCACAGCTTTTTTGGGTATCAAAGAAGGCTCTGCTGAATAAATGAAGCCACAATAACATAGCCCATGCACAATATCCAGCTTGCTTGCCCAGATTATAAGGAATTGGGCAAGGATAGGGGTAAGATTTCTGAATTTTTCCCATGGAGAGACATGGAAGAAACTCCAGGCAAAATTCTTGAGGAATATCCTTGTTACTGAAGCCTGTTCCTCTTCAGGATTTTCTGTTGGAGAGGGGGTGAAAATATGTACCCAGAGCTGCATCACCTATAAGCTGACTTGTCTCCCTATCTGGCCCCTGTCCAGTCCATGTGAGAAGCCTCACCACTACAGACAAACCCCCCCAGCAGGCATCATCCTACCTGAGAAGCTCAGTGTGGAGGGAGACATGTGTACAGATTGAGAGACACTTCTTCAAGGCAGCCCTGTGTTGCCTGAGCAGCTTTTGAAGAGCAAAAGGACAGCCTGAACACATGCTGGGAGGGAATGGACAGCAGAGGAGTTGTGGTTTTGACAGCACCAACACACACTGTGGTAGTGACAGCTGTTCACATCTCCTCTCAGGACTCAAACAACTTGACCTGGTTTCAGGTGTGGGTGCCAAACCTCACTCTTTTCTCTCAGTGCTAAGAAAGTCCACTCTTGTAGGTGGCTCCCACATGGTAGGATGTGCTGAGCTATCTTGCAGCATCATCTCTGTGGAAACAAAACATCATACTTCCCTGCCCTGAAATAAACCAGGCCCCACCAACCACAGATCCACTGCTAACAGCCCCACAGTAATAAAAGGTTTCTGTTTTCATGAGTGACAATGTTTGAGGCTTTGAGTATTTGTGAAGACAGAAACAAAAAATTGTTAGACAAAAACAGATACACTAGCACATTCAGGCTCTTAGTTTATTTTCAGGTCTTTTGGAAAAAATATTAGGAAATAGTTGGAATTTCAATGCCACAGTTTTCTAAAATGCTTTCTCCTGATTCATTCCTATGCCAGGGTTATTCTGACTGCTGCTAAAAGAAATTGCATCACAGTCTCACAAGCAAATCAGCAACCTGGTTTTTATCTCCAGAAGTTGTTTTCTGTGTCTCTTAGTTATTCTCTATCATAAATGTAAAAGTGGGTTTTTTTCACAACTGAAGGCCTGGTGTACCCTCCTCTGCCACAGGTGTACCTCTGCAGCCCAGCATCCTGCTGACTGGTCTGCATTTTCAGAAGGGAGAAAAAGGAATGGTCTGCCAGCAACAGCAAAACACATGGGAATGCTGGAACAGGGACAATTGTGCTAAGGGTAAAAAAATTTATACTAAGTTAGTGTATTCATAGAAGTACTGTAACAAGGATTTTCTAGCCAAACAGGACAATGGCCTTCTGGCCTAAAAATGCATTTTTACCTTGTAACCAGCACTTGAATATTTCCTACAATGTTCTATGAGAAATAGAACTTTACATGAGGGAAGATAACAATAAGTAAAATATTCTGTTTGGAATTGAATGGCTACAATACAGTGACATTATTTCAGGGACTGGATAAATAACCCATGGCATTTCCAGAAGAACACCTTTCCAGTCATCCAGACTCGTCTTAAATTGGATGAGTACCACGCTGACAAAAGCTCACTATGTCCCCTTCCACTGAGTTGCAGACCAAACTACTGCAGTAGCAACTCCCTGTACAATACTAACACAAGACAGAATTTTACAGATTTATTTTTTTATAAGCAAGTACTTTTGATTGAAATTTACTTGGGATATTTTGGTCATTTGAACACAGTACTGGATTTATAACTTATACAGCACTCTCCCTGCCACGCAAGCTGATGTTTGATCATGGGCCCATGCCTTAATAGCAATGTTAACTTATAACCTAAAGCCCCTATGTTCTTTTCTCTTCATGCATGATTCTTGCTCACAGAGCTTCATGTAGAGGAATGAAAAGATGATTTCGAGTGGGAAAAAAGCCAAAAGCCTTCTAGAGGCAAACAAAGAGTTTTTAATACCAGAGCTGTCATTATAAAATAATAAACCAAATGAACCTAGGAATATTTTACACAATTTACAGTCTTAATATTTCCAATAAGGCCAAACAGTGTTAAAGAGACATGGTCCACACATCCAGTGTTTCAGTTAACCTTCTATTGATTATTAGCTCACTGTTGCATATAGGGAAGATATCCAACTGGTCTTCATTTACATTACTTAGTTTATTCTAAGCCATGCCTAAACATACGTTGAATATCTGATTAAACTCTGAAATATACTCTGGTATGATCTACCAAATAAAGCACAGGACCAGGATCCAGGAGAACTGGATTTTGCTCCTGGCTATCTCCAATGTCTAGCTCTCTCATCTGTGCCTCAGACACTCAATTGGTAATGCAAGAGAACAACTTTGCCTGAATTATACTCTTTAATACAAGTCAAATCTCAGTGTTGCAACTTGCATAGTGTTTGGGGTGTACCAGCCTTTGCCAGTCAGAGAATGGCAATGGGATGTCTTTGTTTCTGGTGTGATTAGCCTGAAGTGCAAGTGCCTCTTTACTGCTCCCCTGTGCATGAATGACTAAACCATTGAGACACCAAGAGATATAATTAGCCTCTTCTGCTCTCTATCAGCAACGCAAACTTTTCTTTGTCTGTCAGTAACCCATTCCTTGTTTCAGGTCAGCATCCTCTTTCTGCAGTGCCTATAAGATCTCCTTCAGAAGCAGTGAATATTTCAGTGTTCAAGGTATGGAGAGCTCAGAGAGGGATAGGATAATTAGATACATTCACCTAGATGAAAATACAAAGCCAAATGAGCAAATATTTTTTACTCAAATCTTAAAAGCTAACGCTTGAGACCAGTGGTCCTGCTGCCAAACAAATACCGTGAACAAGGATTACTGGAGAACACTTCATCACAACCTAAAGGTCCTTTTACACTTCTATATCTCCATCAACCAGTGATAACAGTCTCAGAGTGTGCCTCCATCACTCTGTTGTAGGATACCTGCAAACTACTTTAGCCTGGCTTCCCTCTGTACTGAGAAAAAGAGGAGCAGTTCCAGGTTTAAGGGAAGGTGGAATTCAGTGCCCAGTTTTAAGCATAGTGAAAGTTTTCTTCCAAAGCTGTTGTATCATCTGTATTACACTTTTGTTCACCCCTTCACTTGTTCCTCTTTCTGTACCATCTCAACTCTCTATGTTTCTTTGTTTTTTCTTTCGGCCCTGCTTTCCCAATACCTCTCATCCATTTTAAAGACTCCTGACTTAGTCAAACCCAGGTACCAGAGAATATCAACAGCATCTTACATCTTTTAGTCAATAGGCAATACTCTTGGGTTTTTCCCTCTGTCTGCTGTGTGTTCCACAAGTGGAGCTCCTTTAAAACATCCTACAAGCAAATTCATTATCCAACCTGAACTTCCTTTTTCTGCCTATAAAAAATGCTGCACTTACCGCGCCCTTCGTACCAATGGCAGATTGAGCTTGCAATAGAGAATACCACCACTAAGACAGGCACTTCCCTCCCACCCATGCAGATCCCTACTTTTCTGGTACCCTGATATGTGCCAGCAGAAACAGTTGTTGGCAGCACAATGAAGAGCCAGGAAGTTGACATGGGTAAAAATAACTGTATTTTGCTCTGTTAGCTCTTTTCTGCATCAATGCTTGCACTGGGCTAAAGTAGCTGGTGAGTGGAGGGTGTACAGGGGATGCAGAAGCCAGAATGATTAACCAGAGAAAAAGACAGGGCAGGACTGTCTTTTTTTGGCAGTGTTACCAGTATCTGCTGGCTTAAACTGCTTGTAATGTCATGGTACCAGGCCAGTGGCCCCACTGCCTGTCATGCAAAGATGCATTACTTCACTGTTTCCTTGTACTATTTTGTCTCCTTCTATCTTGCACTCTGCCCTTTGTTACAGTGGAATTTTGGAACGTGTTGGCTTTTGTATAGTGATTAGAAAAAGTAATAACAGTTGCATTCATAGGAGAAAATGCATACAGTAAGAGAAATGTTTCCATTAACTTAAAATTGTTTTTTACATTTGTTTTTCTCACAAAGCAAGAATTCTGATTCAAGTTTTGGTTTTGGACATAAGAATATCTTACTGAAATCTGGAGGGGAAAAAAAAATTGTCCAAGAATCAGATATGTCTTCATCAAAAACATTCCTAACACATTGCATGTCTCTGCTCAGGACTGTTGTAACATATCACTCTTGCAGAATTTTTTCTGAATTTTGAAGGACCTACCACCAGTTATTCTTCTGAGACAGAATATTATCCTTCTGAGAGTGACAGGCAAGTCTTGATGTCTTAGAAAGCCCTCTCCCACAGGCACAGAATCCATCAGTCTGAAATGCTCCTGAAAGGACTATAGTAAAGCAAGTTCTTTTGTAAAGCAAGCTCTTTCGTCACTTCCCCTCAGCTGTTGTCCCTCAGCTGCCTGAGGCTTTGAAGACCCAGAAGGTGAAATAGTATCTAGAAGAACTTAGACACAGCTGTGGCAAGAGAGAAGGGACTTTTCAGGCTGAAATAACAGAAGAGGATGCACGTCGATGTGATGGAAATCCTGCGTAACTTGAGGCATCTCTAGTATCTTCAGTACACTCTACTCCCTTCCTTCCTGATGAAGGGAACAGAGACTCCTCAGGTCCTGTAGACCCTTGGGAAGATTCACAAGGCTAGAAAGTCACCTCTAAAATAGCACAGACAGGCTTGTCAACAGAACTTCCTCATTCCCTTGCAACGGCACTTGGAGAATTATCCCCTCCTTGGCTTATCTCCTTTTTTCTCTCACCTACCTACTGCCTTTCTTGGGCACTCTCACCTCATTGCCAGACATCACAGAAATGGCCAGCATGAGTGACACCAAGAGAAGATGGCTGTGAAGCTCTTAGAGGTGTATATGAATCTCTTTCCTCTTTCTCTTCAGGGAAGAGGTGGACACAGGCCATTTTCTTTGGGTTTGTGACAAGCCCATGGCATTGCTGCACCCCAAATAAATCAGCATAAAGAAATCTGCCCTAATGCTGCCAATTTGGTGTGTACTTTCAAGTGAAATTTGAAATACATTTCAAAACTTACTATTAAAATGTTTAGTGTTCTCATTGGTATCTTCCACTAATTGTTGATAGTCAGTAGAAACAAACCCTTCTTCCTTTCACATTTATTTTGATGATTTTAATGACACTCTCTTGCTTGGTTAACAATCAATTTAAAACTTCAAAGGGCAGATCTGATAATGGGCTATGCACATCTGGCTCTGTAATCAGTGTCACTAGGACTTAGTGATAACTTTTCCTGACATTTTTCCCTTGTTTTTCAGAAATCAACCAACTCATTTCTAATTCTTCTTGGTTTTATATCAATATCTGATCTATGTTAGAAAACTCTCACTTTTCTGTTCCTACCTGAATGTCAGACCAATACCTTTCCCCTCTAAGAAGAGTCAAAAGCAACAGACAGAGTACCAGGAGTACAAATAATATTTGTCTAAAGACTCTGTCTGAGTTGAACCAGAGTGATAACACAGCAAACAGAATGAGCACTCTGGCAGAAAGCTTGTCTTTGAAGGTATATGATATCACATAAAAACCAGCTGCAGAACTTTTACTGATGGCTCAGAAATGCTTCTTACCTCTGTCTAAAAGTAGCATATTTGCAACAAAAGAAGAGGGACTACCCCACAGGCAGGAAACATTACATATATAATTCCTTTTATTGGCACAAGTTGTACAGACCCAAACTTCCCACTAATATACAAAATAGGGTACACCTGTCATGTTTTGAATGAGCATGAAACCAGGACTTCCAAAGTTAAATACATCTGAAAATATTGTCTCAGTTTCAAATTGGGAGTTTTATTTGTAGTGGGTAGTCATACAGCAGGATAAATAGTTTATGCATATGTATTGTAAGGCAGATTTCCACCTTCTGCCTCAGAAGCAGTAATAGTATTTTGGCATAAGGGCTTTTACTGTGGGCAAGGGAATCAATATTTTTACTTAAAAATATGCTCATGGTCCTTGCAGATTGATACATAAATATATTCTTTATATGACAGATTGAAACATCTTTTATCCTAAAGGCCACAAGAATGAAAACTGGTGGTGCTGGGCTCCACTGTAAAATCTTGGTCAAGACAGACTCAGTCCTTTTACAGTGCCTGAATCTGTTTTTTTCCCACTTGAAACAAGTTACACTTTGAATAATTTTTCTATGGTTCCTATTCTGTTATATTATCTTTTCATTCTGAGGTTAATTCAGTCTGACAACAATCATTGTGAAATATGAATCCTTCCCAGGGAACACAATGAGATTCAGAGTGAAATAGTACAGCAAGTTTTCAGTATATTCTCTTCACAAAATAGGAAGTGGTTTCATAGCTTTTAAATAATGCCATGGAAAAACCATTCCTTCTCCTCCCAGACAGTAGGGTCTTGCTAGAAGGAACTCAAGTGTCATCAGCTACAGAAATTAAATATAACCAATTAGCTGGCCTGTGACTCCCTAAATAATCAGCAGGAAGAAATGCCATCCTCCAGTCTTTGGAAAAATAACAAGAAAAAAAAAGTATTGATAAACTTAATTTTTTTATGGCAGATGACACAAGAGTGACCAGTGTTTAGGATTGAGAAAGCATCCCTCTATTTGTATGATTTCTTGATGCCAGTGAACCCAGGAGGCTGGTCCCCTCCTATTGTTTAAAGCTCTGCTTTGGCAGTTGTCTGGCTTCCCAACTGTCTGGCAATTTGGCAGCAGTGTAAATTAAATAGGATAAGAGTCACCAGAAACCTGAGCGCCCGTGGCAAGGCAGGAAGCCAGGATAACTTGTGCAATCATCCAATTTTGAAAGAGAACAAGTTCATCAGGAAATGGGAAGGCTGGGATCTGAAAAGTGCCTGTGGGGTCTTTTTTTTTCTTTTTCTGAATCGTTATCATTATAGCTCAAGAAGTAAAGGATCAGTGATCTTTTAATTCATCAAATATGCTGAATACTCCATTTTAGTAGAAATGCTTATAGTTCAGCATTGCTTAGCATTTGCTGCCCTTTTTCCTCTATTGTATCTCTAAAGTATGTTTCAATTCTTTGAAGGATAATGAAAGGTCTCTCCTGGGAAAAGGAAAGTCATGAGTGATAGAGCAGCTGAAATGGTACCTGAGGTTGGCTTGGCAGCAAGCACAGCTGGTGAGCTAATAAAGCTGACATTTCTTGCAGATTCTTTTCATTGTGGCCATGTGATGAATGTCATTCTATACCATCTCCAATTCTTCACAAGACAAATAGAAGGTTGGAGTATTTTTGGAATATGCCACTGTCAGAACAGGATCACTGTCTGCTCTAAAAATTCTTAATGGAATGCAGCTTCAAAGCTTGGAACATATGACACAGCACACCTTGATTCTTTGGCAAGAACCGATGATTACAGGGCACAAAGAAAAGGTCCTGATCCATTAGATCAACACAGATGACAAACATTATGGTAGGGAGTGTTTTATTACCCAGATTTCATTAGGAAGAATATTTGGGCTTTGACTCTTGTATTCTCTCTAGAATAATGGCAGGGTTGGCTCAGTTTCTGTGACGGTGCTAACATTGATTAGACAGGGGGCTTGAGTTTCAAATCATAGATTATCTAGCTTGGAAAAGACCTTTAAGATCTTAAGTTAAACTATTACTCCAACACTGCCAAGTCCATCACTAAACCGTGTTGCTAAGTGAGGTGTCTACATATCTTTAAATACCTCCAGGGATGGTGACTCAACCACTTCCCTGGGAAGCCTGTGACTATTAGGAAGACGTTTTTCCTAATATCCAATATAAACCTCTCCTTGTGCAGACTGAGGTAATTTTCTCTCACCCTATTTCTTGTTACCTGCGAGAAGAGACTGACCTGCCACCTGGATACACCCTCCTTTCAGGTGGTTGTAGAGAGCTATAAGGTGTCCCCTGAACTTCCTTTTCTCCAGGTTAAACAACCCCAGATCCCTCAGCTCCTTCTTATCAGACTTGTGCTCCAGACCCTTCATAAACTCCATTTTCTACTAGCTCCATGCTCTAGTACCTCTACAGGGAGGGGCAAAAAACTGAACACAGTATTTGAGATGCAACCTCAACTGAGTACAGAGGGGAGATCCCTTCCTTTGTCCTGATACAGGCCAGGATGATAGTCCTTCTTGGTCACCCGGGCACACACTGGCTCATGCTCAGCCAGCCTACCCGGGTCCTTCTTGTCCAAGCAACTTTCCAAACACTCTTTCTCCATCCTGTTGCTCTACTTGGGGTTGTTTTGACTCAGGTGCAGGACCTGTCACTTTATTTTATTGAAAGTCACTCAACTGGCCTCAGGCGATCAGTCCAGCTGTTCCACATCCTTCTGCAGAGCCCTCCTCCCCTCCAGCAGATCAACACTCCTACCCATCTTCATGTCATCTGCTTGCCAAGAATGCCCTCAATCCTCTCCTCTAGATCAGTGGTAAAGGTATTAAACAAGATCAGCAGTGAGCCCTAGGGAGGAGCACCACTGGGGACTGGTCACCAAGTGGATTTCCCTCTATTCACCATCACCTTCCAGGCTCAGCCATCCAGCCTGTTTTTCACCCCGCAGAGAGGGCATTTGTCCAAGCCACAAGCAGTTTCTCCTGCATGGAGAATGCTTTGGGAAACAATGTCAAAGGCTTTACTGAAGTCCAGATAGATGACATCCACAGCCCTCATCCACCTTGTTATAGAAGGACATCAGGTTTGTCAGGCACGACCTGCCTTTCATAGGCCCATGCTGGCTGGTCCTGATCCTCTGGTTGTCCTGCACATGCTGCATGATGGCACTCAGGAATATCTGCTCCATGAGCTTCCCCAGCGCTGAGGTCAGACTAAAAAGCATGTAGTTCCCTGAATCCTACTTCCAGCCCTTCATGAAGATGGGCTGCAACACATCCAGTAAACTGGCACATCCCCAGTCAGCCAGGAGAAATGATGCTGGCTGGCTCAGTGAACACTTCCCTCATCTCCCTCAGTACTCTTGAAGTGGGTCCCATCCAGCCCCACAGACACATATAGAAGATCACAGAACCACAGAATATTCTGAGTTGGAAGGGACCCACAAGGATCACCAAGTCCAGCTCTTAATTGAAGGGCCCATATGAGGATTTAACTCACAGCCTTGGCGTTATTAGCACCATGCTGCAACCAACTGAGCTAATTGGCCCCTTGCACTACAGAACTTCATTCCCTTCCAGATTAGAGGGCTAGGTACCCAAAGAACAACCAGTCTTACTATCAAAGACTGAGGCAAAAAAGACAGTGAGTACTTCATGCGTTGCTACTCTGCTGTTCCCCGCATTCCCCACCCCCACATTGTTTTTGCAATAAACTGAAGAGTCTTTCAGATTATCCACAAAGTAGATCAAATAGAATGGCTTGAAAGAGCAGACTGCAGCATTATAGGTTTTGCATCAGCGAGTTTCCATAGTCACAATCAGGTAGTGAAGAAAGCTTCTGTAAGCTGATCTCAGTGTTCTTTGTCAACATCTCCCTTCCGGTGCTGTATGGCTTTCTTGAACACTATTTGTGTTTTATTCTGAATTCTTTTCATCACCCAAGTGAGGTTACAGGTAGGTTAAAAGCAATGAAGGTATCTTGCTCAAGAGTTAACAGGACTTATATTTGTAGAATGCATGACAATCTTGGAGCAGGCAGTGACTGTTTTTGGCTGCCCCCTCCCAGGCTACCTAAAGGTGCTGGAATAGCCATGCATGGATTGATATCTTCAAGTGACTGGACAGCAAGACTGCAGCTCGATGCAGTGTCTGCCCCAGGAGCTGGATTTTCCTGTGCTAGAAATGTGGTTCTTTCTGTATAGGAGGGAAATTGAATCCACAGCAAATTGTAGGGGCATTCACTTGCTCTCTCTGTGTCCACGAGTCAGGCCCCTCTACCACCTGCACGGACAGTTTCTGTGGTGCACTGTGTGATGCTTTAATGCTCAAACACAAAAACTTCACCAACATTCTTGCACTGGCCGCTTGAACACACACAGACTTCACCTGCTTCCGTGAGGCACGGAAATGCAGGTTTGTACTTGGAAGTACTTCTTTGTACTTGAAAAAAACTGTCTTTGTACTTGGAAGCAAACTGTCATAGCTTTCCTGTTTTGAAAAGGGTGATCCACCATACAGCCCTATCAGAACTGACGGTTTTTCAGGTGCTGAAGGTGAGTATAGACACTTGGTTTCCACCTAAATCCTAGTCAAGATGTCCAAGCCCTCATCTGATTTAGGCACCACATCTTCACACTCCTTGTAATGTGAGAAATGCACATAAGAAAAGGACAAGGCAGTGTAAGAAAAATAATTTTTGCTGCCCAATCAAAATGGATCGCATCCCATTGAGGAAACTGTTTGTCAGCAAAGGAAGCTGGGGAAAACCCTGGAAAATCAGGTTTGCTGATTCTTTTGCAAGAATAGGAGCAGAAACTGCTGCCCTTGGAAATTGCCATGCCCCAGCAGTACTAATGCCCCAGCTTTCCAATGTTCTGGCATCCACAGAACTTGAATTAGTCACAAGCACTACTGGCAATTTTTTGATCCGAGGTGCTGCTCCAAACAACTGCCTATATCTAGAAGAAAACTAGTGGCAACCAGTGCCTGACACCAGTAAAGTTCTTCATTAAGAGGCAAAGAAATACTTAAAACTGTGCTGGAGGGATCTTTCAGGCCATTTGCATTCTCTGTACATGTGAGAGATTAGCAAAATTTCACTGGCAAAATTTTCTTCTTGAAAAATGCATTTTCAAGATGAAAGAGATAATCTGTAAATCCATGTAATAGTCTTCAAACCATTTTAAGCAGAGGAACACAGGGGAAATGTCCAACAACTGTACCTCTTGGGTTTGGTTTTTCTCAGAACGAAATATTGGAATTTTTTTTCAAACTGTGCTCTTGAAATTTCTTTAAATAGAAATAAATTTTGAATTAGAAGAACTGAAAACCCTGAAACAGAACTTTTTGTTTTATGGAATTTGTAGAGGCATTGCCCTTGGGCTGTGAACCAGAGAACCAGCTCTCTGTCACATCTAGAAGCATGGCTTCTACTCTCCACGGATCAGGATTTTCTAGAAATTTGGTGTGCTCAGACTAGCTATGACAACTCAGTTCAGGAACTGCATACTCCGGCCTGGGCTCAACCATGGCTGTGGAAAGCAGCTGAACACAGGTTTTCAGAAATGTTGGCCATGAGTGTTAAATGCAGATGTAATCTGGACACTGAGGCAAGCAATGCAGAGGGCAGGGTGGTAGTGGGGAGATTTGTGAGACTGCTATTTTCTTATCATCTAGCCTGGGAAAAATTATGCTTTCGAGATTTTCACACAAGTTTTCTTTAAGATTTCTTCAGGTATTTCAGTGAAGTAGTTAAATATTCAAGAATGCCTAACTGAAGGAACTCCTCCTGTTTTCAGTGATCTCAATGGGTTGACGGGGTTGAAAATTAAGGCTTTTCCTACAGATGTGGAATAGCTCTTGGAAATGTTGAAGCAATTTGGGTGTGCTAGACTCCAGCGTCAGACTCTGGGATTTACACTGGGGGCTTAAAATTCTTCCACTGAATGCAAAGGGCTATAGGACACTCTTTATACAAACATTTCTTAAAAAATTATGTTTCATTTTCCATAAATAATCTGGAGGTTTTCTTTTTTAATTAAAATGAATATAAGACATTCATTCTTGTTGAACTAAACACATTAAAAATGAAACATAAATTGTTTTTTTCAGGGGAGCAGAAGGAAATGGCAAAAAATAGAGATTTTTTTTTTTTCCTTAAGTAATAAAGTATACAAACCCCAAAGTCTAGTGTGAGTGCTCCAGATGGACAAATTTCTTTTTGCTATCCTGCACACAGACTCTAAGAGCCACTGATAACAAGTGATAACTTTGTTATAGCACACTTTAAATCTATAACATGTTATAATTCTCTAATAAACTAAGAAAATAGCATATGTTCTTTCCTCACCTGCCAAACAGATGGCAAGGAGTGTAAATTCATTTATTTGATTTTCTTTTTTTTTATTGCCTTGGGCATCTTAAATTTAAATAATCAGACTCAAAGTACTAACTTCAATCTAAACCAGGCATGTTTTGGAGAAAGGAAGGATCCTTTTTCAAAGGAAAAAAAGCTCTGGAAAAACAGTAAGCAATTAGCCACAACATGCTACTAGGGGCTGTTTAATTGAGGCTGCCATACTAAATTAACCAGATACATGCCCTTGAATAGACTAGTAAAGCAGAAGTACTTACAGATGTTTTTGATTATTCTATATTAAACCATGTGCTTTTTCTTTGATTTTTTAATTTGTTTTTCCACTCCAAGAAAATTAAAATGCAAATCAAGATGGCCCAGTCCTTCTGTCTCCCTAAATGGTAGGGCTTGAAAGATTGAATATTAGCTGCCAAATTCTCTCAGGTCTACTCTCTGTGGGTGGATTCAGAAGACAGAAGTAACTTAAAGTTCTTGTCTGTCCTTAATGACTGTCTAATCAAGTTAATCTGCCCTAGTTTCAGGCTTTAAAGAGCAATTATGACTTCTTAGCTCTGTATGTCCCATAGATGTGGGGAGCATCTGGAGAGCTGTAAATGAGTTCATGAAGTAGTAGGGCAAACGACTTTTGCTTCACTTCCAGATAGAGTGCTTCAAGTACAGAGAAACTCTTTCCCAGCACTGAGCTAGAGGTTTTTTGATTCCTAGTTAGAACTGCTCCTTGGGCAGTCTTGCAATCTTATCTCTGAGTTTCCTTGCTTTGAATTTTTGGGTTTTGTGTAGCTATCATTTTCAGGAAGTTATCATCTCATGAATTCCTTAATACCATGTGAACTCCATTTGCAGGCTAACAATAAATTGTCTGTCCCTGAGGGCAGTGTGTAATTAGGCAGTATATGTTTGCACTAAGGGTAGATTTAATGCACAAAACCAGACATAGTTAATAAAGGAAATTATCTTAGTTGAATAAGTCATCAATGAGATGAGCTCAAATATAATCATTTATTTGGAAAGAAAAAAACTGTAATTTTTAACTTCATTAACAGTGATGTAGCTGGTACCTAGAAAGGCTCCTGCAGCCTTATACAAGGTACCAAGGTCCCTGAGCTTATGTCCCAAACTCTAGGCAGCCCAATGGATAGATGTTTTGAGTCATCCTCTGGGACACCACACTATCTCCATGTATCACCATAATTTGTATAGTTTAAGGCTATGCACCTGAAATTCCAATATTCTGAAATTTTCTGTTCACTGGATGAGAGCACTGCGTGCAGCAAAGAATCTGAAGTGTATGGGGTCAACATGTGAAAGAAGCCAGCTGGGATGTGACTTTAACTCTGATATGGGCACTCTGCAGGTGGACCCTGGACTCTTAGTCCAATTCTGTACATTGTCTGATGGCTAGTAAATATAAACCATCCAGGTTAAGCAAAGTCTAAAACTTTATATGAAAATAAGTTACATCTTAATCCACAGTTCCTCAAATCAAGAAATGATCATGTAAAGTTGGTACAGACTGCTAACCTACAAGCTCTTAAAGGAGTGCTAAATTAGGAGTTTATTTGCTACTGGCTTCTCATCCAGTCAGTGACAAAAGTTTGGGACTTCCAGCATAGAGCAGGAAATCACCAAGAGCAGAGATCTACATAAACACAAGACAGGCATGAGAAGGGTCTGGCATGGGGCACAATCTGGACCCAGCAGAATCTATCATCAGAGTGCTGTGTAAACTTATCTAATATAACTCAAAGTATCAAACTGCCATAAGCTGTAAAATGTATTATTTAAAAAGTTAATTAAGTTATATGGGATCCAAAAGAATGTAGTACATAAGAAATTAAATGCTTTAATTTTCTATTTAATATTTTGCTTCCTATGACTCCAGAAATACATAGTTCTAATCTCTAGAATGAAAATACTTATACTTTCCATTTTTAATTAACCCTTGCTCCAGAGACCTCTATTTCACAAAGATGGTAAACAGTGTTGGTCAGTGATTTTTAATGTTAAGACTAATGATCAGTATATGTACTATCTGGCAACCAGAATATAATGATGAAGAGGTCAGTTTAATTCCTCTAGAGTTATAAAGGTTGTGTGTCCCATTATTTAGTCCCATTCTGGTGCAATGTCTCAGCACTTTAACTATGTATTGTCAGCCTAGGTTTTTGGATGACTTACGAGACAGCTTCCTAGTTCCTGTGGGCTTAAGTTTATCCCCCATGTTATTTTAATGTAGGTTTGTGGACTCTTGTTTCCTTTGAGGATTTTATAGAAATAGAATTATTACCCAAATGTATTAAAAATATTAGAATCTGCAGAATAGGTGAGCTGGTTGTCCTGAAGCCTATAAGCAATTGCTACAAAACAGGATGCCATTAACTGCCATGAACATATAAAATTGTGGATGTATTGCATGGGATATTTATAAGATATTTTCTGTTGGAGATAAGGGGTTTGGAAGCTGTTTTTGATTATAGAAATACTGACAGCAGCTGTTTTTTTTTCTCTTTTTTAAGGCCTTATTAAAAAAAATAGAGACAGGGGAAAACCTATGCTTTAGGGTAAGTTGTGAAAATTTTCAGAGCTTGCAGTTTTAGAGAAGCCCACAAAATGGAAAGGGCCTCATACAAGTTATAAATATGTGCAAGCTTAATTGCCTTTCCAGTTCCGAGATTCACAGCTAAGGCATGGCTTGTCCCTGGCTCTCCTGACCTTCACTTTTTGGAAAACAGATAAATCAATGCCAGTGCATGAAACACTGGGAATGAAACACAAGCAGCCATTGAAGAGACCTGGGAGATTTATGACTTGAAGGTGACTGGAACTCACCTAAAGGTGAGTCAGTCACTGCAGTGCCACAGGGTTAAAGAGTCTTACTAATCTGCTATGGTCAGAACACTGGCATCTGATCCACTGCACTAATTTAACTTTCCGAATGGCCAGAAGCCAGTTAGCAATTTCCTCTGAGCTATAGCAGGAACTTGAAGATGGCTATTCACAACCATTATCATATCATGGAAGATTACAGTTGGAAAAGTACCTCTACAAGCTTGAATTTGTGATCTGTTCCCTTACAAGGGATCCCTGAGTAAAGCAAAAAAGAAATAGAATATCAATGCTAGACTCAATTTCAAAGAAGAGAATGGGAAGCTTAAAACAGGAGAGAATTTTTTAAAATATATCTGAAGTTAAAAAAAATCCAGAGGAAAAGTCAAGCCAAAGAAAAGACCATGTAGATCAATGAAAAGAAATATTAGACCTTTATAGACAGCCAGAAGATCATCAGGCAGTACTGTCCTCCTGGCAGATTCTGAGGTTGAGATAGCTTGTCCTTTTCTTCATTATATTTCCATTAAGGCACTGTAAGGCTCCAGAATTTTATTAAGCATTTCTAAATTTAAGAGAGCCATCAAACTAAAAAATACACAAAGAAATAACAGCCTCATGACCCCTGGAAATATAGTGCTTGCGTCCTGATTCTCTGAGCAGAAAATGTGCTCCTGTTTCAAAGGATGTTTATGCTACTTGCTTACACCAGACCTCTGTTGCATTTAATGCCACATTTCAGGGATCTTCTGGTAACTTGGAAGAGAGAGAAGAAGTTGCAGTCTTGCACATATTTTGTACCCATGTTGGCAGGGTGAAGGAGAAGACAGCATTCCTCTGAGCATGCTAGGTTTGCAATAGCTGCAAATAGGATTTAGAAAAGGAGGGATAGATCACGTGGTAGCATTCAGTTCCTGTTCTACTCATAAGACTATCATGTTCAAGATCTGAGCTGTAAACCTATCTGGAACCAGAACATCATTTTTCCAGGTCAGGCAGGAACCTTGCTTTTCTTTGTAGCACGTCTGCCTTATAAATAATCTAGTGGAAGGTTGGGTGGTTGCATCTAGAGGGTAGTGGTCAGTGGTTCACGGTCCCAATGGACATCAGTGAAAGTGGTGTTCCTCAGGGGTCTTTACTGGGACCAGTGTTATTCAATATCTTCATTAAGGACATAGACTAAGGGATAGAGTGCACCCTCAGCAAGTCTGTGACTACACCAAGCTGAGTGGTGTGATTGACACACCTGAAGCATGGGATGCCATCCAGAGGGACATGGACAGGCTCAAGAAATGGGTCCATGGAATCTCATGAGGTTTAATAAGACTGAGTGCAAGGTGCTGCACCTGGGGCAGCCCCTGGTATCAATCCAGGCTGAGGGATGGACAGATGGAGAGCAGCCCTGCTGAGAAGGACTTGGGGGTGCAGGTGGATGAGAGGCTGGACATGACCCAGCCATGGCACTCACAGCCCAGAAAGCCAGAGGTGTCCTGGGCTGCATCCAGAGCAGCGTGGCCAGCAGGGCCAGGGAGGGGATTCTGCCCCTCTGCTCTGCTCCTGTGAGACCCCACCTGCAGGGCTGCATCCAGCTCTGGGGTCCCCAGCAGAGAACAAGGACCTGTTGGAGAGAGTCCTGAGGTGGGACACTGAGTTGATTAGAGGGATGGAAAACCTCTCTTATGAGGAAAGGCTGAGAGAATTAGGATTGTTCAGCCTGAAAAAGAGAAGGCTTCAGATTGATCTAAGACCCCTTCAGGGCCTGAAGGGAGCCTAGAAGAAAGATGAAGAGGGTCTATTTTCAAGGGTATTTAGTGACAGGACAAGGGGGAATGGCTTCAAACTGGAAAAAGAGTAATTTTAGATTAACTATTAGAAAGAAATTCTTTAGTGTGAGGGTGGTGAGGCACTGGAACTGTTCGTCCAGAGAAGTTGCGGATGCGCAGTCCTTGGAAGTGCTCAAGATCAGGCTGGATTGACATCTGAGCAACCTAGTCTAGGTGAAAGGTATCCCTGTCCATGGCAGGGTAGTTGGAATTATGTTATCTTTGAGGGTCCCTTGCTACCCAAATCATTCTATTATTCTATGATTCTGAAAATGTTATTCAACCCTGTCAACTAGACAAAGTGATCTGAGAGAAAACATCTTTCCTGGTATGAAACTGGTGCATGTACTTTTGAGGCACCAACTGCCTTTTCTTGTCTTTACTCCTTCCCATTACTCTTTTAACAGTGGGTCTAAGCTCCAAGTGGCTTGGATTTTAAATAATGTCGCAAATCCACCCTTGTGGCAGGTATTTTATTTTATTTGGCTGCATTTTAAGACTGACCAAATCCATTTTAGATATTGCCAGTTGATTTGCTAAGTAGTTTAGAAAAAAAAATGTAGTGAAATTATGAACAAATTCCAGGTTTGCATACCCAAGCTATGTGTAATCCATCCCCTATAAAGTCAATAAAGACAAAAAATATCATTTCTGTAGTCATTGCTCCCGAGAAGGAAAGGAGAGCTGAGAGTAAACAGCTGTTGCTCCCATTGACCCTTATTTTTGGCACAGCAGAAGCACACATCAGGAAGCCTCTTCAACAGGGTGTAAAAGAAACATGAGTTTTCAACTTGTGTGTTCCTGTCCTACCAAATATTCACAGAAGCTGCTGGTAAAATCTATACCTCCTCCTGTTTCGATGATGGTCCACTGAGAATGAAGCAACCTTCTCCAACAGCTCAAGTGTTGTGCATCTTTGTACAGCACAAGGACATTTAGGATTTACTTGCTGTAATCATCCAGAGAAACAAAGCCTTCCAGTGTATGAGGCAGGAGGGAAACTAAAAATAGGAAGGAGATGGGAAGAGACAAGTCATGAGGTCCCTTCCAGTTCTTCAAAGGGAAAAAACTGACAGCATCTAGATATAATTGCCACTTTAATTTCTGTAAGTTTTGTTGGCATAAGGCCAGTGAAGGAAGCCAGATCCTTAAACTTGCCCACCTTTCAGCATAAGGTTTTCTGGAAGTATATATATATTGCTGAGATGGGACATGGAGGCAAACATAGGGTTCCAGTTTTATCTCCAACAAGATTGTAAAGCATTTTGAATTGGATTGACATTGCACACCAAGGAACTTGTCGCCACCAAACAACACAGCTAATAAACTAGAATTAAAATGTGAAGTGTACTGGCTTCTTTCAAGTTCCACCATTACTTAATAATACCAAGAATTAAGGTCATTTTTTCAGGTTGTATTAAGTCAACCAGAGTGTCACCTATTTTTAGGCCACTTTAGAACTGGTTTTATAGAATGTTGCTGTAAAATATACCCTGGTAGGACACTTCAGAACTAAAAGCACAAGGCTCTGTGTCCATAACGCAAGGAAAGTTTGACTACAGGCCAGTAACAAAGGCCATTTTTATTCATACCTGTGCTGACTGGCTGCCAAATCTGATTACCTGACAGTGGCTTACAATTGCAGGTTATGCATACACTATTAAAATATATTAATGACTCCTTCAAAGCAGGGCACAGCATTTCTTATTCCTAGTTTATTTTCATTACTGTCTGAAATGTCACTATTTTTTATAACATAACTGTATATTTTGGTTGTAGGAAAGTACTCCCAGCGATATCATTCCTGGAGAACACATTACTGCTGCAAATAGTCAATTAATAGGATTTCTCAACGGTCTACATTTCAGAGCACGGATTTTGGCACTGTGTAAGCACATAACACTGACTCTTAACCTTCCTAAGCTTCACCACCATTTCACCTTCATTTGTCTTGTAGCTGGGACATCCTCAGCATAGATGGACTGTGTAGTTCATGTCCGACATAGACCCCTGAGGTAGCTGTGGTGAAGCCAATGAATGCACATGACAAAGCATAGCACAGAGCAGGTTGATGTAAACACTTTCTTAGGGTGAAACAGTCTGTGTATCCGAACTGTCTCCACTGGACAGGTAAACTCTGCAATCCTCCGTGTTCTCCCTCTGGCGTTCAAAGTCAGTTCAGGATCTGCTATTAGCAACCGTCAGAGGGATAGGTACATGACTGTACATGTAATATAACAGTGGTGACAAAAAATCCACATCTCTTTTTTTTAAAAAAACCCTTCTAATCTGTTCAAAAAACAAAGCAAACCATTTGGCCCACACAAGCAGATGATTAACCAGAAGCACTTGTTGTTCCATACTGCAAAAACCTTCACTTCTTCCAATCTATTTTCCCCAGAATCTCCAGCTGAAATTGCTTCTTATGCCCCTATTTCACAAGTCACTAACACACTGGTGGCCAGAGATAGATGTGATAAAGTACAGATTTCAGTGTCTTCTGCCATGGCCAATGTCTTCATACCCTATCCTCCACTGTCACACATAATGTTCTAGATGAACAAAACTTTCTTGTGGAAAACAACGTGTCTTCCATGTGGCAAGCCAAGTGGTGTTACTTTTTTCAAGTATAAAGAGACTTTAAACAAAATATTCCCTTCATGTTCTACAATGAGCACTTCTCCATGCCTTCTCCAAAGAACATTGTGATCCAATTTGTTATGTCTTATGCTGCCCTGACAGCTCTTTGGGAAAAGCCAGAGGCACAACTGTGTCTGGGTACTGCTGAAGATAGACCACTGATGAAGTGAGATTGATCAGAAAGGAACAATTAAGGTAAAAATAAAACCAACCACAATGTTTTGTAATGAAATAAGATTTCCTAATGCTGATTGGTCTGTGATGCAACTTCAGTTTAATTAACAGCTATCTCTTCTCAAGAAAATCATTTAGAGTTTCAGTGTTGTGTTGATAGTCACCGGCTAATACTGAAGAACACAGGGTTAATTTTTTATGTGAGTGATTCAGACTTACCCCTGTGCTTACAGAAAAACTGACTACTCAGTTAGATTAGGCTCTGTTCAGTTTGTCATCCTTTGTTACTGTTTTTGTTGTTCCGGGGAAAGCATCACAGACGTGGGAGAGCTTTGCAGCGCAGTAGGATGAGAACTCTCTTCAAAGAGAGGAACTTGGTAGGAGACAGATTTGAGGTGGTGTGGGGAAATTAGTCACTCTGTTGTCTGGAACACTTCTGTTAACTGAGATTTTACAGATCTTTCTGCAGAGACCATGGAAAGTTTCTTGGTCTCTCTCAAGAGGCGATATAGCAGGAGAGCAATGACGTTTGAGATAGTTTACATGTAAACACCAAGAACTGGCCCTTTCCTCTTAGTCATTTGCACATTGCCCAACTTTTCTCCATTCTATTAATTCTTCTACAAGTCCAAAATTACTGCCTCTACTAAAAAGTCTTACCTGTGATGATCTATTCTTATCTCTGTGTTTCATATTCTGCTTCTGTATTTCTCTTTCCAGTCCCTCCAGATTTTGTCTTCCAGCAGGGATGCTAGCTGGGTAGGCTGTCAGACAGCTCACAACCCACAGAGATGGAACACTGGGTAGGGCAAAGTACAAGGAACATCTGGACCAAGCCTGAAAACATTAAAGAAAGAAGAAAGGGATCCCTCAAGCCATCAAGTCCCCACCCATACACCTCAAGAAGGTCTGCAGTGATTGGGAGGTAGGGGTGCTAAAGGTGTTTTTTCTGGTCAGTCAGAAAAACAAGGCTTTTAATTATCCAGTTCTACAGATACAGATTGAAAAGCAGAGCCCTGATCTCCATTTCTTTCATGTCAGAGGAGGTCCTCACCACTCATTTGGCATCTTACTCCCTCTTTTTCCTTGAATGTGCAGTTGCATTATTCAGGTTAGTACAGTATTATATGCTTTGATGTGCTATGTGGGGCTCAGCTAGTTAAAAATCCGGAAGCAGACAACTGTATAGTATGAGTCTCTACCAAGAGAAGATCATTGAGCATCCCACAGACACACCATCACTGCCAAATCCCTCAGTTACCCTCATGCTGGCTTGCTTCTTTGTGTCATCCTTAAGCAGACATTTATTGTGTAATACAGCACTACCACATCTGAGCACCATCTCTCTTTCAATAAAAGGGGAGGCAACAGGAGGTTTTTTAAGTCAATCATTCTTATCTGTTCTAATAATACCCTTCAGACTATTTCTATGACCCAAGGAACCCCACAAATATTGTCAAAAAAGTCATATCTGTCCCTTTCACTTCAGGTACTTTCACCTGACGCTGCATCCTGATTTTATTTGATTTCAGTAATTGTTCTCTCTACCTGTCACCAGTGTTTACATATGTAGTCCTTTTTTTTTCTTCTACTGTTGACTGACAAGCTTACAAAGCTTACAAGAAAAGAAATTAATATCATTCACTGGAAATCCAGTCCCCCATATTTTCCCTTTTGGCTTTTTCTTTAGCCTTTTATTTTTGGGTTTGGTTTGGCATTTGGTTGGTTGGTTGGTTTTGTGGTTGCTGTGGATTTTTTTGGTTTTGTCTTTTACTTTTTTCATTCAGTCCTTGGGTTACAAATGTGAAGAAAGGGTGCTTTAAAGAGCAGCAATAGAATCATGACTTTCTGTGTTCCTATATGTTTTTATCCCCATGCATTCTCAGTGAGGATTGCTTTTTTTGTCTTTGGTCAGCTTTGACCCCTATGACCTTAACATGACTTGGATAAAACCTGTTCATTTAAGTGTCATCCAATTACAGAAGAACTGGTTATAATACCTTATGTTCAGCTTATGTTCACCTACTGAAAGTTCCTCATGGGTCTTTTTCTTCTAGTCTGTTTTTTTAAATCATCATCCCATGTATTACCTATACTGTTACTTTGCAAATGTTTGTTGTGGTTACTTGTGTTTGATTGTGGTTAAACCAAATCCATTTTTCATTCAGGAGTTAATAGTTTCAGTTGCTCACCTTAAAAAACACTTCTAGTTTCTCAAGGTACTTGTTATGATTTCAGTATAAATCAGATTTTTATTACAGTCAAGTGAGATGATTCAATTTCCTTGCTGATATACTGAATTCTTGTTATAGCAGGAAGCAAACATTTTCTTGGTAAGCTATATTCATTTTTTATAGTGATGAATGACTCATTGAGCAATTGTTCTTGAATATGGCTGCATCCATTTTTGAATACTATTTTTATAAGAGAGTAAGACAGTGTTTAGTTGTTTTGGTTTATGGTACAGGCTGGCTTACCTATGAGTATTATTAACATTTTATATCCTCTAGAAGAGAACTATGACATCCATACTAATATCACAGGATCTCATTTTATTTCCCATGACAGCTAGCAGGACATTGTGATCTCTTACTAGGCAGATAAAGCATATTTGTTCCAAAGTGAATTTACCAGTTCACAAAAGAAAGAGTAATACCCATTAACTCTGTCTTAATTACCTTGTACATACAACAGGTCTTTTCCCTCTAAGGGGATGTAAGCAAATCCTTACTGTGAACAATTGTGGAGTGAATGACAAGCGCTGTCTTGGACTGAAACTTCTCTACAGTGTCTTCAGTATCAATATTTTTTCTCAGAGGCTAAACATTTGGAAAAGGGTTTAGATTTGCATTTTTACGGAGCAGATTTCCATTCTGACATTTTCTGTGCCAAGACTTGGCTCTCAGAGGAGTCATCCATGCCCCTAAAATGTAAAGCTAATAGCACAGATGCTGACAGATCCTGATTTGTCCCACAACTCTCCTTATACTGTTCCTTATGCATGTGCCAACATGTGCCAAGCCTGAAAGGAGGGGGGAAAAATATTCTGCAGCCTAAAAAGATTATACTTGAGAGGTTCTTTTCGTGCAAACACATGCATCACTATATGATCTGCACCATGAGTGTTTCCATACCTATGTGTAGGATCAGAACTGTAAAGTCTGGCCATGATGTTTCAGGAGCACATGTCAGTTTGAAATTACTCAGTTTTAGATTACTCCTCTCCAGATCTCTTGAATAGAGCTGAGAGACACACAGTCAGACATGACTTCAAGCAGCTGTGCTGAAATAGCCCAGAGGTGAAGCTTCAAAACTCTCCAGTTGCCACTGTGTATCTAACACAAATGTGACTCAGGTGGAACTTGCCATGTCTCCGAATTTGAAGAATGATGAGCACTTTCTATTTTAATAGGCAGTTTTCAAAACACCAAATACCATTCACTGAAGGAAGTGGCAAGAGGATAGTGGCCATGACATCAGGACAGAGAGAGAAAGGGAAATTTGAACTGTTTGGACCCAGGACAGAAGAACAAGACTGAAGTCTGAGACTGAATGAGGAGGAAGTTAAAAAATTGACCTAAAAGTAAGGAGATGGAGTTATACGCAGCATGGAGAGAGAAAGAGGAGAAAGGGGCAGCAGAAGTGGGATTTAGACTGGAAATCAGTGGACAAAATAGCCTTTGTCAACAGGCTTGTCCTCTGCTCCAAAGCCTAAAAGGGCATCTTTCCCCTGTTGTCACAGAAACATAGCTCTTAAGCAGAAGTTTCATCCCTATCAAAGCTAATTTTCAGAGAAAACTATGCACTTCATACCCTCACAGCTTGGTACCATTTATTCTATTTATTCCAGAGGCTCCAGTTCCACATCCATTTGCATCAAGTTCCATGGGATAATGGCATCTGAAGGGAAGGTGAGCAAGTTTGCAATGGGCATTATAGATGCTATCTCTCATCATGGCCCAGTAGACTTTCACCTCATTGACTCGTGTAACAAGCACTTCTGTGTACGTGTGACTTGTCTCTGCAATTACAGTACATGTGGAAGTGCCTTTGCCATTTTACCAGTTTATTCAAACCTTCTTCTCTGTATCATTCTCAAGCCTGTCCCCTCTGTCACAGTTTCCAAATCTGAGAATGGGCAAATTCTCAGATTGTTGAGCTAAAGAAATGACACAAGCATGCTGCAAGAGAAAGCCAACATGCAACTGTTGTAGCAATATCAGACATCTCAAAAATAGCCAGCAACTCCATTCTAAAAACAGTATTCAAGTCTTTGCCTTATTCAGAATTTTATCTTGTGTGATTGTATGTCAAAACTGGCAAGGATAATCTTTGTGTGGGAGTATTGTGGGGGTTTTGAATTAAATCATATGAATTCATTTTTTTCCTTTTCCCATTATTTTTATTTTCCAGAAGAGTAAGTGGAGAGACAGTCAAGCTGGATGGAAAAGGTGTTACTGACTCATAAGGATGAGAAACAGCCAGCCTTAAGAAGGCATTCTGGATTTATGCTTGCTGATTCATAACTTCCTACATACATGTGGGGAAAAAAGTGTGGATTTTGCCCTGAGCTATATTCTGCAGGAAACCCGCCTTCCCTTCACCAAGTGAGAAAATAGTTTCAAAACTGTAGGACTTAACTTCAACTCCCAGAAGATGTTCCCTTGAAAAATGTTTAGAATAAAGAACTGAAAACATTATCTCCAACCACAAAGTCCTATTTTCTCTGCTTTCACAGATAAATTCAAAACTAGGCAAAGCTCAAATTTTCCCATTAAATTATCAGGTAAACCAAATGTACCAATGAAACAAATAGAACAGAAGACAGTTGCATAAGGAAGGCATTAAAAGTTTTGTGGAGAAATGCTTCTCCTTTTCCATGCAAATGCTACTAGATCAATATGTCCCAAGCAATTAAATAATATAAGAATATAAACAAAAGAAAGAATAAAAAGAAGATAGCAATGAAATAAGTTGTTGCAAATAGTGTTTCATTTCAAAGGAACTTAAAACTCTGCTTGTATCCAAAGTTTATTGATTACCTGTGTTTTGTAAAAGGACCCAATTCACAGAGAGTCCACATTAAAGTTTTGATTGTAGCAACGTTTTACGTCATTGTTTTACCAAGGAGCCCAAAAGAGTCTGTCTGTCTCCACAGAATTGGGTGACAGAATTAATTGGCATAGTGAGCAGGATCCTTGGCTTAGGATGTTGACTGATTCCCCTGCTAAATGATATCTATTGCAAAAGCTTTTTATGGAAAATGGTTGGCAAGATCCTAAGTGAGATAAGGAGTGACTAAGAGCAATAAGCCACAATCTGAAAGCCTTAGTGAATGAATTAAGTAATTGGAATGATATGTGTAAAATAAAAAACAGAAGAGGGGAAGAGATGTGCTGCCTGTTAGCTGCAATATGGAAAACTGAAAACTAAGGCTGAAAGGTTAAAAGAATAAATTAAAAAGGGAAAGAGTAAATTTTCAACAAATGATTGAGAACAAAGAGTAAATTAAAAAGGGAAAGAGTAAATTTTCAACAAATGATTGAGAAAAGGTAAATTAAAGGCTGGCAGCAAGTCTGGGAAAAGGATATATTAAAAAAAAAAAAACTGCCCCAAATAAAATTAATGCCACAGGATATAAAGAAAGCAAGAAAACACCAAGAAACTGAATTACTGACGGTAGCAATCTAGACCTTTTTAAAATCTGCACAGATATGTATGATACCAACTGAGATAGAGATATTTGGATAAATGAATCAAATAAGGAAGCCAGTAAAGTCAGTGACTCTGTACCAAACCTGATTAAACAGAAAATCATTACTGATGACACATTTGGAAATGAACCAGAGAGATGGAATTCCACTAAAGCTCATTATTTTAATACAGATGCTCTGTGAAAAATACAAATAACCTGGGGAATCAATCAATGGTTATACCAACTGTGATGTGATAGGGCAGAAAGAGCATCTATTTGGTGACAGAGGCAGAAGATTTAGACCTAGGTCTTGCAGATTTCCTCAGCCTCCAAGAAGATGCTATTCAAATGTTATTGACTCTACCCATTAGGTGGGTAAAAGCAAGACTGGGGTGAAGAGTCCATGTTTCCTAGGCAGGGCCTGGACAAATTGCAGGGAGACTGTTACAAGTGTCTGTCCTAACACTGTACTGAGCCACAGCCGAAGGTAATGAACCTAGTCCTTGGGACATTTCTGCTACCTCCCCCAAACTGAGATCTGTTGGAAAAGGGAGTGTGGGGATAGGAACTAGTTTTCATACATCTATATCATGTAATACCTGTGGAAATCCCCATTCTGCAAGTGCTCCCACAAACTATTTGGCAAATGCAAGAACTAAGCCCTGACACTTAAGACTCTGAGTGGTGCCAGGTCTAAATCATTTTGTCCTGACCCAGTTGTGCTCCATGAGACCAATGAACTAATACCATCAAACAAAACAAGGCTGTTAGAGGAGTTACCTACCTAACTCAGAAAAGGCACCTGTCTAGATCAGGGGAGCCTAGCACCTTACTTCGTGTTTATAAATGGCAGGACAGGAGAAAAAGGCCTCGAGATGCCTCAAGAATCCTTCAGACTGGATAGTAAGAAAAATTTCTTTACTGAAAGCATTGTTAAGCACTGGAACAGGCTGCCCAAAGAAGTGACTATCTCTGGAGGTCTCCAAAAAATGTGTAGACATGGTGCTTCAGGATATGGTTTCATGGTGGGCATGCCAACTTGTCAGTGTTAGGTTAATGGCTGGACCCCATGATCTAAATGGTTGGACTCCATGATTTTCCGGCCTATATGATTCTATGAAAACAAGTACAGAGGAGTTTTTTGTCAAATTCTGGTTTTAATTGCATCTATGTAAATCTGCTATTCACAATCTCTGCCTGCAAGCTAACTGAATCAGGTCATGATTGGCCTGTGGGAATATTTTATTTATTGCTGTGAAGCCTGCTACAAGTTCTGCTGGTGCCTTTGAAGCCCCCAAGGGACTGCATTTTTCTCATGGAGTCTGATAGAGGCTTGGCTCCTATCACCATTTTTATGAGTAATCTTTTCCCATATGTGGTTACTCTTGGAGCAGCTAGAACAGGAACTATGTTAGCTGCATTGAATAGCTTTATGAATGAAGACCGTGAAAAGGATCTGCGATACCACTTCTGTTCTGCAGGTTCTCAGAACAGCATTGTCCTTTACAAAGGAGGAAGGAGGAAGGTCAGAGGCAAAATGCAAGTTACATATTAAGTTTGCAAGTTGCCACAATATCTGGGGTTGTTCAAAGATGAGGTTTTCTTTTAGGCACCTCTAGCTAAGGAAATATCTTGTTTACTTTCAACACCCTCAATGTCAACAAAGTAATTTTGATGTTAAGTGGCTAACTTGAAGGATGTACAGTGTGCCAACAAAACTTCTGAAGTGAATACAGTCTGTTTCAAAAATAGACATGCATCAATTGTGCCAGATTTCATTAAGAAGAAAATTGCTTTATTATGTGAGGAAAACCATGGTAATTTCATTAGTAATAAAAGAAAGACTCCCTTAGAGTTTAAAGCTTAATGTTTATATTACTCCTAAGGAACTGATATTTAGGTATTTTTTCTGGGCTTTATCATAGTTGCTAGGTAACAGAGATGCCTGTGACATGATAATCTTTAGGGATCAAGATGGAAGAAAATTTTATCCAACAAAGTATGTGCCTGCCTTTTTCTCAGCCCGACCCTAGGAAAAAGAGGTGCTGGAAGAGCACTCTTTTAACTGTTCTTGGAAGAATGCTGTGAAGGCTATGAAGAATTATTTCTGGTCCCCTCTACCAAAGTTTTAACATCAATGGAAATAATTGGAAGAATTAAATTCTTTTCTCATATTCCTTCAAAGTAACTGAAAGCAGCACAAAGGCAAATGACCACCCCATTTGTCCCTCTGTAGTAAGCGCTGGGCTCATGGTCCCCTGTTGTTCTTTCAGCTGGACTTGTCCCTCTTGCCCACAGCAGTTCCTGAAGTTCCTCCTCTCCTTTGACCATGGAGAAGAAGAAAGCACCAAGGTCAGAGGTCAGGTGACGTGGCTGCATTTATGCTCCCTGGTATCCAGCTGACAGTTTAGCTTTCAGATGTACAGGTGAGGCAGGCAGCAGGGGGATGTTCTTTTTCTGCTGTGCTCTGGTGACCTGTCAGTCACCCATCTAAGCTGATGACAGAGTGCTAGAAGCAGGTTTTAATACCATCAAGCACAAGCCATTAGCCTTAACTAGACAAGAGGAAGAGCCTTCAGGGACCCATTGTTATCTCTAAAGGAGACAGAGGAAATGAAAATGTAGTGCGTCTCTGTGGGGCCTGTAGAGATCTGAGTTCATTTCTTTTAGTGCCTTAGGAAAGGAAAACAAGGATGAATTTCAGCTTTCAGTGCTTTGCTACTAAGACTAATGGTTTCTAGTGCTCGTAACAACTATATTATTCTTGTAACAAGAAGAATTATTATCTAATAGTTTCTGCATTGTTCTCCCCTTGTGCTTGAATCTCTGGTGTCTCTGTCACATGCTTGGTTGAAACAAGGATAATGTATGGTTTACTTGACAAATTTCAAATTTCAAATTTCAGCTGGCAAAGAGCAAATGTCTTTCTAAGGTAAAGGGGTAAACACAGCATTTGGAAGGCTATCCTACTTGTGTTGATTCTGAATTATGTTGTTCCTGCCCCTTGTTCACATGGTTTTCAAAGTAAGGCAAACTGATTTTCACAAAGTAAGGCAAACTGATTTCAGCAGACATTTCATCACTTAATTTGCAAAGAGACTCAGCAAAATGATCAGACTAAGGCCGTCTCTGAACAGTTTCTTAAAAATACTGAAATGTGGATTCCATCATGTCCTTGTAACAGGTTACAAAAGTCAAGTTTATCCCTTTTGTTCCACAGAAATAGCAGTACATCTGCAAAAATTACACTACAGTAACAAAGACTATTCCAATTCAGGTAAAAAGAATTGTATCATTATTGTTTTATAGCATCCTGTGTGTAAGGATTCACACCCATTTACAAGTAAACCAAAGAAATGGGGCAGGAGGGACTGAAAACAAATCTTTTAGTATTTATACAAATTTTGCAAAATATTTTGGCTAAATATATAGAGGATCCAATTCATAAAGTGCTGAGGCACATTATGTCAGGTATTGCGATGCCTGTGCTGTATTTTACATGTCTGGTTCCCAGTGGGAAATCCCAAACCCAGAATTAGGTATTTACCTCTCCTAAGCAATTGAAATTCATTAAGATGAATCTCAGCTCTGATTAGGCAGTGACATAAATCCAACCAATTAGAAACTGCACAGAAAACTGTCTCAACTCCTGTTTTCAGAAGCCGAGATCCCACTTAGAGCTAACAGCAATCAGTTAGAATCTGGAGCCTTCATTTTTTCTCCTACAGATCTCTTTTCAAAAACTGTCCTGGTTCTGGTCAGGACAGAGTTAATTTTTGCAGTAGCCAGGAGGGGGAATGGAGAGGACCTGGATCTTATTCTATACCACCTCACGTCTTTTCTGGGGATGGGGAAAGGGCTCCTTTCCATGTCTGGTATTGTCCACCATTAGGGAGGTTCACCTCTTTGTGCTCACACTCTGTCATTAGTACTGTTACTCTTACTGTTCATTTTCTTATCTTATTGTTATTTCCAGTAAATTGGTTTTACCTCAATCCATGATCTTTACCTTTTGTGCCTCCAATTCTCTTCTCCACCCAGGGGGAGGGGGAGAGAGTGAGTGGCACATGGTTTGGAGAGTCTCAGTGGGGAGCACCAAATTGGGGAATACCATTCCTAAACCAAATCAACAGCTGGGGAAAAAATTGCTTTTTTTGTCTCTCTCTCTGCAGGAATGTGCAATGGAGATCACTCATCCTGCAGGCTCTGACATAGGAAGTGGGGAATTGGGTTACCAGTCTCTTCTACTCTGCCACAGCTGAAACCTCACTACCCTTCTCACCTCTTTCTTCTCTTCTAGACCTCCAAAAGTTTTGCTGAAAACACAAAAACACCTGTGCACGTGGTTTACAGGAAGTCCAGTCAAGGCACTGCTGGGGAGATATCTCCAATGCTGGATGCTCCAGGTGCCTAGGGAATTAAGTGGATGTAGGGCTGCCTCTGCCAAGGTTGCTGGAGGCAGACCTGTGAGTACCAAAATACCTTCAGAGTTCAAAATCCAAGGGCTTTGCCCTGTAATTTTAAATGCAACTCACTTGACCTCCTGACAGTAAGATGGCAATTTGGGGTTTAACCAACTTTTATCTACATTCTAACCAGTCACAGAGAAACAGCTGAATCTGGATCTCTGTTTTGCATCTAATAAATACTACTCGGGTCTTGGGAGGATTTTAATAAATTTAAATAGGTTCTCAAAAAGTTTGAAGTCAAGAAACTAGGAATATATCTTATCGTTACCAAATAAGGCTAAAAATACACAAAACTCTTCCAGTTTATAAAATATTATTGCAGGGTTTTAATTTCTTCCTAGATTAACACAAAAAGGAGACTCAGTTTAAAATTTCCTTTGTGCATCGTTTTATACTTTACCATTAGAAAAGTTGGAGCAGATTCTTTGTATGTGATTTATAATATATTTTTATGCATGTATGGTCCAACCAGATAGACTAATAAATATACAGTGTGAATCACACGTGCACAAGCCACTACTTTTTTCCAGTTATAAAAATATATTCCCTTTGGGACTACTATTTACTGTCCCCAAACAAAATTTTGTTTTGCATTTGAAAATGCAAACTTTCTATACGTAATCGGAATGACATGGAGTGAAATCCTGAATGATTTAACGAACTGCAAGAGCCATTCAATCTTATTCTCCAGTGTACACCACAAATGTTATCAAATGAAGGTGACTGAAATCATAACTCAAGTTCTTTATGCTTGGCTTATGAAGAATGATTGCTCAAAGAGGAAAGCCAAAGACATTTGGCTTTTGGCAGAATCAAGAACATGGAAAGGACTTTGTTTGTTATACCCATTATGATATTGAGAAACATGTACTATCTCCACAATTGCATCTGGTGATTCAACAAGAGCTGAAATGAACAATAAGGATGTCATTTTGCATTATCCAGATCTGAAAGAAATTTCACATTTAAGGGTCTGGGTGTTTTTTAAGTATGGAGTAGGAGAAGGTATACTCCTGTAACACGTTTCCAGGCATGACTGACACACTACATTTCTCTTGTTTCAATGATTATTTCCTATTTATATCTGCATTACATTAGAGTAATACAGCCACTGTAATCTTTTAATTTTAGAAACATGTGCACTTATCTATGTATCTGCCCAGATATAAAAATATGTTTTTTCTATCTTGAAGTGTCTTTCTGTGTACAGATAGATAGCCGCAGCATTTACAGGATGGCATGCAAACACATCTATCTTGAGGCAGGCCTGAACCATACACATTTTCTCAAACATTCAGAGTAAACATCAGAAACCTTGCAGTCTGGAATCTATAGGAGCATTCAGTATTTCAAGCTTATGAGAAATTGAGGTGACAACAGATCACCAAAACTTTTACTTTCAATTTTTTATTGTACTTTTCATTTGAAATAATTTATCAAAAATAATCAACAGTTTTTAACAGTCACTGTAAGAGGGTGGTTTTATTGTAATTAAAAATTGTTCACACTATCTAGTGCAAATACAAACAGTGACAATAATACCAGATTGCCCTGCTTATATCTTACCCTCATTTTTGCAGGGAACTAGGCATTTCTTACCTAAGGAAGCTGTTAAACAATTCTCTATTTGTCAGTGTTATAGGAGACTAGTAATGCTGGCTGATGGCATCATTCTAAGACCTACTGAACCAAGAAATCAAACCTCCATTCATGGTGGTTGACATCAAAAATGCAATGTTTCGGCTCTTTTTGTAATAATTAGTAAATTTTCTGCAATCTTTTTCCTTGGTCTAAATCTTGTTTTCCAATTTTGCACTTTCATGAGCATTCAATACTGGTCCTCATTTTTCTTCCAGGCCATTGAGAACAACAGTGATAAATTTGCTTTAAGTTTGCTCTTAAAAATCTTACACCTCTTTTTCTTGGGCCTAGAAGAGTCCCAGTGTAGGCTAGGTTGCCATGCTGGAGTTAAAGAGGGACCTGAGGAAAAAAAAAAAGTCATTTCATAGAAAGCAGTGCTGTCTGAAGTAGCACAGGGGTGAGTTAGTGAGCATCATACTGACCAGTATGCTGAGCAATGCTCATCCCAGAAGAGCCCCCTTAGGCTCACTTAGCTCCTGCATTGTAGATTAGTGAATCATAGCAGGCGCTATACCCTAACCTGTGGTAATATTTTACCATGATTTGAGGGCTTAGATTATTTCCTGAATTGATTGGGAAAGGCTTTGTTGTCACCTGAAATGCTTTTGTGCAACCATCAGCTACCCTCCTCACAAGGGGAGGTGCATTCCCATCTGCAGCTCTGTGTGCAGTTCTGTAGCCTCCTGAGTTCTCCGCAACATACCAAGGGCATGAACCTGTTGGAGTCCAGAGGAGGGCCACGAAGGTGATCAGAGGGCTGGAGCACCTCCCCTGTGAGGACAGGCTGAGGAAGTCAGGGCTGTTCAGCCTGGAGAGGAGCAGCTTGAGTGGAGACTTCATGGCAACCTTCCAGTGTCTGAAGGAAGCCTGGAAGGGACTCTCATCAGGAACTGTAGTCATGGGACAAGGAGGAATGGGTACAAACTGAAAGAGGGGAAATTTAGGCTACGTATTAGGATGAAATTCTTTACTGAGAGGATGCTAAGATACTGAGAAAGGCTGCCCAGGGGGGTTGTGGATAACCCAACCCTGGCAGTGTTTAAGGCCTGTTTGGATAAGGTCTTGAGCAACTTGGTCTAGTGGAAGATATTTCTGCCCATGGCAAAGGGACTCTGAGTAGATTATCTTTAAAGTCCCTTCCAACCCTTAACGTTCCGTGATTCTATGACCTGGATGGAGGAGATTTTCCTCTTAGACAAAATGTTCATGCTATTGCTCTTCTGTGATTAGTGGCAGACCTATCAATTTGACTTAAGTACCTAGTAACAATAGGTCAGCATTCATACTGGACAAAATAAAATTCAGGGAGAAACCAGAGGAGTTTTCATGTTCCTAAGTGGGGAATTATTTTAAGCATTCTGGAAAGTACTTTCACCTTTTCCTTTTTGCTTGCTCTAACTGATTTTGTGACTTTTGTTCTCCTAATGATGATCAGAGGCAAAAGCAGATGACAGAAGATTCTTATGTCAGGCAGAGCAGGTTCTACTGATCACAGAATTAAAGCCTTATCACTAGAATGGTGCTGCTATTTGTTGCACAGGAGAGATTATTCAAAGCAGAAAGATTTGTACAGTCCATTTGTCTACGTTCAGGGACAAACACTCAACTGTGCATCTGCAGGCAATTTTCACAGCAAGTGTTGATGTCAATTGAAATATGAGTGCACCAATCAATAAACTAGCAAAGTCTTGTTGCCAGCAGAGAGAAATTTCTGGCTTGAAGGAAGAGAAAATTTATAAATTCTAGATTATCTGATCCTGGAATTATTTTTATAACTTGCCTGTGATGTTGTAACTCAGGTTACCATTTTCTTATGAAGAATGAGATAGTTCCCACTCTCTCAAGTGTGAACTTCAAATTAATTCTTGAATTTAAGTAATCCTGCAACTACTTTTAACTCTTCTTTGAATTTTACAGGTTTATTACAATAATGTATTTGAAACCGGTTTTGACCAGCAAGTTCAGAACCTGGAATAGTCAAAAGTTTCTGCTTTTGGAGTTTGATTTTCTCAGTTTATAAAACTTTCATATTAAGTCTGTTTAATACATTGTTCTAGTTACCATGACTACATCTAATAAATGTTTGTATACCTCAGCAGAGTCTACATCCAGTTAAAATCCCTTTACTGACATTTGCTTCCTGCTGCTTTTGGCACAATAAACTGAAGTCAGGAACAATTATGATTTTAAAGGAAACAGATATTCCATGTTCACACTTTTGAACCTGTTTTTTTCAAAATCCCAGGTGGTTAGAGTAGCACATACACAGAGCATCCACAATTATTTCAGTCATTTATGGAGCAGCTGGTAGGAGGGCTGATGGCTGATTTGTGCCCACAAATGCATGTTCAGGTGAGATTCAGTATCTGGCTTGGTAGTGTTAATTGTGTTAAAGTACAGATTCCTGCCAACCTGGAACACAAAAGGTTTTATAAGTTCGACTTCACATCTAATTACTATTCCTGGAAATATCACAGGCAATGGATACAAATTGAAACTGACTCTAAGGAAAATCTTCTTTGCAAGAAGGGCAGTGAAGTACTAGAGAAAGGCTTCCCACAGGAATGTGAGCTCTTCATCCCTGGTGGTTTTCAGGAGTTAGCTTGACAGTCGTGGCCAGCCTGATCTGGTGGTTGCAATACACAAGCACAATGGGAAGGAATACACACGGACCATCAAATCCTCTTCTAAGCAACATTTTAATTACTTCTTTTTGGTTTTTAAGCTTAAGACACTCTGTCATATGCATTGGATGTTGTAAGCTTAATATTCCAGTACACTCACAGATGCCTGTATTCATGCACATGTATGTGTATGCATGTGTACACATATTAAAATTGCCTGTAGAAATACAACCTGTACTTTTAAGAACTCTGGCTATGCATGCATTTTCATTCAAACCTCTGCAGACAAGTAGGTTCCAAAACAGGACTTCTAAATATCCGCCTGACGTATGTGTGTGTATTAATTTTGCTCAAATTGTGGTTGTGGCCTCCTCTGGGGTTTGCAAGATGACTCAAGGAAGGGAGGATTGCAAAACATAGAGTGCAGCTGTCAGCAGCAGCTCAGGTCCTCCAGGGTGGAGGCAAGAGCATAACCAGCTGCTGCACACATTTTAGCTGGTTCTTCCTCTCCTGCCCAGAAGGAACTAAACATCTGCTGGCTCAGGCGATGGCACAAAGTTAAGATAAAAGTGTGACACATTTTCTAGGGTTTTGAGAGGTACTGATGCTATCTGTCTCTTGAAATGCAAGACCTTTAAGTTTTAGTGTTATATGCATTGGATATATTTATTAGCACTGGATTCCAAGCCTCCCTAGATGAGGGTAGGATGGTTTTGACAGCAAGACTAGATTGTGAGTAAGGAATGCCCAAAAAGGAGCAGCTCATTTGAGTAGCACCAATAAATCTCTGGGTATCTGGAATGCCAGGAGAAGGGTAGTAAGCCACTGTGGAACAAGACAAATCTTCCATTAAGTGAATATTGCTGAGCTGGGTTGATGCCAATTTGTAGTGTACATTTTGATGGGAAGAAATCAATGTTTTAAATGAAGAGTTGGTTTTGTTCTAAGTTTTGAGGTACTGCAATGCTACTTGCAGATAAATTAACCTTTGGGCCACTACATCTTGTTCTTTAGTCAAAATCAAAGACTTCTGAAAGTTTGATAAAGTCTACTTTAGGAAGCACAAAGACCAGACAGAATTCTGCCTTCAGAATTTCTACTTTCCGAAATATTGCTAGTCTCAAAAGACACTTTTTATAAAATTTACAGTAAAAGAAACAATAACATTTAGCACACTCACTAGCCACCTTATTTATGGCCACTGCGTCTGTTTAAGGATAAGTTTTGGACTTTTCTTTTACAGAGCTCTTCCAGCTGCCAAGTAAACAGAAGTGCAATGCAGCATAAATTTTTTCAAACAATTTCTAGCATTTATTCTTGTAACTAAACTGTAGCACTTGACAGAAATATATTGTAAATATATTTGTAAAATTCAAAATTTACTTCCATTGTTCTAAATACTATTTGTTCCCATCTCTAATTCCTTCCTCACAAATCCTTCTGTTTCCTGTGCTCTACTCTCAGCCAAGACATCTCTTGCAAAAGTGAAGCTTGGCCTCTCTGGTGCACACCCAATCACACACCTTTTTGTTCACCTCTCCCTGATCCCTGTTATGTCTGGCTCACTGCCCAGAGCCTGCTCTTTCCCAGAGCTCGGTTTTCCAATACATCTCACCTACCTCAGCTGGTTTTTGGCAGAAGGGGGACAGTGGGAACAGACAGCTGGCAAATAGCAGCTCCCAGCAGATGCACAGTGCACGGAAGGAAGGAAATTCTGTAGCAAATTGTGCAGATGGAGCCTGACCTTATTGTATTCACATGGCCCTGCCATTCAATGAAAAAATCCTTTCCTTAGTCCTGAGCAGCCCTTTCTGTGGTTGCTGCAGACCCAAGGCTAGTCAACATCTCATTGCTCAACTGAACACTAAAATCTGCTTTCTTAAATGTAAAGCTTGCCACAGGTTTAATCCATCAGGAGAAAAATATAACTCCTGCATGTGCAAAGAAGCCACCCTTAGAAACAGTAAAATAATGTGAAATTGCTAAGATTTACTTTCACAAGTTAGGTAGGAAGCCATTTCAGATGAAAATGCCTGAACATTTTTGTTTGGTTTTTTTTTAATTAACACTACCTGTTCATCTTTAAATTAGCACTAATTTTTCACTAATTCTTTAATTTACCTTATGGCCACAGATGCTGACAAGAAAGGCACACAAGAGTATATGCAACAAACTGTGCTAGGAAGCAAAGAAGTATTCAAAATCTATCTTTAAAAAACATGTTGCCTCTTCATAAAATTCCCTCTTGGACAGTTTATTAAATCATATTTTCTATCCAGTCTCAGCCTACAACTTCCTGTTTACTTGGAATTGTAGTGTGTGAATTATTTCCAGTCTTGGGCTTGTTTTCTTTTCTATTTCTTTTTTTCCAAATTATTTCAATGACTTGTAAAAGCTGATAGAGAAGTTCATTCCAAGACTGAAGTTAATGAAGGCAGCAGATCTTGATTCCTTACAAAATTAGAAAGCTGTGACCATGGAAACAAAAAGAGAAGTAAAACCTGAGATTCTGTTTTTCTTCTCTGCTGTATGATGTGATGAGAAATAATCAGTTTAGCGATATCTGAGGACAAATATTTTGTTGTAGCAATTCCAAGACATGAGGTGCCAGGAAACTAGCATCAGACAAGCTCCAAATGATGACACACACTGAAAAGTAACACCTGCCATTTCCTCAGCTTATGTGTCTTGGAGTGCAGCCTTCCAGCAAGTAACCCTAAGCCATCAATCTGTAGGTTTGTAGCTATTGCTTCAGCACAAAACCCAAAACTGGTAATGGCTCATGGAAATATCTCATGACAGCTCTTTATGCCACAAGTTAATGCATTTGCACAACTTGCTAATGTTGCTATTGTCCCAAGCTTGGTTCGGGACTTGATTTCCCTCACACAGCTACTTACATGTTATTTATTGAGATCCAGAAGGTGCCAGCACATTTTGTGATGATACGTCAGCAAGCCTGACCTGGGGTGGTTTTTTTCACCAACTGTGTTTTTATGTTCACAAATTCTTTCATTTTCTATTGAGAACTATGGGCACATACTAGTTTCCTCTCTCTAAAGAACATTATATTTATAGTACATATTTTTTTAAATATTTTTAAAGAAACATCATCTTAACAGGATAACTCCTCTCACTCACTTCCTTTCAGCACGACTCTCAAAAGCCTTGTAACTTCTTTCTTACTTTTTATTTGGAGACATCGGCCTTCCATCCTTCTACTTTTCCCTAGAGAACATAAACCTTCTTTCCATACTCTTTTTTAATAGGTTGGTTTTTCTGTGTTGCTTTTGGAGTGATCTCCTGAATTTTCTCTGTTGCCACAGATAGAAGTCAGCCTCCTCATCTTTAAACCCATGAAAGTTTATATCTATTTGGTAAAGTTGGAGGAACGATTTAACAGATGAAGTCACAGCTATAAAAGATGAGTCACACAGAGGTAAGATATAACCCCCACCTCCCCCACATATACCCATGTATACTGGTCATGAACAGAGCAGTTACTAAAAATTAAACCTCATCACCTACTCCAGGTACAGCTTTGCTCTCCAAACTTTCAGTTCTTCCGAGCTGGGATGGCAGAAACATACAGCCCAAACATGATTTTGATCAGTAACTCAGACTCCACAAGACAACTACACAGCTACTGGTTTTCTCTCTATTTTTTTCAGCTAGTTCACCCAGTCCAGCCATTCATTCCCTCTTTCCTTCCATCAACTGTCTTGGTACCTCCTATAAAAGCAACTCTGCCTGTTTCAAATACAGAGCCCATTTATCCAGCTCTACTCTATGAATGCCACTCCAGCAATTTTTTGAAGCCTGACTACCTCAGAGTAACCTGAACAACTTGATGATGAAGTAGAAGTCCAGCAAATGGTCAGCACAAGAACAGCAGTAATGTCTTCTCTGGTTTAAAAATCCATTTTTTAGCTTGAGCTAACTTGTAAAAATGCCTGTACTTCAACCTAGTCTGAAAAAATCCCTAAAGCTGAATCTAGAACTGACAGGACAACAGAAATATCTTCTAAGAACACCCAAAAAAATCCCTGTCCATGCCATGTCAGTGATTAATTTCCTTTACATAAGCTTCAACATATGTCTTCCCCACCTCCCCCCAAAAAAGAGACAAATACTTGTCTTGTAGCATGCTCTGCTAAAAATGGCCTCTAGTCATACCTTTTCCATTCTTAAAGAGTTCACCTTTTAGATACCTTTGGGATAACTTCTACATGAAGTCCTTTAATAGAAATTACCCAAACACTTCTTCACACTATTTGAACATATTTCATTTCTATCCTTAGAGGGTCATTACCTTGATTGCAGTGTCAGTGATGTTTGGAGGGGGCTAAACAGCTCACCACCCTAACTGGAAGCAGCACTGTATGCTAGGATACTGCCAGGCTCCCCTTGGGCTAATTAACCCTGATTCAGGTGCACAACAGTGTGCTAATAGCTGTGCTGCTGGTGGGATCCCCAGGGAAGTCATACAGAGCTAGTTATATACCTGTGCTCTCTAGACAAATCTGTAGCATTATTTTTCACTCACACTCCAAAGAAAACTTTTTAGACATCTAGGATTATGAAGTCTTTGACTTTCCTTTAAAATGCTTTCTGACAATTCCTCCAGTTAGTCATGTGTATTCATATTTAATAGCTACAAATAACTCATAATTTATCCTGTTCTTTAACTGTGATCTATAGTACCAGTTCAGCTTTTCCTGTATAGTATGGTTACTCCAGTCAACACTTTCTTCATTATTCCATAAAAGCAACACATGGGAAAAGAAGGAGTAACTTCTGGACAGCATTGAAACATCCCTCTTTTGAAAGAGTGGTTAAAGTATTTAAACTTGTTTCTTTGCCTGGGGACAAGAAGAAGTTGTTCTGGTACAAGAGCTTTATTTCTCCTAGTTTGTTTTTTTTTTTTTTTTTTTCAGCTTGCTTCTGGTAACATCTTAATTTTTTTCTTTTCTTTCCTTCTTCCTATAGAGGAAAAAAAAATCCTATATCTACCCCTTTATTTTCCCTTATATGGTGAAATTTGCTGTAATGTTTTAGCAATGTCTTTACAAACAAAGACATTGCCACCTTTTGGAACCTTGATAGTCTCTTTCAGATGTTTCCTGTTTTCCTATAATAAAAAGGACTTGATGTGTTTTTGATTCCTGTGCAGTCTTGTTTTCTGTTAGCACCACCTGGTTTACAGCTACGCCACCATGTCGCTCCTGAAGTGACAGTCTGCTTGGGCTGACTGGTGGTGCTGAAGTACAAACAGACCACACACACAGAGTACCAAAGGCTAAATACACCACAAACTGTGACTACTCAGCAAAGTCCACTCAGAGCACATCCACTACTTTAATCTATAGATCATGCTTTCATTGTACCATTGCTCTTTTTCATTTTTCTGTCTTTAAGATCATTCCAGAAAAGTTTCAGTACCTTCCTTTATCCTTTAACATTTTGTTCCTAAGTTGTGATTACAACAATCTGAAAATCAACTTTCAGATTTAGCATTGTTCATAATTTTCAGCAAAGGTACCCAGAACATAGAATGTGGAGTAAAAACATGAAAAACAAGTATTCTTTGGCCTAATTTTTGCCTTTTTACTTTCTAAAAATCTTGTTAGCTTTTTAAAATTCATCACAAATTATTAATCCTTTTCTCCTCCAGTTGCTTGAAATGGGTCTTCTCCAACTTCTTTTCTTGTCCTGGACAACTTTGCTGCTTTTAGAGTTCTCTTTCATCTATATTTCCCCACCCTTGAACAAAATAGTTAACAGTATTAAGTTAGAGATTTGCTTAGCCGTGATTATCTGCTGTAGTCTTGGTTTATTGGGATACTCTTGATCAAAGTCCATATTTTAGCTTTCCTGATGACTTCACTAATATCCCAATATCTATCTAACTGTTTAGCCACAAGTCATCATGTTATCAGCTTGAATGACAGCTATTTCCTAGTTTCATGAGTTTTTTATGGTGGGACTCTGTCTTTCAGTTTTCAGTCTGCCGTTTTTCCACATTTTCTTTGCCACTTATAAAAATATTGTCTGGATGAAGCTGCTTCTTTGGCAGACAAAGAATATAACAGTAAAGTATAAGAAGTGATGTGCTTTGGTTTTTCAAAAGTCAACCAAGCCAAATTTACCAATCATCATAATGCATAGCAAAAGTTGTTTAAGAATAGCAGAAGCATAGGCAATTAATTCAGTGATCTTTCCCAAGGTATCCAGCCTGCTTCTGACAGTCAGTTTATGGATTTCCTGAGCCAGAGGTTCCATCTAGTAGAGAAGAGTCTTCTGCAAGGATTTGTCTGATTCTTTTTAGAATGCTTGCAAGAATTTGGCTTCAGAGTATCCTGTGGCAATGAGTTCCACTATGCATGCATGTGTTGTCTAGAAACAAGACGGTGTGAGAAAAATTCCTTTTTGTGTGTGTTTTAAACCCAGTCACTTAACTGGGTATGCTCTCATTTCCAAATTGCTACACATATTGAATTACAGTTCCAAGTTTTTCTTGCCTCTGCCATAGATGATATTTGAACTTTGTCCATAAGCCCCAGCTCCTTTTTAAACTCAAAACCTCATCCATTTAATCTTCCTTTACCTGGGAGGAGGTGAATAACCATTTCCAAAAGGCACCCAGGAACACTTCAAGTACAGAGTATTTGATTTGGGGACCAATGCTCAGTTTCCAAACGCTACAGCTCAGCTGTAAGACACATAGTGATGCCCTGCATCACTCTCCAGCCACCTGTGTGCCTCACTTTTAGACTTCTTACAATCTCAAAAGAGTGGGGTTGCTTTTCAGCTTTCCCTGTCAGAGGAGACTTGCGGCTTTAAGCTGTGTATCAGAACCTTTAGCAAAAATTTAATGCAGCACAACCAGGCAAGGTCCTTCAGATAAGGGACATTGGAGCATAACTGAGCTTTGGGACACGCGAGTAAGCAGCCAAGCAAGCACTTACATACTCAGCCATCTCTCTACTGCCACATTGCTAAAGAAAAATGTGCAATTACTCCAGCAAGCAGTTTTACATATGTAGGCAGACTGTCTGTGCTACGCTTTAACAGCCTCTAGCTATAAATAACATTATTAGGAAAGCACATTGCCTTAGAAGGAGAGAACAGAGATAATCACCTTTCTAACTGTCTAGAAACATATTTAGATTTCATGTTTAAAGATTAAAAATAGACTCAACAAATGTATTCAGTTTTTGACACTGGGTTAAGCTTCTTAGCCAAATGATACAATTGACACAATAATGCCAAGAGTTTATAACAAGTTTTAAAACCCATTAAAATACTAGTCAAAAATCTGAAACCTTAAAAGGCTTTTTAATTAAAAGGTGAAAATTAGGTCCATGACACATTTGTCCCAAGAGATAAAACACAGGTGGCTGACATGGCTACTCCCCTGTTGTGTACACATACCACCCTCTCAATGGACACCACAGCCCTGAGCCTCAGACAGCTCAACTGCCACAGATTTCAGCCTGGGATTCCATCCAATATTGAGAACAGTTTATGTAAAATGTCAGCCTGCAAATTCTGTCTGACTTTAAGGGGAACATTCTGCAAGAGTCCCTGCCACATCAGGGGTATTATGGGCTGCAGTCATGTCCCTGCTGATCCAAGGATCAGATGGTGGGGTCGCTTGGTATGTGCTGCACTGTCCTCTTTCTGAAGCAAAATAGAGAAGCAGTGTCTGCAGCCCAACTCTCACATCTTTCTTGCTCTCACATCTTCAATTCTTCCTTCTTAACATGGTAGAAAGAAAAACCCTGAGCCCTGTGGCTCTGCTTTTGTGCCACAGTGCCACTTCACCCCTGTTCAAACACCACTGGCCCACGGACATGCTGGCCTGCTGGAAAGGCCAAGTGTCTCCCCTGGCAGAGCCTAACCTGGAAAGCCTGACAGCCGCTTGGTCATCAAGCATTTTCCCAGGAAGCTGTGTAACCACACAGCATGTAGCTCCCTATGGATAGACACTGTAGCATACGTTCTGACCCAAGAAACTGGATATAGTTTTGTGGTAAGCTAAATGAGCAAGTGTTCACTGAATCCTGATTAACCCAGCCACTCTCCCCTCTTACAGTGTGTGGTTGTTTATGCCACAGCCTTCATCAGTATTATTAGGATTCACAGAAAGCTTGTGGCATATGCCATGGAGGCCATTACAGCCCTTTATGTTGTTTCTTTCAGTTTGGTCCATCAAAGCTCCATGAAGCCTCAGAAACAGCAGCATTGCTTCAAAGCCTGCCAGCCAAAACCAGCAGCAGGTGGTCAGGTGGAATTTGGCCAGGCAGATATGAATACCTCTGTGGAAAAAACTTCATTGGACAGAGTTATTGAACTAGTGAGCTACCCATAAAACTAGGTCAACTGATTGGACTTCCACTTTCTGTTTGTAGAAATGCAAAATAAGCAAATGCACACACTGAGCCCTATCACCTTAGGAAATTACAAGACAAAGATGCAACTGGGCTCCAGCCCACACAGGTTATTCATTCAGACGGGATACCTGTAATGAACACTCCTTGCTATAAATTTGTTTTGGTTGTTTTCTTGACAGAAGGTTAATCCCACACCCAGGCACTCCCAATATGTTCTCAGCAAAGTTGTAAAACAAGCTCTCTGAGTCAGGAGTTACACACTGAGGGTAAATACACCCAAAGCAATACGTCCTACAAGGATATCTGGTGTGGGACTTCATTGGCATGCGTGCTCTTGTGTAAGTGCCAAATCCAGGTGAGATCTCCAATGTGGGATAATTTTATGATGTATAAGGACTAAAACAATCTTTATTTTTGTCTTCATAATTTGATTCCTCTGAAATCAAATATTTGCACTTTCTGTTGATTATCACACACTTGCCCTTGCCGGTTTACCTACTCAGAACAACTGATTCTTGATCTTCATGCCTTTCCAAACTTTATAGTAGCTGACCTGTTTTGGTATTTAATCTCAATTATTTCAAGGAGAGAATGGCCACAAATAGAGATGCGTCTAAACAGAAACACTGAAGACATAAAGCACCACCTTTTTGTTAATGACTATTTCATGTATTTACAATACTGAGTAGTTGAGAATACAAATAACATCCAAGTTGAAAACAAACAGCTTCATTACAAGCTGGACAGTAAAGAGACAGCTGGCTTTTAGAGGATATTCTACTTCCTTCTCCTTTCTACATACGTAATGTTTATTTTAAACTTCTGCGGGCTTATGCAAACTGGACAGCTCTACAAACTTCTGATTAGATTGTTTAACTTTCGGGTGAGTGAGTGGTACAAATCCCTCTTTGTGACAAAACCCAGAAGTTAAACATATTGCAGACTCCTGCCATAGAGATTTGGCACCCTAATTTGTACTGTAGCGGCCCAAGGTCCTGGTGTGATGGTGAAGGAAGAATCATCATCCTTACTTACACACAACATTCAGCCAGTGGATAATATTTGCCATGTTGAATTTTTGATCATATGATCCTCAAAACATTTACTTTGCAATTACTAAACAAGGAAACTAGAAGTTTCCTAGCAAAACTCTTCTTACATTTTGACAAAACACAGTACTGCTAAAGCAAGGTGGGATACATGGTGGTTTTTGCATGACCATGTCTAATAGTATTTTTAAATTAGTTTTAGTTGCTATTCAATTCTATTAATATTTCTGACCTAATCTCCTTTCTCATCTGGGGCATGATCCAACACTCACCAAAACAGATGAGGACTTTTACATTCATTTCAGTGGGAACTAAAGTGATCCCTAGAGATCAATTAGAAGATCATTGTTTAGTTATGTGTGAAGTTCTTCTGGGATGGATTTTAGAACTATTTTGTTAAAGCCATCCAGAAAGTGGAGATTTGTTTCCTGTAATTCATAGCCCCGTTGGGCAATGCAATAGAATGCATTATGAGTGCTAATGTGATCACCAATATCTAGACAAATATCTTGTTTATTCAATACCATCAAGGCTCTTGAAAATAACACCCCATGAATTCTTAATGATAAATACCTAAAATAAGTGTCACTGAGACACACTGGATCAGAGCAGAAAGCAACCACAGTATTGTATTCTGAGATCTTTAGAGCAGTGTTTAATTATTATACCTGAAGAGAGCTCTCTCCTTTAAAGGTGGCATTTACATAGATCATAAAATAAAGTCACCCAAATAGAGTAGATGTGGGGAAGCCAGTGCAGGGAAAAGGCTGGCTCATTTTTTTGTACTGACTCCCAGCATAGGGCACTAAACATATTCCAACATGTGGGTAATCCATGAGTTACTATTACCTTTGTCTAGATCCAACTACCAACACTTCTGTTTTTCATTGAATCAGCAATAGTATCTAAATAGTACTGAAGAAATATTGTTAGCTATGTGGGGAAAAATGAAGAAATCAAGTAAGGAACAGCATATATTTACCATGCCAGTCTACTCAGATATCTTTACTTGATAACTGTCTTTCAGGATGAATGAAAGGTGGGTAAATTATTGGAGGGGTGTCACTGGGAAATTATTAATTCAACAAAGAGATAATGCTTGGTGTTGAAAGGGGAACTTCTGCTAGAGGACAACTAACAAAGGAGTTTCTAAGAGATCAGTTAGGCCCTTCTAAAAGGGCCTATCTTCTTCAATACTGTCATCAGAGAATTTGGCACAGAAATAGAAATGAGCTATTGAAAGCTACTGACAGTACTTATTTGAATGTATTTGTCATTACAGTGAGGGAACAGGCTATTTTAAAGGGAGAGCTGGACAACTTTGAGGGTGAGAGTATTAGAAGTGGCATAAAATTCAATATTATTGTTGCAAAGCATTTCAATTACTAATGAGATTTCCTTTTTCTTAAACACACTACTTGGAAATAAATGAGAGAGACAAATAACTGAGAGCACCATTGCTCAAAGGATGATTATGATCTGTCAATGTGATCTGACTCTGAAGAAGGCAATCCCCATGAATCTTTTTTTCCAAGAGAGATAAGAAACCATTAATGTCTTTGCACTTGTGAAACCTCCTCTGTATGTAGTTCTGACTGCTTTGTGTTCAAGAAAGTTGAACGCAAGCTGAAAGAAATATAGTGAACAAAGTAATGACAAGCAATTGAAAGCACTTAACTTTTCTAACAAAACAAGAACTGTGACATATTTGCTGAACCTCAGGGGTTAAACAGAGGAAAGAGAGAAAAGTATTAGAGCTAGACAACATCAGGATGAATAGGATCAAGTGTAAACCAGCCATGGGTGAACATAGCCTAGGAATTAGGAAAAAATTTGTAACCATGAGAATGTTATGACCTGGAACAGCTTTCTTCATAGAAGTGTGGAGCCATACTTTTGCAGTAGATCTTCAAGAGTCTATAAAGAATAGATAATATAATGTGGCCACCTGAGGTAGCAGAGATTTGCACTTCCTTGCTGAAGTTATATATACATCGATTTCGCTCTTCCCTTCACTTAAAATCTCCTGGAGTGATTTTGATGAGTAGTTAGGTGAATCTGGGTCATTCATGGGCCCAGCTGTAGTTTTACCACCAGCCCTTGAGGCTGATGACTGGTTATAGCAAGTTCAAGAGCAGATTAGCAATCAGACTGTGAGCCAGAGGTGGGATGGATGTAACCTTTGCTGGAATATTTTCGTTTGCTGCAACACCATATAGAATGAACTGCACTGAAAAGATGGAACAAATTCTTTTTTCATATTTACCTTCATAAAAATGGACTTCATTACATGGACATGGACCTTCATAAACATGGACTTCATTACATGGACTGATGCACAAGTATTTTCAAAGGAGAGAAACAGAGTAATTCATACTCTCAATTTATTCCTGCTAACAGATGAACCTACAATTATTTTCTGTGAATATTAAAAAAGCTTTACAAAGGTAGAAACTGTAGTGATAATGGTGTTTCTTCAATAAACTCTTCTTGACTTCAGATCTGTAGTTTTGCTGGGGTTCTCTGTGGTTTACCTGTAAACGCAAAACATACCGCAGATTGTTGGAAGGATTCAGATATCACCAGTAATTTTTGTACATTTTATGTTCATTAGCAGTCTTCTCTTTTGCTGACCTTTATGTCATGTGCCATTCATAGTGTTGTGTGAAGTACTATTACCTTTGTTTTACCCAAAGACTGTATGAGTTACTGTAAAAAAAAAAAAAAGGACAGAAATACTTTGAAGAGATCACAAGCAAGATCTCCCAAGTCCTGGAACAGCATTTTAGCCATTGAATAAGCCTTCACTTTTATCCTAGAAAACTGGTAGCTGAGGCTACCAGGGTGTCCTGCATGTAAATGCCAATGAGATTGATGCCTGGAATAGAAAGTACACAGTGAAGCCACATAATTTCTCACCTATGCGGCTGAAATGACAAAAAAAAAAAAAAATCAGTACTTCCTACAACATAGAAGAGATGTAGCTACAGAAGAACTCTTGGCACTGAAGCCTGTTAATTTTGGCTTTCTGAATAAGGCTTGTGCTGTTGTACAAAACAAAAGGTATTCTGTTTCTGTTGTAAAAGAGACCATATAACAAAGGACCCAGGCAAATACACAAGAGAGCTTAAAGAAGGAAACCTCTGAGGCACTATGTGTTTCAGATCTTTATCAACGATTTAACTTGTCTGTGGCAAGGAGCTGTTGTTTATAGACCTGATGTTCCTCTCTCATGAGTGATTTGAGCTGCATTGATTTATAAAGTGAATGGTCTGACTATGTTTTTGAGTTATCTGCTTTGCCTGCTTGCCCTGTGGAAACCACCAATAAGTATTTCCATTAAAATACTCTCTGTCATCTCTCAACCTTTGGCTTAAGTCTTCTGTTCAGGCTTAAGCACCTATTAGAAATATGGGATTAGGTTACACTCCAGCTTCTTTAGGGACATGAGTCTGTAAGATGCCTGGATGTCCAGGACCAGCTGCTAGGGTTACACACCTCTGAGAGGGAATCTAAACAGCCCACTTACTGACCCAGTCATTTAAAGTTAATTATTAAAAAAAAAAAAATGAAGTTATTTTTGTGTTTGAAATCACCTTTTCATTCAGCTGTGAAACCTTTGCAAGGAAAATTCTTGCAATATCCTTGAGATCCAGATTCTCACCCGAGGACAGGGTGAATATGCACTTTTTCCTTACATGAAGAAAGAAATTATCTTTTCTATTACTGCCTAGTGGTTCTAGTGTCTATATTTTTTTTCTTTACCTGCAGAGGATTAGAGCCATATTGCCCCTGCAAAGTGGTATTACATGGGTAAGCATGTTAAGCTGGACCTGAGAAGACTCCTCTCCACCTCTACTTACTATGAAGCAAGAAGTAAAGACTGGTGAGAAAGGGAAAGAATAGCTCTGTGTCCTTAGTAGTCAGCCAGTCTCTTATAGGAGAGCTTTGCAAAGTGACCATCATGAAGTCATTGCAGTCGTGGTCCCTTGCCAAACAGTTTGACAGCATCACTGACAGAACTGAAGGATCTTCTTGTGAGTGGGATTTAAAATCTCTAATGCTGAGACAGGCTCCAGATCTTCAAGGAAGGAAATGTAAACCATTACAGAAAAGCTGGACTCCTGTATCTCTAGATTTTCAGAAGAAAGGGGCCAACACTGTTTTCTGAAAGCCTTTATGCTACTAGAGTATATTTATGAGCATGAGAATCTCACAAGGAATTTAGATCGTAGAACAGCTACTGTTGGTCTCAGATGAGACTTCTGAGACCATTTTCTCAAATGAGATATCTGTGAAAAAGCACAAGCATATAACTCTAACCACCAGGAAAATTTCAGGTTAAAGAGGTAAGGACATACCAACAGCATTTTTTCAACCAACAGGACTTTCTATCATGATTTCGAGTTAACCTCCTCAAAGGAACTTTGTTCCAGAGAAGATTTTCATCCTAAAGAAGGAACAAAGATTTTGGTCCAGGCATTACATTAGCTGTAATGTTCAATATCAAAAAATAAGCATAAATTGTCAGCTTTGTCCACAGAAAAGGTGCAAACACAAAAGGTCTCTGGAGGGTGTTCCTCGGGATACGCACTGTGTCAGATTTTGGACCCTGCTGACTTCAGACACATGTAACTGATACCAAATCTTCACCACATGCATCTAAATGGCTTTGCTTTATATGCATTATCATCAGTTAACTCACCTCAGCTGACTCAAGAATTGAAGGTGTAAGTGGAGCTAAAGTGGTGAATAACTTTTGGCTACACAAAAAGCCTCCTGGCTTAACTGTCTGAACTGGGCCCATGGGTACTGGAGATGTCACAGTATTGGTTTCTCCTGACACTGTGGTGACATTCACTGTGAATACACAAACCTGACAAGAAGGCATAAAGAAATCACACTCAGAGGAACTTCCGTTTCACCCTGGTCACACTACATTTTTGAGAAAAACTGGCAGAAACCAGCTTTGAGAAACATCTTTGCCTTTCTTGGCCCCTGTGCTATCTGCCAGCTACCAGTAGAGATCCAAGGTGATTTCACCATTACCTTTTTCATAGCCTCATTTCCTGAGGAACCTGAGCTTCTCTATCATCCTGTCTTTCCATTTATGTTTCAGTTTGCTTGTGATTTGCCTCCTACCCTAGTAGCTTTTAAATCTGACAACTACTCACAATTCTGTTGGGCAAAAAGGGAGCATTTCCAATGAAATACGAGTTCCTACAAGCCTCGTGAAAGCCAACAGCTGGGTAGAGGAAAGCAACTAATACAAATTGGAGAATGGAGATCCAGAGAAAAGTTTCAATATGAGAGCCCCAAGACCTTCTGGCTGGACAATCACCTTGCATGTGTCTGCCTTCTGATCAGCGTGCAGATGGGTCACAGCATCTGCAGCACCGTGCTACCTCAGCCCATAGTTAAGGGACAGAGGTCTGAAATGAGGTGAAGAAAATAGGGAGATGGAGTAAATGGATTAATGTGAGGATGTGTAGCAGACATGAGGGAACTGGGGAAGTCTTACAGACTTTTGACAGAAACAGTGATTATCATGGGAAGGTCAGATGAAACTCCATAGGAAGCTGGGCTTCCTTGTTCTGCTTTTCATAAAACAGGATATGGGACATATTTAGAACTGAACCAGCCCAAAGTACAGTGACAAAGAATGCAGACTTTCAAAGAATGGACAAGCTATACCTCCATTACTATCTTCATTCCAGATTATGCCAAATTTGACAACAGAGGTAGCTGTGCCTGCGGAGTAACCATACTCGAAATGAAAGGGACATGCAGCTAAGCTTCCAATAAAGGCCCTTGCTGAGTGGCTCCACTGCTGAAAACTGAGTATCTGAGCTTAAACAAGGAAATGTTGGCTGCATCAAGTACTGAATGTGGGTTACTTTCAAGCATAAATTATACCCTTGCCATAGTTGAAACAGGCTCCTGTCAAAGATCAACAGATGTCTCAAGAGTCACATACTTCAGCTCCCTGTTTGTTGCCAGCATCTGATCCCCTAATCATTCATGCTGCATATATGCCTACTCCCTCCCAGGCTCTCTTCTGAAGCAAAATGACTAGTTTCTTGGAGAGGAAGTCTGGACAAAGTTAACAGAATAGCTTGCTCCAGGCTCCACTCCAGACGGACAAAATGGACTTGAACTGCAGCAAGTTTAACTCCCTCAGTCCATGACAGTTGTCTGATCTTACTCCAATAGGCCTTGTGTCCTCAAATTCCCTACACACTGTCCCGGGATGGCATAAGCAGGCATACATGCTTTGAATTAGTAAATCACAACTGCTTAATAATTAGCTTGCATAGTAATATGGGGCCAGCAGAGACCTGGGCCAAATACTACCCCAAATCTGGCCATGCTGACCGAAGGAGAGTAGTTACTTTTGAGCCATGTGGACAGGAGCTGTCTTGCATCACCCGGTCTGGATCAGAGATTAGCCTTGGGGCAGCTGCTCTGGTAGCACAGTCAGGCCCATGAGAAAGCCAGGGCAGAGGCCGAGCTCTCAACAGAAGGACTTTGCTTCCAGGCTTACAGCTGGAATTCCAACTATTCACACTGATAGGTGCCACCCCTCACCATCAGCTCTCACCCGGGAAGCTAGCGTGGCTCCTCCAGCCTTTTTCCTCAGAGGCCAGTTAAAATATTCTCTCAAAATAGATAATGAGGTAATAATTTTATTTTCCTAGTTGCTTAAGGAGAGTGTTAGAAGAGTTAATCCAGGGATCAAAGGTCTTTGTTAGCAGAGTGTCTTTTGAATCCCATGTGTGCCGGTCACAGAAATAACAGTGAAAGTGTACAGATCTGGAAATGACAGCCAGAATGAAAACCAAATCTGCCACAACCTTCTAATGGCATTTAGTGTCTTTTAAATGTCTGGGTCAGGTATGATTTTGCTCATTTATGTAGTCTGTTGGGAGATTCAGCCAGCTGTTGTAGCTTTTCGTGCAAGTAAAACTTTCCAAAAGGGCCTTAAACTCTAATGACGAAATAGAGTTATTTGTATGTCAACTGCAGCTTCTATTTATAGGATGATGAAAATATCCCCCAACCAGTAACTCTCTAAGAGACAGGCATTTTATAAAAATAGATTATAGAATACAAACAAAGATGAAGGCATGTTTTAGGTTAATCAAAACACTCATATTCAAAACTCTCCTCATAACCCATATATTTAAGACATTGGTAAATTCAGATAGTAAACCCATTCAGACACAAACACACCAACTTTGCAAAGGATAAGGAATTTGGCTATTCAGGGAAAAGGAATATTAATATATCCTACAGTGAATGAACACAATAAGAAATGGAGGGGTTTAATGACTCAAAATTAAGTTGACTGTTCTCTGTGATACCCAGTAGAGCTCGCATGAAGGCACTTACCAGAGGTGAGTGTGCTTTTAAAGGGCGTTAATTTAAGACCTGAATTGTTTGAAGATTGACTTGAAAGAATTTCAAAGGATGTAGTTTAATTAAAAATATTCCAAACTTTGCATTCCTGGCAAAACCTTTTGACCTCTCACGATATTTAAGGCTCGAATGCGAGGAGTTGACTGACTGCTACTCACGTCACTAAAGGCACTCGGGATCCTTCCCGCCATGCCACAGCCACCATTAATTGTTGAGAGGTGCTCATTACACTGACCTAAAGGCAGTACCCAGAGAAGCAGCGCATCGGGAAGTGGCAGCCCTGGGGGGACTTTTCCTGGCTGTGCATCAAACACGGCTCATCCTTTCACAAAGACCCAAGAACAGTGCATACGCTGGAAGGTCTGCTCTCCGCAGCCATCAATGCCCAGCCTGGCATTCCCAGCGGCAGGAGGATCAGATGGAGCTGCTCTCCACAGCAGGCTGGCGAGGAAGCCTTGGAGAGGCTCCTCGGGGCCCAGCGCCTCCCGTGACGAATGGCCTGCTGTCACCCGCTGCGAGGGGCCTCTGCCGTGCAGGCTGTTTGCATTCAGTCAACACTTTGCTTTTATAGGCCTGTGGAGCCAAAGATTGCTAGACTTTTGAACCCCAGGCTAACTTCTGTCTGGCTACAGCCTCATTTTCTGGAGCCAAAATCTTTTTTAACAACTACACAATAACAAGTAATTAGGGTAAAGTCTGCTAATCTTCTCCTCTGGGCCTGGAGGCTGTGTATTCAAAACCCGCTGAAGGTAGAATTACTGCCATCAAAGCCTGAGGTTACTTTGTGAAAGGGGTTGAACTCCAGGTCAAGGAAATGTTAACTGGACAAAGAGAGATCAGCCAGATAGTGTTAAAATTAAAACGGTCCTACTGAGATAATGCAGAATTGACTGCTTTTGCTCTGAAAACTAGCTGACTGAACAACGTGAAGGGAAGGCTAGAGCAGTTCTTTCAAAAGATGAAAACATAACAAATAAAGGATTTATTGACTTTCTTTCATTCGGGAATTTATTTGCAGTGTCTTTAATCAATAAGACAAAGTGAAATATCTTTTTTATTTTATGTCACATTGCGTTTGGGCCACACTGTTTTCTAAAACTGTTTTATTTACTAAATTGGATAAGTTCTTATTATTAAATTGAATATTTCTTATATATCTTCTCTCTCTCCTCTAAAAGCCCCCATGCAAAAATGCATTAGATATTGAAAGGTTTCTGCTCTTGACTTAAGAGTCCTGGGGACAAATGGAACGTGCTGGGCAATAGGAAGGATAAACAAGCACAGACACACGCTTATGAAGAGGAAACATGCTCCAGAAGAGTGTGGTGTCCATGAAGTGCCCTGGATAGGGTACAAGGGTGGATTTTGTGTCTCTGGTACTTGCATATAACACAGGTCGGGGAGAGACTTCAGTTTTTCAAGGGATTAGAGCCCAACCACTTAAAATCTTCAAATGTTCAAAATAAAATCACAGATTTTGCATGGAAATATTGGTCACAGAGCAGGCCAGCCCTCATTCCACCGCATGGAGTCATTCCAGAATTAAATCCACACACTGCTGTCAAGGGTAACAAACACACAGCTGTCCCCTCGCCAGTATCAAAGCTGACAGCTCCCGCAGGACCGGCAGCACTTTGTTCTCCCCTGGTGCTGTGAGGAGGCTTTTCCCTGCTGCTGCCAGTGGATTTTAAATCCCTACGTGGGAGTGGAAGAGACAAAATGTTGAAGCCAGCTATTTCCCATGCCAGGTTCTGCTGGGCTCTGTCACAGCACCACTGCTAGCTCCCTAACTTTTGGGAAATGGGTGGAAATTCTTCAGCTGACACAGGCAAGGGGCATCTTTGGAAATGTGAGGGCAATTACCACAGCAGTGGAATTACCTCACAAGTCAATTCTCAGGGCAAGATGTATTTAATGGTGTTGCAATTGCCAGCTGGATTAAGCCAAGCACAGGAAAGTGGACGCAGCTTTTTGCTTCCAAGCAGAGCCATCAGAAGAATTCTCTTGTGGGACTTTTTCAAACCTGAAGGCTCCCAGAGCAGCTGGTACAGCTACCATCATGAGAAGAAAAAGTGTTTTGCAGAAGACCAGTGGCAGCAAAAATAATCCTCTGCTCTGGTGGGACACTTCAATGCATGGGGAAAGACAGCTCCAGCCCCACATTTTGCTCCCAAGGAGGCAGCATCCTAGAGCTCTCCCCTCAGCTGTGGGCAGAAGGAGAGTTTCCAGCCTCTCCAGGAAAAAGGCAATAGCCAGTGTTGTTTAGTGCCCATTTTATTGGCATTTTCCAGGGGTCTTAGAAACACCAGGTTGCCACTACCTTCGTGAAAATATAAACTTTCTCCATACATGAGCTATAAAACACAGATTCATCAATATTAGCTTTCTTTCACAATGTGTAGGTTTTGCATATATTTTCCTTTAATTATATCAGAACAAAATAAATTAGTGGTAGTGACTAATCATGGCACAAAGCTTTTTCTTCTTTGAAGCATTCTACTTTCCAGAGACAGAAAATTACAAGTGCATTTTTATGTTAATTATGGCCATATGAATTACCCCAGATAGATGGCACAACATCAGTGCTAAAACACACCGAAGTGAAGCTTGACTTTTTTTCTAAAAGTTAGCACAGGAGCAGTGTTATTGGTACAAGAGGCATTGGAATATATTTCTTCAAGTTTCAGATCAGAAATAACTACTCTCTGCTGCACTAGCAACAGTACCAAAACTAGTTAAATGGTTTAAATGCTTTACAGATTGAACTAACCAGTGCAGATGTACCCCGAAGCAATCCTGTATTTATGTCAATATAAAAAATTGGTCCTTAGACAGATATTTCTCAGACTGAAATGCAAGTCTGTCTCCTAATTCAAATACCTCCATCTACACTCTGTTTCAACTCTGCGAAATGAAATTTTGTGGCCACTGTTGAAAGCTGCCTATCAGAATACCACATAATAATGCTTCAATTAGGACAGCTTTTTGTTTTAGGATAAGATATATAGGAACATTTTGGCTGTCTCACAAAATTCTGTTCAAAATGGGAAGAAAAAGTAGACAGAAAATAATGCTGCAGAATAAAAACCTGGCCACCTTCTGTGCGGAACTGTGGGGGTCCCAGTTATTGGTTTCTCTGGGTCTGGACTGAAGGTACTTGAGACTGTAATTCGTGTTTGGACTCGGGTGTTTACTATTTCTTAACAGTAAAACAGTCTCACTACTATGACTTTGGCAGCTTTTCATTAGAAGGCACTAAATGGCTAACTATCTCTTGCTACAAGGTCTTTTAAGAGTAAACTATCCAATTAAGAGCTGACACCTAGATTATTTTCCCTTTTAACCCAGTAACTGCTCCCAAAGAGCCCGCAATGCAGACTTTTCTGCCCAATTACAAAATGCCACCCAAACCCATGAAGAAAAAGGAAGAAGAAGCTTGAAGAAGAAACTCAGAACAAAACCCTGTGCCCTCCATCTTGCTTCCATCCACAACATACTAAAAATCCCAAAACCTAAGCTTCTCACCAAATGATACACCTACACTACTCTCTATAATTTATTTCATACTTTTGTGGATTCTAGTCTATCTTGAAGTCCAGGAAACTTTCTCCATGAGTGAGGGTCAAAGTCAGTGCTCTCCTGCAGGTCAGGGCACCCCAGAGCAGACAGAGAAATATTCCTGGTGCCCTTGGTTTCCACAAGGATCTTGTAGATTTGCACATGGGTGTTACCCTGTTGGACAGCTGGCAGGCTGGTTTGGGAATCTTCCTGGCTTCTTTCCTTTAGGAAAGAAATCAAATGTGTGAGTCAGGTGTGCACTCTGGTACCATTCCTTTCCAATTCTAAAAGATTTTTTTCCGTGAACCCAACTGAAGCAGACATCAGCAAGCAGTTTTCTTCCCCAGACACCCCCCAGTCTCTTTCCAATTCTATGCTCAGACATTGGGGCCATTGCTGGGTTTTATAGCTAAGGCAATCACAGCTCAAACCAATGCCAAACGATTCAGTTCTAGCCATTATTGCCATTAATTGCATCCTCCTCTTCCCGACATTGCACTGTGTCTGATGCTTTTCTGACCTCATGGTTTGCTGTGCCAGGGCTAGATCACCAGGAGAAATATTGATACATTTCACAGAGCTTTGCAGATAAGCAAGTGCTTAAAGCAAAAGAAGAAACAAGAGTACATAAATGAAAAAAAGGAGAAAGCAAATAGACTGTCTTTTCAGAGGCAGCTGGTCATCTGATTGCTTGGCCTAGCCTCAGACTGTGCACTCCACCCTGACTGTCTGCTCCATCTCAGTGGGATGACCACGACTCTTTCCCTTCTAGGCTTATGAGTTTTTTTTCTTTTCTCTACAAACAACAGCTTGCCCATCATACTCTTGTTTTTACATGCACAAACCAAGTATTTTAGTACTGCTCAAGCTTTGTCATGCACTCCTTGCCTTGGGCCATAACCCACATCTGCTTCCTACCATCGCTGTATGAAAGAGCATTTATTAAATTCACCAGTACTGAGACTGAAAGAAACTAACCCATTGTCTTTATCCAGGTCTGTGATTATCAACAGTTTCAAGATTTGCCTGGCAAAAATTGAGACTTCTAGGTAGACACACAAGACACCAAATCAACTAGAAGCTTCTTCAGAGAATGAATCAATCTTCATCCTCACTGTAGGCAGAAGGTGCAAGGAACAGATTCATCTGACATTCACTTTGGAATAATACAGGTTCATTTCTATGTTTCTTGACTAACAGTAACTCACATTTATAGGAATACATTAGAAAGTCTATTTTTCTTTTTTTCCCTAAAGTTATGGCACTCACTTGCACAGCTCCTGGGCCTGATTCATTGCTGCATTACTTCAGCTTTATTTCAGGAACTCCATTTATAGAGCAGCAACTACGTGAACCATGAGTCCTGTCTGTGACGCTCTCAAAAGCAAAAGTGTAGGATGGTCTCTTAAGTGGCTCATGATATAGGACTCAATTGTCCCAGTTCCCTGTTTGATTTTCCTCTGTGGAACCAACTCACTAGGGTGTGAGGGCTCTGCACCTCCCAGAAAACCTACTTCTTCTTCCCTTATACTGAGCAGCCAGAACAAAAGAACATTTAGTTCCTCAGTTAATTCAGAAATCTCTAATAATGTGGGAAATTGCCCTGCCCAAGAATCCCCAGCTTCTTCAATCATTAGTGGATATTATCAGTTATTATGCAGCCAATGGTGTGCAGTGTGTTTTCACATGCCCCAGCATCTGATTTTGCCAATGGTTAAACACTTGAGTAACTTTGTTAACCAGGATTAGCTCACTGAACTCTGCTGTAAGACTCAGCAATCCAAGGATGTAGACCAGTAATTATGGAATATAACAACATGCACTTCGTTTAAGTCAACTTGCACACTGTACCTGGCTGTGCAGGACTCAGGGGAAAAGGAAATTTTCTTTTGACCTCAGATAACTATTAGGTTTATTATTAACATTACAGTAAAATCCCATAGCTGTAACCAGTTCACATTAGCCAAGACACTGTATAAAGATACCACACTGATTAAATCCCTGCCAAATGAAGCTTACATACACTTTGAAACACACACACACACACACACACAAAAAAAAAAAAAAAAAAGGAAACCTGGTTATTTAATTTCACCATAATTGGCAGAGTCTTTTGAAACCTTAATACTGTAATAAGAAATGCTGCTCAAGTGTGATCTCTGCTACTCTTGTGTAAAGCCAAAGGAATGTCTTTCATTTACATCTCAACAGAGAAGTTGAAATATTATTGCTGGCATAAAACAAAAACACTATTAAAAGAATATTATTAACGTTGTAATGTCAAGCACTTTGAATTTTACAGAAGAATGTATAGACCTAGCTGCCACTTGAGACACTTCAACACATACAAAATTTAACTGACAATGAACCTCAGTAACAACTATATTTTCTCATCTCTTGCCTTTCCAGCAACATCACCAACGTGCTCTGCTTTCTGTCAGTTGACCTGTGTTAACAACACCAAAATTGTTCTTAGTTGACTGGCCCCATTAATATTTTGTTCATGGAAAACAGGGATGTAAAGAGTATTTATAGTGCACAGTGCAGGGATGCTGGAGGCACATGTGATTGGTACTGCTCAGGTACAGAAGCACAGTATAGGTCTCCAATCAAACCTACTAATTTTGGGGCAGACTTTCTGCACATTCCTCCACCTCAGAGACACAGCATCACAAATCTCATCCCTTTTCAGAGTGTTCTATGCTGTCCCTGCTTGGCAGGCCTAGCAACTCAGCACCAAGGGCAGGCTCAGCTAAATTTTATCACTGCTAATTTAAAAAGAAAGTTGCTCATGAGGATTCAGTTTCTTGGCATGTTCAAACCACTGTCTTCCAACAGCTCAAATCTTGGGCAAGAGGAGCTATTCAGGGGAGCAGCACCAGTCACATCTCAACACACCCTGCCAGATTTCAAGTTCCTTCCTTCAGGCACAGAAAGCTGAGGATGTTCAAGGAAACAGTAACAGATTTTGTTACATAGACAAAAAACAAGGGATTTTCTTCAGAAAAAAAGGCCCAAGTCTTTTTGGATGACATGTTCAGAGGGATATTAATTTCTTTTCATCTTTTTAGACTGGCCTGAGGCATTTATATTCAAGTCCAAACAAAGTCTAGCAAAGCTGTAAACCTCTGAGAAGTTTCTTTCAAGAAGAATTGGTGCCCATTAATAATAGGCATTTTCTATTCTCTCCTCTGAGAGCAATTTGCAAATATAAAAAACATTTTCTTCACATACAGTAGCCTGCAAAATTTCACTGAATCAAAAAAACTTTAGTGAAGGACTGTAAAGGTGTGTTAAAGCCTAATTTGTTGTACGTGATTTGTATTCAAGAAATCAGACACATTTAGTCTTTATTTATAACAAAAACATCCTGTACAGAACCCAAGTGTTACTCAATTCCTAATGCTTAAATAGAATATCAGCTCAGTGCTGGGCTGAATTTCAGACTAGATGAGAGGTGCTGTGCTATGTTCCTTCACAAAGAGCCAGGCTGGCCTAGAAACCTCTCAAATAAATTCATTTAGTAGAAATACTGAAACAGAAAATGCAATTTAGACCACTGATAACACAGGAAATCCTAATCAGTCAAGCAATAGTTGGAAGTCTCAGTGGTCAGGGTGTTTATATTTTTTTTTAATGTGAGTTGGTCCCCAGGACACAAAAATTCTCTTTTTTTATAAATAAGGAAAAAGTTCTCTCTCACCACTTTTTGACTTTCTAGCTCTATATCTGGTTCAGAATACTATAACATTACTGTATGCAGGGAAAAAAGGAACTAAAAACCCCTCTTACAACTTTAATGGTCTCCAAACAGAGACAGATAATGTCTTCAAGGGGTTCAAGAGTGTTATGAACATAGTCTGTGCCAACAGGTAATCTCTACTGCTGCACTGACTCATATCATTTGGGTGTCCAAAGTACCTACTGAACAACTTACATGATTTCACAAATACTGAATACTAGTGCTTCCAGTCTGGTTCTGGTTGGAAGTCATTTCCCAAAAACTGCCACCTTCAAACTATAAAGAACTTTCTCCTTGCTTAAACTCTCCGCCAGTAATGTTGTTTAGATGGCTTCATTTGCAGATGGGAATTCATTTCCTACAGAGTTGAGGTCAGAAAAAAAAAAAAACAAAACCAAAAAAAAAAAAAAAAAAACACACCAGACTTCCATAATGCCTCAAAACATGGTTTTAACAGAAAACCAGAAAATGTAACAGAAAATTTATTAAAATAAAAGTCTGGAAGTTAAGCAAGGACATTGCCCTTTTGGGAAGATGGAAGATCTTGGGAGAACTTTGCAAAACACTTGTGTCTCTGGCAAAATAAGCAAAGTGCTTCACAATGGTCTCCACATTATGGTAAACAGACCTCCCATGTAGTGTCATTTTGTGTGCTGGTATCTACAGTGCTAGAATAGCTTAGGGATGGGAGAGAGCCAGCATTTTCATGTGCTTCCTGTGTCCTGGGGATCGCAGCTGTGGAGGAGAGCAGGGAGCACTTTCTGCTGCATCTCTCAAATATAGTCCTGAATGCAACATCTGTCATTAAGAAATATTTCTTAAGCAGACTCCATACCCCCCTTTTCCATCTGATAATCATCTCCTTGTGTTTGTGGTAAGTCAACATCCTTCATCTTTGCCTTATGAGGAAAAGCTGTGGCTGTGAGCACTTCAAAATTCCCTCAGCGCTTGCAGATCCCTACGATAACAAACAACAGAAAGTATCTAACAGGGTTTTTTCCTTTCCTTACAGAGACAAGCACTTCGCTCAAAAGAGGGCAGCTCCCATACCAGCCTTCTGTCTGTACTATCTGCTAAGTTCCAGCACATGCTTATCTCTCAAATTTGGCAATGAAGAAAGGAGACGTATGATGCTGCGCTCTCCATTTCTGGCTGTTGCAGGGGCAGGAAAGGGCAGAGTTTGTATAACCCAAGTCATCACACACCATGAAAAAACATTAATGGCTACCCTTATTGCCTTTTGGCTATGAGGTGTTTGGAGCAAACTCAGAGACCTTTCTTGAATGCAGCATCTCACTGAAGTCCCAGAGAGTCCCATATGTGCTGCTAAATGATGTGGGGGCTGTCCCCATATTTGTGTTCCTGGGGTAACTGAGCAATGCTGAGCACGCACACCCAAGGTCTAGGGGGGCACAGAACAGAGCTCAGCAATTTGTTCCACCATCTTCACTCAGGCAAAGCTTTCAGTGATTTATAGCAGTGTGGAGAGAGGGCTTAAGCTGCAGCTTTGTTTAAACGTTCACATACAATTGTTTTTCCTGGAGCTCTGAATAAAGTGTCATCATGCTTCTCAACAGGGAAAAATTTTTGGATAAGCTTTTCAGAGAAGCTGAAGAAATGTTATCCAGACACGATTGTTAACTCTGGCTTCAGTTTTGATGGCAGAGCTGCCTTTGTTGGACACATTTTCTGTCTTGCCCCACTTTCCTCACCACTCCACTCTCTTCAAATGGGAAGTCAGTGCCCTCTGACATTGGATAGGCCCAAAGGAAATGCTGCTTCCTCATGCTTGCCTTCTCTGTTAACAGCAGCTACAGAGAGAACACAGGGAAGCCATGTGGGACCAAATCTACACAGAGACAGGGCACAGAGATGAGAAATAATGTCATCTGCTAGGAAGAGGCAAGGGGACAGCAGTAGTGTTTTCTTACTTTTTCCTCTAAAATATACGTTTCCTATAGCTCACTATAACTGACTGAGTCCATAAGACTCATTCTGTTTTTCACTGTGAAAACAAAGAGGAGCAGCCAGGCTTAAAGCCGGCAGAAAGATGAGTTGATTTAGGAAATATGAGGAAAAGAGCAAGAAAATACCAGAGAAAGAGAGGGTAAGAATACAAAGGAAAAGTTGGAACTATGGAGCTTAGAAAAAAACTTGTGGAAAATTAGAAGGCATAGGAGGAGAAAGAATATGGGAAAAATTATGGCTACTACAGCAAAAAACAGAGAGAGTTAAGACATTTTGAAAGGAGGCATAGAGCAGTTTGAAAGGGTGTGAATGGGAAAGAGGAAATGCAAGAAGGGGAACCAACACAATATCACAATATTACATATTGCTATTGCAAAGAAAATGAAAAGTAAAGTGAGTACACAAACACGAATGGAAACCTCGACCTTACCAGAGCAAAGAGGACAGGACACAATTTCATCTTTTGTATCAAAGGTAGATGGGTCATGTGAGAAAGCTCTGATCACTCCTAAGAGTACAGCTTTCCTTCCTAGAATCTCCACAGCTTCTGAAGCATTTCCTTACCTCACATTACTATGTTATAATATGAAGAGGCAGGTTGTGATTTTGTTAGCTGCAAAGGGTGGACATTTCTCCTCTTTCCTTCTCTACACACCAGGCCTGTCCCTACAGGCACAAAGGATTTATTCTTCCCTTCACAAATTACTTTACCAGCTGAGGAACTGTAATAGCTGCCAAACCCCTCAGAAGTCTGAGACCTCTGCCCCATCCCAGCAAGGACTGAAATGAAGCAGGGGACAGAGGAAGTGAATGATTTTGAAACAAGTGCTGGGGAGGGGATAGATGGAGTAACCAGGACACACACTGCAGAAGCAAGCAGAACCCAGGCTGAGAAAAGCTGGCAAGTGCTGATGTAGGATGAGCCATTCCCTGCACCATGCTCGGACAGTTATTTGGGAACCTCTGTGGGGAGGGTGAACATTGTGGGTTAGAGCTCTCAACACTTTTCCTCCTCTTGTAATTCAGAGGCAGCCTATGACTGCCAACACTCCCAGCAAAATCAGACATTGAACCAGGTTTTGGGTTGGCTCCACTTGTAATTTGGGGTTGCCTGTGACCAAAGTTGCTGTCATGCAGTCTGGTTCAAGTTCAGCTAAGGGTCTGAAACAGTCCTGCTTCAGGCCTTGCTCAAGGAAAAATCTGGAACAAGTTTTCAGCCTGACTCTGCTGTATGTGTGTGTGTGTGTCTGTGAGCAAAGCTCCTCTGTGCCTGCTTGTCGCAAAAAATGATGAATTGCAGAAGTACCCATTTGGTGTTAGTCATTCGGTGCAGCAGGAAGGAAGCAGGAAGCCCTTGTGAGCATTAAGTTTTCAAAGCAGCTTGCAGAAAAAGCCAAAGCTCTTCTCCCCTGGGCTACTCAGCCACATACTGATCTTTTCCTCCTCACCTCAAGGGGCACCTAGTCACAACTAACATTTGCAACTCCTTCAGCCGGAAGTATTTGCCCGGTGCAAACAGCTGAGGCATTTGGTGCCAGCCCTTTCTCTGTGCAAGGCGTATTCAAAGGGGGGAGGGAAGAGGAGCCTTACACTTGCCAAACGGGAGAGGTCTGATTGCACTCAACAGGTTCAGTTCACGCTGTGACCCTGCCCGGCTTCCTGCTATTCAGATGTGTTACTTCCCCTTTGTGGTAATGGCCTGTGGCAGCCGGCCAGAAAACACTATTAATTTCAGAAGTGGCCTGACAACAAACCCATAGCAAAACGAGAGGAAGTGGCGGGGAGGCCATCTGTTAACTTCAGCAGAACAGTAGGGACACAGCTATGTAGGTTCTACAAGGAAAGCAGATTAATAATCCACAAAGAGGAAACTGGCTAAAATTATCCACAGACCATATTAAAAAAAAAAAAAAAAAAAAAAAAAAAAAAAAAAAAAAAAGAAACAACCAAACAAGGGAGTCACTTGAGCTGCAGCTGGACAGGAAATTGCTAGAGCTGCTTGCAAATCTCCACTTTGAACAGAACAGCATAGGGAATGCCAAGAGCGGAAACCGTTCAAAACTGGATTAGCACAAGCCAAGTTTAACTGCAACCCACTTCTACTTTCACAGTTTATGCACTCAATCTAGGCCACTGCATGAGACACTGACTCACTTTTTTCCCATGTTTTGTTTGCATTTCATTTCACACACTTGCAGTTTCTAAAATTACTTCAAATGTGCTTTGGCTGCCAGGAGTTCTGCAGTACCTCAGCCGACAGCCCCAGCCCCTCACTGTGGTACTGCACACAGATTTTGGCACCACCCTGCCTTGGGCCAGTTATCATCAGGAAGGATGTTAATGAATATAAGTTGCAGCAGGAAGTTTTGCAATTGCTATAATCCCTCTTTTTCCTTCTGCAGAGACAGAACTGCTCAAAGGATCCAAAGAGGAAATGAGGTGACTAAGGGTATATATAGACTTTTCCTCCCTGCCTTCATTAAGTTGCAAGGTGGCTGAATGGCAGCAGAAAAATCATTTACAGGCTGCAGACTGTTGATGAATCTCTGTGAAATGAGTTCCTGCCAGACAGCTAAGCAGAGCATGAACCCATCTCCTGGCATCTGTAATAGAGTGACCAGAATTCATAAACAAGCCAGAAAACAACACCTCCTTACTCTTAGTAATAATGAGAAAAAAAATTATGGCCCAGAGTCAGGTGCATCCCTAATATAGCAAAGAGATGCTGGAGTATTTTGTAATTAACCTACAGGCCTTCAAAAGCACTCCCTTCACCAAAGCAAGATGAGAATCTAGCACATTCACTGTTTATTCATTTAGGCACCAGTGGACCAAAGGGGAAATCAAGGTTTTATTGTCTTAGGGGGATGTACAAAAGCTATTGAGAGCAATTATTGCCTTTAAACATAACCATATGGGTATGTGTAATTAACCACAACTACAAAGAGGGGAAAGAGGGAATAAACCAGCCAGCTTCTCCATAGCCAAAAATAGTTATTTATTTATTAATAATTTAAGGTTTTACATTCTTATAATAAATTCCATCTTAAAACTTTTACACTGTAGATTAGACTCTCCCTTATTGGCAACCATGTGCAGGTTCACTGTGCGTACACACAGGTACAAATGCTCGCACATACTTCCAGTTTTATACAAAAAAAAAGACGCAAAATATTGCATTTGAGGTGAAGCTCCCTGAAGAATTTGTACAGAGGTAATGCACTGTTTAGCACATCTGAAAGTTTTAAAAAGTCATCAAAAATCTTCTGCATTCAAAGACAAACCTCCTCCCAGATGATCTATTTACAAAAGGTAAGGCAAAAAATTAAATTAATTTAAATATATATATATATGTATATATATATATATATCATATGGAACCTACATCAAAAGCATGTGGGGAAAAAAAAAACCACCATAAGGAAAAGAAAGATATATGAAAGAAGAGACTCTACTTCCTCACAAAACCTGATCTGCAAACTTCTCACCATTGCCATTTCTCCCTCATGGAAAGCTTGCTTCAATGAAATTCAGCATGCTGCAAATATATTCTTTGCAATTAAAACAAACAAAGCAAAATTTATGAAAATAACAAAAACACAGGTGTCCCTTGGATTGATTTCTTGAGTACATGTGAATTAAGAAAAAAAAAAGCAAATAAATTTAAGGTTAAATATTTACATTGATCAAGTAAAATACTACCAAGCTCCTAGCAAACAAGTACTCCAAATACACTAAGCTGAAATCTCTTTCTTTGGCTCCTCTAAATTAAAACAAACAAACAAACAAAAATAACCAGTCTTCACTGAAGACAAAGATGTGTGTCACAGATCTGAGAGCAGAGGGCAGAAGGACAGTTCCAGCCTCTAGAGAACACGTGCCCAGCCTGCCCAGCCTCACCCTAGCGACCGGGAAGTCCCCAGCCCCCGCTACTGCCCAAGCAGGGATGAAGGCACTGCCCACCTGCTGCCCGGGCACCACGGTGCTGCCCAGAGAGCCCGCCGCGTCCCCTCCCTTTGCAATAGCCGATTCCATACTGTGTAACCTTTCATTGCCTGCGCTGGCAGCTGCTGCTTAACAGCAGAGGCCAGAAAAAGAGAAAGCTGCATTTCTTTATCACTGCCAAAGAGAAACCATTGAGGAGTGATCCCATGAAACGGACAGGAGAAGGGAGGTGGTGGGAGCTCACGTGGACTGCAAGGAATCCACCTGGAAGACGTTCTGGTTGGAAGGGGTGGTGAAGTACAGCTGCTGGTTCGGCACTCGATTGTCACAGGGGCTGCTCAGTCCCAGAGTCCGTTCAAAGTCCAGCAGCTGACCCATGAAGTTGAAGTTGGGTGAAATGTTGGACTTCTTCATCTTGACAATATCATAGGCATCATTCATGGACAAGTTCAGCTTCTGCATGAGGTAGGCCACTGTCACTGTGACCGAGCGGCTGATCCCTGCTAAGCAATGCACCAGGACGCCGCAGTTCTTCCCCCGTGCTTCATCTGTACAAAGAGGCAGAGAAGGACACGTAAGACAGAGGGTTAGTAACTGATCGCTCAACACAAATGAGATTAGAATCAAGTCGGAAGAAAGTACAATTCTGATCTCGGTGGCCAGCAGTGCAACCCAAGAGTTAACTTCAGCGGCTTAAAACCAGGACAAGAGAGGAATCCACTCCCCCTACTACCGAAGTCCAAGAGCTGAGAAAACTAAGAATGAGACAAAGGGAGCAGGACACGCTGCATGACACTGTTTTAAAAGCCAGGTTTAAAAGACAGGCTTTTTGCCTGGAGATTTGCCTTTAAATTCTTACAGTCCCTTGCCCCAGCATGGAAATCCTGCAATATGTCACTGAAAGGCTTTATACAGACCAGCAGACTGCAAAGGTCTATTAAATTATTCTCCAACTGTTGTGCAGCTAACAATGGAGGTATTCAGGCATTTTAAAAGAATGAGGGAAGTCACAGGGGACAGCCCATTAGGAGGAACAGGATGTCAACATTGGTTGAAAATGGGTTCCTTTGTAATAGGAAATGCATTACAATGCCTGGAGATTAGTTTCTTTGTGGCTTCTAGCCCACATTTCTTCCTGCTAGGCTCAGATTACCTACATTCTCCACTATTACCGGTGTCATTCAACCGGATTACAGCACAGCTTCCTAACAGATAATGCAATGCCCACCCCACGGCACCCCGATGGGGCAATTTGAGTCCTCCCCAAAACGAAGGAGAGTGCAGATTTTAACCAGAACTCCTTGGGCCCAAGGGTACAGATTTCCGTCCGAGGGACGGCTGACCGAGGCACCGAGCCCGAGAGGTCTATCATTATTACCATGAGATTTAATTAAAACTCCAGCAATACATTTGCCAGGGACACCACTTATTCATAACTTGCATTTAAGGGCTAAAGTTAGATTCCCAGTTCATTTCTTTTTATTATACTGCTCTTCAGTAACCTCAAGGAAAAAGGAAAAAAAAAACCCAAAACCCCAAAAGCAAACAACCCCAAAACCAATACCAACAAAGAAAACGATCAAATAAGCTATCGACCCCAGGCTCATTTGCCCCACACCCGCCAGGAAATGGTTTAAGAAGATCCCCCAATATGCGCAGGGCTCAGTTCCCAGCTCCAACACAAATGACTCAAGGAGGAATTCCACAGCCAGACAAATCAGGTATGCCTGTGCAACCCTGAAAGAGTCGCTTACAATTCACCGGGACTTCTCAATAACCCCCCCCAAACAGTCCCCAACAGCCCCTCAATTTAAGTCGGCTTTAAAATCAGAGAACGGGACATGCCTCAGAGACGGCCATAAATGCTGCTACCGCTTCTCGCCCGAAATTCTCGAATTCTGCGAAATGTAACGGATTCCGCCTCTTGACATGTAGATGTTAGCAAGTAACCGGGTCTTACCTATAAAGGAGATGGCCTCAGGAAAGAACTGAGACAGATTTTGGCTCCAGTGGTCAGAGATCGGGATCTGTTTGTACTTGAATTCACCGGCGTTTTCGAAGAGATTAGGCAGGTTAGGGGTAACATTCAAGATGTATTTAATGCCGAACTCTTCTAAAACATCCAAATTAGTGGAGTCCTTGGCACAGCCTAAGTAGAGGTAGGGTAAAATCTCCACCGGAAAGGAAGGCTGGTTGTTGGAAAGAGGGCTGCCATCGGAGTCGGTGGCACTATTGGGGTCTCTGTCAATGTCAGATTCAATGTCGGATGATGAATCGGAGCTGATTCGGAGGCCTCCCAAGCCCAGGACTGGCAAAGGAGGAGAGCTGCTGCTACACGAACTGTCTAGGTTAGTTTCACAGTGCAAGGCGAACTCGGCCTGGAACTTGCTAAAACCACCTGGAGAGAAAAACGAGGAGGAGAAAATGCAACCTGATATAAGTCGGCGTGTCGACTTATTTCCCTGGTACAGCCCTGCCTGCAAAGGAGAGTCTGTTTTGCACCCTCTCGAGCTCCGGGGAAAAGAAGAAAAAACATGTCACACTCTCAAGGCAGAGAGACTAACTTAAAGGAAGGATTAAGAAAATCGTCCGCTGCCGTGGAGGGCTCAGCATATTCAAGTTAAAGCTCTGTACCGCTTTGCCCTGCGGGGACCGCTGGAGAGGTGTCTCGGCAGCAATTCCCTCTGCCAGGCTCACGCCGGAATCCCCGTTAGCCCTGTCCTCCCCACGCTGCCATAGTGATTTCAGACATCAGGGTTTCTTGAAACATTGCGAGGATAGGGATGGGGGGGGGCGGGAGGGGGGAGAAGAGGTGGGGAGTAGGGGGAAAAGCCCCCTACCCAGGTCGGTGGTCTCCTGGCGCATCCCCACTGCCCGGGGAACGCTGCAGACCGCATCCCCCCTCCCTCTTACCCGGGCAGAGAGCTCTCCCCCGACCCTAGGCGGCCCTTCTCACCTTCCAGATAAAATGCCTTGCAGCCTTCATCTTTGAGGCGCTTGAGGAGCAGCCCCAGCACGGACTCGCCGCTCGTGTTCTCGTTCCAGTCGCGGCTATGCTCGTCGTACAGCACTACGGTGTCGGTGCCGCACCGGCGGGCGAAGCGCTCCCGGTCCTCCTCGCTGCTGGCGACGAGGGACCGCAGGGGCAGGTTGCCCTTCTGCAGCCGCCGCAGCATGATGCCGGGGATGGCCACATTGATGGCCGACTCGATGTGGGACGACTCGTACAACTCCTGCGGCCGACAGTCCATCAGCAGTAGCCGATCGTTGCCCATCTCCAGCTGCTCGTTCAGCCACGCCACGGATTTACTAATCGCCATTTCCGACGCGAAAGGGACGGGTCTGAACGTATCTAGCATGAGGAAGGACGGGGGGAGCGGAGCGTGCTCTGGAAGCGCCCCTCTCTCTCACAGAGGCATGCGGCTGGCTCGGCGGGCGGGCTGCACCCCTCTAACTCCGCACAACTTATCTCCCTCCGCCCCAGGAAAATGAATCACGCAGCCCCCCCCGCGCCGCTTCCCCCGCGCCGGGCGGCGGTGGAGTCACGGGGAGGGAGAAGCAGCCCCGGCACCGGCGTGTGTGTGAGTGTGAGCGCGCGTGTGTGTGTGTGCCTGCGTGCGCGCAGCCAGCCTGCCCTATCTCCTCTTTTTTCTGTCAATGAATCCCTGAATGAACCTGCCTAATCGCCGCTGCAGCCCGAGCCCTTGGGCTTTTCCTCCGCCACGAGTGAATGAAATCCAATTAACGGGCGGCCGAGCGGGGCTCCCCGGCTCAGCATGGAAGCGCTGCGGCGGTGGCGGTGCCCCTTGCCTTGCGTTCCCCTCCTTTGCTGCGCTGCTCTGCCCCGCCGCCGCCCGCAGCGCCCCTCGGCCGCGGCCCCGCGCAGCCCGGCGCCCGGCGGCTCCTCAATGGGTACAACCGCGGCTCCGCTCAATGGATACATTCTCCGCCGCAGCCAATGGGGGCGCGCGGAAGGGGCTGTTGCCGCGGCGACGGGCCGGCTGGAACAGGTTGTGTTGATGAATCGTTAATGAGTTTGTCATTCACAAAAACGGAAAGGAATTTCCGCTCCGGATAAGCCGAGTGCAAACAAGCGGCAGCCGCGGCGCGGCGGGCGGGGGCGGCGGGGGCAGGTGAGGGGGCGCGGCCCGGCGCTCCCCCCTTCCCTCCGCCGGCACCAGCCGCGGGGCGGACGTCGCTGCCGGCGGAACAAATGGCACTTTTTCTTTTCTCTCCCTCCCTCCATATTTTCGCTCCCTAAGTCGTACCCTGCGGGGGCTGGCCGTGTTCCCCCCCAGTTCCCCCGAGCTGATCGCGGCCCGGCTTTCCATTAGGGCGTTCTGGGAATCCCATTTTTAGGGAGGCGGGTGGGCTCTGTCCTCGGCTGATCCCTACGGGGGTGAAGAGTAAACCCCGAGCTAATCTCTTCCTACGCGGCCCGGCTTTATTCGCTGCAGGCAGCGCAGCCGGGGAGCCGGCCCCGCCGCAGGGGCAGCCCGCAGGCGCTCCTGCAGCGGCCCGGGCGGGCCGCCCCACAAACGTGAGCAGGGAAAGTGGCCCGGCCGGCTCCTCCAGGTAGCCTGTCATTGAACCGCGCTCGCCCGGCCGAGCGTGAGTCCGCCACCGGCAACGAGCCCGCAGCCACCCCCGGGGCTCGGGGAGCGCCGGGGCCGCCGCCACCACGGCGGGGTCCGGTGTGGCCCCTCGCACCTGGCAGCGCCCGCGCTGGCGTCCCCGGCCGCCGCACCGGCTCCTCCTGCGGGTGGGGCCCCGCCGCCGCCGTCCTGCGCTTCCCCCCGGTGCGGCCAGGCGGAAGGGCGCTGCAGTCCCCGCCGCGCCGGGAGGCGGAGGGGAAGGCTGGGCTGCGGTGCCCGTCGGAGCGGCGCCGGGGTAGCAGGGGTCGAGGGCCACCTGGGGCCGGTGGGGTGGGGGCGCCGCGGGGCCGGAGGCTGAGCCGAGAGCGGTGGTTCCAAGGTGCGGGTTAGCAAATGGGGAAGAGAAAAGCGAGGAGCGACAATAAATTAGGAGAAGCCTGGCCTAAATGCTAATCCTGCCACCAACATCTGCTTTGAAGTAAAATTGTTCGAGAGAGGCTAATCTCTCTTCCACTACTGCTGCCCTTCAGGGCTGGCTGTTTTTAACCCCAGCTGAAGGAGGTTCTTTAGGTAGTGAGTGGCTGGAGAGTGTGACCCTGGGAACAGATAGTTGCATGGGCAGTCCTGTGTGTTCCACAAAGAAAATACCCGTGATGTTAATTAAAGCTGGCACATCAGTCGCTGCAATTTCAAGCAAGGCTGACACCCAGATGGCATTAACGACGTCCTCCCCAGCAGGGATTTTGAGAGGTTCCCTTCTTGCTATCTTTTTCAGAGGCTTGAAAGTAGGACTGAAGTGTTACACAAACCTTGCCTCGCCTCTTAGTGACGAGATTTCCTTGAACTGATGTTCAACTCACCGGGCACATCACACACCCTGTCCCATGGCTCAGCACGGGCAACTTGTCCAGCTCACCTTGCCCACTACAGACCTGTGCTCTCTCATTAAAGACATTCCAACCTGTTCTTACCAGGTGCTTCATTTGCTGTTCTGATGTGTTCGGAGTTTAAATGTCTAGAGCAGTGGCAGATCAAACTAGAAAGCAGATGCCTTTGATTTTATTTCTGTAAGCATTTTTTTGGGTGGGATACCTGCCTAGTAGTATAAATATACTATTACAATAAGTAATGATAGCATTTAAAGATATTTTTTACCACTAGTACACTCAGTTTTGATGGAAACACTGTGAATGTTCAAGGGTAAGTGTATGAAGGCATTAAGATGTTAGATGAAGCATACTCCAGAGAGTTAGCTGTATTTCTGAAGTGGAGCTGGAGACAAACTTGTAGTGGTGGTAGCTATAGCCTGCTCGTTGCATGGCAGCAGTCTGAGGGGGGTTGCATTTGGTGATCTGGGACCCAGGCAGGAGATTTTTGCACTGCAGCAGAGCTAAACCAGTCAAATACAAGCAGCACTCTTTGAATTTGTGGTTGTACGTCCCTCAGCACACACCAGCTGAAGAACTCTAAAGGAGAATGAAAGCTCTGTGCCACCTTGTTGCCTTTCTGTTTGCATGCATGTATGCACTCCCTTTTCCTCTTTCTGTCTGAACCACTCTGTCCTGTCAGTCACTGAGGGATGCTGGAGCAGATTCAGTTGACCATGCTACCATCTGATGCTTTGTCATAGACCAGATGTACAACCCAAGCTTCACCAGGAGACCAATTATCCTTCAACTTTCAGAAGTTTTCATAGCACCTGAGCAGTGAGAAGAGACTATTCCTGTCAACCATGATCCCTTCATTCACCCAGCCTCTGGCAGTTAGTTTTTCAACTCTGAAATGTTTATTTTTGGATTGGGGGGGGGGGGGGGGGGGGAGCAAGTGTTTATTTATTTTTTATTTTTGTTTTTGTTTTTTCATTTCCTTGTCTGCAAATAAGACTTATTCAGTCCAGCCTAAAGCTTATTAGTAACAAATAACCTATTTTGCTGGCTTTTGGACCATTTTGCTCATTTCCAGCATCTGTAGGGGGCCCAGTAGATCTCCATGGGTGCTTATGATTTGAGCTTCTCTTGGCCAGACATGTAGGACAAGAGCATTGCATGGATGACAACGATTAAAATTTAGTTTTGTTTTGCCCAATTCCTTCATATCTCTCCCTGTAATAGAAGCCCTGGCCCTGAATTAGGCAGACAGGCTATCTACATAGTGTAATGGGAGAGAGAAGTACCAAAAAGGCAGGTATCTATGACTTTTTGAAACCCAGCCAACTGGGTCACTCTGAGACACTTCACAGTCTGGAATACTAAGGCAGCGATGTAGAGGCATCCTTAGAAGGTTAGGTATTGATGAAGTTTCTTCTTGCATTAGACATCAAGGATGAGTATTTTTTTTTTTAATATAGATGCTTTCTTCCTCTAAAGATTTGCCTTCATGCTTCTCTTCTACTTAATTGAAGCTGAATTTTATGGGAGTCTGTCTTTCTATGAGAAGATGGGGCATAAAATATGTAGGAAAGGGTTTTCTGCTTCTTTGTTCACTCCTTTCCCATGTTGCATCAATCGGTATTTATGGGAGCAGGGACTCCAGCCTTCATTTTCCACATCCCACTGATGATCTGAATCAAAATAGCAGAGACACCTTCTGTATCTGCAGTGTTTAACTTCAGGCAAGCAAAGAACAGTCTGGGACCGCCTGCTGGAGAAGGCCAAGGAGCATAACACATGCTGGCATTGGGATTTTGGGTGAGATGCCAATTCAACTCAACTCTGGAAGTTCAAGAGCTTGGAAAATGTAGTCAAGACAGGTTTCTCCACTGGCAGGTCATACTTAGGTATGCATTTTGAGGATCGCGACTATCAGCTGTGACTGAACCAGCAAATGTCTGTGATTCAGCTAAAAAGCCATTCAGCTTTAGATGCTGGAAGTTAGAGGTTCACATTTTAACCTACTTATTTCTTCTCATTTATCACTTTCAGAAGGTCTTCAGAGAGGACAAATTGCACTCTCAAACTGCTCAGTTCCCTTTGCTGTCTCTAAATTGTGCCTGGTGGAACCTGTAATTGTTTTAGGTGGAACATAAAAGCTTGTACTTTTACATGCTTACCTTGCAGTCTGTGATTCTCACCTTCAGGTTTATCTCTAAGTCCTTTATACAATTCCTTTTAGTTTCAGTAAAAGTGAAAAATCAATGTATGTCTGTGTTGGCTTCTGTGAATGATCTGTTTGAAAATAGAAATACACAAATCATCCTAGACCAAATTATCCATAAAGTAGAGTACAATTGGTGTAAGAGTGGTTAGTGTAAGGTGTCTCAAAGGGAGAACAAAAGTGTCCTATAAAACATTTTATTTATGTAAAGTACAAACAATTTATGGAAATGACATTTAACTGGTTATTGAATGTCCAATTATTCACATCTAAAATAATCCCTGAAGTTGGAGAAATAAAACACTTGAATGACTCCATTTAGGAAATCCTTTTGACTCAAGTGCTTTCCTTGAAACAGCAAATAGCTGGATGACTTCAAGCACATATTTAATTGTGCCTTGTAATAAAGTAATGTAATTAGCAATTACTTAGGAATGATGCTTTAAAATACTTAACAGCTATCACAGACATGCATTTTTTTTTTTTTAGGAGGACTCCTTGTGATATAAACAAGGCTCCCTTCTGAATGCAGTTTGTGAGTTCTCCAAATTGTTCCTTAGGGTGTGCAAAGGTGAGCAGTTTTGTTTGACAGCAGATCACTACTGGCTGTTGGATTCTCTTCTTAGAGGATACAACTATGCTTGTAGAGGGCAGTGCAAGGCACTCATTTAGCAAGACTTGCAGTGTATTGGCCAAGCACAGAAGCAAGTGCTGTAATATTTTTTTTCTTCTTTTTTCCCTTCCCACCACATGGTGCCATTGCTAGTGACACTTTTGGTGGCACTGACCTTTGTTTCACTTCACAGTGATTTACAATCTTCTGGCAACAGAAACACAGCACAGGTGGGCAGCTGTCTGTTAAAAGTAATAAACATGAAGAGAACAGAAGGCTACGTGTCTGCACACTCTTTTTATAATTACATGTTAATTTGATAGCTTTCAAATTAAAAATGGACTGTATAATAGCAGTAAAAATGAGAAGACTAAATTATAAAAGCAGACTAAATTATAATTTAGCAGACTAAATTATAAAAGTTGTACTGTGTGTGTGAAAATACAGAAACACCATTATATTTGGTGGCAGTGATTAAATTAATAAATTTGCTTACTGGTTGGAATGTAGATTTATATGGTTCTGTTACCTTAGCTAAGGAATAGAGCAATTCCTGTCTAAAACTCCTGATACGTGGTGCAGAAGTATCATGCTCTTTGTATACAGACAACAATGTGCTTATGTTATTTCTTTGCCAATACCAAATAGTTCAGTAGTATCCAGTGAGAGTTCTCATGTTGGAGAGTTCTCAGGCTGGTGTTTCTCTCTGCTGTTCAGTAGCAGCCAGTATCACACTCTACTGGGCACATACACCACACCAGATGAGGCTGCTGTAAAAATGCTATAATCTCTTTACAATGCTGCCCATTTTGATTGAAGGGCTAACTAGGGACTAACATGTGGGCTTACCTGGGGAGGCATAGTGCTGTCACCAAAGTATGTTCCTTCAATAGCACTGTCCTATTTTCATCCTGTTCACTCATCCTACCAGGAAGCAAACCTAACAGGATCAAGGAAGCATGGAAAGCAGCTCTCTCTTCCCAAAGCTAAAGATTTCTTTTCCTCTGTGTTTGCGAAATTCCTTGCTACCAAATCTCTCTGTTCTGACCATGGGAATAAACCCTGCCCCTGGGATGACTGAAGGCTTGTTCTAGACCATGAGAAGAGTAAACAAGGGCTGCGTTTGCACAGTGCAGGGTAAATCAGCTGTGCAGAGAGCAGACCAGGGACAGCAAATTACGTAAGAAAAAGATTTTCATCCTGGGACAGGCATATTCAGGAAAAGAAATGCTATGCAGCTATCTTATATTTTGTTTCCAAAGAGAGGCAATTAGTAGTTCAACCAAGGCATGAACAATTCAATTTCCGCTGTCTGTTTTCTGTATGGCCACTGGTGTGTCCTGGGGACCCCATGGAGCTGAGCACACAGTTTGGCTCCAGGATGTCACAGGGGGAGACACATGGACAATTATGCATCCTCACACCTTCAAACTTCCATTTAGCACTTCTGCTTTACTCTTCACAGATGAAAAGTCCCTCATGGAGACTTCTCCTAGGCCAGACAGGACCTGCACCAAACCAGATATATACACTGACTGAGGTAAGAATTTCCTTACTACTGAGCCTGGAGCTTTCCCTTGTGACCTGCTGCTGTCAAAAAAGGCTGGTAAAAGCTTATTGAGGGGGAATAAGGACCGAATTGACGGCTAGACCCAGGTGCTAAAATGTCCTACTCTGTTTAAAAAAAACCAAAGGGCTCAAGTCACAGGCTGAATTTGAAGCAGCCCTGGTGCTGTCCTCCAGGAGGTGGAATGTGATATAAGTCACACAAACCTTTCTGGTTTAGTTTGCTACAATTTGCACCTCCATTCACCCAAAACAAACAAACAAACAAACAAGCAAACAAAGCAGAATATAAAAATAAAGTTGCTAAACTCTAGTGTCAGTCAGTCACCACAACTCCTACTTCCCACAGATCAGATAGGTTATTTCATTTGGAAGCTTGAGTGACTAGTTGGTAGGAGAGGGAAACAAGTAGAAGGAAATTTATGTAAATAGAACAAGTGGGGAAAGGGTAATGCCCTAAATGTGGAGCAGTATTACAAGTGTTTGGGACAATGCTGGGTTGTTTACATTACTAGAAAAATATATATCAAAGGAACAGAGTGTTTTTGAAAGGCATACATCTCAAGGGAAGCCATAAATGGGTGTGGTAGTTCTTTGATTCGGTATTTAAGAGCTTTGCAGTATAAAATATACCTCGAAGGCTGGGTGTGTACAAGTGCAATCTCTGCAAATGTTGGCAAGACAGTTACTGTTGTCAAGTTTATTCTGGCTTTAGTATGCTTAGGTATTTATGAGGACTTAATAGCAGAACTGTCACATCCAAATACCAGGTCATCACTGGGAATGTCAGAGCACAATGACATGATGATTACAGTACTGTTCATGGTCACAGTTTTTGTCACTTATTTGGTACATTGGTGTCACCAACATACCACAAAGGTAAATTATATTAAAATACTGCTTTGTCTGAGTAATTTTGTAGCAGAACTGTAAAGTATAAACCATTTTCACAACGTTTCCTATTCTGGCTAAATTGGGCGCACAGATCTCTGTTCAGGGGTTTGCAAGACACTGTTGTAGAGTCAGCTACACCCCTATGCTTTCCAGTGGTACACTGGAGCTTCCCTGCTCTTTCTTTGAGTTTTTTTCTGATTATCATTGTATATATTGGTTGCTTATTTTCTTTTTGCTTCTAGTCCCAGTTTGCAGCAATCTGCTCCATTTCATGTGGCAGTTCCATCAGATCAGAGAAGTATTTCTGGATCATAACAGAATTTGATTGGGAATAAGAAGAGTGCAGAAAGCAGCATTCAATGGTTACTTGCTCCCTTTCTAGTCTGCACCAGATTAGTGCATTATCACAGGGTTATGATGAGCTGCATGGAGGCATGCATGCACTTTTCTTTAGATAGGAAGGTTTATGGCTAGCTGTGACAACTGGGTTCAGAAAGGTGAATGTTACACAGCAAGGAGGTTAAAACTAAGTGGGTTGTAGGTACAATTGCTTCTGTATCGTGTTTCAACAAGGAGAATCCTGCAGACCATGGCCAGAGGCATCTAATCCCAGCCTTGCCCTTGTGTGGGGCTCAGGCAAGACTTTAGAGAGTAGACATTGCCTGCAGTGCTGCCATTTTTGGCTGCTTCCTCTGTGATTGGTGGACAGGATCCTGAAGATATGGAGGGGTTTGGGTTTTTTTCCCTGAGTGAAGTGTAACTTTATTTAATCAGGGAAATCACATTAGAATTATGCTATGGATGATGTATCCTAGATGGTTAGGTCTTCAGTACGTAGATGAACACTCAGTGAGTCAGCCCTGCAATTTTTGGTGGAGTAGGTCTATTCCGGTGTGTGGGTGTTTGCAGAACAATTACGTAAGTGTCAGGGTAACGAGGAACTTTTGACATTTCTGGCAGCTTAACTGAGTTCTTTTCAGTCAAAAATACACTAATTGTTGTTCTCTTGCATTAAACACACATCATTGCCTTAACTGGATTTGGGAGGCATTTTTTTAAGCATCAGTTGTCAGGGCAAGACACCGGAGCAGTTTTATTCTTGAGAAAAGAGGAGATTTTTCATCGTTACAGTGAGACAAACATTTATGAGAACAATTTAAATCATGCAGGAGGGTGCGAAAGTGGATATGCCATATGCCTGAAATTTACTATGGTAAAGCTAATTACTGCCACTGAATGCAAGGGCCCATAAGCATTTTCATTACACCCACCACAACACCTTTTTTTTTTTTTTTTTTTTTTTATTTTTTTGAGCTTTAGTTTGCCAGGGTTTTTTGCCTATATAATTTTTCCAATGGAGAATGATAATGCAGCCTCCAAACTAACCCATGAAATATGTCCTATATTCAAGGTGAGTAGGCTCATTACCCCACTGAAGAATGGTGTAAGGCACTGCAAAGGCAACTGCTTTTCTACACTGCTGAGGGAAAGAAGAACTGGTTTGTCTGCCAAGATCAATATACCAAAGTTAGTCAGACCAAGTCAGCGTCCAAATGACACTTTCAGAAAAGATTTCTCTCTGGAGATTAAATATGAAATAAACAAAAACTGGTAACTGTTTTCTTTCTCATTTAATCCAAACTGTGCCTTGGGTACCAAAACCTGTAGTCCAACTAGTCAATGGGATTTTATTTTTTCTAATCTGGATAATTATGAAATATTTCAAATTATCACAAGCTTGATATATTTCCTCTTCTTCTTCATGGAACAATTAATGAGCCAGATCACAGCTCTGAATGGTGCTGAGCATCCTGCTGACATGCCTGATCATCAAACAAAACAGCATTTGTCACTGGATTTTGGAGAGCCAGCTAATGGCTGCAGGATGTTTTTAATCTAAAAAAGTGTATTTCCTGAAGTCAGTCAGAGAGAGGGTGTCTGTTACATGCTGTGTACAGCATGCCTCAGAGTGAGAATAACCTACCAGCTGTGCTGGTGCTTGTCCACACTCAGTGTACTGGCTATGTTAGCAAGTCCTTACTGAAGCTAGAAGTATGTAAGGTGAGGATTCCATCAGTGGCAGTATTTGGTGAAGAATCACCAAAGAGCCTGGGTTCTTTGGGCTCAAATCAATACAGTTTTGGCCAGGAATTTTTCTAATTAGTAAGGACAACTTCAGCCTAGACATTCTGTCTTAATGATGGATACATTATGTGACGGTAATAATTGGATACAGGAGAGCATGTGTGTTCAGAGGGTGTGTTGTTTATTACTTCTCTTTAAAATAGCAGAATCAAGTTTGAATCAGAAGTTGCTGCAATCCCATTTCCTTCCCCAAACTTAAAAAATTCTAGAGGTCTGCAGCATGAACTGATTGCCTTATATTGCTTGTAGTCTGGTAGACTGAAGGGATTCATTGTTCTGATGTGTGCAGGAGGAATTGCTTAAATCCAATGAGCAAAAACAAAGGAACTCTCAGTGCCTCATATTTCTTCCCCAGGATTTATGCAAAGAGGAACCAAGTCTTCTGCATTGAGATTTTGAGATGAGAGTGCTCTTCACTTTAGTTCAGTGCCTTCAAGAGCCACCCCTGTTGATTCCTGTAGTTACTCAGAGAAAACTGGAGACAAATGAGTTCTTGCATTAAAGGGCTCTCTACTCTCAGTGGTAAAATTAATCTCTTTTAGATTCAGAAACTAACTAATTATTTAAAAACTATTGCTCCCACTCCTTTAAATACATTAATAACTCGTGATGCTTCTGCTATTACACATGGACAGGAACTGTTAGAAACAGGTAAGGAGAGGTCACCTACCCACATCACTCAGCTTCAGAGCAACTCAGAAATGTGCCATAGGGATTTTCTTTGAACCATTTTGTTAGCTGGACTTTTTTATTTACTGAAAACCTACAGAGGCAAATGTACAGTACTTCATTATTTGTTGGTAAAGCTAAGACATACATTGTAATGGGAAAATCCTGATTACTACCTGTTAATCATCCCTCTCTATTGAGGACATGCCACCACATCATTTTGAAGCTATTTATCTCATCTGAGTAAGACCATCAGTGGTGTTACTGCAGTTTTTCAAGCTAGGTTTAGCTGACATAGCAAGGCAAAAGCAGTGCCTGGAATAGGACCTATGGTATGTGTTGATTGTCTTTTTGCTCTTAAAAGCAAAGCTTATATTGATTTTGTAACTGAGTCCCTGAAAAAAATATATTGCCTATTACTTTAGAAGGTAAATGAGGCCAAAATGGCAGAGAAATTAACCATGGACTTTTTATTCTCAGGGTTTGGAATTGATCAGTTTTTCTGATCCTCCATTAAGCTGGGTTCAGCACATTGCCTTTGGAAAGAAGGGGAAGATGAACTTCTGACCACAGAGACAGAACTGATGAGACAGGAGAAACAAGCCAGAAGGATCGGGTCCACCTGGTGGGCAGGTTGAGGTCCAGCCAGGCATTGCAAGTAAGATAAAGATGATCCCAAAACCACTCCTGTGCCAACAGCTGCCCTGTGGGCTTGTACAGGTTCAGCCCCATATTCCTTGTCTCCTTGCATCCCAAATTCCCACGTCACCTTCACACTCAAGTCTCCAAAAATGTGAGACTGCCCCCATTCAGTATGGATTGGAAAGTTTGCCTGTGAGCAATTCCCAGGCATCTGAGGTGTGTCCTGCATGGGCTGTTGTGAGGCACAGTGATGGGAGGGGCTACGTGTGCTGGCGAGCTGGAGCAGCATTTGCTGAGACTGCTCTTGCCTAAGGCCACCCCTTAGAGCAGGAATATGTTTGGGAGCAGTCAGGAGACTTTCAGCTCACTTGGGAGGTGTTATGAGTTGTGGCTGAGGGTAAGGAGGGAGGAGCAAGGTCTAGACAAAATGTGGCTGCCGAACCTGAGAGAAGAAGCTCCCCATGAAAAGTGCTGGCTCTGCTCTCTCTGAGAACAGGTTTCTCATCAGGTCTGAGCTCTTCTTATTGGTTTGGGGAGAAAGTGCCTTAGCTGACCTATTCTTAGATAGAGACTGTTTTCTTTTGCTCTGTAATTTGCCCTGCCAAGCCATTTGTTGGAACTCAAGGTGTCTGGTTTTGTTTCTGCTGCTGGGTGAGAAGGTACCCCATGCTTCTTCATGGACATGGTCATTTGGAGGAAGTAAGAAATGCTTCTTGAGAAGTCCAGAGGGGACTTTTTTCTGACTCCTTTTTTCCCCTCAGGTCAAAATAAGAGTTTCTAGGAAGCAATTTAGTGTTGTCAGTTTTGGTTTTCTTTAAAAGACACAGCACTTCTAGGAGTTTACAGTCACTGTATGCTTGGAAGAGAGAAGATGGGTGTGTCAGATAGGTGTTTCAGAAGATGGATATGTTTTATTCAATCAAAATTAATTTCTAAGATTGGTATGTCAAAGATTTCTTTCAAGGATTTCCTTAGCACAAGGCGTGTTTTTCTGAAATTTCGCATATGTTTTCAGGACTTTCATAAGAACATGTGGCCTATACTTGCTATGAAGTGGCCCTTGGACCAGGGTGAATTTTACCTTCCAAAAATCAACTTCAGCTGAAGCAACTCAAAGACCATGTAAAAAAAAAAAGGAATTTTGCCCTGCTGTCAGTGACATTTGTGAATGATGGAAAACCATCCATATGGCTAAACAGACTATCTGCACTCCCCCACAAGTAGTCACTTAGAGGATGAAAGCAATATTCAGCCCAATCATCTGGTTTGTAACAGGATATTTATCTCAAGCTTTTAAGAATGTCATTATTACTGGGGGAGGAGGTGAATGGGCAGTAAGACAGAATCTGTAATTGATTATCAATGTTGGGAAGTGAATAAGCTGGAGGGAAGGAAACCTGCCTGAACCCCATCATTCACCAGTCCTGCTTTTGCCCAGAAAGAGGGGCTGTAGGCCCATGATAATACAAGGGGAAGGAGAAGGAGGAAATCCCACTATGGTCAGTTAAGAGTTCAAGGAAAATAGGCGGGGTCTAAAAAATGGCAGGATCCTGAAATGGAGGGGTAACACATTTAGTGTGTCTGAAGAGAGGACTGGTTAAGACAGGGAATAAGGACGAGTCTGTAAAACTGTTTTTGTAAGCACATCCTTGAAAGCTAATCCTCCCTGCAGGGAGGCTGGCAGTGCCAGAGGCTGAATCTCAGCTCAGGGCCTCTGGTGCAGTTCAGCAAATGACACAGTTCTGACTGATACTGGCACAGAGTATGACAGCCTCAGGTTGGGGCCCAGTAGTTGTGGCTGCCCAAAACCCACCTAATTTAAACTCCATTTCTGAACTATGGAGCATGAAAATTTCAAAGCTTTTTGCTTCCAGGGGAGACTTCCAGGGGTAGTATTAATAGCTTTGGTGAACTGTGCTTCATTGATTTAAAGCACCTGTGCTTCTGAAAGTCAGGATTTTATCAATTTTTTATCACTTACACAGGAAGCAGTGCTGGGCTTAATGCTATTTATCCAGCTGGACATATTGACTTTGACTTAGGAGATCAAAGCATTTTAGTTAGGGATTGTGTAACATCTTCCTATAAGAACTGTCAGGGGTAAATTTACCAAAGCCTGAAACTTTGATTGATGATGGTTTTGCATGAGTGTTCAGCGTCAGGAAGCACACAATAAACCCTTTCTCTTAATGGAGGTACAGGCTATGGCCTCTTTAAACATACTTATTTTGAAACACATTTCATCACCTCCTTGAACATAACAGTACACAAAACCCTGGAGGTGCACTTGAAGGTGAGCTGTCCCTCAGCTCCAAGGAGGGGACCCAAGATCCTTTAAGATGCAGCTTTGTATAGAGCAAACCTGGAGCCAGTAAGGAAAGTTGTTTTTCTTGGCTTTTTTTGTTTATTTTCTTGCCCTTTGTCATTGTAATAACAGCATTTTCCAATAGGAAAGAGGTTGGAAAATGCTCCCTCAGGAGCTCAGAGATTCAGTCCTGTGCTCCCATGAGTCCTCCCTGCAGCACTGGCAGATAGATCCAGCCTCTCCTTGAGGCTACATGAAAGAGACTTGACTTCTTGTCCCAGCTTAAGGTGACACTTGTCACCTTCTGTGAACCAGCATGCCCCAGCTATTTCTATCTGAGTGGTACTAAATACATTTGTTAAACACTTTCACATCTTATATCACCAATTACTGAGGGTTTTTTCACATACTCTAATTTTTAAAGGCAGGACACTGTCCCCCTTCACTAGGGTAATGAGGAAAAACTGCAGAGAGAGGAACTCAGTAGGGGATTCTAACTTAGGGGTGCTAGCTGCCCCTAACAGAGAATACCTTCTGCTGCTGGCTTTGAAGGGAAGCATGAACAGTGATCTCCCACCTCTGTCTCACATGAAGCCTTGCAAAATATCTGTCCCAGCCCAAATGTACATGAAACAACAGTGGTCCCCTCACCACAAGAGGAGTTGTCAGCATGGATGTACTCTTTGAATAGTTGTCCTTGATACAGTAGTAGGGGGCATATACAGAATTAAAATAGATTAAATATGACAGATGGCTGCTGAGGTTTTCTCTCAATGTAAAATTAAAGCCCAATAAATAATGTAGCATTATACTGGCCTTATTGCTGTCTATCAGTGGGTTTCAAAGCAATGCAGAGCTTTGATCAGGCTGAAAATTATTACTGTTGCATAAGACAGTGTTCCTCCTTTTTTTCTCTAGGTGCTCAGACTGCAGAATGGGCCCAAAAGATGGGTCAGCCCTGCTATGGCCCAGCACATGCTCTGCTGTGCCCTGCAGGTCTGCTCCAGGGCTGAGTGTGGCTGTCAGAGCCCTGCAGGCTGGCTCTTACCCGTGATCCAGGCACCTGCAGGCAACTTGCTCCTGAGCAGCAAGGCAGTTTGAGGGATGGTAAAGTTTTTGAGTGATGGTGAAGTTGCTGCTGCCACTGTTTTGTCTGATAGTCACAGCCTTTGTCCTGGGCGTGCCACAGCCTGTGCACAGCTGACCTGTGCCACTGCAGTGCTCAGGGGTCTCCTGTCTTGCAGAAGGAAATGTTCTTTGGGCTTTTCCTTTATTTGCCTTTTTGTTTTTAGCTACAAACAAACACTAAATATTTTGAGTGTGGATCGCATGGCTCAAGGACTCAGGATGATTAAAAGCAGGAGACCTACGGAGACATCCAGAAATTATTGTTTTTAACAGGACAGGAACTTTGTCTGAAAACAGGATGACCTGCTGCAAAAGACGCCACAAATCCCTGTAGAGCTTTAGAAAAAAACAAGCAGGCGCCTGAGTGTGCTTTAAAAAAAAAAAAAAACCCTGCCTAGTAATAAAAAGGGATGTGAGGGTAAACAGGAAAAGAGCACTCCACACTGCAAGCAGCCCAGAGGAGGAGAGGCTGGGAAGAGCACTGATCTGAAAACCTGATATGGAAAGTAAAGGGAAAGATTTGTGTCTATCCGTCAGCACAAATTCTTGAAAAAGCCTTGATGCAGCTTTAGTGGCAGCTGCCCCCTAGTTCCTGTGCTCCTGTTCTGGTACTTCAGAGGGTGTGGGAAGGTAGCACATGCCCCACAGGTTTTGTTGGCTGGATTCTATGGCTGTAAAGAAGGGTCAGTTCTGACTTGCTTGAAATACAGGCTTAAGAGACAGTTCTACTGCATAATTGTATTTCCTGAGAATGAAGTGACTGCAGTTCAGCACACCTGTGCAGTTATACTGCAGTACAACTCACTTTTCTAATTTTAGCGTGAATCTCATGACATATGTTGTTTTCTGCTAAGCCCTAGCTCATCAAGTTTTGCAGTTTCAAGACAGTCTCACTTTCCATGAATCTGAAGCCAGTCTTTCTAGCTTTCATGCCTAAGAAAGAAAAATCTTGAAATCAAAGGCAACGTAGCATAACACATAAAACAAAACCCCTATTATTGCCATGTTTTGGATGATGGTTTTTAAAATCAAATATTACTTTGAGAAATTAGTATATTGATATTTGGGTTTGATCACATTATCTCTTCTGCAGAATTTTCAGACTCAAGTGCTCAGCAGGTTTTCCATTGGAACCAGCACACTGTTAGTGGGACAGCTCTAGAGAGAAAGGGGATGGGATAGGTATGCAGCAGCAGGTAGAGGCCCAGGTACACCAGAATCATAGGATGGGTTGAGTTAGAATTGATCTTAAACATAATCTAGTTCCAATATCTTCACCGCAGGCAGAGATGCCACCCACTAGATTAGGTTGCCCAGGGTGCCATCCAACTTGGCCAGCTTGCAGGGATGGGGCATCCACAATTTCTCAGTCTGTTCCAGTGCATCACCACCCATTAAGTAAGGAATTTCTTCCTCATATCTTGTTTAAATCTCTCCTCTCTTAGTTTAAAGCTGTTTGCCCTGGTCCTCTTACTATCCATCCATGTATTCACTCTCCCTCTTTTTTATAAGCCCCTATAAGTACTGGATGGCCACAATGAATGCCAAAATTCTTTGCAATAGGTTTCTTCTCCTCCAAAGTCAAACACTTCCTCAGAACTGAAATAACACCTTAGTGGCCAAAGGGGGATTCAGGAGGACATAAAATGCACTGACAGTGCAAGGTTCATCCTCTCAAATGTAGGCCCCAGTACCTACCAAAATGCAGGTGAGTGGTTTGGGCTGGTGCCCATGGTTTGGCTTCACACTGGGGCTGTCAGGATGGAAGTCACTCCTCTCTGAGCACCAGAGAGATGACACGGTCAGCTCTGCCACAACAGCCGTGCTCCTACCATTGCTGAGAGAGCACAGCTTCTCTCTTTCATTGGGTCCTGTGGAAAGTACAGCAGTTCAGACAAATGCCTGTGACCTTACAGGCACTGATGGGAGCCACAGAGAGGCTTTTGGATCACCTCCCATGGATGCAGCCCTAAATCCCTGGGGATGAATGTCGGGTCCTCTGGCGCTCCTTAGTCTCCCTGTGGGTGTTTACCAGCCCGTGTTCCTCTGTCCAAGGCTGTTTTCCAGAGACTGGCAGGGAGCAGGGAAGCAACACTTGTTTGTGAGCTTTTCTGATAATGGAAAATACATTAGTCTCCACCCTTTTCTGGGTATTGCTCAAAGGCAGACAAAGAACAGCTTCTCCTCACCCTGGAGGAGAACAGATGCTGGAACAGCTCAGCACACGGGCTGCCCTGAAGCTGGGCATCTCAGACTGGGGGCCACTCTGCAGCCTGGGTCACAGGGGTGACAGCTATCCCTGCACTTCCTCATGCCCGATGCCAAACACCTCCTGCTCTGGACTTGTTTAGTTTCGATTTGCAGTCGGTTCACCAGCAGCATTCGGTTTTGCACCAGCTTTCTCAGGCAGCCCAGTACCATGGGCAAGGATTTTTATCCACTCACTTTTTTATTATTTAATGGACTTGGGGTTTTCTCCTTTGCTTTAGTATAAATGAAAGGTGGTTTGCTACTCTTAATATATGTGGCTGCCCATAGATCAAACACTTATCTGTAACCTGCATCCTCCAGCGCTGCACTGCTTGAGACTGAGTTACATAGTAGAAACTGTGATCAGAGAAATTTCCAATTTCCAAGAAATGAAATTAAAGTCAAACAAATTTTTATCTCCTCAAAATGAATAGAAATACCAGCTGCTTAGTCCACTGATTACCTCATTATTTGATACTCATACGCATGCTCACAGGAGCACAGCTACAGCAGCATGCTTCAGTTTGCCTTTCTAACTTCCAAATTCGCAATGAATACAGAGTACAAAAACCTACTGGCAGGTGTAGATAAGCATGTCTGTGTAAGGATTTTGAGAATTTTATTTTTACAAGATGTTATTGTCCTCCTCAGACAAGCAAAGACATGATATCATTTGTATTGGCCTAAGAAAAAATAATTCTAGGTAGACATGCCAACGTGGTGACAGCTTGATTCACAAATGTTTGTAAAATTAGTGTGCAAGACACTGAACTACATCATTAGGGGGAGAAAAAAGAGTTCATTCCTTCTCCACAAGCAAGACACACTTAAACTCTTCCCTAAAATGAATCCAAACTTAGTATGATGTCCCAGGTTCCAAGTTCAACTCACAAATTGCCAAAAGAGCACAGCAGAAGCAGCATCACTGAAGATCTAACATAGCAAAAGATCTCACATTTCTGTTAAAATATGGTGAGTTCAGGGCAGCTACTTATCTTTCTGCATTTTTTTTCCATAGCTCTGTCCTTAGTCAGACCTACTGACTTCTGTTTGCCACTTTTTATTTGAAAAGCGGATGTTATGAGCTCTTTTTTCTGGTGCTTGCATCTGAGGACATTTTTACTCTTGCAAATGAGAGGTTCATCTCAGCCTCTTGGAAGGGAGTCTTCGAAGACTGATGCCATTAGTGCAGGATAATTTTCAGGCTATTCACTCTTTATTGGGCTATGAAGTAATTGGCTATTTTGGTGCTGCCCAGCAGGGTTTCTGGCTTGGCCCAGTGTTGCTCCCTCAACGGCTGCCATGCCTGCACTCCACAAATGCTTGGAAGAACAGACTTTCTTCACTGACAAAAAAAGCCATTCAAACCAGCCATTTATCTGCAAAGAAAGCTCACTGTTTTGGGTAGTGAAAACAAAGCCTTGTTGCAATACCACCTTCTCCCCAGGGGGACAGTGCCATTGCAAGAGCCAGCCAGGCAGCAGGAAGGTGGTGCTGGTCAGAGAGGAGCAGCCCAAGGCAGGCTCTGTGGCAGGGGACCGTGGTGACTCCCAGGGTGTCACCTGAGCTGTCTGTGGCAAGGCACATCCTGGGGAGAAGACAGCGAGGAATAGAGCAGCGGGGAGGCAGTCTGTGATTAAGGTGTGGAGGAAAAGGGGCTGTTTGAGCAATACAACAAGGCTGGCAGGGACCTCTGGAGACCATCCAGTCCAAGTCCCCTGCTCAGAGCAGGGTCAGCCAGAGCAGGATGCCCAGAGCCAGATTCTGTGCCTTTAGCTCTGAGTCTGAAGTTGGAAGCCTTGAAGGGGAAGTTTGGCATAGCACAGCTTATGCCAGACTCGTGCTGAGAGGTTCTGAGCTATGTGGGATGATGTTCTAAAAAGATCATTTCAATGAAGTTCTTTTTCTCTGTATTCCAATCAGTCACATATTATTTTTTTCTTCTTGCTCCAGATATTGTTTTGCATCATCCTTGCCATATGGAAGAAAGGAATGGTGCTGTTCTGATCTGCTGCCATAAAAATATGAAATGTTTCATGAAAATATGAAATGTGTGATCTTCGGGGTAGATTAAAACTGGGAATTCCGACTTAAAGGGAATTTTCAACACATTGAATTTTATTTTCCTTTTAATCTAGCAAGCTATTGTAGTGTCAAGTTTTCCAAAAAATTAGAAGTCTCATCAGAAATGGATTTGTGTATGTTTTATTCGTCTTTATAAAAATTGCTTCAAATTAAGACATTAACTGATAGTTTCCTTTTATTATTTTAGATATTTTCCACTTATAAAATTCAAATTTGAATTTTTTGGCCATCTAGATGCTGAAATTATTCAGTGAGGAAAGAATCTCAGAGACAGCGTTACTGCTACCTCTGAAGTCCTCCTGGACTTCTGGGAACAGAACATGACAAGAATACGAGTGCTTTTAGCAAATCCAACACTGAAGGATGCTATTTAGCACAAGGAGCTAAAAAATAAATACTGTGCAGATGGGAGCTGCAGGTAAGCATCTCTCCAGTGACACGGATCATCTATGCCATGGTTTAGTGGTGAACAGTGGTTTTGGTTTAATGGCTGGACTCTATGATCTTAGAGGTCTTTTCCAGCTTCAGTGATTCTATGATCAGATGCACCTGAGCTGTGAGGCGTGGTGATAGAGGAGCCAGTGCAAGGGTTATGATGCTGTCTGTTTGCCTGACATTATAAAATGGCATGTGGATTTCCTTTGCTGCTCCTGGGAATGGGAATAATGCAGGTTATACCTAATTCCCACAGAGGGCTTAGGTATCCTGTCTAACCTTCCCAGTACTCTGGTTTCTGAAGAAACGGGGTGGCTCTGATGGCAGTGAGCCAGTGGTCCCAGGGCAGGTTCTCTGCTCCAGCTAATAAATCCTTTGGGAACTGGGCCAGTAGCACAACCTAGTGAGCTGGCATGTCAGCGGCTTGAGGAAGAGCTGGCTGGGTGTAGGGTTCATACTCCAATGGAACCACACTGGAGACAGCCTGAGTCTCTCTTTTCTGTCTCAGGAGGTGATAGTGTCATGTCCCAGCCAGCTCTGTGTGAGCTGATGGGTTTGGGCTTAGTCCTGTGGGGACACAGCCACCCTACTTCTGGCTTCATCTCTGGCAGCAGTACAGGCACGGCTGTGTTGTGCTTCTACAAGCCAGGAATCCTGGCTGCTTTACACCATCATCCTGATGGCACTGTTTGTCCCCCCAGACAGCTCAGCAGCCTGGACACTGTGATGGAAACAGATTTCAGACCAGCTGTCATCATTATACCCCTGTAAGAATTAGACAAATCCATTATTCTTACGGGGGCACTTTGAGTACAGGGGAGATTGGACTTTGCATCCCTGCATTGACATGCTGTGGCCAGTACTGTGGCAGCCAACTCCCACGTGGGAATGGATTCTTACTCTTCCCATCTTCATTTCTTAATCAGACAGAAGCAAAGATGCAAAGCAAAATATAAAATTATTTATTAGGGCATGTTATATCAGCATTTAAAAACAATGCAGAAAAAACTACAAATAGCATAGAACTTTATCCCCATGTATTTTGGATAAGATTTTATGGTAGCACAGGAACAGTTTCTTAGGGACTTGACATAGAAAGTGCATCTTTATGGCCTTTCCAGGTAAGAAATTCAGAACATTTTCAGGGTTTGTTGGCAGTGCAAATTGCAAGTTACTGTGGACTAGATGAAGTGATGCCGCCCCAAGTTGGAAGTGACAGATGAGGAGGCAACAATAGCTCTGAGGGTGCAGACAGAGGCACTCCACTGCAGCACAGGACAACTGTATTTTGTTCAGTCCAAAATTGCTGGTAAGTCATCCAGAGTCAGCACTGAGTGAGATAAAGCTGGACTGATTACTAATACTGAGTGTCTAGTCCTTTTCTCATAGTCTGAATCTGTACATCATGGCTCCAGGTTAAATAATACCTGTTAGGAATGAACACAAATTAGGTACAGAGCTCAGAAGTGCAGATGACTGGAAAATCATATGTTAATGAGATAAAAATTGTATTTATCCTCCCAAATGCAAGTGGACTATTTAAAGAGAATTTTCCTTGGGGTGAAAGACCATTTCTGAGAGATTTTTCTCCATTGTTTTTCAGCATCATTTCAGCCCAGTCAAGGAAGCCAAGCTACCAGGAACAGGGCAATATCACCTGTGAGTGATGCAAAAGCAGCTGGAGAAGAAGACAATCAGGGATTAGTTGCTGTAGCATTTTGGCAGGGTATTGAGCTAGCTCCTGAAAACAACCAGGCAATGTTCAACTGGAGTTGAGAGCTGCTGCATGAGGGACAGGAAACTTGGGGTGGAGTCTCTTTCCCAAAAATGATCCTCTGGTAAAAGAGGACCAATAACCGAGGAGAAAAGAAATATAAGGAAAAGTGAAGAAAATTCTTAGTAAGGAACAGAAAATTCCAGGCTTTTTTATGGTCCACTGACTCCCTTGCCAAGCAGCTTTGTCCTGCTGCAGAAGGATAATCCTGGACAGAGAACAGCCAGCCACAGAAGGCATTTCAAGAGCAGGGTATATATGATGCCAGTACTTCATCTCCAGGCCTGGTGGAGGAAAAGAAGCAGAGACAGTGTCTTGATGGGTAGAAGCAGGCATAGATGGGATGTTCTTTCATGATACTTTTTTTGTGGTGTGGCACCTGGGCTGAACACATCTGTTTGTATTGCACTGCACAGTGTGTGAATGCTTAGCAGACAAAGGCATGTATCTGAAACCAAGGTATTAATGGAGATCAGGGGCAGAACGACCTAAAAGTGATCACAAGCTTTAGTATTGCACTGCAGGACAATAACTCCCACACTGAAGCAAAGAAGGGGTTTGAACATGTGGGCTGCTGCCTTCATGCACTGTGGCAAGAACCTACACACAGACGTTTTATAACACATCCCAAAGAGGGTCTGCAAATAGCACTGGGGTGCAGCAAGGGCTGGCTAGCTCCCCCACACATTGCATTTGAATTTAGGGAGTGAAGGACCTGAACTGGGCTTGGGCCAGCCAGCAGCAGTCCAAATCTTGTCAATTGTGCCAGGCTACACACCTGCACAGACTTAGCTTGAGCAAAGTACTTCGCTGGGGCTACCACGGCCTGGGCAGCCTTTGCTGGTGGGACTTTCTGAAGAGAGTGGAAAAATACTGAGCTGGACAAGCAGGGCAAGCAAGGAGGAGACATTGAAGACTATTCTGTAAAGATCCCAACTATGGCAAAGTGCCTGGAAACAAGCTTCCTGAGAGCAAATTGTTGCACTTGAAATGCTATGCTAAGATAGGGAGTCGATGATTATTGACTTTGCAGGTGAATGCCCGAAGTACCAGCGTGAGAAAATGAGCTCTTGTTTTGCCATTTGTTAAGCTTTCATGTGTTGAGCAACAGGAATGCAAAACCTCTTCAGTGTGGTGACAAGAGGCATCAGAGAAGTAGGAGTACTCATCTGAATTAAAAATCAACTTTTGCTATACTGGTGTTCCTGGCAGGTTACACCTGCTTCCCACCCCATGCCTTGCTGCCACTCTGTCTGGAGCAACGTGCTCCTAACAATAGCTGGTGGCTGGAAGGTACAGCATGTGCTGCATGCTCATTTCCCCTTCCTCCCACCCTGATTGTTATTGCAGCAGTCGGGAGCAAGAAGGGCTCTTTAACACCATTAAGCTGTGAGAAACCGTGACAGCGAGGATCTGACTTCATGTGATACGAAGTTGAAGAAAAATATTTAAATAGAGAAGATGCCTTCCTGTAAGAACTTTGTACTGTAAAGGGTATGTATACACACAAATACTCACATGCACATGCATCCGGGAGGAGGTGTGTGCCCGTGGGGGGAAATCCTGCCTGCACCACTCAGTGAACAAATTCCCACTGCCCTTGGCAGAGTAAAGCTTCAGCAGCTCTGTGTGCATGTGGTGGGACCTTGTGCAAGCACTCAGGCAGGCACACTGTGAGCACCTTACTTCCCACAGTACTGGGGGATGGCACCTGGGCCATACTGGCAGGGCACTGAAGCACACTGAGGGCCTGCCCTCGAGCCAAGGCCACTCTGCATCGCCCTGCTGGCACAGCTGCCTGCCTCACATCTGGGCTGGGGCAACTTTGCCTGCCCACGGGTCACAGGGGCTCTGCCAGGGAGTGACCCTGCCCGCCTCAAGGGACTGGAGGGGGTCTTTGGTTGCCTGCTTGGTTTTGGCTTGGGGACTTTTTCTTTGTTTTTTTTTCTTCCCTCATATTTAACATGTTTTTGCATTAATCTAAAAGTTGGTGAACTGCCTTCATTTAGTCTGTTCCCAAAATAGGTAGAATAGTTTTTGAGGGTCAATTAGAAAGGCTAACAATGGCCTTTGGATAATCCTGACACTAGATTCACTGATTTCATCTAGCTAATTTTACCCTTGGGTCTGCCTTTGGGAAGGCAGAAATTCAAGAAACCTACATCTGACTTTAGTGGTTACTGTCTTGAAAACTAATATTTTAAGGTTGATTATAATTCTCTTCCAGTGAATTTTTTTCAACTGTTTTGAATTTGTGCAGCTCTAAGCATATTTCAGTGATAATATAGATGGAAATTTAAGATACCAGCATAATGAATATAAATCTGGATTTCCTTAGGTACTATTTGGAGATCCAGTAAAAGCAATTTAGGGCACCAAGGCTTAAAGATCTGCTTTAATATGTTTAGCTACAGTGTGCCAAAATTTCAGTGGCTATTTTCACCTCAATCTCTGTGTGCAGTGAGCCAGCCACCTGATTTTAGCAACAGAAAATGGGTGTTCATAACTATCATTTTCTAATAGCTGGATTCTCTTTTTTTTTTTTTTTTGGGGGGGGGGGCCTTCTCTTACACCACAAGTATCACTAACCAGCATCACCATGAGTGACCAGCACTCATCTGCCACCTTCATGCTGACTGCCCACTCCAGCTCTCAGAGCGTGGAATTAGGGGCTCCCAAAATCAGAGCTGTGATTCCTGCAGGAAAGCATTATGTTTCCATGTCTGGGACCAGATCTGGGGCAGTAGGCCAAGCTCTTTTGTGAATTTGGCCTAAACTGTAATTACCATGACTGATGGCTGCCCGCTGCTGAAAATCTGCTGCAGTGTTATGGGTGCTGAACATTTGGACAATCCCAAAATAAAGGCCAGCCAGTCAGTGCAGTGCTGCCTTGGTTTGAGGGTGACATGAAGGACAGCAGAACAGGGGCTAGAGCTGCTTGTAAAGGAAAGCAAAAATGTGTTCAGAGTAGGAGACACTCTTTGTTCCAGATTCCAAATATCTGGTGAAACCAAACCAAAACAGGAGCATTGAAAAATGTCAAGCATACTGTTTTTATATAGCAAGTATAAAGTACCAAAGCACTTCCACAATAATCTGAGGTTCCTTTAAGACTAGCATGTCCTCAGTTTCTGTGGAAGAGCTTTGAACCAAGAATCTTCCAGTTGCTCTAGACAAAAACTTCCGTGTGGAGCTGTGTTCCCTTGGCCATGTTCTGCATTTCACCAGGAACGTTGCTGGGAACTTTGCAAGCTGATGAGGGAGAAAAAATGCAGAACTGCTTTGGAGCTCTTAGTGAGAGAACTTCATTACAATTTAATGATTTTTTTTTTCCCATTCATTTAAAGATGTGCATGAACTACTTCAGAATTATCATCTGGTTTTTATATTTTTTCATATTCTATACACTTGGCACACCCTATATAGGGAATTTTGTACAGGATAACATATAATGGACTGTGGTAGCCGCTTTGTAAATTGCAGACATTGCCACAGTACCTACAAATTATATTCTATCAAATTTACCTTCAAACAGTAATGTCAGCTGCCCCCAAGCATGTCTGGATGACCCCACATGTGTTAGCAATACACTGCAGTGACACACATGTGTTCCCACACAGCCCATCCCTGCACTGGCAGCACAGGTTTCTTTGTTCAGAGTCATATTATGCATGTGTTTGTTATTCATGTTTCTGCTCCCCCAGCTTTCCTTTAATGTAAATTTAATACAATTTTTTTCTCTTTTTTTCCCCCCATCATTATTTGAAACAGAAACTCTGGGACAAATATTGGAAAAACATTAGATAGTGTGTTATACTTTTTCTGCAAGTCTAAGCCATAATAAAAAAAAAAAATATACATATTTCTCAAAAGGAAAATAATAGGCTTGACATTTTTCCAGGAGCTACAGAATTAGAGTCAGGCTGTGACGCCATGGCCAGTCTACGCCATGCAGTAGACTTTGGCACTGAGGCAGCCAAAGTCTACTGCAGAGCCCTTGTGTCAGGGGTGCCAGGAGGAGACTGACTGCCTGCAACACTGTTAGAGACATTTTATTTGAAGTGGGCATTGGCTTGTAAGTCCCTTGTAAATCTATACTGTGCCATACACAGTTTTGGAAAATGAGTGGAAAGACTTCTATGAAAGTTGAGAAAGATGCTTAGCCTTAAGCTTTGCATTCCTCTTTAAATGTTTCTGAGCAATACTTTCACCCATTATTAGCTTTCAGAGCATATGAAGATCATGCTACTCTGTGCTTAACCTTTAAACAAAATTTCTGTGATCACCGGCCCTGGTTCCCAAAGCGACTATGAGAAATGAACAGGACAGATGGTAGCAGCCTTCCCCAGTGGATGCTACAGAATATTTCTGTAATGATTTAAAGCCATGTTAAACAATAGCTTGTTCACATTCAAATGCAGAGCATCTCAAGATGCTTCATGAGACAGGGGAAAGAGCTGAAATTGCTTTTGCGGCGATGCTGGGCTCAATTAAAGGCTTATGTCTGAATCTTGCATCTATCAAACTGCTGTACAACAAGGGAAACAGCTCCCCAAGTAGCTTTTAACAAAACACTAAATATACTATCATAACAATAAAACCTAACTATCCAGCTGCTAGTGAATTATGTACATGTGGTACTGTGTCCATCATGTCTCCTCTCCCCCCTTTAATCCATCCCTACCTGCTACTGAAAAATAGCAAAGGTCCTCCAAGGAGCAGCTGAAAAGTTTAATAAAAATAAGTCAGAGTTGCTTAATCTGTGTTTGTGATCGGGCTGCACTTTTTCTGAAAATCATGATTGTTCCTTTGGCAAAGTTCAGTGCAAAGTGAGAGCTTCTAGCGTGGCCCCAAAAGAGGGGAGGAAACAGCCAGTTGCTGTCTTCTCTTTTGACATGGCAAATCAAGGCAAATGTGTGAAGGTATTAGAGCCCCACTGCAGAGCAGGAAGAGGAAAACAAATGACACCACGCCATATGCCCCTAATCCCAATTAAAAGGCATTCAAACTCATTTCTCTTCTCCTCAGCTTACCTTTTCCACACCAGTGAACAAGCATGTTTGACAACAGAGTGTGGGAATTTCTAGTTCACTGAGCAGGTTTCCTTTCTCTTTGCTCCTGCATCTACCTGAGGCTGCAGCTCCAAACCCTCACCATGTGCTTTAAAGCAAACCCTGTCTCCCCTCACCACACAGCCAGGCATACACACATTGCCAGGGACTCCAAGGGAGCAAATTGAGAAGCAACAGACACAGCTTGAGGTTAAACATTCACAGTGGCCATGCTGAGCTTTGTAGGAAATCAACTCTTTCAGGCTCCCTGATGTTGCTGTGCTTAGCTCAGCACTTTTCCCAGGTATGGAGCTTCCTGTGCTTGAGCAATGCAGCAGGAGAAGCATTGAGGAGGTGAGCAGGACCTTCTGCCTTCAACAGGCATGGGGAAGCAGGCACAGCAGCCAAGGCGAAACCTTCTCAGTACCACTGGTGAAGAAGGGGCCGGGGGAAAATGCTGCAGAGTGCTCAGAAGACTGGAAAATACCTTGGAGTCAGTGGGGAAATGAATACATGAGAAGAAAGCAGCATGAGCTACTTATTAGAGGCTGAATGGATAGAGATGGGGAGAGAATGTTAGTGCGGCGAATCAATCTGCAAGCACCAAAATTGTTTTGAAAAATGCAAAAGGATGCACTTGCCATTGAAAATTCAAATAGGAAGAGCAACAAATAAACATGGTCTATGATTCATGAAACCATTGTTAGATAGCAGAATCTTTTTCTCAGGCAGGAGAACAGGCAACTTCATCTGCAGCTTTTCTCATTTTTACTTTTCACAAGGTCCTTCCTTGTCCTCTTCATCTTCCCATTGACATAAAAGCTATTGACTGGATCTATAAGCACAGCATTGCTTTTCATTGTCTCTTGATTTAAACTCTGTTGCTTTCTTCCTTGTAGGGTATCTCAGATCTCAATGAGAATTCAGAACACTTCCTTATAACACTGCAGTCTCCAGGTTTTGGGTTTTACATCCCCCTCCTTGCCAGCCTTTTCAGAGCACCATCCCACTGCTTCCTACACAGAGTACAGCTGCCAGGCTGATGATACAGATGCAGAGATAAAATTCTATTCTCAGAAGTTGGCTTAGTAAAACGATTTAAGCATACAGTTCCAGATCATTTTCTCTGTATGTAGTTTCTTTTTGCTTTTAGATTCATGGCATTGATCTTTGTCTCTTGAACAGGTAAACAAATCAACAACACAAGCAGGGTGTTGACCTCCATGCTTGCTCATGCCACAGGGAAAGTGAGCAGTTGGGGAAAATGCTAAGCAAGTGGCTCAATAGTTGTTTAGGTGAGCAAGAGGCTGCTCTGCAAAGTGCAAGGAAACAGGACCTAATGGTCCAGAGCCATTTCTTCCCTTTGCCCCAAGCCTGACTTCTCCCAACACTATCTCCTCAGTTCTTTTCCAGACTTCTCAGTGTCTTGTCCAGTCCCAAGCCACTCTGTGTTTCTCAGATCTACTCTTTCATCTCCTTACCCCAGTCTCATCTCCATCCTGAGCTAGTCGTGGTCCCACTGTAGTTGCATTTGGTCTTGCCTGACTCATTTGCTGTGACAGCTTTCAGTGAGCTGCCTGCCTGTGTCCTCAAAAGAAATGTCTCCTGCACCAGTTACTTCCCATCAGCTGTCTTTATGCTTTCTGATGCCAGAGAGGCTCCAGCAAAGGTCTAAAGGGGGAGGTCATGTATTACCTTATTCTTTAAAAAGGCAGAGAATTTCTAGAAAAATTCATCCTGAAATGGATACCTAGCATGGAAAATTTCATTCAAATTTTGTGAAATGTATGCAAACAGCCTCTTGCAAGAAGAAATGCAGGAAAGGATGGCTATTTGTGGCACACCAAGTCTGTGACTGAAGTAATTATATGAGCTTTTGTCCACTGCTTTCCTAACCAGGAGTAAGACCTTGCAAATGAGTGAAGTGAATCTCTATGTCAAGCCATATTAACACTGTATGAACAGTAATATTTATTTTAAATCCTCTTACAGACAATGTCCTGATTCAAACTGGATTCCATAGCTGTTGCAAACAAGGTCATTATTATACAGCTTGTTATACCATGACAGCTGGCAGAAGGGAGCTTCCCAATTCCCATGCAACTTTGAAAATGTGGCTACACTTCTGTCACCCACCAGAACTTCTTAATGGCTACTTGGACAGGCTTCTACTGAACAGGATTGGTCCTGATGCTTCAGGCCAATGGAAAGAAACATGTGAACACGAGGTAGGTTTCTCCTGGCATATGCTGAGGTTATGCCCATGGTCACTTTTTGCTGTGTGACTGTGAAGTCCATGCTGACTCTGTCATGTGAGGTAACCAAAAGAGAAATCTGCAAGAAGGTACAACATTTTGAAGTTGCCTCATGATATTCAGGGTTTGTCAGGCCCACTGTTTATAGAGCATTAATACCAAATTGATGCTTTTGGGAAACTCCACCCATGAGCGATCCAGAAAATTTCCTCATATGCCCATCAAGACTTCAGCCAAGTGCAGTAATTGAAGGTAGCAAAATAATTTTTCAGAGGAAAAGGACGGGAGAGAAGAGAGGGTGAAAACACAGAGCAGAAGAGATAAGCAAAGAACTGATGGGCTATTAAAGAACGGACAATACATGCAAGACAAATATTAGTGCAGAGAGAGGCAGAGCTTGTTGGCCCATTTGTGAAGACTGTACAACCATATTATCAGAGGCTGCATTTAAGCAGAATGGGGTTCATCTTTTTCCTCTCCCTGTCTCTCTCTCTGCCTGCCTTCAGCCTCTGCTGGCATTGTCTCTTCCTCTCACACCCTGAAAACTTGAAGCCTCTTTTCCTTGGAAGTTTCAAGGCTTGGCAGGACTTACAACATTGCCTAGAAAATTACACTGGAGCACATAACTTTCTTTCCCAATTCTTTCTATAGCTCCTGGTCATGCTCTGACAGCAATACAAGGCTGATCTTGTTGGCGTGCCAGCCTGTTGAGCAATCCACCTTTGGATGTAATGGGTCACTGATTGAGAAACTAAACTAAGAGGTCTGGAAAAAATTATACACTCTAATGCTTAAAGAGAATACTAAAATGATGCTTGCAGCTGGATTTTGTTGTTTGGTAACACCAAGACCAAGCCACCAGATCTTCTTGATATTGACCAAATGCTTCTCCTCAGTCAAACGCTTTTCAAAGCCAAGGTAACCCAGGCACACAGACACAATCAACATGCTGATGCTTATGAACTGAAGTTAGAAAAACAGGTATAGGATGTTGTTAGAGGTTAAGAGTTTGGAGTACAAAAGCAGATAAAAGTGACTGCCTATGACATGAGCCCTGAGGTGGAAGGGAAGTTATCTGCCTTCTACACCTTGCTTCGCCCATTGAGCCCCCAGGATCCCAACACATGCCTGCACAAGGCCCTGTCCTCAGATAACCCCACATTAAAGAGAAGGAATGAAACATCTGACACCCCCAGGTGATTCAGACTGAAGTGCAGAGAAATATCTCTGGCTCCAAGGGAAGATGGAGCAGATAAATCAGGGAGCAGCAGCCAAACCACCAGCAGCTGGCCACCGAGGTGGCTTTCAAGAATATATCTCTGTGTCCCAAGAAACCACCTCACATCCACAATTCCAGCAGCCAGAGTGACCAGAAGATAGCCAGCCTCTGTCCCAGAAATTGGCCTGGAAGAAGTGAGTGAAGGAGACAGTGCTGAAGGGCACTGCTAGCATGAAGAAACCACAAGGAAAGTGGGCATTTTAGAAAATAGAAGAGACAATATTGGCACTGGGAGGTCTCCTGAAAATGCTCAGAAATGAAGCTCAGTGTGATATGCAAAATATTTCTCTTCTAAGGCAGTTTAACTGGAGCAGCTTCTCAGGAAAAGAGGAAAATGTGTCCTGGGTCTCCCACATATTAAAACATGGGATTGGGCTATGCAAGGTCCTTACTTATCAAAATGTCGAATTCAAGACAATCAGAAAAAGCCAAACAGAGCCAACGTGTATTTCTGTCAAGACCTTTTCCCTCTAATTAAAAAAAAAAAAAAAAAGTAAAAAAAAAAGTAAAAAGAAGTCAGGAAGAATGGCAGGTTCAGTTGAGAGCCATCCTGGAGCCGTGGAGCCTGGAGAGCTGCCAGGCAAGCTGGCAGGAAATCAGGTGGGCTTGTGATGGAAACCTGCCCTGTGTTTCATCGGAAGTGCATTCAAACAGAGACATTTCTGCAAAACATTTTGCTTACGACAAATCGGCATTCTCTGACAAAAACCTGGGCTGGCAGAAACCTCCCAGCCCCTGCTCCCGATGGCATAATCATTCCTTACATAAAAAAAGAAAAAAAAAAAAAAAAAGAAGGAAGAGGAAAAAAACTGGGTGTGTCATAGCTAACGTGAACAGGCTACATTATATATAGTTTTGTAAGTGACTCCTTATATGGAGCAAACCTTAAAAATGAGCTCTTGAACATTTCAGTCTGATCTTCCACAAGTGCTGAAGGCTCAGCTTTGTTACCCTACCATGTACACAAACACAGAAGTAACGGTGAGTTTTGGGTGAAGATGAAGCAATTTTATTGTATCCATCAACTTTCCTTTCTGAATAGCATTTTTCAGATATTACAGGTTGTTAGTTATTAATTCCTCCTCGTTCCTACCAAGTCCATTAAATAGGAAAATATTGATAACTTCTCCCCCAAACAGAGATTCTGTAACAAGGGCGTAACTCTCTCACTTTGAAATTACTAACTTGAGCATTTAGAGAAAAGAGAGGAATGTAGAAAATATATACACAACTTGGGCTACCCGGATGATTGACAGCATTTTCCTTTTTCAAATAAAAAAAGACAAGATGAGGCATATTTCTTCTTTTATGGTTTTGAGTGATACTGGAAGCCTCTCTTGGTCTAGCATCTCTTCCAAAGGAGAGCCCAAAAGGTGTAGAAGGTCTTCATACAAACTGGAGACCTGGTCCTACATTCTCTTCATTTACCTGAGAACCAGAGCCAGATCTGGGAGGCTCTAATTCAGATAGCTGTGAAATAAATGGTAAAGTACCCTTTTAAACTAACCAGAAGTTCAAGTTAAGTGGCTGTATTTGTTTTTCGTGTACCTTTAAAGGAAACAGACATCAGCTGCAATTCAAACTTTCTTTCTTTGCCCCCCAGTTATGTGAACACAGTGCACAAGATTAAGACATTTCCAGCATGTAAATTCAATCATGTGAGAAGTCCCACTGATTTCAGGCAGTGACTTCCTATTGAGTCAGCAAAGCACTTCTGCCTGCGTGTGATTTTAAGATGACTAATCTCCCTGGCTGCGCCCGCGCTGGCGGGGAGGTGCATCGGCAGGATGTCCTGCGGCCCTGGCCCCCAGCAGACACCCTGGCTATGTCCTGCCTCTGGTTTGGGACAAGATCCGTGTGACCACAAGTTCCCACACGCTGTGCTTTCGTCCCTGTGTCCAGAGCCAGCAAGAAGTGCACTGTGCTTTGTCAGAGCCTGCAGCTGGGCTGACAGGGGGATGCTCGAGGGGGGCATGGCTGCTGCTGCATGGCCAAAAGCCCAGCTTCGTGCTCAGTCTTACCCACATGCTGAAACCCTTTGGTAATTTGGAGCGGTTCTGTATCAGCCCTGGCTAGAAGGAGACTTTCACAACTTCTCTAATGAACCTCTCACAGTCTTTCAATAATGCAGCTATTTATAGGCTAGGTCTATACTGAACAGATCACAGAAGCTGCACAAAAGCTCACAGTGTTTCAACAATGAAGCTGCAGAGAAACATCAGAGCAGACTGAAATCACTCGGTATGGTTACATACAATCAAATATAATCTATGTTTTGCACGATTAGACACTGCTTAACTGAAAAATTAATGGCATTTTAACACATTTAGATAATTTTCTTAGAAGTGAGAGCTGTTTTTGGGAAGTACAAGAATTTTCAAGTCTTAGACTTAGGGCTAAACCCTGGTTTTGCTCAGAACATCAAATTTTAGGTGTGGCATCACTGAAATTTAACAGAATACCCCCAAGTACTCAGAGCAGAAATTGAACATTGTCAGAAATCATCACCAACCATGTCATTTTTCTCTTTCAAATTACTCCTTTTAGGCTTTAGCAAATATCCCAGGTCTTGCAGCCCTAGCATGTATCATGAACTGAAAATATTAATAAAAACTGTTCAACCAATAAGAAAGCATTGCTGCTGTTCTTTTTATCACCCAAGCCCATTTAATCTTAAATGTTTCTGAGATGTGCAAGACGAAGGTAGCACAAAGCAGCAGAACTTTGTGCATACGGCTCACCTGAATCTTTCTTAGAAAAAATCAGGGATAGAATTTTACTACTTTGACCTTCCTGGACTTGTGTTTCTCTGACACTTGTTCATGAAGTCCCAGTAAACAGCAGATTTACACAAACATGCTTTGCTTATGAATGTTATAAATTTTTTCCTGAATTTTAAGGGAGAATTGAGATTCGATGCAGGTGTTGGAGTAAGCACTGCAGGCCTTTGGCTTTCACTACTGTGGTCAGAAGACAGTTTAGTGACACCCTCTAGCATGGAGACTCCCAGCTCTTGCTACCTTCTGTGAGCTAAGGTTTTATCTCTCTAAAAGGAGCAGGGATTTCCTCTGGGGATTAGGAGGAGATAAAAACCCAAGACAGAGCTACTATCTCATTACATTACAAAGCACAAATGGATGAAAAAGACAGTCAGTGATTGTCTTTCCTTTTTTCTTTTGGCAATTGATTCCTCTTTAGTGGCTCTGAAGAGAAATAAGATCCCTCTTTTTTACCCAGGTTTGTAAGTACACAGGCCATAGATGGACTTACAAACCTAACTACTACTGAGAGCTGCAGAATTCTATATTTATATGGCATTGAGACTCTCAGCATTTCTTCTCAGTCCATTCCTGCTTCTGCAAGTGCACTGAGCAGGTCCTTGCTACAGGCATGAGAAAATCATATAACCCCAGTCACCAGCAGTATCAGTACCCTCATTAATGCCAATGGGCCATCTTGAAATAGATTTTCCTGCACTGGTTTAGACTGTTGATACACCCCAAGCAGAGGAATTTCACATCCAGCCCTCCTCAGACTTTTGAAGGATGAGGTTAGGCTAGGCATGTGGATCCAAACCAAAGTTCTGTTGCAGTGGACTTGTATGAGTAGCCTAGAAATTCCCAGAGACCCCTGAACAGAACTATTAAACCATCCAACAGCAGCTCTTTTGACACATCCAGATAGTTTTTTTCCCGCCTGTTTCATTAACTTTTTCTTCTGAACTGTGGGAAAATGAAGCAAGGCAAGACAAAGACCTTGACCTGATTGTGTAGCTTCATGGCAGGAAACACATTAGCGAAAAAGACAATCTTTCTGCTTTATTTACAATTACACTGATGGTACCTTGTCTAGAACTCCTGACTGTCTTAAAAAGAAACAATTTAGAAAGGCTGACACATTTTGTCTCATGTAAGGTACCAGTGCTCACCAGTAAAATTTGACAATATCAATAAACAAAGATTTTCATATTATTAAGATGTTCAATTGTATATACAATATTAAGTTATAAATATGCTCTATGAGAGAAAATAAAAGCAGCTTATCACTCACTGACTACTTTAGAAACTCTTTTTTTCTGCTGGATTTAAAATTTCTGGTGAAATTGGTGAGGAGTGCACTCAGCACATCCTGTTAGCTGAGTCAATTGAAATTGCACCTGTTCTTGGATGCAAGTCCTAACAAATGCAACCCATATGCATTGTAAAGAAAAGGACTTGTATGCACTTTTTCCAATTAACATCTGCCTTTTGGCAAGTCATTAACCTATTTTCTCACAAAGAAACAGCTTCAATTGTATTATGCATCCGAAGCGTGCAAAAGTCCCTGAGGGGGTGCTCTGACAAAAACATACTGTTCCTGGATCCAATGTGAACATACATATTCATTAATTGTTTGGGGCAATGAGTACAGAATTTCTGATTTTTACAAGACTTACAAGGTAAACAGGTTACATAAAGCAATGGCCCTGGAAATAGCCACATCCTGGCCACTGTTGCTCAGTAGAAAAATCAAGAGTGATTTTGTGCTGTGATATGGCAATTAAAATAATTCAGCAACACTGTAAAAAAACTTCTAGGAAGAAAAAAGAACATTGTTTACCCTAAAAATAGTCTTGCATATTTATTTATCTAAAGAGACATAAATAAAAATGGTAAGTAGTATTTTTCAAATCCCTCATTCTATACGGATCTGTTCAGGACATCCCAAAATAGCAATGAGAACCTATTTTACCAATATTTTTCCAGCTAAAAGATTAATATTATCACAATTTAAAACTACAAATTTAGATTCCTGACCATGAAGATGACAATGAAAAAACTAATTATTTTCTTACATGTGTAAAAGCAAGAAACAATAATCCCCCAAAGACAAGGGAATTGTTCAGAGGCATTCACCTCTGGGAACTGATTTTCCAAAGTTATAAAAAATATATTAATATCAAAAAGTGAATGCTGAAGTAACAATTGGTAGCATTTCTTTCCATTAGGAAGAGCATTTTTAGTTTGAAACGTCTGCTGAAGTACGTTGCAACGAGCTGCTGAGCTGCTGCACAGCACTCCGACACTTCAGGAATTTGAAGTTGGGTTTCTCCAGAGACAGTCTCCCAGCAACAACCATTGCTGCCACCACCTTCTCTCTCTCGACACACAAACCTTGGGGATCTACTACACGTCATTCTTTTTAATAAGTCATTGAGCCATTTTTGCAGTAGCAGGCCTGAAAGCTGGAAGCAGTCTTTCTCCAGCAGGGGGGCCTATTTATATTTAGTATCAGAGGGATAATTTAGCCTGAGGGAAACTATACTGCATCAGGTGCATTGTTCAGCTTGTTTAGAACAAGTTTGGTCTATCAGTACTTCAATGCAGTCTCCAATACAAATATAATTCTCATAATTTAAAGATCCATGCAATTATTTTTTTTTTACATAGTGCAAAAGCACAACTAAGACTAAACAGCAGTCATTTTCCTCTAGTTTTATAATTCAAATTAGTCAAGTCACCAGTTACTTGACAGAGTACAAACCCTAGAGTAAATGCTTCTGAGAGTTTTACAGCCTTGGCAGGTGCTTTTAAAGGAAGTATTTCTGCTGCAAAACTTTATTAGACATTAAATGGATGAAGAGAATAAGATAAGTAGCCCATATCAACGCTTTTAGAAAAGAAACATCATGTTAGATGGTTGTGGCTGTGTTTTAGGAAAGCCATCACAGCTTGAGGAAAATACATCCATCCTGTTTTCAACCATGACCAGACATCCTCCCAAGTGTCATCATGTTGAGTTTCGCTATCAACAGACCACCTGACAGAATGACAATAACATGTCTTAATTTGGGAATGTTATGTTGGTTCACCAGATGCACAAACAACAGAGGAATAAACTGGATTAAGTAGTAAATGCTCCAGATAATAGGTACTGAAAAGGTAGAGGGATTAGTGACAGGAGCTAAGGCAGAAGGGAAAATTTCAGCAGAGATTTTATTTAAAAATATGGAAGTAAAAGAAATATCCAAATCTTAATGATACATAATCCTGAAAAAAAATTAAAAGAAAAATCTGCAGATTTAAGACATATACATATATATATAGTCCACCAAGAGAAAGCAAGAAATAAGCAAAAATTTTAATAGCTATATGGTTTTGTGTCTTCTAATGGAGACAAGGAAAGGCAAAAACCACAAGAGCATTTGCAAATTCATAAAGTGAAGTACATTTCATCCAAAAGACAGCATTTATATAACTTTGTGTTACATTGTAGTATAAACAATTGCATAATCAAAGGTCAGGCTGGAATACATACGACCATTCTTTGACAAAAAAATCTGTGGTTAGGATGCTGCCCTAGAAACAATTGCATCCAAAAATTTTATAAGAGACTGATTCTTTGCCATAACCAGTAGAGCTCAAGACTGAGCTGCAAATATGGAGTATCTACTCGTAAAAATCAGAGTTAACTGGAAGTGTTAATCAGAGTTAACAAGGAAGTGAGGTGATGTTTGGCTATCTGAAGATGGTTGCTGCGAGAGAAAATAAGTTACACAAGAAAAATTGACAGCACATTTCTGTGGCCTGAGCTCCAGTCATATTTACACAGTGAGCTTGCCTACTAGAGTTGAACTCTGCTGATGGTAATGAGGTTCAGCCTGGGAAATGGGCTTTATCTATATACAGTCAGTTGCAGAATTGGATTAAAGTGCTTCCCCATTTCAAGTGTCCTATTTTTCAGCGTACACGTAAACTTACAGAAACGCATGATTACCTAGTTTTGACTGTGGATTTACAACAGGTCTTCTGCAATTGCCATTAAAAAAATTACAAAGAAAATAAATATTTTCCATTAAAAATAAGACCCAAAATCACCTTTCTAAGAATAGCATTTATTAAAAATAAAACCCAAATCATCATACACTGCAAAGTTTTTCCTGACTTATGTCTTCATTCACAATGCATTACTTGATCAGGTACATTCACAGCATGCAAAGCTTGAGCACACGTGGACATTCTTATAGGATAAGAATCTTTTGTATTTATGACCTAGATTTTGCATATGTTTGTGTTCGGTTCAAATATATTCTTCAGAAGTATAAAGCTGATTTTTGTTTTTGAAAATATGAAAAGTGAATTTTGATGAGGGTAAGATCAGCAGAAGTGTTCAAGTGCATCAAAACTCGTGTTTTGCAGCTGGATTCACACAGATGCAATTATAGCTTCAAAGTTTAAGTGACTTAATTTCTGCATTTGTAGCTAAAAGTTTTCACACTACATCTTCTTGCAATCATTACTAAAATGTTTAAAAGATATAGAATGGCACACTACTTTTTGGTAAAACACTTGAGAATATGTAAGGGACAAAGAACACCTCTGGCATTTCGTATTATGTCTTAATTTAGGTGTTTAAGTAATGTTGTCTTAGCACAAAGAACATTGATTTCACAATCATTGAGTTTAAAAATCTGCACAGTGGTAACCTGCACAAAAACAGCTATCCATCTAAAAATACGTAGTTAGCGGCTTAGTTATATTCAAAGATCTTGTTAGGTTGAAATAAGAGTTCTGGAATGTTCAATGGAAATTATTTAGAAAGTACTAGTTTTGAGTGGGTTACACTTCATTGAATAAATAACCAGAATATCTGCTTACTAACAATGTTTGAATTTTTTTTTAAAATTTCTTCCATTTTTATTACTTTGATTTGATGTTTCCACTTATAGCAAAATCCAGTGAAGAAACATTCCTTGTGATTTTATGAAAGATACTCATCAACATAGTTCATTTTTGTATTTTATTAGTTCTGATTTTCCTTAAGTAACATTTTTTGCTGATCTTTTATGCATTCTTTCAATTTATCTTCTGTACAAGTAAGACGTTGTTCCAGGATTGAAATGGTCTGCATGAAGAAGAGAATAATTTCAGTTGGGTTTATATTATTCACACAGTATTATAAAAGTGTACAACATAGGAAAAGTAATTTTAACTCCACAGGAAAAAATACTATAAGATGGCTTCTCCTTAGCTATTCCACTATTTATAACTGTATTTAAAAATTATGGCTTTGCCTCCATGGAGATTGTCTAAGGGCTTTTGTTTTCACAAAACATTTTCACTGAGAAATACATGTATAATGTAAAGTACTCTGAAATACTATGTGAAAGTTGCATCCATATTCCAATAGAAAAACAGCCATCACTGTGACCAAAAATGATATCTTTCAAAAAACTAAAAGAAACTTTTAAGGCATCTCCAAGAAAATGAAGTGAGAAAAAAATATATTATTAAAAGGCATTTATTCTCCATGATATTATCTTCAGCAGAAGTAGTAGATTTTTGAATCCAGGCTGGCAGTTTCTTTTACAGCTTACTACAAAAATAATTACCAACGCATGACTTGACTCCATACTTCCAAAAACTGTTTCTTCCTACTTAACATATATATTGCAAAAGAACACAGAAGAAAACCCCTTAGCTGCATCATTTTGAAGTGATTTAATGTCAATATATTACAGACTACAAAGAAGTATCTGAAAACATAAGCTAAATCTGGATTAAAAAGATGCATTGAGCATTTGCAAACAAGTGACAGAGCCACTGACTGAGACCAAGTATTTGTGCAGTTTCATTGGCACAAAGACTTACTGCACTGCTTGGATTCCTACCTAAGCCAACACCTCACACACTAAGTTGGGAAAGGGATTTAATGGTACATTGCCAATTTGCTTTGTTCATCCCCTGCTAGTGCATGACTGCTCTAGCTGAAATGTCCGCTAAACAACAGGCTTCTGACAAAACTACCCAGATTGCACTACTGAAAAACAGCAATTCTCTCCAGCCAGAGTTAAAATACAGCAACAATCTTATGATTAGGTACCAGGAAGCTTTCACTTTGGCAAACACAATACCTACAATCAATATGTTCTGAAAGGAAAACCCAAAACAGTCACTTGACTACACAGCTATTCAGAATAACCCCATAGTCTTTAATGTTCTGATTTATGAACATGACTCCAGGCTACTGTTGCCCTTTGACAGCACTGTCATTTTGCATTGCAAGTGTCACCTGTTATTGCATACTTACTAGAGTTAACATCTCCAGCTGCCCCACAATGTGGTCCAAAGCACAGTCCACGGAGGAGGAGATGCCTCTGTGCTGTCCCACACTAAGCACAGCTGACCCACTCTCATTCTCTGCCTTCCTTTTTGAACTTCTTGCTGAGGAAGCAGAGGGACGCGGCAGTTCTTCACTTTTGTCAACACCCTTGAATACAGAAACACATTTGAAGATTCAGCTGCCTTTGTCTTCACTTAAGTGGAACCACGTCATAAGATAAACAGGACAGCCAAAAGTCAGACTTTTTTAATTAAAAAAAAATTTAAAAATCTACACCTAGATATATATATACATACACACAAAGACCACAAGGACCCTCAGATTTGCTTTTTGTACCAGGTCCAATTCACAACACTTCAATTTGTTCTGACCTAAGAGAGAATTTGAGCTGTGATGGATGAGGCAATAAGGGAAACCGTAGCAGTCTTTAGGTACATGTTTCAGGTACATATCATTGAAGAGCTATGTGCTGTACCACTAGGGCTTGAATTAAAACTTGAATAAATACAATTAATGAGGGACACTTTCTTCAAAAAGATAGCTCTGGTTGACAAAGAAATTCACTCAGAGTAGCCATACAGATGAAAAATCATTATGCGACTAGACAACCACAAGCGCTTCTTTCAACTTCATGGTATGAAACCTTTGTTTAGTATGAACTAACCTCTTACTTCAGCTTTAAAAGAAAGTAGTTTTCAGTTGCTTGTTCAGTGATGGTACTTCTTGAGAAATTGATTCCTTCAGAAAATGGGAGAAGGAAACAACAGAGAAGATCCACACAATGCAACATTGAGAGAAAAAACTTTGATGTGTAAACTTTGCTTCAGGCAAAGTGAGAGAGCATGATCTTCCCCACCAATTTGGTTTTGTCAGTGCCTTGAAGTTCTTAATGGTATTTTTGAGTCAGGAAAGGTTAAATCATCACTAATTCATTAGAAAGTCCTTCACAATAACTTTACCTGAATAATCAATGATTTATTGAGATTCCTTTGAAAACTTCTTATATCTTCAGACACCTTTAGTTTACTTATACACTAAAATAAGTTGTGGTAGTTAAGTTTTACTATTTATAATTACATTTGATATATCTACATTTACAAAATAAACCTTTATAATGGTTCCAATTAAACTATTTCTGGGGAATTTATTGACAGCCCATGAAAATATCCATTAGCTATGAAAAGGGGAAATTTTAGTCTCACCTTATGCATTTAAAATACACAATATTTATAATGTGCCCAAAATATATTTATGTTGTAAGGCTGAACAGATTTTCAAAATAGAGGGTATTAAAATCATTGTCAAACACTAACAAAAATAAAAATCTCCTAAGTATCTAAAATACTCTCGCAGAATGTAAATTGCTAGGCAGAATTATTAGCAGACTTTTACAAGATCACCTAAGTATGTTGATGAGTTTCTGTCAAGAATGAATTACATGTTGTTGACCCTGCCTTTAAATGACATAGAATCAGAGACTGATGGATTAAATAATGCCATGATGACAATGTAACTATTTTAAATTTAAGTAATACTAAATCATATCAATACTATTGGGAACTTATACTGCTGCATTATCCACAATAACATTCCTGTTATTCAATGCCATCCTGCACAGTCCTGTGTGGTGGGAAACAGCTGAAAGCAGAGACTGTGGTGAGGTAAGAGAGCAAAAAAGAAAGTCTTACAAGCCTCTCCGGGTAAAAGTTCCATTGGGCAGTTACATTCTGCAAGAACAGCTCTCAAGCCCCCCAGGCAAGAACCCATGAAGTGCAGAGCATGATGTTAGTAGAGACAGGGGCACATACCCAGGCATGCACTTCAGACCTCAACTGACAATGCTACGAAGCCAGAGGGAACCCTTCTCAAGGTTTGATAATACCGTGGTATTCACTGACATCACTTCCACTGATTTCTTTTATCATAGCATTGTCAGTTAAGGTCTGAAGTAAGAGAGATTATTTCAACCCAAGGAGGAAAGCTATCAATTCAGTAAAGAGAACAAATGCTAAGCTACTAAAAGTCTCACCACTTTTTTCCTACAACAAAATTGATCCAAACTTCAATATACCAGACAAATAGACCTGAAAGAATGTTTTGTATTTCAGTAAACTGCCACCAGCATTGCACATCAGACTAATGGAAAATATAATTTTATATTTTATAATTTACTTATAATGTACTGGGTTAAGCAGGAAACTGAGATTTTTCTGTTACATCTTCAAAGACTTAGAAGCACAATAAAACATATAAGCATTTACAGAAGTAAGGCAAAGACCTTGATGTTTGTCAAAACTTAAACAAGATAAGCAAATAACTGAGCTTTCAAAATTTATAAGAGAAATGAAAAAAGACTATTTCAAATTTTCAACTTATCTAACTTGTGTCCAAAATGGTTATTTTTATCATATTCTGGAAATTTGTAGAGGCTTTTTTAAACACTGTCAGACATCAAGTATGTTGGTATAATTTCAAAGTTATCAGCTTTATATTTTAACCTTTCCTAATACCTAACTTTACAATCTCCTCCAGCTCAGCAAAAGGTCCAAAATGGCTTAAATCTAACATAACACTCAAATGCCAAAACCTTGCTGTAAAGGAATGACACTAGTCTCAAAAGATTTCCTTTACTTTTGGGTACCAGCTAGTTCATGTCCAATAATTTTATTCAGTACAACATTTCATTTTAAATGAAGTTCCTTTTAAAGAAAGTCTTTTTACTCAAAGTCTATTTCAAATGAAAAGTTTCAAGAATTAAATGTTGTCTTTCCTTCAAATTAGCCCCGTTCTAAAGTACTTGAAATGCTACCAATTCATAAACAACAATTCTGTCTGTCACCAGCAATGTAGTAAAAATGTCTCATATATATAAAAAAAAACCCCCAACTATTTGGAGATTCATCAGAGCTATAGCTTATTTTAAGAGAATAAATTTTAATATAGCAATCAATTTAAGATTGTTACTTCTGAGCAAAGCAAAGAAGAAAATGAAAATGTGTACAGTGTTTCCATTCACAGACCATTAGTAATAGCATAAACTCACATTTGAGCAACTTCATGCAAGTTACAAATAAGGAGGAGAAGGAAGAGATTTAATTAATCAATAGGAAGTTATTACCATGACATTACCAGCGGATGTTCAGCATAAAATTAAATTTAGCTTATAAAATGATGTCACAAACAGCAAACCATAATTGCTCATCTTTGTTTTCTGTCAAGCAAAATAGCCAAAACGCTGTGGGTGGTACTTGATCAATTTGTGAAAAATCCTTACACATAACCTTATCACCTCTGCCTGTTCCCAAACATTTTCCCATGAAACATTCACACAGCACATAGACAAAAACACTGCATCCCAGTCTCCCTTTGCTTCATAACTGTTAAGAATAGAATCTGAGTAAAATGCACCCATATATAAGGATGCCTCAGCAGTTTTATTTATAGAAATGAAGCAAAAAAAATCCCTCAAGGGAAATAAGAAAAAAAGAAAAGATACAAGTCTCTCTCACACAATTGCCTATCAACAGGCTTGAATCCTCTATGAGCTCCAAATCTGGAAACTACAGACCAGAGTTTCTAAAAGCATATCTTAGAGATCTTATAATTAAGATGGGCTTATAAAAAAGTAACATTGGTAAGCTTCCTAATGAATCACAAAAATTGGCATGGTCTGCTTTTTACAATTAAACCTTTGAATTTCGAACACATGGTGCATTTGCCTACTAATAGTAAAATATTTCTGATACTGTGATTAAAACAACTACAAATAATTAGTCATTAGTAGGGCATTAAGCTCAAACAGATCAAAGAGCAAAGGCATAACAGAGTAGTGTCCCACCTTACCAGATGTTCAATTTCTGTGTCTTTTGGTTATTTGAAATCATGGGAAATTTTTGGGAGAAACAGTACTACCACTATCACTACTTTTTCCTCATCTTGTGAACCTACCCTCATATAAAAACGGTTCACTGTGGAAATGCTAAATTTAACCATTCAAGAGTTGGTTTTTTGGGGATTTTTTTGTTTTGTTTTTTGGGTTTTCTCGGTGGCTTTTTTTTTAACTTTTTTGGGGTTTTTTGTTCTTGTTATTGTTGGTTTTTTTTGGGGGTTGGGTTTTTTGTAGGATATAATTACTCACAGATCTCTTCTACTGCTTTGAAATTATTTTTTTCAGTCAATGAGTGATCCACATAAAACAGCTCTCTGATCAATTAGTCGAACACCGAGTATGTTAAACCACAATCTGTTTTATCAGCTCCTACTGAAGAAAACTTCCCTGTAGTTTCAGCTGATGACAGCACTCTTCATTTCCTCTTGCATGCACATGAATCAGCCCAGCAACAACTTGCCATGTGCCAACTGTGGCTTGCTGCCCCATGTCATCTGATGAGGTATCTCTGGAATCATTTATTAGCAAATTTTAATGAAGTTGTGCATTCAAGCAGTAAAACACAGATAAAGTATGTGGTGCATCCAGAGCAAAGTTCTATGAAGCATTTCTAGCTTGAGCAGTCCACTTTCAGAACTTGTAACACAGGCTCTCACACTTCAGTCAAAGTCTTTTACGTCATCTTACACTGAATCAGAGTCTTCTCCAGCTTTTAAAAAAATGCCTAAGCTGAAATAAAAAATTTAAAGTGCACTTCACAGAAGTGCATCACATCCAGTCTGACATGGAAACACCTTAAGGATCACTGAAGGTAGCACACCCTTCAGTTTAGAGCCTGATCATGAGCAGTGGTACCAGCTTACAAACTCACAGCCAATAAAACAGGCCAAACTATCAGACTGCATTCTTCAGTAAAACAGGCACTTCCACCTTAGATGGAAGAGCATAACACTAAGTCTTGAAAATAGCAAATTCAGCCTGAAGCTAACTGAGTTTATAGAGGCCAGAAGGCCAGTACAAAGCAATGAAAACTCATAGCTTACTTTGGTGGAGTTTTTTATTTAATTATCTGTACAACATTACTGAAATCCTGATCACTTACAGCTATGGTCCGATTAATCAGATTTTTTATTTCTATCAGGATGACAGGTATATTGAATTTAGCATTCCTGTGACAGCATGAAATAATAAACTCCCCTGTCCATAGGCACATCTCAAGATATCCTGAAAGTTCTAGGCAAAGAAATTGCATCACAATTTACAAGCAACCTTTCACACACATAATGAGGAACTGACAACATAGTTTTCTTATGTGATCTTTTTCCCAGAGTGCTGCTTCTGGTTTGAGAAAACCCTGTAAAACAGTACATCCAATGGACTCAGTATTTTATGATTCTACGTATACAGAATCTAGTAGAGAACAAAATATTTTCTCCGTATATTCTATCCATTCAAGAAAGCATTGAAAATGAACATACAATAACCTTTGTTTTCTCAAAAAAAAATTTAAAAATTATTTCTATTTTCCTAATAAAAACCTCTTAGAAGTCCGCAAATATTTAATGCATCCAGTTAGAAATAAATAAATACTCCTGAAATACTCAGATCATCATTATTAAACTTTACTTAAAACCAGGTGATTTTTTTCTAATTTGCTCATTGATGGTAATTTCTAATATTAATAGTACCCTGCACAGTCTGTACCAATTTAAACTTTTGGAAAAAGCTAAGGATTTCCCCCCAAAAACAAGCAATACAGATGAAAAGTTAGGAATTGATAATTAAAAAACAACTGAATAAAAAACCCCACAAAACAACAAACAAACAAACAAATCCCCCAACAAAACAACCAAATAAAAAACCCCAAAGCATATCATAAACATCCAAAACAAACCAGGCAGAAATCACTGGAGGTTTAATTTCCAAAGGTGAGAATCCCCTGTCAGGAAGTCAATTCTAATGTAAAAGCTCAGGAAGACTATACTCAAACACTTTTATAAGCTATAAAAACACTTGCACCACAGTCACCAAAATATAAAAATGTACCCTGTAGAAGAAAGGCGAAGAAAGGTAAACAATTACCTCCAGTATATCTTCTGCAAGAAGCTTTGCAAAACTAGGGATAAATAACATGACACTATTTCCTACTATTTACAAATATGAAATAAAGTAGCCAAGTATAATTTGGGCAAATTACTTTGGACCGCTTGTGTGCACACCCAAGGGGACATCTTAGGGCTGAAATTGAAAAAAGTTTCCATGATGGTTTCTTTTTACCTCCATGGAGTCCTAATAAAAATTGTATGGCAGACTCTGCTTGAACTTCTTATCAATTCCAGGGCAGAGAAAAGCTAAAGGAGGGCAGGAGGAATACTTGCAACAGAAACTGGAAATATAATGAAATGCTTACTAGAAGGAAGTAACAATACAAAATTAATAATTCTATGTGGACAAGGCCTCCTTTCTACCACTATAAATAGAACATTCTGCTATTTTTGATATTACAAATGTTAACGAATAAAAACAAAGGTATAAAAACCCTGGGACTTTCCTAGCATGTGGGCAAACTCCCAGAACTTCAAATAGCAGATTGTGGGGGTTCACAGAGGGCATCAGGTACATGGGAGGAAGGAGGCAAGGTGTGAGTGAGAGTAGAGCATCCTCACTAGGAACATACCTAATCAGAGAAATGAAAACCATTCTTCTGGCTTGCCTGCTCATGACTCCTTTCTGTCCTCTTTCCCCTACCTAAAAAAACTGAATTAAAGCCTTTAGACCAATACCTAGCTAGAAGTCTAACTGAACTTTACAAAGAAACAATACCTGGTAGCAGGGACTTTGTTGTACAGAGTCTTAAATTATATATAAAGGACAGCACTTCTCTATCTCATTCAAAGTCACCTAGTATATCCATATTCAACATGAATTAACAATGAAAAGAGGTGGATCAACAAACCCAGAGAAATTTCTTGTTCTTGAAGGCATGTTTACTCCTGAGAAAAAAAATAAAACAAAAGAATATACTTTACAACATGCAACTGATTTCTCCTAGATAAGGCTTTCATACTTAACCTGCTGGGGCAAAAGTAATCTTGGACAACTTATACTGTATGTAAATGAGAGAACTAAAGGAACACGATTCTGTCTTAAGCCCCACTTCTAAATATGAATGAACAAAAAATTACTGAATAGACCAAACATCCAGAATAGACAGGCTCCGCCAGAACAAGAACTGAAGGCTGTGAATGTTTTCCTCAGCCCTGCAGAAAGCTGAGAAGGGCTACAGTCCCTGGGCTCCAGCCAAGGGTCTGGTGCTCCTCAAGAGCAAGAGGCTGGCACAGGGCAGAGCTGCCTGTGCTGCAGCCTCCCCCCATGCCCTGGCACTGTAGCAGGGCACCCTGCTGCAGGAGCACATGGGGGCTGTTTGCCAGCCCCTACATAACTACATACTTACATGCATATCTACAGACAATTTACTTTCAAAGTTATATGCAAAGCTAAAAGAAACTCCTTTCTACCAGCACAGCTGCATCTGTATCACTGGTTTTTGTCAGGGTAAGTGCCAGTGCTATGGTACAAATTTTTTTATTTTGCTACGTCATATCATCATATCGACATAATTTGTGTCATTACAAAACTTTGTTGCACAGACAAACCTAAATTGTTTCCTGTTAGGGGATGCTGTGGGGGCAGGATGTCCATGCAAAGATTTCACATAGAAATCTCTTCCTAGCTTTGATTTCCTTTCAGAGCAGCAGTAACCACAGGTGTCTATACCACTTGACCAGGTGGCTATTGACAATACCACGGAGTTTGTTTATTCCATAAAAGCAAGTGTCAAATCTCCTCTAATACAAATTACTTACAGGAAAATATCAAAGAGTTAAAAGCATTTTAAATTAAGTTAGCATAGCAGAGTCCAAAGTTAAATCCAACAGGGCCAGTACAACTGCTTGAACACTTTGCCAAAGAAACAGATACTACTATCTGCAAAAGAAAAAAACAAGTCCAGTATTTCATAGTTCGGAACTGAAATCCTCTGACCATAGCCATGAAAAATATATTTTACTATGTAATAGAAGAAATATGGTTCTTCAGCATTTTAGTAAGGTTTTTGTTAATGAAATGCTAGACCTATAGTGGATGGTGAAGGTTTCAAAAGAACTTCAAACATTTTAACAATAGTGCCACAAAAATACTCCCATAAGGATAAAATGAAGCTTCAAAATTTTGATTGAAAAGTTAAATTTATGTGCTTTTATTAGATTTCACAAAATACCTGGAGAAAGTAGCAAAAGTCCATTCTGAGCTATTTCAGTGTTCAGCATTAGTAAATATTCAGAAGGCTTGGATAAGCTGTCCCATTTGTCAGGGTAAAAATAATATTCAGTCCTGTTTTGTTCAGAGGTGGGATTGTAAAAAAATTCTTTGTTAGCACCAGAACAACTTTGCGCTTAAGTCACCTGAGGTTTACAATTTACTGTGATAGAATGAGATGAGGGAACAACAGAAACTGAGAAATTTGAAAATTACATAGAAATATCCAAGAAATGTTAACTTTGGAGTGGTCTGACAGGCCTGTTTCACTCTTGAAAAATAATTTCTGTAACTCGAGGATTATTTGTACTTTAAAAGTATCAGAAACAAAAGAAGCCCCAGCAACAGCCTATTTATTAGCTAGAGATGCTAAAGCATTATGCATATTTTTATGTGTTTAATGGGATATTTTTATCTTCCATTTCAGAAGCTAATCAATATTGTAATTGTATTTCTGGCAAAATACTTTCTACTCCAACCACAGCAAAAAAGACTATTGGTTTGGGAATAACTTCACAAGTCAGATAATGATACTGATTTTTAATATATCCTGCAATAATGGAGAAAATAGCAGGAGTGTGGGGAAGCTGAAATTCCATCAGTAATCACAAAGGATAAACAGGAGAATTGTGTGGTCACAGGTCACAGTCAGCATGAGAACTGCGTCAGGAAAATGCCAAAAAATCAACTAAAAAGTTGACCTAGGACATATAGAGCAAATATTTAAGGCTTAACGTCAATACAGTTTGAGGAGACAAAAAAAAAATAGTTTTTCAAACTGAAGACCTCTCAAATTAAATTTTTAGTCAAACTGTTACTGATAAAATCATCCTTTTTTTTATACCCATAATATGCATGCTACAATTTTATTGATGCATTTTAGGTCATTATGCATCATGAACTCAATTATCTTGCTAGTGTTTCTTCAAAAACTGTTAAACCAGAAAGATGCTGCAGAATTATACTGGTTTTAGTGACTCCATTGAAATCTGCTCTTGTTTTAGTCCCATAAAAACCATAAACATTTATCTGGAAAATCAAGTTTACAGGTGACAAAAAAGGCATCCTGTAAACTACTAAAAGAGTCTGGGTGACTTGGCATTCTGATTTCAATCAACTGTCAAAATGCAACTTTATGTACACATGCAAGGCATCAGAGAAGAATACACTACAGAGTAATACACCACAGAAATCAGAGGTGTTGAAAAGATCTACAATGACACATAGCTGGACAAAATTATAAACATTTATGATAAGGTTACTGAGTGAAGAATTACAGTATCTTACATGCAACTAACTGAAACTGCTAAGAAAATAGTATTGTACTATTTCAATACACTGGAAAAATTTGGAAGTATGGACATGGAATTCCTTTCCCAAGAGACATAAGGAAGAGAGAAATATCTTGGAAGAATAACTTTTTCAGTGACGAACACTTGATACTGGTTAATCTAAGAACAGCTTAAGGATCAAGCAATTCTTTTAAATCCCTGTTGCAAGTAAGGAGTCTTCCTTTACAATAAAAGTACTGCAGTATTTAACTCAGAGTTGCATTGCAATGCCTTCACTTCAGGATCTAACATGCAGAGCGGAACTCACACTTCAGTGTACAGGAAATATTTATGCAGTAAGAACATGCCAGAGGACAGCATCTCTCCCCTCCCTACCTCCCTCCTTCAACCAACCCAAACTGCTACAACCAGACTACCATATGTCAGGGGATACAGAGAAAAAAAAAAAAAAAGCCCAAACTAAACCAACCAACTCTTCAGAGCAGTAATGCCACATACCTCCACTGATGGTGTCACCCACAGAGCTACTCATTTTTTTCCCCCAAATATTTTTTGTTGCAAAATGCAACAGAATCCAGTGTTCCTCTTCCAGAATCACTAACCATTGACTGTTTCTCACTTGCTTCCCTCTGATTTCATATACTCTCAGCTTTTACTTTAAAATGCTTCAAATTCAAGCAATAAGGATGGAGCTGCCTCCATTCAGTTTCAGTTACCTGCTGTTTACATTACAGCCATGCAGACAGAAAAAATCTGAATCCTCTCAGGCTGAAAAAAAAATAATTGAATCCAACATATGTACTTCCTGAACAAAAGGAAACCATTATTATCACCTCCTTTCCTCCTACTTTTTTCCATTACAACTTAAGAAAGATATTCAGCTGTTGCATGCTTGTAACCCACCTGTTTGTATTACAGCACAATCAAGCTGGATACATGGCCCCACAGACATCAGTCAATACAGTTAGGTTACAGCCAGCTCTGATCTACTCCTTCATCTCTAAATAATTTTTTCTTATTATTTCTGTTGTGCTCCTATTAGTGTTTGGACAGCTGAACAGATCAGGGAATTGACATGGATGAAATTAACCAGATAAAAACAGCCGTTAAGTTGAAATGACTGTGAAATCATCCTTTAGCATTGTTCTACCTAATTTCTAACCCCCACATTGTTTTGGCGGAAGATACAAGCCAAGATGTTTTTCTTCATCATACACCTATCTGCTGAAGAAAAACTTTTTTCCTTAGTTGCTGAATTTTATTTGAAAAGTCTCACTTTTCCAGTCTTGTTTTAAGCAACCTATGTAATCTTTGGATGTGACTCAGTGTTTCCATTATCTCACATTAAGCAAGTAACTACATCTCTTACTGCAAACTCTACAGCAATGCAGCATGGCTTCAAGGAGAGATGTGTTGTATTGGAACAACTAATATATTTGGAAAACACTCAAACAAGCTCTTAGGCAGAAAGCATCCTCTGGGTTTAGATATCACTCTAAGTGATAAATAGAATTTGCTAGCACTTGTTTAAGCACTGTCATCTAGGAAAAAATAAAATATTGAAGAAGTATTTAGGTGTTTGCTTTTATAACAAACTTGCTTTAACAAATTTGAATAACATATGGGTTTTATATATAAATAAATTTCATTCAAGTATATATAAAAATAAATTCTATATAAATTTCAGTCAAGTTCAGTCATAATATATATAAATTTCAGTCAAGTTTCTACCACACAGTTGCAAGCATGCTGTGCTAAACTTCTACTCCAGTTGTATTTAAGAACAAAGAGTAATTCAAGGGCAGCATTTTAGCTTTACAATCTTGTTTTCTGACATACTAGATCTGTAGCTCAGCTTTTTTATGCAACTTAAAATCTTGCAGCCTTCTCTAAGAGACACACATTATGAGCTAAACTTTGCATTCCCTTGCTTTTTAGCACCACAAAATGTGCAATCTCAGAATTATTAAAGTCTTGTGAATACTAAGTTGAAAACTTTATTTGTACTACTGTATTAAAAAAGTTAAACTAGGTGCTTACAGGGTAACAGAAGCACTGAATGATAACTTCATTAACTTCCATTAAGCGAAATGACTCACAAATGGCATTTAGATCAGTAGTAAATCATCATCTAGGTCAGCAGGAAGCTCATTACAGACTGACAATTCAAGTGACAGAAACACTTTTCTGCAAGTGCTATAGTAGTAATTTCCTGTGTGAAAGGCTTGCTGCTGTTCCTGCATTCCTCAGGGGACACTTCTTCTCAGAGGATGTTACTCTTCCCCAGGAAGAGGAAGGAACCAGTTGTTATTGGATGTGTGGGCTGATAGCTGTCGGGCATTTTCTGCATGCCGCAGAATCAGCTGTGAGAACTGTGAATACAGCTTAGATTTCCAGTCAAAGCAGAGGAAAACACTGCTTGAGCAGACAAGGTCGGAGCGTACATGTACAGTATCTCAGGAAACAGAGAGAAATAATACCTGGAACTTCCATGCCTCCAGTTTCCAGAAATGTGCTAATGTGCTAAAGGAACAATATACACACATGGATCAACTTGAAAAACATTCCTGAAACACAGCTGCCCTGAGAAAGGTCCTACAAAAAGTAAAATTTTGCCAGTTTTAAAAGGCTTGTCTTCTTACAAAATATTTGTGTATGTGTGCACATGTACAATTTTTTTCTGTTAGGTCCCTCTCCTAGGCTTCCTGTTCTATAGGAACTCAAGCTCCCTCCATATGTGTCGAGACACTATTACAGGGTGGGTCACCAGTAGCTACTCCATGCCTATTCCAGTATCACATCCGCTGGCTTCTTCTTAAGTGATAGCACTAATATGTTTCCTTATTCTAACTGCTTATTTCCAAATTTCATTAAAAAAAAAAAATCCACCAAGTACTTGATTATAAAATTATGAAGACAGAACAGTGACAGACAAATAAACAGTACAATCTCATAAAGCACATTTCCTCAGGAAAGCAGGCTAAAAATAGCATAAGAAATACTATATTCTTGCACTCTCTAGTGCCCAAATTCAGAACTCAGTCTCTGATAAAAACCTGACTTTCTCTCCAGCTCCAGTTCACTCAGAGAATATTATCAAGACCATTAAGGAACATCAGCACATGTATTATTACTTAATTATGTAGAGACATAACATACTTCCTGTTCTCTCTCTGTAAACGAGCAGTTACATGCTGTGTTAGAATAGCATCACCGCAAAATGTGAGGACCACTTGCATCATATTCCTCTTTTATGACATGCATTGGGTTCACCTTCAAGCATTTGATCCTTAAGCTCTATTTGTTGCTAGTGGTATCAAAGCATACTAGTTTTAAGATTATGTACACAAATCTTTTTAAACATGCCTAGACATCTATAGCAGCTCAAAATGCAAGCTTAGAAATTCACTGTTCAATATGCAAAACACTTCATCTTTTCTGCACTTGTGATGAGTCATTTTGCTCATATACACCATACTTCTTTAGAAGGCTCTTAGCTGGGCAACAGAAAAAGCAGTCTGTACTGTTTCATGCTTGTTCCAGATGGATTAGGAGTAGCCTTTGGGGGGAATGGGAGACATTCCTTCTCTGAGAGCAGCTGAACATGCTTAGCTGCAGAGTTTTGGGGAGAAGGCAGCCTATCCTCTTGTACCAGCCCCACACATTCTACCTGTCTAGCATGCAAAGAGTAAAAAGGTCTGTCTAAAGTGTACTATAAGCCAAGATAGCACTTAAAATTGTCTGTCTAAAACCAAGATTGGACAGAGAGGGGGATTCATTTGCAAAGACACAAAAGCACAATACTTACTTTTATTCTGCTGCACTGAACACTTCAGACTTCCTCCATTTACAGTTCTTATTCAATATTTGTATAAGACTTAGCATGAGCCATTTAGAGCCTGCTTGAGAGTTTTTTGGTATGGTCATCTATGAAAAAGGTGCAGACAGCTTTACCTCCAAACTTTGGAGACACAGGATCTCTTCACACTATTTCCTAATTTAATTCTGTTTGTCATTGGGAGTTCAAGGAGTTGACAATTCAAATAAGCATTTACTGGTAACCAGAAGAATGGCAGTAAAAGAAAAAAAAATTCATAGCTATTCAGGGAGCGGCCTTTCTTATTTCCCTGTCTGGGAACAAAGAAGGTAAGGTGATGGAAGAGGCTGGGAACTGTCAATTCTTATCAAAGCCCTTTTACCCATGGGATCACTCCCCAGTACAGAGCTCAGTCTAATTGGCAACTGTATTTTGGACAGGGAACACAAGTGGGGCAATGATTCCAGTCTTTCTTTCAAAGGGAATACTGCTGGAACTTTTCTTTGGTAGAGAAAAATGTATGCATGCCATGTAATGATCAGAGTTTTTGTCTGAGGACATTTAGGAAAGTTGATATCATTGAATTACAGAAAGCTGTTGTGCTTTCAAGTGATCTGTAAAAAACAGCAAAGGTAACTACTCTGCACAATGAAGTGACATATGAGTTTTGTTCCACCAGCTGTTCCCTTCTGAATTGGACTTAGGCCCCAGAGGAGACGATCTATGTATAAAATAGCCATTAATTCCTTTCTTCCTTCTACTCTCCCCTTAACCTTACTGAAGACAGTTGGTGTTTATTTCCTTGTAAGGCTGAAGCTAGGAAAGGATGCAAATCAGAATAAATTTGAAGTTGCACATACGGAAAACATTAAGTGTTTTAAAAATTGGTTTTTAAGATACAATTTCTATTTTCATCCTCTCCTACTGGATTCTGGAGTTATGTTAAGGAACAAGGAAGAGACATTACTGCAAGAGCTTCTCAAAGCAAATTTCCATGAAGAAGAAGAGCTGACTAAGCCTTCATGTATGCAGAAATGGAAGAATACGTGCAAATTTTTCATTCATGATTGCTGTCTTTCCAAATACATGGGGTGGTTTTGATTGTGGAGCTTGGTTGGTTTTTTGGGGCTTTTTTTTAATTCAAAACAAAGGCAGAGAAAAGTATATTAAAAAATACCTAAATCCTGAAACACAAACCACGGAAGCAATGTGTAGAGAACAAATTAAGAGTACAGATACTTCTACTTTTTGCTTCAAGACACCTACTACAAATGCAGTACAGATAAACTTTCTATTTTAAAACTTAATATGTTCTTTTTGCTCCAAACAGACACAATCCTTATCTTTCCTTACTCAATAATTAACCCAGTCTTAACTTTGCAGGAGTTGTACTATAAATGAACAATAAGAGTGTCTTGTTTTTAGTGTTAAATGGCACTGGAAGAGAAAGAACAGCAAACGTCTCCCAGCTAGTGCAGACATTCTGACTTCCAGATTACAGTACATTGCTTTGCTTCCTCCAAATCCTGTTTACATGAGCAAGGTCAGGGGATGAAACATTAGAGAGCCTCTACAGTGATTTCCTGCTTCTGTCAGTAAAAACTACAGAGACACCATCAACTTTCCCCTGTTTCCAACAGCTTATCAGGGACCAGAGGTTATCAGTGTATTGCCTTGCAGAATTGAAAAGACCCAGCCTCTCTCATGATTAAAACTAAAATTGAAGGATGGAACAGAAAGAAATAGTCCCAAAGAAAAACAAAACTTCCAGTTTTTCCTTTTCAATAGTTCAGAAAACAAAGGCAATGTTAAGTTGCTTGACACATGGAGAAGGAGTGGGAGAGAGGCATTAATGCTTTCAGAGTCTTCAATGAAATGGAAAGGAGAAAGAAGCACCACCCCCAGCCCCCATATTTGACCCCAATTTAGTGAATATTTTCTGAGTGCAAAAGGCTAGAACACACCTAATTTCTGGTAACTGCAACATATGAGGACTCTTATCATTGAAAAAGTCAGGACATTACACAAGTACCAGTTTGTTAGGCATTCACAGCTAATTTTTACAGTGCTTTCAATAATACACATGAGAACTGAATAAATGAATCATCAAATCCAAAGTTATTTCCTAACCATAATAATACACAGGAATTCTTAATGGCTTTGTAATTGTAGTCCAAAAGAAAGCAACTTCATACTGAAGATTTCACTGAAATTTTTCCACTGACACAAGGATCATACTCCCTTCACTGAGTTTACAAAAAAATTTGCATCGGTATGAACCTTAGAAGAAAAAGGATTTTTCATTCACTATGTTCAAAACAACTGGCCTTAGTACTAAGCTAGAAAAGAAGCTGAAAAGATCAGGTGTTTATAATTCAGGCAGTTTAATAATGTAAGTGTTTTTAGCAAAATTCCTGTAAGAACATTCATATCTGCCTATCTTAGCTCAACCTCTGAAGCAAGAAAACACAACTAAATTTAAAAAAAAACCAAAAGCAGTCATTTTAAGTGTGGAAGCTGTGATGGATTGTTGGTTTTGATGAAGCAAGAAATTAAAATTCCTTGAAAAGAAGAGAAGTAGGAAGAAGAGATAATACCAGTATTTTCTTAGACAGCTACAGCTCAAAATAAATGACCTGCTAAAAAATATTTAGATACTATTTTAAATTCACAATAAAGAATCAAGAGTGTTATATTTTTAAATATTTGGTTTTGTTTTTAAAATCTTCTCTAGGCAGACTGTTGTCAAGAATAGATGATGGTGATACTTTGCTGCACCCTAATTATCTAGAGTAGTGTGTCCTCATTTGGGCTTCTTGGTCCCAGATAGACACTGACATCCTGGAGCAAGTCAAGTTGAGAGCGAACAAGATAACAAAGGGGCTGGAAAATGATATCGAGAAAAGGCAGAGAACCAGGTTTGTTCTCTGGAAAAAAAGGTACAGGGAGATCTTGCTGCTATCTCAGATATCTAATGGATAGATAGAAAGAAGACAGACACACACATATTAGAGGACCACTGTGAATTCAAGGCAGTAGATATATTGGAACATAGGATATCCTAGTTACATATTATGGAAAAAAAATATATTAGTCAACCAAACATTAGAGCAAGCTGCCCAGAAAGGTGGTGGAATCTCTATCCTTACACATTATTAACAAATGAACTGGACAAGGCTTATAAGAACCTGATCCAAGCTGGCCTTGCTTTAAGGGGAAGGTTAGATGAAATTACTCCAGACATCCATTCTCAATCAATACTCTATCACTTTCATTAACAAATCTTCAAAGAAGGAAGGAAAACAAAAAAACTTTTTGCTTTGTCACAAATCATCTTAGGGGCAGTAATAATGTATTTCCCATAAAGGAGCAGGAGAACACACAATTCAAGTTGAAGAAAAGATTCTCAGAAGAGCATTTTCTTCTATTGTCCTTTCTCCTGGACTGAGACCTATATAAGTTTTTGAACACATACTTTCAGGAATTTTGGTAGTTATTCAGCAAAATATTACAAGGTTTTGCATAGACTTTCAATCTTCCTGAAGGCACTTCAGGGAGCTTTAAGAAAATCAGAAATCCTACAGAAGTTTCAGTGTTGTTACTCACCCAAGAGAAAGGCTGTATTTAAAGACTCTCAATTTCATGGATCGCTGTCTCAAGTATCTCTCTCCTTCAGCAGAAAAACTGAAGTAAATATGTTGATTAGCTACTTCCAGTGATCTAGAGACTTGCCAATGTTTTGTAAATAACCGTTAAGATCCTGCCGTGTTACATGCGTGATAAATGTACTGAACAAGAATGCATAAAGATATCTAAATGCAGACTGCATTTTTCTCTCTGCACATGTCAGAAGGGCAGGAGAACTCCTTAAGGCAGAGCCTTAAAAGAATAAGTAGGTATATATAGGACATGTGTAAATTAACCTGATAATCTGATCAAGAATTTTTGTTATTTGAACAGCGTTTTATCAGTCAAAGTAGTGCCAAAAAGCCATAAACAGGTTTAAAATGGGTCTTGAAATGTTTGCAGGGGAAAAAATGCACAGTGATAATGTCTTTGACAACCAGTAGAAAAAGAGCAACCCACTGGGGCTGGAATCAGGGATATGTATGAGGTAGGATGATGAATTAGACTAGGACTAGAGGATGGCAACCTCAACTTAAAAAAGGACTAAGGAAAAAGAAATGCACAAAAGCAGTATCATTCAATTGAGGACAAACTGTATCAAGAGGAAATCTGTCAGTGAAGGTGTGACAGAAATAAAGGCAGCATCTGCCCTTTTCCCCTTGTTTCTTATGAAGAACACATCAAGCCTCTATTAGACAGAGTCTCCATACATTAAGGAAACTGAGAAAGCTTCAGATAAAAAGGTCCAAGTCACTGAGATTCAGAACCTTTCAGAAACAAGACACAAAGAGTCTAGGTGGCTGGCCTGATTAAGAAACAGGAGATAATTCCACAAATGATAGAAGCTGGTAATGTGGTAGACAGACACTGGACAGGAAGATGATACTAAAGGATGAGTTGACATTAGAAAGCAGGGAGGACCAGACTGGGTGACAAAAGTTGAAGAATGTTATTCACTGTGGCAGAGGAAGGATATTAGTGGCAAAGAAAACATGTAAATGATTCCTGAATTTATGGGAACAGTGGCAGGATTAGGGTTAACCTGTGTTGAAAAGGACAGTTGCCCTTAATGCTACAATCTGAGTAACAAGATTATAGAAATGTTTCCAGATGGAAAAAGATGCTGATGGGGAATGCTGAAATGCAACAGTGGCAAGAACCAATGATAACTGGTAGATTGAGATGCTGAGGGGGAAAAAAAATAATGATTACTGACACAGTCAAAAAGCAATAAATTCTGAAGTAACATTTATATATTGAAGATTGTAAAGCCAGACAGACAGCAGACAAAAAATGCTTCTTGAGTCAATGTATTCCTCGGAGTTCTGGGCATAAAATTTTACAAGCTGCTTTCATAGCAAAAGAATTAATGGAGACTAAGTGATTTGTAGATATGTAATAAAGAATTACAGTGCAACCATACATTTGAACTGTGTGATGAGCAGAGTAAGTAATGAACACAGAGTACTTAAAAGTGATAGTTAGTCAATAAATTATATCTACCAATATATCTATACTATATCTACTATATCTATACAATCCACTGTCTGTGAAGCCTACTAAACAGATGCCTGTAAGTCTACAAAGAACCATATTTCCATTATGAAAACGTGACAACTGATAAACCTTAAAATATAAACATTATCACCTCTCAAATATAGGTTATCATATGATTGTTTTGAAGTAAAGGTTTCTCATCAACCTGTGCATCATGATCTTCAAAAATGATCTTAAAGAATTTTACATAGTACCTTGACAGTATAGCTTTCATAAAGCATTCATGACAAAACAGAACAGCAGAAACCACACCTGCTGCCTTTTTTTAAGTATTAACCCTTCAACCACACAAACTTTTTATGGTAACTAAAATTGCTCAAGACACAATTTGTGCCTTCACAGGAATGGATTCAGAGCTAAAAGAAAAATTCTCATTTTAACCTAATTCTAGAACAGCATGTCTTTTAGATTTCATACCAGGAGAGCATATTTCTCCTCCCACGAAACTGCCGCTAAAACATTGCCTTCCTCTCCTCCCACATGCCATACCAATGTCACATGTAAAGCCAACACTAGAAGACTTTAATCCTATCACTCTGTCTTAAAATGTATTACTTTTTTTTTTCCTTCTAGGGAACTATTAAATGCCTCATAAGGAGAAATAATAAAACAACCCTTTTAGAATTGTATTGGTGAGACAATGATTCTTTAGTGCTATCATTATTTGCAGATAAAGACAGACTTACAAAAAGTGTTTGAGAATAAGCCAGGAATTTTAACAGTAATATTTAGATGTACTTAGCATGGGCTTATAAATAGAATTTGTGCTTAGTATAGTGGTAAAATTGCAGGTATAAAATGAAAGCTTTGCTATTACACCATCTTCTGGTTAGACTTGGGAACTGTGACAGAACATTTGAGAATTTAGGATATTGAGCTCTGAGCATTTGACAATTGCTAAAAAATCTATTTCATTCATATGGACAGTAAAAGCACATGTCTGGAACATGTTAGCTATACCTTACCCTTTTTCTTTTTTTTTTCTTTTTCTTTTTTTTAATTTTTTTTTTTAAGCAACTTACAGGAGTAGTGATATATGAAGATTTTCTAATATCGATGATGACTGGGTCAGGTGTTTGTATATCAGGCACGTCAAAGGTAGCATCAACCTGTTGAAAATAAATTATATCATTATTTCAGCACCAACAGAGAAAAGGAAATAAGACTGAAATAAAAAGTGAGAACACACTTAGCAGCCCAGATCACTTGGTTCCCAGTCCCTGTTCAAGTTCCTTAAGTCATCCATTACTAACAGACTGTCAATATGCTTACTTCTTCTGTACCAACTCTGATTGCCAAAATAACTTTGAAAGCATTTTGCCAAAATAACTTTGAAGTGGAAAACAGGTAGTAGGTAATACTGAAATCTGTGATAAGGTAACAGATCAAAGACAAAAGATGTTGTTCCTGAAACCACAGGAAAAACTGCTCTATACTGGGACAATGTCAGAGGCTGATTGATCAGATAGAATGATAGATGGCAGAAATGTCATCACAGTATCTGCAATTTTGCTCTTAATATCATAGCAAGTTACTACTTGCTTATTTTTGGCTAGAGGAGTTAACCTATAACTTAAGAATATTTTGCTAATGTCCTTGCCTGAAAGTGAAGCATTAAGAAAGTATCAGAGAATATGAAATTTGAGAAAGCTGTTGCTTTTATCTTATGGTTTCACCTATCAGAATAACCTCCCTATAAAAATCTGTGTGCATATTATCCCTACCACTATATTATCTAGGTGTATCACAGCCTAAGATGTTTGCCTTCTCAGAATGATGCATGGAAGTGCTATTCTCAATATTTTATGAACTGGCAAAATTTACAGAAAGACTAGATGACTTTCAAAACACCAAGAAATCTGATGCAATATCAGACAGTATTAATTCCAACCACCTTATTGAAAGCAGAAAAAAACCCCCAGAACCCAAATATCTCACACTTGCCTAGTGACAGGGTTAAATTTAGTCGCTGAAAGCTTCTTAGCTACAAGGGTCATTTTATTTTGACTTCTCAAGAGGAAGATCCTACTATTTCACCTGAAGACTGTCAAAACTCTGGCTCAGCCAGAGCTGCTCACTCAGTAACTGCTTCAGTGCTATTTCCAAAAGGAAAATTCCCTGATGTCCATACTTTGGTATAAAGACCTTTAGGTCAGAGACATGTTTGTTAAGTAGCTAGAATACAATCTTATATCTGGAATTAATAGTCAGGGAAGGAGGGCAGCAACACCTTCTACTGCATGAAGACTTTTCATTTAGTTTATTTAGATTTCCATAAGTTAAATGCAGAAATTTAGGTTAAAATTAATAGAAGCAAGATCTCCCTTAGTAAATACAAGCAGAAGAAGATGGACAAAGTTTACTGGCAAGATGGAAGGTTAAGAAACACTTAAACACAGATATTACCTGATTATTCAGTGAAAGTGGTTCTTACACTTTGTAGCATTTACAAATCAGAGATGACAAACCTTCCTTAAGGTGAGATCTTAACACTGTTTTTAAGCTTGTTCACTTCTCTGAGTAGCAGTGCTTAGCTCTTTATTCAGTTTCAACAAGCCATTCTTCATCTATGATCTTTTTTTCTGTATTCTGATTACAGGTGCATCAGTCAAGAATGAGCAGGGACTCAAGGACAATCAAGAAAACCCACTAAGCTACATGGTCATCACAGCTGAGCACTTTAAATTCTCCCTCATTTGTAGATGATAGGACCAAGTCTTGTTTTCTTTCAATTTTGTCAAATAGACTTGGAGGAAAGAAAGGGAGAGAGGAGAACCAAAGCCAGGTAACATGGTCTATGTAATAATCTTCTATTTAGCTGAAAATTCTACCATTTTAACTGGACTTCTCCTTTAGCATCTTCTCTGCAGAAACATGATTAATCAAAACCTCCTCTGACTACAGTATTGCTTACCACTTTTTCACTGTTAAGGTGAGCAGGAGAGGAAGTGCAAATTTTACTGGTTTGACTCTATACATATTATGTCTATTGAGATTATACAGAAAACTGTCCATATAGTTTCCATTTGTTCAGTGCCCAGGATAATCAGGGTCAGTTGCTTCTGACATTGTCAGCCCTACAATAAATATAATTAATGCATTATCCAAGTGCAATCATACCAGGGGCAGGTAAGACTAAAGTCATTTTCTGACATGCATCTTTTGGGCACTGAAGAGAGAGAGGACAATGCATCTGCAGGATTCTGCAGAAGAGGGACAGTAGATGCCTACTACCTATCAGAACTCTAATGTGGAGGAACTACTGTAGTGTTATCACTAATAGCTCTTGAAATATCTTCTTTGAGATAGTATCAACTTGTTCCATACATGGAGATATCGCAGAACGAGTTACATTCTTGATACAGGTTGGTAAATAAATACATGGTATTACTGAGTTTAAAGAAATGCTCTTTTTGTAGAAGTGTCACATCCTGGAGCTAGAATGAAAGTTCCTCTGAGTATACTTCTGCTTATTGCTTTGCCAGTGATAAGGGGAGGATGAGAACCACTGTAAACACTGACTGGGGGTGGAGGAACTGTTATAAGCCATATTAAAAATAATTAAATATAAAATTATTAAGCAACTAGTCAGAAATAGCATCTAAAAGTTGTTTAAAAAATGCACAAAAATATAAAGGCTGCATCTAAGTCCTTCATACAAATATCACTGTTTAATATCGCACTAAAAATGAACGAGATAATGGAATGAAGCTAAATGTAAAAGTTTCAAATTACTTGACATTTCCCGAAAAGGTGATGTGGTTAGCTATAAAATAATCTAACAAAGGGAAATGTTCAAGGTAAGTTGAAGATTTCTTCTTTGAAAAGACTCAACTTTAAGAAATAAGACAGAAAAAACAGAGCACTAAAATGCAAGGTAGGGAGTACTGTCACGTATTACAGTGACACTCTTTCAAACCCTGGCTTTAATTACCTGGTAAACTGATACATAAATATTTTCAATATCATCTTCTAACATGATAATGTTAAGTTTTCACATTTTGATCCATAGTACAATAAAATATATTTGAAGGGAAGGTTTCTACAGAATCTTTCACGAATTAGAAAAATAAAGTTAATAAAATTAAAGCAGGGAGTTTTAAATGACTCACAAAGTATTTCTTAGGAAAGTGATTTAGCTACTTGTAAGATAGTCTCTCCAAACACAACAAGAGAAAATTAGCTTTCAATTTGATTAAACACTATTCTTTGTTCTAGACCGGGGCCCTCAAGTCAAGCAAGCCATATAATCTTTTTTCTACTGCCACCTAGTGTATATTTGAATTTCCTTCATCTGAGAAAATATTTACAACTGAAAATACACAGAAAATTTTAAGATTAAATTAAATCAATAAAAGCTCTTTGTGCACAAGAGGTAAACTCTATACAACTTAATTTGTTTAAACCTCAAAGCTGTTTTGAAAGAAATTAATTTATTTTAAAGAAGTCTTTAGCACATGAAAGGTCAATTACATACAAACATGGCAAATTCAGAAATACAATTCTCACCAAGTGGAATGCAGTTTTTAGTATATTTCACTAAAATTGCATAACTGATTAAACTACTATTTTCAAATAGCTCCACAAGGTCCTTAAGTCAAACAGAGACAACAACTGGGATTTATCTCAGCTAAATTTAGACGTACTGCTAGACACCTGTATTTGAGCTGATAATCACCTAAGATTATCTCTGTGACCAACAGAAAAAAATAGGTGCCTTTAGAGAACAAATAATTTATTTACATTTCCAAGTTGTCTGAAAAACTAAAATTATTATAAGCATTAAAATTCTACTTACTCAAATATTCAAGAATCACATTGATGGCAAGTGCAGTTGGAGAACAATTATAAAGTTTTACAACTCAAGAACATGAAATTCAACTCTGCAGTAAAATTCAGGCTACTGCTGGGCTGAGAAGACACAACTATTGATTTTCTTGTAAAAGTTAATTGTGCCTCAAAAAAAGGTAGGTAGAGAGAAAAAATAGGGAAAGTATCTGAAATTTTGCTAGTTCAATGCATAGCTTTGAAGAGTGAATAAGAAAAAGTAATCAGAAAAGGCAAAATGCACTCAAGCCTCATCTTTCTGTCACTACCCTGAAGGCAAAACACCAGATGATACCTGCAATTCTTAATGCCCTCGTGCCAGCTGCTTTATTCAGAACAGCATTTCCAATAGGTGATGTGTAAAAACATTGCAACACTGATCCCAGCTGAATAAATTCTAAGCCAGCTCCATTTTTGTGTATACCATTTCCCCAGAATATAGTTCTGGAATTACAGGGACTTTGCCACACTGAGACAAGCAGGAATAGAGGAGCAATACCTAACCAAAAGCAGTTAAAAAAAAATCAAGGAAAGGTGTGAAACATTAGGAATTTTTAAAAATAGGTGGCAAATTACTTTCCTCTTGAGTTCTGCCCATACATCTGTTGAACTTTTTGTGTTCTAACACCTTTGATTTTATCCTAAGGCAATCCCTCTTCAGTCCTGTTGTAGAGTTGACTAAACCAGCTGAGCATAACTCAAGGCAATGTATTACAACACATCTCAAGCATTTAGATAACATTGTAGTGGCTTGTAGCAAACCTTAAGCAGTCACTGATACTTTGAAAAATCCCATCTCCAAACTGCCTCCTCTGCCTGCCTGTAACTCTTGTTGATGTTACCAAGTCTCATAGAATACTGTTACTTCTGTTTAGTGAAAATAAATTATCTTACCCTGTTCACACAGAAATATGACTAGAAAGGAAGAAAATAAGAAAGGACGCAGTTCTGTATATTATCTGAGGTGTAGATGAGATAATAGGAAAAAATTGTCATTACAACTGCTATGCTGTAGTGGAAAAGATCACACAGAGAGACAAGGGAATCTCCAAACCTCTTCAAGAACCCCTAACCAGACACAGCTGAGGTACCACTGATAGGAAGAACAGATCATCTCCAGAAGCTCCCTCTGATGTGCCTGTGATTCCTTTCCTCCTTTCCCTTATATATTAGAAACATGATGAGCCATTGAAAGATGAGGGTAGGATTGCAGTGGAACAGCCTAATGCTAGAATGCTCTGTATTGCCTCTGCCTTAGAAAGAGGTTGGCATGCGAAAAAAATAAAATGTTTTAACTGAAGAAGGACAAAAACACTTTTTTTGTCCTTTTCTTTTTGTACTTTTTCTTTTTTCTTTTTTTCCAGAGTGGGCCTAGACATTTCTTTTTTTCCACAGCACAGTGGGCCCAGACATTACACTTTTTCTCAGTTACAAGAGGAAATAGTTAAGAAGATGGAGCACTGAAAAATTCCAAGCACAGGGCTACCTAAGAATTGGTGCATGCTGATTAAAGCATGTTACTGCTGGCAGTAACCTGATACCAGTCTTGTCTGTATAAATTATAGTTTTGTGCAGTTGGTGAGGTCTGCTCTTCCTCATCACAACAAAAATCCCACAATTTTTTTGAGGCAGACAGGAGGAGCCATAAAAACAAGAAAATACAAATGGAGTGAGAAAATGTGATAATTTCACCTTAACATCACCTCAATTATTATATTATTACATTAATTCTAAAAATTAGCTGCAAAAGCAATTCTAATCACTATTACTACATTACTTAATTTACAATATGAAAATACATTATATTACAATAATGAGTTTTGTTGAACCTGCCAGACACTGTTTTGTCTCTAAGAATATAATATACTTGATGTTTACTTGAGAGAAAGACATTCTAGTGACAATATAATGTTAACAGTAAACTAAATACAGCAACTCTTGTTAAAATCCTGAAATTAGGCCAGAAAATATAACACAGAGAGTCCAAACTTTTGCTATGAAAAAGCCATAAAGCTCTTTCACTACTACGGAGCAGCCCAGGAGCGTATCAGCCACTACAAATGCTGTAGCCATTAATAAATGCAGACATAAAGCTAAGTTAACTCTGTCAAAGCTAACTAATAAATGTTTTCTTACATTCAACTAGTGAATTTCCTTGATGAGCCTCTTCAGTATTGATAATGAGGCTTCCTAGCCTTATTTTAACTTTAGTCTGAACTCATTAATGCTTTTCCAGAGCTTCTTAATTACTCAGGACCAGGAACCAGAAAAAAAAATTTGAAAAATTCATTTAGAGTATATTCACATCTTTACCAGGCATGTAAACAGCAAAGAGGTCTGGAAATGTTGATCTGAAAAGAAGACAATGGACCCCTGCAGCTATAAGCCACTGTGTTTGTTTAGTACATGTTATAACTGAGTGCAATTTGAATGGTCTTGAAACAAAATGTTGCTCCAGCAAGACTGGCTTGAATCTGCTGGCAAATGCTGTGATTGAGTTTGTTCTGGCACTGACCAACTATACTGAAGGCTGGTACCAGTAAACTGAATGAACTTCATTCATTTACCTTACAACAAATATGAAAGTCCAGCACAGAAGTTTGTTTATGAAGCTTGTTCATTAATGAAGCTTGTGGTAAGAACAGGATGCAGTCATCCTGTTCTGACCAAAATGCTAAGTGTTAGAAAGCTTCACATCTGACTTGGCAATAGAAACAGGCACAGAAGAAATCTTACTTTGTCAGAGTTCTCTTCCTCCAGCAAATTTTCTCAATCTTTATACCACTCATTTGCATGTATTCGTATTGCAAACACACCCACCTACCCACCCCCAAAAAAAGCTCAATATCCTCAAATGTCAATGTTTTAAAACTCTGAGCAGGAAACAAATGCCATGGCAGCAGCATCTATGTTTTCTATGTAGGCAACCAGGCAATGGTGAATTTCTGTAGTATTCTGATAGCATATTACAGCAATCAGAAAGTTCTGATTGCTGTTCTAGATTTATCTCAGGTAAGTTCTTCAACACTAGAGGAACCTGAGTCTCTATCAAAAAAGAGAAGAAAATATAGGTAATGACCATGCAGAAGCCAGCCAGCTCTATCAGGGACTGTCACAAATAAAGCATAAACAATGGCCTCATTGAAGGCATAGCACTGTTTACCTATTGAGCATAACTTTCAAACTATTTGACAAACACAAGATTTTTCCTAATACTGACACAGAACATTTGACATTGCACTTTGATGCCCTAACTTCCAACACTTAAAATGGATGCCAGTAGATAGTCTGACAGTAAAGTAGTGCAAGAATGAAATATCAGGAAAACAGACTTCATAGTGCTGTAAAACACACTGCTAGCCTAGAAGTCTCTTAGATAAATATCAAGACCTTCTCACAACACCTAAAGGTCTTGGAAAGAGGGACAGCTTGTGACAAGCAAGTATTTGACTTTCAGTAATATCAACACTTTGTCCTCCTTATAATGATGTATTTTGATACATATTGTAAACTGTGTATTGTACTGCAACACTTGCAGAGTTATTTCAGAAAACAGATAATCACGTATGTTTTGCTTGAATGAGATGTAGAGTATAAACACAGAAGAAGCATGAAAGTAATTTCAGCATAAACCTGCCAGCATCAGCTTGCCTAGTAACCCTAATGAGGATTCATAAATTATGGCTGCTTCAAAAGTATTATACGTAAAAATAAAAAGCTCCCTGGTATACATAAAACTTATTTAACTATAAATGTCAGACAGTGCTCACAGAAGCTTCTTACTTCCCATATTAGACAATTTACTGCACTTACCTCAACTGACTTAAATCTTTCATCATGGAAATGAGATGACCTTGGGTAAACATCAAGAAGATGAGGAGGATCATCAATATGTGTTCTTCTAAAATTGTGTTCGAGAACTTCTTCATAATCCAAAGTATCAAAGTTGGTTTTCCAAAGTAATACCTATAAGAAATCTTCAGATCAGTAACTACTTGAATGCTATTCAGTGCTCAAAACCTAACTATTCAGTAAAGTCTGCTATTACTGGTAGATAACTGCATCATAACAATACTGCAGTGATGTCTTAGTCCGATCTCTACTGCAACACAGGCACTTTCCCAGAGAATCTTTACTTCAAATCTAAAAGATGTGGTTCAGTCTATTAAAAAAGTAGCCTCTAAAACACGTCTATAATCACATCACAAAGGAAACTCCTGTCCCACTGAACTGTCCCAAGTTACTTTTCTGCCACATTAAGGGATCATATACTGTTGAATTTCTGCCCCCTATAAAGGCTTGCAGGTCTAACAAGAAGTTTGAAGGAATAAGAGAAATGAGAGAGTTCCACAGAACTCTAAAACATCTGGTTCCAGTGTTTTAGCAACAGGAATCTCTTTTCTGAACTTTGTCTAATTATGTTCTAGGTAGACACCATATATAAGTCACACAATGAGCAAATGCAGAAGGTCATAGGATACAGAAGTAGTCCAAAAGTATTCTATCCAGTCTTATGGATATTCCACATAGGCTACTACTTTTCAAACAAATAGGTATAACTTTGCTCTTTCACATAAAAGGTGTTATGTTTTCCATGGCAACAGGTTAATGAAATAAATTGCAATGTGCACATACAGCCAAAAATGTGAGGAACATGACAGAACACTACACTTTGAGATCTTCTTTGTTTGAGGAAAGAAGCAAATAGCAAGAAAGAAAAGTATCCACTGTTGTTTCAAATATTTAAGCTGCTTCTAAACAACGATGTCAGCTGGTTCTGCACCAACCAGACACTTGATACAAGAAGCAGAGATACTGGTTTTCCTTCTTTGATGGAAAGGTATGGAAGGATCTGTTGATTGACAACGTCTTCAAATAATACAAGTATGAAGGAAGCAATCTTCCATAAACTTAGAGTGTATCAGCTGCCTCCAGCGCAGGCTGTGAACAGACAATATATTTTGGGTACTGCATGAGGGGTAGAAGATGATACTTTTACGGCCAGCCTCTGCTCATAAGCATGACATTGCCAGCTGAACTTTTCCAACAAATACTCCCCACAATTACAGTAAACCAGTAATCACAGTGAGTTGAGAAGTCCTCCTGGCATGCCCAGAAGAAGGCTGTGGACGGGTCAGCAAAACAGGATGTCTGAGAAGTACGTGTGTACATACCAAAAGAAAATGGACACTGAAGAATAAAGTTCTTATGTTTACTATAGATAAAGACATACACCTTGGTAGTTACCCAACAGTGGTTAGCACATTTTAAAACTTAGAAAAAAAGTTGGAACAAAGTAAGTACTCCTCTTCCACCAAAATTTTCATAAAACAAAGGGAACAACTTCAACAAACACAGGAAGGCCTATTTTTAAGGTAATTTAAACAGTTATTAGATCTGCTATGACTACTTTTTAATTCAACATTTAACTAAGGAAGTGTTTCTTGATGAAACTGGATCTTCCCTCTCATATATTCAGCATGAACCCACTATATCAAACTGCTGAGGAACATAAGACATAGATTTTTAAAGTTTTCGCAGTAATACAACTTAATACCTACAATTACAGAGTAAGGACTTTAAAAGCAGTGAAAACCTAACAAAGCAGGTACAACTTAATATTAATTGCAACACAGCTACTTCATTGACACCGAATTGCAACACTTTAAATATTTTTAGTCAAAAAAAATTCCTTTATTAAAATATGTAAAATAGACATGCTTAGTCTTCTCCTCATCATAACATCCAATGGAAAGTCTATGTAACACACAAGTAGCCAGAATGCATGTGAGTAATTAGCAAGTTATTGGGACATACTATATTTAACTCCTGTCCACTGTAACAAACATAAAGACATTTCATTTAAGGAGACAATACCACAAACCTGAGAATCAACTCCACCTGAGGCAAATTTTTCACCACCTTTTGAAAAAGCCACACAAAGTACAGGTCCCTGGGGAAAATAAAATAGCATACAGTAAAATTAGGCTATTACACTAATCATGATATTTCAGTGCAGAGAAAAACACTGATACCTAATGTAATAGATTTTTCAACATTAATAAAATAAGGAACAATTTTACTGTGGTGAAATTTCTGCAAAACTTGACTGAAAAGTTAATATTGCACATTTTTGTAAGATGCTACACTACAAATACAAGAATCTATACTAGGAAAGTAGTGGCATTATCCTTAGATTTTATACTTCAGCTTTGCAATGAAAAATTACAAAATATATATTACATTACTCAACGCAATACATTTGAATGATTTATTATCAAAAATAGGGTTTGTTTGGCATTGACAGGAAAAGGAGGAAATGCACGCCATTCTTCACAAAAGTTATCTTCTGTAAGCTTCCCCCTCCTTAGAAAACATTGTTTTTCAATAAACTATAGGACTGAAGTGCCAAATAATATGATTTTGAAAATCAAGTGAATTACTAATGAATTCAGAACATGAGCTTTTACTTAACATCAAGTGTGTAATATTGACAGATTAAAAGCACGGTTACAGGTAAAAACTGATGCATTTCCTTAACCATCTGCAAGTTGCAAGATAAAAGACACAATGGCATAAATGTTACTTTCCCTCTGTAAAGATACTGAACAACCTATTAAGATCTCCAGTTAAAGAGGATTATTGTGTATACCTTGTGTCCATGAAGAGTGTAAGAAAGTCTTTCTCCTAAGAGGTCCAGAATCTTAAGGGTACCGTCAGAAGAAGCAGTGATGAGGTAGTTACCAGAAGGATGGAATGATATACAATTAACCCCTGCTCTGTGAACTGATTTACAGAAGACAATATTCAAAAGCTGTAGAGATCTACTAAGAGGATATGTACACTTTATTTCTTTGCTCTTTTCTACTTCCCAAAAAAGCACTTAATTTAAGGGAAAAACGTCAGAGTATTGGCTTAGTTCAGTTCTAAAAATTAAGAGAAGCAAAGAAATAAAAAGGATTCAGACTGGATTACTGGGGTTGCTAGATTACAAAAAGTTACTTACAACATGTCAATATGACTTGTTTGTCAACTTTCCCCAGTAATACTCTTAATAAATCACATTTAATTGCAGAAAGTCCCATTGTAAAGAAAATAAAACATACATTGTTTTTACCTTTGAAATGCTGCAGCAGCTTGTTCGTTCGAATATCCCATAGTTTCACTGTGTTATTGGAACCTGCAGAAGCTATACATGTTCCACTTGGGTTGAAGTCCACAAAAGTTGGAAATCTAAATATAATTGATGAAAACAGATTTATAATGTGTTCCCACAAAAATATTTAGGTGTGTGTATATATATATAAAGCCCACGATATAACACTAAGCTGCCACAAACTTGTGTGGAATCTACACGCATGGAAACTCAAATAAGGCATTTCAATTAAATGAAATAAGCATAAGAAAACAAGACGTATGTGATAAATCATAATCTCACTTTTGTTGAAAACACAGTATAACTGATCCAAGCCAAACCTTCAGAGGTTGTACTAGAGTACTAAGTTCCTGGAAGATAGTGTTGCAAAGAGTTCAAAACAAATAAAATAATTTTGTCTAAGAACCTACAACACTTTGGACTTGAAAAAGGATGAAGGCAGCCATGAAATCAGCAAAGCACATATACAAGATAAATATTCCACTGACTTGTTAACTAAAACTCTGGATCCAAGATGTTGAAGAAAACTGCATATAAGTAAAAGCAAGTCTTTTTTAAACTTAAATAAGGTAGATCACTGAAAGGAACAAAATACTGTTTTCATCAACAGGTGGAAAAGTCTTCTAGCTTTCTTCTTGTTGAAGCATGCAATATCAAACAGCATTATCAAAATTGAGAGGAAACATGGAAACATGGATTCCAAAATCCAAGAATAATCTCACTTCTGTTTGGATTATCTCTCGATTGCTGGAAAACAGCTGTATAAGTGCAGCCAGTTAACCTCTTTAGAAAAACATTATAGGAATTATTTTAGTTGATATGGGTTGTAGAATTCTGATCTGTTTTCAGATTTAACATATATAGATGTTAATACCACAGAACATTAAATCAATGCCAGTAAAATTACACTATTACATTTCTCCTTTTTTTTCCTAGTAAAACTTACCCTTCATAATCTGAGAAGGTATTAATGCAAATTTTATTTCTTGTATCCCAGATGTTAATAGATTTGTCCTCAGCACAAGATGCTATTATTCTTCCATCAGGTGAAAACCTGGAACACACAAGTGTATACATTACTTAAGAACTGATTCTGCCTATATTAGCATCAGAGATATAAGTAACAAAACACCAGAACCAAGAAAGCCTGTTTGAAATAAAGATGCATAGCATTTAAAGGACATTTGAACTTCTAGTATTTCTCATGGACTAATAAAACTGAAAAGAAAAGCTTCTCCCCTATTCCACTCTGGCCCATTTCACAATGAACTACAATTAAAAACAGAGCCATAAGCAAGAGGAAGAGAGGGGGCTGAGGGGAAGGTATCAGCAACCTAAGGATGTCACTACAGATGACAAAGAGATCATTATAGAAAACTATAGGTGAAAAGACAAAGAGGACACAGTAGGATCTTGTGTTCAATGTTAACCTATATTTATATTCTCTGAGTTCTTTCTAAACTTACAAAGAGTGGGCAAAGCATTCACGATTATTCCTAGACTAGCAGACCAGGTTTTTAAAGAGGAAAACTGACTTGTCTATAACTTCCTCGAGCATTATTACTTCACTTATTGAGCAACTGCACAATAACATTGAAAAACTGTTCAAGAACTTTCACATGTGATTTCCTAGAGCTTTCCTTTTTCTTTTCAACAATCAGACACTTTGAAACATTGTAGGGGTCTGCATTTCACCAGTGTTAAATCAAGAGGCTTATATCAGGCCTCTCTTAGCTGCAGATTTTCCATTTACATGGAAGAAAGGAAAAAATTTTTAAAAAGACCAGCAAACAATCTTTTTTTGTCTTTGAAGAGCTATCCTGTCTTTAAGAGTATGAATCCTAACTTGCAGTCCAAAGGCCATTTCTTTTACCTTTTCCAATTATGTAAGCTTAACTCATCTGGATTCATGACCATTCTTTAATGCCACTACTATTCCAAGAATAGTTGATAAAACCACTACAATGCATGATAAATCTAGACGTGAGTGCTGGGAAATAAGTTAATACAACAAAAAACCAAACAAAACTGGGGAAACACAGGATGCTGACTAAAAATAAATACAGAAGACCCCATTTGTCCTTTAATGTAGTAGAATGAAGACAGCAACTGATTTAGTACATACACATACCAACATAGAGCAAACTTTCATACTTCATCTCGGCCTACACAAAACTTGTGTGCATAAGATTCATTTATTAAAATTTAATTACTGGTGAGAGATCACTGCTTGTCATTCACAGACGTTTCATCTCTTATTTCTACCCTGGGATATAAAATCCCCTTTGTTAGGAATTCTACTTTACCAAGAGAATAAAAACAACACTTACTTGGCACAGCAAACCCAACCAGTGTGTTGGAATAGGGTAAACAAAAGGCGCTGATAGCAAACACTCCATATTTTTATTAATTTATCATTGGATGCTGAAACTACAGAGTAGCCATCATGGGAGAAGCTCACACTCCGAACAGGTGCTGTATGACCTTTCAGTACTGATGATTCTCCATGACTAGGGTGGGAAGCAAAGAAAATTAAACAAAACCCCAAATACCAAGTCACAAATCACAATTATATTAACGAGCTTAAATCCCCATAAAACTCAATGTTGGCATATTTAGAATCTTACCCAAATGAAAAAGCAGTATACAGAGGCCAAATCTTAATGTCACCATTATTAATTATTTAAATATTATTAGAATAACATTCCTTAAATTGCATTTAACATGACCAATTTTACAGAACAGTGCAATTAAGTAGCATCATCGGCCTTTAGTCTCATTAGCATTAGTATTTGAAAGTGAATTTTTTTAATATGATAATCTATAAAACACTTGGATATTCAAGTAACATCAGTCTAACATCATATTGAATTACTCATAATTACTACTACTCAAGAACAGTCTGATAAAGCAAGTCAATTAATTTTTTCCCCAAAAAAGCTATTGTTTTTGTCATCACTTGTCTCCCCAAAATAGTGTAGCCATGCAATCCTTATTAAAATATAATCTTTAAGCCAGAGAAATATTATGAAGCATAGTTCAACACACATGAAACTGTGACCTCTGATTTGTTATATTTTTCTTTTGAAACTACATAATATTCAGAAAAGAACAAAGTAATACAGTAAAGAACTGTGTTGCTTGTGGTCCCCAGCCTCTGTTTCTGTCAAAGCCCAGGCACGTGGGAAGGAAAAAGAAACTTTTTTGAGTAAAGCCTCCAATATTCACACTGCACAATAATGAAACACATATCCAGCACCGCTCAGTTATACTCACATGCAAGGAATCCATAGCCTGACAGTGTGATCCTGAGAAGCTGAAGCCAGCACCTGCCCATCTGGTGAGAACTCTACACTTGTCACCGCCTCTGCATGGCCTGAAAATCTGTAGGCGCTGCACTGCGTCTTCAGCTTCCACAATATGAGAAAGCTATCCACAGAGCAGGTAACTGCAAGAAGTGAAAGACATTAGGAGTCTGCTCACTGCTCTTATGAAAGTCAGAGCTAACAACTCTGGATTCACCAGAGAACTTAATGGGTATTACAGGAGGGAGGAGTTATTAGGTTTTAATGGATACTTAGCCTAAGCAGAAGCCTGGTAGCAAGTAATGCCGACACTAGGCTTTCAGAAGGACATCACAAGACTGGGAGAAGTAAAGGATAATTCTTAACAGGTAGCTCTCCCACATACTAAGCCAACTGGCTTACAAGTACTTTGATGATAGAGAGCAAAATGTTCAAAGCCAAACATCATGCACATCAGTAAGTATGAATCCAGATTTGGTTCTGCCAAATCCTAAGAACAATAGGTAAATTCTTCAGTAATCTCATTTTGATCTCTGAGATAGAATTTGTTTCAAGTATCGAGTGTTGAACTCCAAAAAAACATGCCAACTTAAACTGAAAACATGACTTCTAACACTTGAGTGACGATATTGATATATGATAATTCTATAATCCTATTAAAGTACCAATTTTATAATACTAACATTTGTCTAGTTCAAAAGAGAACAAAGTTGTCAGTCTGAAAATAGAGCATGCCTGAGGGTGGGCTTTTTGCAGTCACTTTATAGGTGAACTATACTATCTACAGGCAAAAAGGCAATCCTAACTTTTACAAGAGCTTGATCATTTTCAGGAAACTATAAAAAGCAAAGATAATAAGCAATTTAATTCAACAGGTACATGTGATTTTCCTACATCCCTACAATCTTCATCTCTATATACTAAATGTTAGTATATAGACAAATAAAAACAAGGTATTCACACTCCCATCCCTCAGTTGTCAAATTCCCCAGTAGAGAAAAGAAGGGAGAGGAAGAACAGGGGCCTCCTGGAAGTTGGAAAAATATATGAAGATGGCTTTTCTCTTCCCAGTTTCTTTCAAGCAACAACATAGCACAAAGAAACTGAATTTCCTTATTATCACATGTCAAGGCAAGTCTCAAACAAAATATTAGCATATTAGAATATTAAATATTAACTATTAAATTCCCTTTATGAATTTTTTACAAAGATACTGTTTTTATTCCAAAAATACTAGCTTCTGCTAAAAGATGTGAGACCAGACTATTCCTACACCCATACCAACAGGCCTATATTTGACAAAAAAAATACAGGATATTTTTCCCCCACCTCAACTTTTCAAGCCCCTGTTTTACAGCAGGGTCTTTCTAATTGTACTTGAAAGAATTCCTTTTTCCCTTTGATTCTGAAAAGTGATCTACAGTGGAGTAAAACTAAAAGGAAAAAGTGAAATATAACCTAAAACAGAATTTGAAGGCAGAGAGCTGGCACTGTGAAACAGACAAGAGACAAGACTGATGGCTTCTAAAACAAATCATTGATGAACTACCAAATACCTGTGGTATCTTATGAATTGCATGAAGGCTGTGCAGTATCAGCTTTCAGTTCAAAAAACTGAGGGAAATATTCTTAGAAAGATGACAGCACCATTCATTCAGAGCCTGGTTTTTTGTAGCTTGCTGTTTCATAGATGGGCTGTCCCAAGGTAAATGAGACACAAGCAGTGATCTGAAGTTCTCCTTCCTGTCGGACACCTGTGACCATCTTCCTTATTTTCCCTCTGGACTCCGCACCGCCTATGCAATACTTAAATATTGGATCAGAAACACAAAAAAGCGTAGGAGGTCCAGAAGAAATTTTTCAGGATATGCCATAGCACAAATAGGCCTGATGCTCCTCAGAGAATACATGACATAATCAGAACCATGTTTATAGGTGAAAGACAGTTAGTCCTTGCCACGATCAACTGAAAAATATAACTAAGAGTAGAAAGCTGAAAATTCATACTGAGCTGATTCCAATATACAACTTACTCCAGATTATAACCTGAGTGCCTTTTCTTCTTTAAACATCAATGCTTCTGTACACACCCACATATAGCAGACACATCACTGGATAATTTGCTTTTCTGCTGATGAATCATTACAGAACTGAACACCAAAAAATAAAGACTTGGCCTTATGCAAAGGCCAAGTTGAGAGATCTACAGCAAAGTGGTGTGTAAGCAGATATTTAAGCTTCATATATGCCATGAAAAAGATTTTACGGTATTTACAATGAAACAAAGTTCAGTTTATGAATTGTGACTATTGATGGTATACATTTTTATATATACACACACAAACATATGAACACAAGTTGCTGTAATACAGAATTACCATTTCACTCTCATTTCCCACAATAACGAAGCGGTGACTAAGAAAGTTGTGCAAAGATCAAAAGAGACAAACTCAGACAGGCTTTAACAGCTCGATGTACATCTCTCAAAATACTGAAGCCTCTCCAATATAATTAATCACTCAGTGCAAGAATTACAGGGCAGATGGAATATAGTGTACCTGATGGGTGTGTGAATATTCAAACCCTACCACTGCCAACAAACCCCCACACTTTACAGGAACACTGTAGCTCCCAATGATACAGTACAACATCACAATGTAAACATAATTTGCAATGAATTGCAAGATTTCCTACTTGGAGAAAAATTATTATTAATTGAACCTCTGTCAAAAAAGCCAATCTGGAATTCTAAGCACAGTGGATAAAATATGAAGAACTTTTAATAACTCCCATAAATTCAAGTTATTGGAAGTTTTTGTTGCATTCTGTATGCATGTACAAAAGAGGAAAAGAGCTGAGAAAAATCAGCACACTAGCCAACATTTAATTTTCTGGATTTTATTTTTTCAAAAGAAATCCCAAAGCCCTCCACATTTATTCAGTGTAAAGTTTACATTCAATGTTTTTTAAAGTCACTTAGAATCAGTAGTTTAAAATATATACAAGCATTCACCAAATCTTCAAAGTCTAACAGAATAGAAAACTATTCAGATTTTCCAGAAATCTGTACATACTGAAAAATAATTGGATAGGAGTATTGAAATGGTAAGGTGTTGTTTGTTTTTTCCTTCTTTCTTTCTCTCTCTCTCTAGTCCCTCCTTTTATTCACATCACTTTTATTCCCATTGGGAAAGGTTTTAATTTTTTTTCTTCTTTTTTTTAGGGACAGGTAATTTTTTTTTGGTTTGTTGTTCTCCCCAGTTTGTTTCTAAAGTAACTCCAAAAATAGAAAGGGAGGTCATGGGGAGGAAAAAGGGTTCAGATACACAGAGAGAATAACTTTTCAAACTCAGAGGCAGATTCACTTATAATTATTGCTTAAATAGATAAGGAACACTTTAAATGTCAAGTTTAACTTCAAGGTATTTCTTAATACGAAAAGCAGTTTTTGCCAAGTGCTAAAAAATTACCTGTATAAAGTTTGCATAGTCTGTATTCATATAATTTAATTACTTTCATCTGAAAAAACATGCATTGCACATACTATTTATGATCTGCCACATATGAGAACCTAGGCCTTTTTCCCGTCATTGCCACTGAATGTAACAGCCTACAGAAAGCTTTGCACAAAAGCACATACTTTATATAATTTATTACCCCAGTACATAACGACTGGCTGCCTTTTAAAATTCGATAAATGGTTCATAACTTGCAGGTACACAAGAAAATTCCTGCTGCAAAGTGGAATGCAATTTTTCAGGAACGCTTCCCTTATGTAGTAGAAAGTTCCCTTTCTTTTTTTTATAACAAACAAAAAAAAACCACCAACAACAAAAAAACAACTTAGGGGAAAAAGGAAGACAAAAAAGGGGGAAAAAATCAAATTGCAAGTAACTGCCTAAAAATAAATTAAAGTCTTAAAAGAATCCATGCCACACAGTGGCAAGCATTTTTAGCATGATTTAATGCTGCATTCCAAGCTCCAGATTTTCTTCTGTTCATCTTCTATGTTAACCTGCTTCTACCCAAACTTCTCAAAGCTTTCAAGTCACTACGTTTTAAGAATATGTTATAACTTATTTTTGGCAAAACTTCAACTACATCAGGTCTCACTTGTCCCTTTTCAACCCTTCTACCTACTAACACCTGTAGCATCCTCTACATTCCTCAAGTATCCAGATATCTAATGCTCACTAGCCTAAGTTTCTACCTACCAGCCCCATGTAAAGACTAACTACACTATGGCTACTGAAGAACATTTATCAGTTCAGTGAGAGTAATCAAAACAGCTGGCATGCCCAACACACTAAGAAAAGCATTCAACTTAAATCTTACAAAACTAAAATACAGATATTAACACAAGACTTTTTTTTCAAGCACATAATATAATCTATCACATCTACCATCTACAATCTCTATCAAAACAGATTAGGGACACCATTCGAGAATCAGTATTCTTCAAAAACTCAGCATAACAGAAAAAACAAAACATTCTAAATAAGTAATTCTTTGAACCACCAACAAATCTCAGTTTTCTCCTTTGTCTTCTCAACTCCCCTCATGTCAGAAGCTTCAGCTTCCCAGCCTCACACAAGGCCTCCAGTGGTATTGTTTTGACTAGAAACAGGCAGCTTATGCTGTATTATTTCAAAACTTTTCCTAGGGCTGACCCATGCCAGCTCTTGCCAAAACACAAAAAGCAAAATAAAACAGCCCAAATGTTCCTCTATGTTATCCTTCTCTACCCTGCTGACAGACCAAATGAAAAAAAAAAAAAAAAAACAAAAAAACACCCAAACATGGTCTAGATCACATAACTTTTGTGTCCCTAGGATGTTGAGCTGAACATGGAAAAGCTTACACAAAGGCAATGTATACATTAAATATATAGCTAAGAAACAGCAGTAGCTAAGGCAATTCTGTGATTCCTTTCCTTCTCTATCACCTTTAAACAAAATTCCTACTTGTAGCCATTCCTATTTCTTCCATTTCTGGTATCACCAGCATGTCCTTGGTTCCACTGCTACCACACTCTCCTCTAAATGCATGAGAGCTCCGGACTAAGCCCCATGGGGTAAGATTTTTACAATAGGTACAAGACTGCAAAGCAGTGTCAAAGCCCTTCTAGTAAATAAACTTTCTATTCTTCTGTATAATATAGTACCTTTAACAGCATGTACATTCCCAGAAAAATGCAGACCATTACAAGGCTTAGATTCAACTTTCCACATCAGTGTTCATTCAGTCACATTCTACTGTAGCATTACTAAGGGTGTTAGATACATATTTTATTAATGTATCTGCAACACAGTCAGCTAAAACCACTGCAAGAACCTAAACTTTTACTTCTGTAAGTAAAAATTTTTTGTTTACATGGAACATTATCTTGCAGGATTATTGCATAATTTTAAATTTTAAAAATCCCACTTCAGTCCCCTCAGAAGACTCTGTTTTATAGTCAAGACTGAAGAAAGTAATAATGGACCAAAATTTTACAAAAATAAAAGGCATTAGATGTTCCAATGCATGTTTTAAAAACTGAACTTTTGCTTTTGCTTTCCATACAGTTCATCATAATAGACAGTTTCTACACCACTACAGACAGATGTGAAAACACTTCAATTAAACATTGCTATCTGCTCACACATGTAAAAAGATTGGAGATCACAGTCCATCCGATTTCTACTACCAGTAGTGATTATTTCTCAAATTTCCAAATCTGATTTTTATCTCCAGCATTACAAGTTCTCATTTGCACATCAGCGTGCCCCTCAGTTGTACGATAAGCAGTAAGGCACTTCCCCGAATGAGGATGATAAATAGTCCCATCTTCTCTGAAATGCCAGATAATAATTTCTGGGACAGGAGATCCATCTTTTGGGCAGCTCCTCATACCTATGAAGTCTTCACGCTCAGGGACTTCAGCGCATAGCTCAGTTACAGAGTTAAATCTAATCTCCTGATTTGATGTATATTCAAAAAATTGGTTGCCTCCCTGACCATGACAGCCAAAGAGAGACAGGTGAGACCCGGTAGGATTATGTTCCTGTAAGACATAGTCAAGGCACTCTGAAGGTATTCCTGCGCTACGGATAGCACCGTGCCAGCCAGGACGATCTTCTGGTACATGCAACTCAGCAAATACATTTTTTAAATACCAGTGAAAACTCTTGCATTTCAAACGCTCCCTAAGAATCTTTCTTTCAGTAATGTCTCCATAGTTTTCTTTCCTTGCTGAAGGATTTCTGTTGTAAAAGTGATCTTTGAACTCATCCATCCACACCTCGGCAGCACGTGCCGTGTTCTGAAGGAAATTTGGTCTAGCATAGGGCGCACGCTTTGGAAACACATGGCCCACGTGGGAGCATGGATGAATTTCCAATATGCCTCCACACTGCCAAACCCTAAATGATAATTCTAAGTTCTCCCCTCCCCAAACATCCATTCCCGTATCATAGGTTCCCAGGTACTCAAAATACTTCTTGCTGACAGCAAACAAGCCACCGGCCATAGTTGGGGATCTGATGGGGTCAGTTTCCAACTTGCGCCTGAGACGTTCGTGTTTAGGCACCGAGTGCCACTGGAATGTCAGCCGCCAGTCAAACCCCCCAATCATGGGCTCTGCCGTTTGCATGTAGTATTCAAATGTTTTCCAGTCAATGGTGTCAATGACAGGACAAACAATAACAGTCTCATTCTCAGCAATCCTCTCCAGCAGTGGTTCCAGCCAGCCGGAAACACATTCACAGTGACAATCTAGGAATGTGAGAACATCACCGGTAGCAAAGGTAGCGCCAATCAAGCGTGCACGAACCAATCCTTCTCGCTTGTTGGTTCTTATCAAGCGAACTCTTTTCAGACTGCTTATGTATTTTTCGAGCTCAGCCTTCAAGTATATTTTATCACTCAGGTCATCCACCAGTATAATTTCTTTCAGAAGCACCGAAGGCGATGTTTCAAGAACGCTATGTATCGTCCGCAGCAGCGTTGACCAGGCTTCATTGTAGAATGCAATTATAACAGATGTTGTGGGCAGTCTTCTGTAGTTGTAAGATTTAGTTTTACAACCACTCAGTCGATTATCTTCAATGTGCCGGTGGAGAGAAATTTTATCACTTAAATAAATATTTATTGCATACTTCTCAATCAGCTCTTCTTCCTGTTTCTGCTCCTCAGGACTCAGCTGGGGGCGAAAGGGTTTACCCCATTCTCCTGGAGCATAAGGATCAGGTGGGGGTTTGTCATAAACTGGACGAGCCAAATCGACAGCTTTTTCTGCTCCATCAGAAAAGCGCCTCTCCCATTTCCCTTTAGTGATGCTCTTGCCGGCGAAGGAGGCACCGAAGGAAGTAACCGACAACTCGACCACAAAGTAAGCGATCATTAAGAAGCCGAGGAACACGCAGCTTTTGCGAATCCACGTCCATCTTCTCGCCAGACGAATCCTCATCTTAGATAGTTAAAAGCAGCTCCTTAGCAGAGAGGGTCCGTGAACTCCTGCCGGCTCTCCCCACGCCCAGGGAGGATGGGACTGCAGACACTCCCAGCCTCGGGCTCGGGACGCCGGCAGAGTTTGCAGCCAGCCCTCCGTGGTGGGCCCGGTAGATTCCAGGGGGAGCGCGGGGGAGAGGGGCGGCAGCGGAGGCACGGAGCAGCCCCTGCCCCTCCGGCCTCGGCACTCCCCTCACTTACTTCCTCCTCCTCCTCCTCTCTCTCCGCGGGACAAACCCCTCCTCCAGCCTTGTGGTTTGCTCAAAAAGTTGTCGCTTAAGGAAGGGGAAGAGACTCCTTAGCCCGCCCGAAGGCATGGGAGCCCGCCCCGCCTCCGCGCCCGGACCTGCGTCCGGAACCGCGCGGCGGCTCCGGGGAGGGAGGGAAGGAGGGAGGAGAGAGCGGGCTGCCCCGCCCGGAAAGCAAACGGCACCCGGCCCCGCACTCACCCAGCTCCGCCGCGTTCGCGTCGAAGGCGACGCCCGTCACCGCCGCCGTGTGGCCGCGGAAAGGCCGGATCAGGACGGGATCCTCCTGGGGAGAGGGTGCGCACCGTCAGGCTGCGGACGGGGGCGGCCGCGCTCGCCCTCCCCCGCCCCTCAGGGGCCGCTAACGCCCCGCGCGCGGCGGGAGCCGCCAGTCCCGGCGTCCGGAGCGTTTCCACCAGCGGGAGCGGCGGCCGCCGCCGGGCAGCCCTCGGCGCCGGGTGATACCCGCCGGCCGCGGCTCGCCTGCCCGCCGTCCTCACTGCCGGGGGCCGAGGCCGAGCCCTTACCAGCGGGGAGGCCATGGGCGGAGCGGGGGGGAGCGGCCCGGGAGAGCCCCGCGCTCCGGGCGCGGCCTGCCGAGCCCCGGATTCATCCGCCGCGCCAAGAGCGCGGATCCCCATCCGCCCATGCGCGGCCGCGCTGCGCGGGGCGGGGCCGCACCGCGGGCCTGGTGCGCGGGTCGCTCTTAAAGCCGCAGCGCCCCCGCCTGCCCCGGCTCGGCGGGGAGGGAGCGGGCCGGAGTCCGCCGTCGAGACGAGAAAGTTAAACTCTCCGAGTCTGTCCGGTAGTCGGGGCACGGCGGCTTAGGGATTGCGGGGGCTGAACTCTCAGTGTGGGGCGCGTTTCGGCGGAGCCGCAGACGTGAGTGGAATGCTCGGCTAGCGGAAGGTCTGGCCCATGTTACCTCGATTTTGTGACTTAGAAATTCATGCAGGACGGCTGTGTTTAAAAACTCGGACTGATTTTGTAGTAAGCTACCTTAGGTAGTTTGGCCTCTTTTTCTTCAGTTGCTTGTTACTTTGGTCGGACTTTCTAGTTTCTAACTTGGCAATCGCGTCTGTATCATGGAGTGGTCTTTTAACAGACCTTTAATGCTCTAGCAAACTACGCCGACCTTAAACAAAAACTACGAAAACCGCAATGCTGCAATGTTGGTGATAGTAGTGCTGTGAATGTTTATGCGGCTCCATGGGAACCTAGGTGAGGGAACCAACCTTGCCGGAAAAGTACTGCTCCCATAGCTTTGCTAGTAAAAACAGAGTTGAAGGCAATTCGCTAAAAGAATGGCTATGATGTCAAAGCTGTCATTCGACACGCGAGTGTTCCTGAAGAGGTAATTCATACTGCAATTACCTTTCCTTTCTGTTTTAAATCCAGTCTGCCTTTTACTGGTTGTTCTGACATTAAACTTTTACATCTACAGAATCAGGTCAGTAATTAGGCCAACATATAAGGATTGTCACTTATAGGACAGTTCCAGATAAATTGTGTTTAACCATGAAATGCGCATTTAAAATAATAACTTTGGAAGTGATGAAAAGTAGGATTATCACACGTATATAAGGAATTTCCATTAAAATCTACTAACGGTCCTTACATTGTGGTTATGTAGGCTGATAATTAGCCATTTTGACTTCACAATATGAACCCTTTTCAAAAATATAACTGGTGGGATAAGACGCATTGACCTCAATTTGGGCCTAGCAAAAGCTACAGCTTTTTTGCCATAATTTGTTTTTGGTTTGGTTTATTGGTGAAGTTTTGTTTTGGTTTGGATTTTTTTTCCTTCTACACAGCTCACCCTCCCATCCTTTTGTTTTAGTCTCTATGATTTAGATCACAAAGTAAAATACAGCTTTTATAAAAGTTAGTAATGATAAGACTTAAATGTTCTGCACTCTACCCCACTGCAGGAACAGTAAGTTAACTAGTTAAACTTAAATTGACCTCTTCACCATTACTAAAGTCTTTCAGCCTTTCTCAACCTTTTTTCCAACGATCTTCTTTCTGCCAGGTTTTTTTCAGCTGTGAATGATGTGTCTCATCAGGGAGACTACATTTAGATTCTATCCCTCTGGGCTACTACCAATCTTTGTGTGATCTTAATTTATTCTGCATCTTGTCATCTCCTGAATGGGAGAAAGTACCGTCTCTGCTGCTTTAATTGTGTGCTGCATGCTTTTAGTATTTCTTGTACCTTGTGTTTTCAGGTTTGGATCCCTTCTGGAAGCTGCTTCAAACCCAGTGTTCAGAAACATTGTTACTTTTTTTAGAAACTGAGCTGAATGACAATTCTCAGTCCTACTAAATCCTTTTCCTTTTGCCTTCTTTAGAGCTGCTATGCTTCCAGCAGGTCAGTATATTTTACTAATTTTGGTATGCTAACAATAAACTGCAATCTACAAAACTCCTGGACTATAAATTGTCAGGTGATAGGCATAAAGCAAAGAAAGGACTGTGATTTTGGAGGGAAGGAGGGTGACATCTCTCTTTCTACAAACTGATAGATGAGTGTTTCTCAAGTTCTTGGGCTTACAAAGTTAATCTGTTTCTTCTCACCTGAGAGTGCTCTGAGGATTCCCAAATGCACGTAGGAAGCAAAGTATTCCTTTACTGCAGACATACAATTAGCTATAGTGACTGTAGTTATAAAGCTGGCAGGTAATAGTTTTTATGATGATTATATTCCCTCATTAGTATGTATAGATTTTATTTTGAAAATTATTTTAAGATTATTGTCACTTCCTAATAACACGATTATGAGTTGGCATTGTCTTTTTAAGGTTGTGATATGCAAGAGCAATTTACTGTAATAAGTTGTTGTGCACAGTTATGACAATGATAAATGGTGCCTCAGAAAATATGTTCCAAGCATCATGTGTCAGTAGGCTGCTGTTTCAGCAGCTATGGAGTTGTTTTTTTCCTCAGGCACTATGTTAAGGTAGTCTATGTCCAAACAAAAATTGTATCTAGAGAAGAACACTTTAAGATGGTAATTCCAGCTTGTGCTGACTGCATGGTCACTGCAGGAAAAGAATCAGTAAAAGGATATGTAGAATTCAAGGAGACGTGGACAGACATGATAACCTCGGTGCATGAATTCTGCAATGCACACATTAATTACACTAATCACGTATGGTTTCATAATAACAATTGATGTAAAACAATACATGAGCATAAGGGGTAAATATACTACCAGTGTAGTTGCCCACCAAAAATTCTTTCATGTCTAAAATGAGGTATTTTAACTTAGTGTTAATTCTACTTTAAAATAAAACTTAGAGCCCCAACTGTAATTATATGGGATCCTATTGGGAGCAGCTGTGTTAGCAGCAGAGCTGTCCAGGCTGCCAAGAGGGCTCAGGAGGTCATACTCCGTCACTAGAGGGGAGTGTGAGATCTGCTTTGCCAGCATGGTGTTATTCCACCACATGGGTATTCATCCACCTGCATGCAGGAAGAGAATGTAGTTCAAGGGCACAAAGATTTAATTGCAGGCTGTCTTGCTGTTGTAGAACCATTATACCTTATGTTCTTTCTCTCAATCCTCTGATTCTACTTTTTTTTCTCCTCCAGCAAAATGGTTATGAAAATAAAATAAATATTAAATTTATGAAATAACTTGTGAAGTAGTGTTGGTTTTATGCTTCTGTTGAAATTTTCTTATTTAAATCCCATTAAAGTCTGTTTGCCAACATCAGCAAGAGAATGGAAAAGGAAAGAATATCAAGTAGGTACATAACGATTTGAAATACAAGGATGATTTGGAATACATATGATGTTACTTTTAGTGAAAGAAACATCCTGGGGTGCCAAGGGAACTGGCAGTTATAATGGCAGAGCCATGTCTCCATGATACTTGAAAAGTCTAGGTAATTGGACTGTCCTTCAGTGGCTGGAGTGACAGTGAATACCTGTAACTCTCTCAGGCACTGGAGGGAAGGGATTATCACACCCACACCCTGGGAACTGCTGATCAGTCAGCCTCACCTTTGTGCCCAATGACATCATGGAGGAGGTCCTGCTGGAAGTTATGTCAAAGCATATGAGGGGTGATTGTATGAAGGTGATTAGAGACAGCCAACATGGTTTTGCCAAGAGCAAATCATGCCCAACTAATCTAGTGGCTGCCTATGATGGAGTAACTGCATCAGAGGACAAAGGAAGGGTAAGTGATGTCACTTCTAAAAGCCTTTAATACTGTCCCTTCCAATGCTTTTACCTCTAAATTGATGTGGATTTGATAGATGGACCATTAGATGGCAAGGAATTGTGTGACTTTAACCAAAGAGTTACCGGTGCTGAGTGGTATCCCGCCCAGGGGTCTGTTTTGGGGCCTATGGTATTTAATATATTAATGACATAGATAGTGGGAATGAGTGCACCTTCAGGAAGTTCATGGGTGACACCAAGCTGAGTGGTTCAATTGGTACAGGTGAAGGGATGCCATCCAGAGGACCTTAACAGGTGAGAGGTATTGGCCTGTACAAACATCATGAAGTTTAAAATTGTTCTGCACCTGGCTTGAGGCAATGCCCAGTATCAACATACACTGAGGGGTGAATGGATTGAAAGCACTGGAGAAAGTACTGGGAATACCCATGGATGAGAAGCTGGACATCACTCAGCAATGTGCACTTCCAGCCCAGAAAGCCAAATGTATCCTGGGCTGCATCAAAGGTAATGGGACGACTGGATTGGGAGGGGTGACTCTCCCCCTCTACTCTGCTCTCATGAGATCCCTCCTGGAGTTCTGTGTCCAACTCTAGGACACCCAACATAAGCAGGACATGTTGGAGCAGGTCCAGAGGAGGGCCACAAAAATGATGAGAATGATGAGTAGTCTATTGATGAAGATTTTGAGATTTTTCTTTTTTCAGTGTAGGGATTGTATTTGTGCCAAAGAATAAATAAGAGAACTTACTTCTTATTATTGATGCCTGAAGGGAAACACGTGTGAAAGAAAACTGCTTAATTCAAGACCAGCACTTTAAAACAAATAACCATCTGGATTAGAAGTTGAGAGTGACAATTACTCTGCCAGAGACCCTAAAGTCATTAGAATTTGTATAAAATAGGTGTGTTAGCCAAAGGTCCTTTTTTGTTTTCTCCTTATAATTAAATGCTTTTATGTAAAAGATACATATCTTCATAATGACTATGGGGGTTAAATCCCTTAATGTTTCTCCCTTAGTACCCAAACAGCACAATAAAAATACTGACAGAGAAATATGCAGCATGTGTTGAGCTGCATTTAAGTCTCTTAGTGTTACCTTAAATGCCAGACTATAACTCTTGCCCCCTATAATGTATGTGCATTATTTGAATCTCAGAAAGTTTGCAGTAACTAATTGTTTTTGGATAATTTAGCAGGTTTTACTATGAAATTTTCTGGGAAAATCCTATTATGGTGTTTTATATCAGTAGCATTTCTATGTGGATGAATACCCATATGCAATTCCAAATTTAAAGAACATCTCGCTTTTTTTTTCCCCAAATGTTTTAATGGATCATCAATACCATCAGTAAGGTTTCCTCTGTTGCCAGTAACATGTGTATGTCAGTAAATACATTTTTATTTCAATGCACTTTCATCCAGCTTTTCTAAAAATAAGTAAAGCAGTTGTTTCTAAATAGATATGTAGTTTGGTGTCTCTTTGCCATACAGTACCTGAAATTCTGTCATGTTGCAAAATTCAATGTATTGGAATCAAGTTGCTTTAGCAAATTGTTTGGTAATGTTCATTTAAAAATCAATTACTATTCCTGTGTCTTACAGAGTTTGTGAGATCTAGATCAATTTTGGAAAAATGTAGTATAATATAGCTAAGGTTAGTTCAAATTTACCAATGCTTCAGAAGATGCCATATAGAATGATTTAGAACATCTTCACTTAGTACATCTTAAACCAGGATGATTCATCTGCTATAACGTGGATGTTAGCTGCAAAGGCGAATCAATAAAAACTGGGGAATTGTATGGAGATGCCTAGTTTGGTAAAGTATCTCTTTAGGTATGTACTAGAAGGGGACATTTCACCAAAAGGAGAATGATCTAGGGAATACAATAAACACGAACAAGGAATCTAGAATAAGAAATCTAACTAGATAAATGAACTCTTGATATTAGAACTCGCCTAAATTTTTAGGAAAAAAATGTAATTGCCCAAGAGGAACTATATTATGCATGTTTATAGGTAATTTTTAGCAAGAGGCTAATTTAAAAAAAAAAAAAGAAACAACACGAATAAATCTGAATTTTATTTATACATCATTTTCAGGGGTAAGTATTCCCTGGAAGCACACTAGTAATTTCTTGGAGTGCTAAAATAAGGATTGGGAGCTAGACATTAATCCTGTGTCTGATTTTTCTATAATCCTCCATAAAATTAGTTTCTTTAGAGTTCATATTTTCAACCGCAGTCTTCTAATAGCAGTAAAGCTAATATAAGTGCTTGAAACCAATGTCTGCAACTGCCAGGTACAAAGTAAGACAAATGATAACAATTGTAATTACAAAAATAAGTGAGGAAAAGCAATATGCCACAATTACTGAAAAATAAAGAACCTAATGGTTCTTGAACAACTGCAGCTACAACATCCCTGATGTTAATTTCTTCTGCTAATTACTTTCTTAAGGGTGAGGTCTGACCCGCCCTCCAGGTGCTTAGCAGGGGTTGTGCTCTATGCATTTGTTGGGCAATGTCATAGTGCAAGTCTCCCAGCTCCACACCCCCCATGCATCCTCTAAAAGGATCCTTGCCTCTATCTCATGAGTGGTCCAGAAATGACCACTTTGAAATGACCACTTGGGTGCTGATTTAGAACTGTCACGGCTCTCTCCTCTGCTGATGCTTTGTGGCAACTATCTAAGGACCAAGTCGCCAGTTTATTTAAGCAGGTCTGAAACAGACTTTTGTCAGTATGTTTAAAAGAACCAGGAGACTTTAATTCTTTTAGGTTAGCTACCCATCCAATGGGACAGGAGTCAGGGGGCAGTGGCAGCTGCTTCATTTCAGGATAGTTGCAGAGAAGATATGAGAGACAACATTACCAATTACATCTGCATTCATCACTACTTTACTAGAGTAGGGCAGGGACTTGTGTCTGGACAAGAAAAGCCTCCATCTGTACTCTTTTTTTTTTTTTTTTTTTTTTTTTTGCTTCCTTTTTTCTTTTCTGTTGCAGCACTGGCTGCTTGGGCAGGAAGAACTTTCCAGCATGGCAGTTGGCAAACCCACAACATGACAGACTGCCACAGATGCTTCCTGCTTCTACCATATCGATTTTCTCTTGACTATTACTTGTATGGCTGATGCAGAGAGAAAAATGAAGGGAGTGGTAGTAGTTTCAGCCTCTCTTGTTTTACTATTAAATACATTATTCTGCTTGTGTGCCTGTATCAAGTACAAAAGCTGCCTCTATAGATGAGATAGCTAGACACTTGTCTGATTCCAAAAGGAGTAGTGTTGTTACATCTCATCAAATCATGCTTATCAAATGGTAAAAATGTAATCAACAGGCCCTATTCCATTGGTGAGACATGCACATATAGTGGGTCATTTGTGGTGTAGAAAGTCCAAACTGCAAATACCTTACTCATTCCATGCATTCTTTTTTAAAACTCCCTTTCCTCTCTTGCAGGAGGGCTGTATACATACATAGCTCTATGCGTGTCGGCTTGTTTCAACTCCTTTTTGCAGTGGCTCTAATATTATGAAATTTTATGCTGATCTGAGCATAATGACATGTTCTGTTTCAGAGAAGGACAATTCCTGCGTAGCTGAGAAAGCCATGTACTGTAGAGTGGACTGAAGCAGAAAGTAGCATCTGCTTAATATCACAAAATAAAGCCAGGAAGAAGTTCCAATGAGAAAATTTGGGGCAAAGTTTTCAGAAAAACCCCTCAGCTTCCTGTAGAATTCTGTTGTATCACAGAACATTACCTATTTTTACCATCTTGCACATTACTAATTGCAAGCCTGCAGCATATGGACACACTGTATGCAGAATCTCCATCACAATCCAGTTGCAATTCTCCCAGGTGTTTTACAGTTGCAATTAGCAATACAGGTACTATGGAAACTGGTCCTAGCTTCAGGGAGAGCCAATAGGGCCACATAGCAAAAAAGGCATGCAGCAAATGTGCAAATTGCTGCACATGCCTTTCAAAGTTACAAGGAATACCTGGGTGCCACAACTTTTGCAGGTGCAGTAGCAGGAACTGCTAAGGAAGCATGGTCTGGTAGCTTATGCCCATTCAGAAAAAAGACAGGCAGTTTTCCATCAATATGCTGTAAGGCTGCAACCTAACAAGTGTTTTCACACTACAAAATCTTTCTGATGGAAACAAAATATTAAATTCAGGCTAATATTCTCAGAAAGAAGCTGTTAGAGATGAGAACTTAAAATTACTCTGTGTGCTCCTTAACTTTTTTCCCCCAATTCTTAGAAATTGCTTGCTGGATCATCACGCTAGTTTAAGAAAGTTCATTTTAACTAGGTATAAATTTTGAAGAAATTAACTTTCAAGAAGGGAAACAGGATCATGCGAAACAGAAAAGTAAGGCCAACAAATATTCTGGAAAGGAGATAGGATCAAATTAAATGCAACTAAAAACCACCAAAAAACCACAAAAATCAGGGAGACTTAGTGCCTTCAAAATATGATCTGTGGGGAAATGAGCTGCAGTGCAAAGGACATAACACGCCAAAACAAACCTCAGAGATGTTACAAGAGCCGGGGAAAATACAAGGACGAAGACACAACTGGGAGGGGAAGATATGAGGGACATGGCATGGATACTTATAAAAAAACAAACAAAAAAAAAATTCTCGGTAATAGTGAAAGCCATCAAAAGGCATGGCATGCCATCCAGTGTAGGGAAATGCACCAAAGCTTGCTCAAATTGATCCCCTTTGAAGGTCGAAACAGAAAAGAAGGACTTACCAACACTCTGGAATGGAGATACCACCTAGGGAAATGAAATTGAAGTAAGAAAAACCAAAAAATTGGGGAAATTTACTGACTAAAAGAAAATGGACAGAGATTACATCAAGAGCAGTGCAATGGCCCAAAAGAGGAAAAAACATATTTCTGAGATATGGCAAAAGCAGGGGAAAACAACAGGGAGGACAAGAAAACTTAGGGGAAGATATGAGGGACATGGCGTTGACACTTATCAAAAAAAACAAAAAAAAAAAAAATTCTCGGTAATAATGAAAGCCATCAAAATGAATGTCATGCCATCAAGCGCAGGGACATGCATCAAAACTTGTCCAAATTGATTCCCCATTGAAGGCCGAAACAGAAAAGAAGGACTTACCAACAGTCGGGAAGGGAGATAACACCTAGGGAAATGAAATTGAAGGAAGAGACAAAAAAAAATTGGGGAAATATAGTGACTACAAGAAAAAGGACGGGGATTACATCAGGTGCAGTACAAAGGACCAAAGGAGGCCAAAACATACTTCACAGATGTTGCAAATGCAGGCAATAAAACAACGAGGAAGACACAACTTGGTGGGGAAGATATGAAGGACATGGCATGGATACTAAAAGAAAACAAACAAAAAAACAAAAAAAAAATTGTCGATTATACTGAAAGCTATCAAAAGGCATGGCATGCCATCAAGTGCAGGGACATGCACCAAAGTTTGCCCAATTGATCCTAATTGAAATCGCAAGATTTCATTTCTTTGGGAAGGGAAACAGGATCCTGCCAAAAAGAAAAGAAAGGCTCTGGAAAGGAGATATGATCAAATGAAATGCAATTGAAAAAGAACATAAAAAAAAAAATGGAAAATCTGGAGATTTAGTGACTACAAGAAAGTGGTCTGGGCAGAAATGAGGTGCAGTTCAAAGGACCAAAAGAGGCCAAAACTAACCTCTCAGCTGTTGCAAAAGCAGGGGAAAACTCAAGGAGGCAGACACAACTTGGAGGGGAAGAAATGAGGGACATGGCATGGATACTGGAAAAAAAAAAAAAAAAAAATTCAATTAATTCTAAGCCATCAAAAGGCATGGCATGCCATCCAGTGCAGGGACACGCACCACATACACCAAGCCTTGACAAAATTGATCCCCACTGAGGGCCAAAACAGAAAAGAAGGACTAAGAAACATTCAGAAATAGCGATACCATCAAAGGAAATGAAATTGAAGGAAAAAAAAAGGAAATTGGGAAATTGAGTGACTACAAGAATGTGGTCTGGGTGGAAATGAGGTGCAGGTCAAAGGACCAAAAGATCCCAAAAATAACCTCTCAGCTGTTGCAAAAGCAGGGGAAAACTCAAGGAGGCAGACACAACTTGGAGGGGAAGAAATGAGCGACATGGCATGGATACTTTAAAAAATAAAATAAAATAAAAAATTCAATTAATTCTAAGCCATCAAAAGGCATGGCATGCCATCCAGTGCAGGGACACGCACCACATATGCCAAGGCTTGACAAAATTGATCCCCACTGAAGGCCAAAACAGAAAAGAAGGACTTTCTAACAATCTGGAATGGAGATACCACCTAGGGCAATGAAGTTGAATTAGGAAAAAAAAAAAAATTGGCGAATTTTACTGACTCAAAGGGAATGGACCGGGACTACATCAGTTGCAGTGCAAAGGAACAATAGAGGCCAAAACATACATCATAGATGTTGCAAAACCAGGGGAAAAAAATAATGAGGAAGACTCAACTTGGAGGGGAAGATATGAGATACATGGCATGGATACTTAAAAAAAACAAAACAAAAAATATTCTCGATTCTGGTTAAAGCCATCTAAAGACATGGCATGCCATCAAGTGCAGGGACATGCACCAAAGCTTGCCCAATTGATCCTCATTGAAATCACAAATTTTAGTTTCTCTTCCCCAAAGGAAATTTCATTTCCTTTGGGGAAGGGAAATGGAATCCTGCCAAAGAGAAATGCAAGGCTCTGGAAAGGAGATATGATCAAAATAAATGCAATTGAAAAAAAACCAAAAATCCAGAAAATCCGGAGATTTAGTGACTACAAGAAAGTGGTCTGGTGTCATCATCATATTTCAATTGTCTCATACCTTCTCGATGATTTCTCATGGGCAACTCCTCACAGCAGTGACACCTTCTTCTTCACCTTGCATCCCTCAAACCACATCTCTCTTCCCAGCACAACCAACAAACCCCAGCTCTCTTGCCAGCACCGCCAACCAACTCTCTTGTAGCAGTCTTCTTATTGGACACAGCTGTGGCCTACTAAGGGCAGGCCTGTTCCTAATCTTTGGTGATTAGTACAGCTGCAACTCCTCAGGTGTCAGACTACCTTCTACACTATATTTTCTTACATGCTATCTCTCCACAGTCTGGGAGGAGATGAGATGCAGTGCAAAGGACCAAAAGAGGCCAAACTAACCTCTCAGCTGTTGCAAAAGCAGGGGAAAACTCAAGGAGGCAGACACAACTTGGAGGGGAAGAAATGAGGGACATGGCATGGATGCTTAAAAAAAAAAGAAAAAATTTTCACCAAAGCAAAAACCATCAAAAGGCATGGCATGCCATCCAGTGCTGGGACTTGCACCAAAGCTTGCCCAATTGGTCCCAATAGAAATCACAAGATTTCATTTCCCAATGCTATGGTCTGTCATTAGCATAAGCAACTTGTTCTTGCATCTATAAAACAGACACTGTTTTTTGAGTTTTCCAGCTGGTACCAGAAAAGGGTCTTGCATGATTGCTACAAAAACTGCCTTCAAGATCACTCCTGCTGCATGGAAGTTCTCCAGCATTAATATTTGTTATTATTATGAAACTTTGTCTTCACCAAAAATATTTGAACACTTGCAGCTAAGCACACTTTACTGTGACACACCACTTAATTATATTATCCATGTTTAATTTTGGTATTTTAAATAAAAACCAATAGATTAAGTTTCTTGCATCAGTTTACCAAGAACAGTTGGTGTTCTAGTTTTGTTACGCTCCCTCAAACCTAGAATGTAATGTGAAATCCTAGAGTGATCCATAGTGGTCGTCAAATTTTGATATTAAGATTCACAGCACAGATCATCACTGGTTCTTCTTCCAACCAAAACAAGAAGTAAAAGTGTCTGAAATACTCTAGCATAAGTAGACGGCATAATTTGTAGTGCTCCTGACATTAGTGCCTCAAGCAGGATAAATCTGCTTTAAAACACAAGCTTTTCAACTTGTATATTCATGTTTTCTGCTCTTCTTACTCCCATCCTGTTAGCCTGCTTTTCTTCCCATAAAGTTTTCAAAAACCTTCTTGTTGCTCATATGTTTCTTTCCACTCTCCCCTTCCAATTCCTACTTCATTTATCTACAATGCCTTGGTTGTTATTTCCCTGAGCTGGGCAGCAGGAGTCACAGGGGGAGCAGGTCTGTGCTGGAGTTTTTGCTGAGCAGAGAACTCAACCCCACCCCACCCCAGCAGCCTGCAGCAGCAGTTTACCCAGAAATGGTTCCGGTGTGGTTGACCACACTGTCACAGAAGCTGTTGAAATGAAACAGAGGGAACACTGCAGAAAGAGAGGAGGGGTAACCTGGGCCAGCATCACACACTACAACTCCACTCTGTGAAAGGCTCAGTTTCAACCCAATCACATCCCTGCAATGAGGTAGAGCAGTTTGCTTATAAAAGCTGCAGTTTTGCTGGAAAGCTGACAAGGATGACTGTATAGATTATTAGAAATTCAATTTGTCTACACTCCCTGCTGGGAGAGCAAAAGAGATCCCCAACACCAGATCCTCCTTGGCAGGTGGCATAGCTTGTTCAAAAGCTTGCAGATGGTAGAACAACAAGCATGAAGAGAAAAATAACAAATTTCCTTCTTAGAAATGGCTAAGCCCTTTCATTTCATAACACAAAAGCAAACCACTTGAGCTGTATAATTTTATTAGGGTGCTTAGTACATAAATAAATTTTTCCATGAAGTTTCCACTGAGGCCTGATTTCTGAGTTACAGCAAAATCATCAAGACTTGCAACACTAAAACAAAGAAAGAAAGCCATGGGAGCACTTCTGGTTTTTTTGGCAGTATCTCAGATGTAGTCAGTTTGGAAATAGCTATCTATGGCTTAACTGCTGGACTTGGATTGATTCCAAATGAGATGTTCTAAATTGGGTATATGACCGTATGCATGAGTGTGTCCCAGTATTTCAGTCTTTTTGACAATGATTGTCAGAGAAGAAGCATGACCTTGGAAAACAAACACTGAGGGGTCTATTGGTTGTGCTGATTGCCTCTGGGAACAGTAATAAAGAAAACCAATGGAAAATAATTTTCTCAAATGGTATTTTATCAGTTCACATTCCTCATCCAGGGATCAAAAAGCCTGTAGCACTTCTTCATTCAAATATGTAAAATGCTGATCGTGTTGGTTGGTATCAAGCTGACACCTGATCATTTAGTTGATATTCAGACTTGGACTGTTTATGGCCCTTTTGAAAAAGACTCAAGTCAGTGAGATTTAAAGCTATAATAACTATATTCTGTAGGCATGTCAGTATAAGTACTGACATGCCTACAGAATTGGCTGGGCATCCCAAGCTCTTTAAAAGTGGCAGTTCAGAATACTTTTAACCTCCTGCTGTAGAGTTTTCTTTTATTGAATCATTAAGACTTTTGAAATGAAACATGCTTCAATATACTGACTCCACAAATGAAAATTCTAAAGATTCCTGCACCTTTAAGGTAGAGAGCCATTACAGAGCATATTGGAAGTTAGTGTTGTAGGCACTCCCCCACATCCTCTAAACATACTTATTTTAAATGTGTTTTAGTTTCAAAAGGAATGTGCTATATCTAACAAAAAAGACCGTGTTTCTGTTTTGCAGAAACTCAGCTATTTTTTCAATAGGTAGAATGTCAAATTTTTGGTTGAATTATCTCATTACTATGACATTTGATCAGCCAGGCAGCTAGTTTTACTATGCAGGTTATGCATGGATTCTTTGAAACTTTTTCGTATTGCAACATTTTAAAGATCAGAGTGGCAGTTTCATAATGTCTTCTTACATTAGAATTAAACTTTTATAGACAATTATGTGAGAGCCAACAAAAAGAGAATCCAATCCTGATATAACACTAAGTTCTTTAAGTGTAGCAAAATATTTCTGCAACTCCAGGCAGAAGAAGGGAGCATTTGTATGCAAGATCAGAACTAATATGGCATTTCATTTAATTTCATCTATACTTTGCTCAATTACATAAAAAGCCTGTAACACCACCACTCCATGAAATAAGGTAAGGACAAAAGTTAGCTTCTCAATTCTGTGTAAATTAGTCTCCTATGACTGAAAACATACTTTTCAGTGCTCTTTGTCTTGATCCATTATGATAATATAAATTTCATTAACTTTATATGCTTGCAAGAGAACCTTCTTTTTTTAAAAGCTGATCTTTAACAGTTGAAACTAGAAAAAAAAAATAGTAACTTTGAGAAAGAGGACCAGGTTCTTCCAAGAAAGTCCTAAGTAGTGAGCAGGGCAATAAAACCACACGAATTTTCAAATAAGCTGGAGTTTAATTTCCCTTAGAAACAGCTACAATTTTTTTCTTTCTTCTACTGAAAGAGGCGGATAACAAATTGAGAAATCCTCTCCTTGAAGGGAAGCTGATTTCCACAGGTCTGCAGCTTTCTAGAGGCCAAGTTAAAATCTGTGGGCTTTCCTATGAACTGCAGACAGCCAGTCATCTTTCAAGAAGGTTTACTAGAGCAGAAGTGATCCAAGCTCTGCTACCACAGTAAGCATTACAGCAGGCAAATATCAGCAAGCCTTTTGGTCAGGTCAGTTTAAGATAAGAAAATAGTCAGTTGCTTCCTTGCTTTGCTTTAGGTTTGGTCGTTCCAGCAACTGATGTCTTTGTTGAATTCCATCTATGTACAGAAATATTATCCATGAGGAGAATGAAGAAACCCAATAGAATTATACCTCCAGTCCAAGAATTTCAGGATCAGAGAATTACTGAGGTTGGCAAGGGCCTCTGCAGGTTATCTGCTCCAAACCCCAGCTAAAAGCAGCAACAGCTGCAGCAGGTTGCTCAGGTCTGTGCCTAGCTGAGTTCTGAGAGTCTCAAAGAATGAAGACTCCCTAACCTCTCTTTGTGTTTTCTTGGGTTCAGGCAGTTTCATGTGCTGTCGCTTTTCACTGGCTGGGAAAATCAGAAACTGATTTCTTATAATGGCATCAATTTAGCTATGTTCTGAATCTTTATGGGCTAGGTAACCAGCCAAGCCATTCTGGTGATATTTGGCCTGCAAATTCTTTTGGGCTTAAAAACTTCGTAATGAAACTCACACTGTTGTTTTTCTAATTGGGGAAAAAAAGCTGTCTGTCTCTCTTCCATTCTTTATTTTTCCAAAGCCAGTTCTTTCCGGATCATGTTGAAAGAGCTCTCCTATAAGTTGCTCTGGGCTACAGCACCAAAAGATGCTACCATATAAAAAGTACTCCCAAAATTTACTGAGAGTGGGTGAGATCTTGAAGAAGAAAGCAAAAGAAAAGGTCAAAAGGCAAGACAGAAATGTGGTAAAAGAGACAAATCCACAACTGCACATCTTACTCCATCTGTCCTTGACTGATTCCCTATAATCATCCTTGGCAGACTGGAAGGGGGAAGACAGGAAGGAGTTACCAAGTTATAATTTATGTCTATATACTGCTAGATTTATTAGAGCAGTGCCTAGTTGATTTGGCAAAAGGAAAGAAGCTAAGAATTACTCATAGTTTGGGGAAATTAAAATATGACCAAAAAGTACCTTCTCCAGAGTTTTCTTTTTATTTAAAAACACTTGTTTATTAGAATGCTTTTTGAATGATGGTCCTTAATTAATTAAGTTGTTGCACTGATCAGAACATTAATGGCCAATATGTGGCAAGTGATTAAAGAGAAATCTTCCCATCTCTAAAGCAGTGTTGTCCAAAGCAAAATCCTAGTTTCCACCAAAATATCAGTTTGAAGAATTTTCTATTTCAAGTGTTCTCTGCCACTCATGTATCCTTTTACAGGTCGTATTTTATGGATCTGAATTTTGTAAATTGTCCATTTTGCAGATTCTCTTCTAAAATACATAGCACAAAACACTTTGCAGTAGCTGCCAGCACAGTATTCAAAATAAGCTCTGTATTTCCCCACAAATATCTGCCAAATACAGGCTTACCTTCAGATCTTGCAACAACCTTAGGTCATAACTGAAGAGGCTTTGGACCTAGCAGCCACCAGGGCAACCAACTTGTGGAAAACTGAGAAAGTCAAGCTAAATCCTGTATTTGTAATACTGAAATTGTCAAAGATAACAAACATATCGTCTAGGGTTTATTTGTAGAGTGGCTTTGTGTTTTTTATTACATCTTAAATCAAAAGCTTTGGGAGGCTTCTCATACAAAGCATTTGAACCTTACACCCTAATTCTCTACAAGAGACTTGAGAGCTTTAAAACAGGAAAAGCCAGTATTCATTCTGTGCCTGAGCAGTTGCCATAGAGTGAATCCAAGACTGTGCCTTTGCCAAGGAGGAAGACATTGAAAAGTTTTCTGTATGATCATACTTACAGTCTTTCAGCACAATTCAGCTTTGTGCCCTGCAAGAGAGGCAGCCTAGGAAAGCCAATGAAGATGGTCAAAATAGTTGGATGCTGCTAGATGTGCAAGGGCTCAAAGGGATCCAGAATGCACACTTCCATTTTAGTGAGCAAATGCTGGGTTTGGATTCACACTTGTCATTAGAGCAGAATGTGAGATGATGTTCCAGTATTCCAGAACGTACACTTCCTCCAAAAGCTGTTAATTCCCAGAAATACTCCTGTTAGTTATTTATCAAAGTTTAAATTCCCACTGTCTTCTATGTGGGGCAAGCCAATGAACCCTTTTCAAACTGATAATTTTATAGATTTTGTAAAAAACTCTACATTAGGTGTATGTAACAGTAGTAAAGGGTCACTATCCAGTGTGCTGCCTTTTCTCAGTTGTCTAAGGCTATCCCATCATTTTCTTAGCAAGCCCTCATCTTTGAGCACAAAGCATGAGTACTACCTGTAGGAGGCTTCTGTTTAAGAAACCAAGTCATATCTCCTTGATGGATGCTGCATCCTCCTGAGGAAGGTGGTTAGGTATTTCTGGATACAGTTCAGGGGAGAAGATTGGCAGGAACAGCTATAAGGCTCTTTATTCTGGCCCAGAATTTCTCATGACATGGTCCTGAATAAACAGGCCTAATCAGTCTGGAGATAAATTGGAGCTGGACCCTTCATGCTGGCCAGGCTCATCCAACAAAGTTAAGGTACTTCAGTGAGGGCTTGAAATCTGTAAGATCAGAAGAAATGCACTGCAGGGGGAGAGGGTGCAGGTGGAAAAAAGCAGCAACTCTTTAAAACCAAGTATTTACATCAGGAAAGTAGTACAGACATTAAGATATTCTACTTTAATCTATGTAATGGTTACTATGATCTGGATTATTCTAGAGTTCTGCAGAGGCTAGAACTACTAGCAGTAGAAATTGAACTTATCAGGCCTTTGGAATCACTTTCCAATACTCAGTATACACAAGTTATACTCTCATGAACATGACATTTGCTTGCTTACTTCAAAACACATTTGAAAATTTGCTGTTATTCTAAGAAAGCCTTCAGGTATGCCATTTCATATTTTTGGCTGCTTGTCCTTGCTATAGACCTCTGCATTTACCCACTTATTTAGCATTAAGGCATTTGTTTCCATTATTCTCAACAGACTACTCCATGATGCAGCATTTTCCTCTTCCTGTTAAGGCCAATATGGGGGAAAAAAAAAAGTCCTCTCATATTAGCTACCGTTTTCAGCCCTCCTTCAGAGCCAAGATGAAGTGTCCTAAGATGTACACAGAGATAGTAGACATCCCACCCAGGAAACCCCATTTTGAGCCACTCCAAACCATATTTTAAGCTGCTCAGTCTAGAACTGAGTTCATGTTCCAAGTCACTATCACTCAACCATGTACACTATATACCATGATCTCTTCAAAGCAAATGGGCGTAAAATTGTAGCAAGAGCTGTTTTATATAACTGGCATGCATTTCAGGTTTAAATCAGTACTGTACTGACATTCAAGAATTTCAGTCCCCATACAGACTGAGATGAACAGCACTTTTATTTATTTCAGTTACAAGAAGAAAGACAAGTAAACCTTACAACCAGAAAGGCAATGAAGGCCTCATGAGCTCAGTGAAAACCATTCCATAATCTAGGCAATGTTATGATTTCTTGAGATCACAAAGAAAGCATACCCCCCTCTTAAACAACTTTTCCTTATTTCTGTAAGGATGTTTCCTGCAAGAACAGCACACTGATGTTAACAGAATCAAGAGGGACCAGCGATGTACAAAGCCTACATTCACCATCCCACCCCCCACAAAAGGTTTAAGTGTAGATATTATTCCAAAAAAGATTAACATGCAGTCATGATCACACCTAGAGAAGAGGGCAAAATTAAAGTTTGTTTTGAAATGAAGTCAAATCATTACTCATTAACGAAGTTAAATGAGGATACTTTTCCACATGGCAGTGTACTTCACAGGTAAAGAAAACTCCCTTTATTTTAAGTCAGTGCTTATCTGACTTTTGTAGTAAAGAGAAAATAGCTTACATAAAAACTGACCCTCCAACCAAGCGCTCTAGATAAGAACTATGATGTAAGAAAAGTGCTAGAAACATGTGGGAGAAATCACTATACAAAGTGTCAAGTGCAACCCCCCACCCTCAACCCCCTTGCCTAGAATTCAGTGTATTTACTGAAGTACAATAGAAAAGATGGAATTCAAGAGTGGTTGACAGTGGGATACAGTGCCACAGGTTGAACAATATCCACTAAAGGACAACCCCAAGCATGCATGTACCCCACCACAAGGGAAAGATGTGCTTGAGCTTCCCAACCTGCTCATTTCTGCAGTTAGCTCCACTATTATCTCCTTCCTCATTGCCAACTTAATTCTTGCAGTCCTTTGATGGGACCACTTTAAAAAATGTCCATAATTCTGGATTATTTGACAAAAAAAATTCATTTGGTATTTTTAAGAATACAGAGCTGGAAAAAGAAAATCTTACAACTCATGTCTTCTGTTGCTCTTTTAAGTAGTATTGGACCCAGAAAACATGAGGAAGTGCCAGAGCGAGTACTGTTTCATCATCCTTCGCTGTCTGAACAATACAGCAGAGGCAGACCATAACTTCTTCAGTCAATCTCTAGTCGATCAGTTCTGGTGCATTTCACCTGTGCTTTATGTCAGTTCTCAGTCTCCCTCACTTAAGCAGTCAGAGACACATTTATTACACAGTACTCACAGTAAGTCCCGGAATTTCAGGCAGACCTATTAATTCCCCAGGAGTATCCTTTTGGCTCAGTGAAGACTTTTGAGTACTTTGACTTACATTCATTCTGGAGGCAGCCATCATGATTTCATTTATCCAAAGAGCTATTTGGAGTGGGGCTGTTACCATCTTGAAATTGCAGTTTAAAGGTAACCAGTAACACAAAAGAGTACCTTCTGTATTTCCAGTGAAGGAGCTGAGAAAAAAAAATCTGTAAGAAACCATTGCTGCAATTTTATTTTAACAAAAGGGCAGATTTATTCATGTTTACAAACAAGTTTCAAAAACAAAAAGGAGAACATGTATGCTACCCACTAACAACCTTTCAAAATGCCAACAGCCCTCATGCTGCATGAAGGATTCTATAGATTAGAAAAAAATCACAGTTCCACTCACAGTTCACCAAGACAGCACTAAACTAACATGATTAGACAAAAACAAAGGACTAAGATTCTGATGTATTTTGATTTAATCCATTTTGCCCGAGATAACAGAAATATTTCAAGCAAGTTCCATCACGTATTGATGTCCTGCATTAAACAATCCTACTAAGTTCTGAACAAAAGTTATTCATTAAGTTTCTCAAAATTTTTAAAAATTAAACAGTTGTTTCAAAACCATTAAGTAGTAAATGTATTTAAGAAACTAATTAGGACAGAGGCCATAACTTCATTAGAACACCACTGCTCATGTTTTTACAAAGCATTAGTGTTATCTATTTGGCTATTAGTAGTAGCAATTTATCTACAATATTTAACAAGGTAAATTGCAGGCAAAATTTAGTACAGTTTCAATAGAAACACCCTTTTCCTGAAAATACAGCAGTATTTGAAGGACTAGTTTTTTTGGTTTTTTTCTTTTGTTTTTCGTCTTCTCTGCATCATTTATAAGGAAGCTTCCCATCTATGAACAGGAACAAAAAAGTATCTACAAACCTTGTAAACAGATCTGTATCATTTATAAACATAAATAATCCAAATTATTAACAGCCAACAGCAGAAATTAAAGTATCAATTCAATGATCCAGGGCCTCCTCGCCCTTCCCAGCTTTCCCCTCAGAAAAGGATCATGATAAACTAAAGCTCTGCTAACACACTCTTCAGGACCATTCTTAGTACAACAGATGATCCACAGGTCACTTATGCTGAGTTACTGTTTATCTGTCAGAGTTCATTATTACTCCCACCCCCAGAAAAGCACCCTCCAGTCTGGCAGAAAGCTTTTTTTTTAAAAAAATAAATCTACATTCGTACAAGTGTTTCTTCTGTTGAAGTCCAAGACAAGAATATCATCTTGTCCATCATAATGTGTGAAGAGACCCAGTTTCAATTTCTTTACAATGCAGCTAGTGTGTTAACATTCAGCTTACAATCAGAGTGATGTTTCCAAACTATGTAGTGGGCTCCCTGGGGATGAAGAGGTAGCAGACTTGTTCTTGTCTGTTGTAAGGTGAATTCCACTGTCAACCGCATTGTTATTTCTATTGGGAGAGGGAGGGGGACTAGAGTTGCGTTTTGTTGGAGCATCATCTTCAGCATCAGTATCATCGATAAGGGGAATATGAGGCTCGGAGTCTTCTATTCTAAACTCAGGATGCGTCATAAAATTGTGAATTGAACTTCGTGTCTCAGGTTTCTCTAGCCCCTCGTACAAGGAGCTACGAAATGCATTCACCACTCGGATCTGTAAACAAAGAAAAGGTGTTGTTAAAATGCTGCATGTTACTGATAATGGCATGGTTCTTATGAGTTTGAATCCACAAACAGCTAGACATGAGTGAATCAAATTTGTATGATGCAGTGGAACTTGCAATAAACTGTAAAAAATGAAGAGCATTTCAGTAGAGCACTGCCAGTCTACACAGTAGGAATAAAAATTGTGAAAACACTGCAAAAAGCTGAAGGGCCCTAAAATTCAGACATGGCACTAGAGTTGTTTAATTATTTAACATGGGCTAAGCATTTTTCAGAAGTGAGGCCAACAAATATTTACTTATTCAAAAATTAAATAAATCTCAATGAGTGTTTTATTGAATATTTGGGTGAGATTGGAGGGAGGGAAGGAGGGGAGAGGCTGAAAATAAGTTAGGGGATAAAAGGGTCACTAATTCTCATGCTAGGAATTAGGATGTCAACTGACCATGAAAAAGCCAAGCAAGTGTAAGCCAATGTCACAATGAACGAACATTTACGAAGTCATGCAAAAAAGGATACCGCTGTAACAGCTGTAAATATTCGAGTATATAGCCATTTACCACTCTAGAGAAAGCTCCTTAGTGAACAGTGCTTTGGAAACTGAAGACCAGAACTAGGAAATTGAATACGGTGCTGTACAGTTTAGTAGCCAGGACAGGTGGTAACTTTGAAGAGATTACTTAAGTAGCACCAAGTATGAGAAAACCCTCGCATGAGTCTTCGATTTACATTGAATTCATGGACACAGTTCCCAGGCCGAGGACTGTTTCGTGTCTTTTGGTTGCGTAATATTTTTTGAATCAGAAAGCTAAGCTAACAGAATTCATAAATAAACCTTTCATAGTTAAATTAGATACAAAACAAAGTACAGCTTTATTCTGCAAATTGTGCATGTCCAGGCTGACTTCAATTTAAGCTTTCCTAAGTATTATTTGAATGATGAAACCAGCTGCCCACACCCCCCTTCTCCCATGCCTCATGTTTCCCTGCTCCAGTAGAAAAATTCAGGATTCATTCTTGAACTGATAAAACAAGTAAGGTGAGGCAGAAGTCATTGACTCATTTATCCAACAATTTTCCGAAGACCGTTTCCCCCTCCTGTAGACTCCTTATTCAATTCTCAACATCCCTACCCCGAGCAAGTCTCCAGCAAAGCAGTGTAAAACAGTAAGCAGCAGAGCAACTCTGTAGTAAACAAGAACTTGCTGTTACAAACAGCAAGTCAAATTTAAAGCTTTTCTAAGCACATCCAAGATGACTTGTTTCAAGCTGAGAAACAGATCATGACTAGTGGTTCCAGAGTTCCTCAACAGAAAAAAATAAAGTGACTTCCAGGTAAAGGAATGAAGCTGGAAGGTCAAGCAGATCAAGAGCAGAGACTTCAAAACAGCTAAGATACACCTGGGAAGTTCCCTGTAAACAGAGAAGGGCTCTCCAAAAGCAATGTGTTAAATCAAATTGGTTAAATGGAGCCACTGCACATGATAAAGTCTCATGTCTCAGCTGTATTCTAGAAGTAGCATAATTTCCCCACCTCTGCTCCCTCAGACCACTTGCACAAAGAATTTTACTCCAAAGTGATTGTGTCCCCATTTTTATACCACAGGTACATGCTGAGCCAAATTATCCATGGGGGCAAGGGAAGAAGGCACAGAGAATGAGGGGAAACAGGGATGGGGCACACGATCAAGGGGGAGGACATAACTGCCAGTAAGGGGGAGGACAGAAAAGAGAGTGAATGTGCTGGAGAAAAGATTACAGCAGCATCTAGTACTTTACTGTTCATTGCATGAAAAGAATCGAGCACACTGTCAAGGAGCTGACACATTATGCAAGGTTTAAATAAGTCCAGCCAGCTGCCTAAACTGGATTGGCACTTACCAAGAAAATTAGCAGTGACAATGCCAGACTGAAAGTTTGCAATGACTTTATTTGGCATGTTGCATCCCACTGTGCCAATTATGTGGCAAAATGAAATATGAATGTCTCAGGGGACTGTTTGTTCATTGCTTACAGATGAGAATTTAAAACATCAGCAGCAATGAAAAGCAATTCTGGCTTAAGAGGACAGCTGTAATTATCATAGAATGTATGCAAATCCACAATAAAGGCTTGGTTCCCATGCAGAATGCATACTACACAAGTGAACTAGACACTACAGCAAGCTCAGGACCCTCAGAGTCCAGCCACAAAGGCAGAAATCAAACTTTCAGCACTTTAAAAGGGAAAATCTAGTGTTTTGAAGGCTCTATTTTCAACCACTCAAGATAATTAAACTAGAGGGATAACTATAAATAAATCATGTAAGTGAGGTGCAAACAAGACAATTTGTTAAGTGCAATTCATACTGTCATCAGGCCTTCCTCATATTAGTACCAGAATAGCAAGGAATGCAGTTGGCACTCCAAATCCTCCTAACCAGATGGCTGCTTAAGAGTTGCAACCTTACTTTATAGGAACTATTTTCCAACAAGCAGCTCCAAAAAAGAGACAATAACACATCTGCTTCCCATTAATCTACATTAGTTCTCAAAAGCTGCTCTTCTGGAGGGTGTAGCAGAAGGCTGTAATAGTGAGGATAAAAAAACTAGTTCTCTGCTATGGTAGCTCTGTATCTGCATTGGTCATTTGATGCAATGAGATGCTGCAGTGCCCAGTAGATTCTGCTCAAATAGCAGCATGGAATGACATTGCTCTCTAGAGAATTCTGAATGTCTAATTAATGTTCTGGAGAGTAGTTAGGGATACAGGTTACTAATTAGCATTTTAACTAGGAGATGCAATCCTGTGCATCCTTAAGTGTTAAATCTACTTTTCATTTTGTGTTCTTGAGGCATGGAAATTTGTGAGCTGAGCTTCTCAGTACTTCTGCAAGGTAGGGAAATACCTGTCTCACCACTGGAGAACAAATACAGAGGTAAATACTTGTGCAAGGTCACACACAAATTTTGGCTGAGCCAAAAAATAATAAAATAAATAAATAAATAAATAAAAGTCTGAAGATTTCACCGTTTCACTTAAGACTGCTCCTGAAATTAAGGGTCTTCATCCATCTGGTAATCTGAAAGTTTAAGCAGGGAGGGGAAGGGGGAAAAGAAGCCCTCTCAGAGTTATTTTAAAAAAACAATTATTTAACCCGTCTCTAGGAAGTTAGAGAAGAAAGTTAAACATGTATTAAGATGGAAAACTTTGAACAAAGATATTGGCTATCAGTATTCAACTACAACTACTATACATCTTCTGACTCCAGAGTTTAGGCCTACATCCAAGAGTAAATAAATCTCCAGCCTCTACAGAGAGGAAGGCTGAAACTGGAATGCCACTTAGAGCACAAGATAGAGACGGTAGAATTGAGGTGAGACAAACTTCGCTGTTACTGATGGCTTATGAACTGCTCCCAGAAGAACCTAGAGAGGAAAAAGAACCCTTCAGATTCAAATGGAAATTTTGCCATTTAACGCTTAATTTTCTTTTTCCTTTTTATATGAGCTAATTCAGATTTCTTCTGACTTGTATGCATTTTAGAAGCCTTGTTTCGCCACCTGAATCCTGATGTTGAAAAAGTTGTTATTCAGTAAATAAGGTCCAATGAAAGCAGAGATTGATAAAGTTCCTTACGGGCTACAAATAAAATGCATTTAGTGCTCCATGTTCTAATTACATTCATATCTCCAACATACTGTTTGCTTCCAAATCAGCTTGCTTACTTAAGTATTGTTTGTGCTACAGTGCAAGAGATCTATTTTTGTTGACCTGGGTCCATGATTATACAGTTAATTCACTTATTCAATGCAAGTCACCCTAAGAGGCATATACTCGAAAATTTACAACAGTTTTCCCTTCTTATCTTAAAACTCCCTCTGTACACGAATGGATGAAGGCACAGGATGTGCAGGCTCACAGCTTTCGCATAAAAGTCTTTTGTTGAAACTGTTCCACCTGTTCTCAGCCCTCTAAGAAAAAAAAGTCTTGAGGACTCCACTTTGTGGAAGAGCTCTATAAAAGCCTGAACGATGATTTTAAGTACTAAGGAGAAAATGAGAAACGTTAGGTACGTGAATTAGGAAATGTTAATTTCATGCACTTTAGGAACACACACTCACACCCCACAGTAGTAGAAGCAGTAGTAGAGGAAAACACTACATGTGTAGGGGTAGAAATATTTGTTACATCATGGTGCTGGCTGGCGATGGAGGGTTGCCGCCTTAGAGCCCCCTGAATGGTACTTCCACTCTGGAAAGCATTCACTACATCCATCTGCAAGGAATCAGAGATTGTGACAGCTTGCTCAGCAAGAGAGAGAGAGAACAAGAGAAAGGACCATCCCATCTATAACACACAAAAAGTAAAGAAAAAAAGGCACTTTTTAAAAACAGAGCAGATAAACAGGCAAGAGTTGCATTTAAAGCTGAAGAAAACAGAAGACCCTGAGGGATTACACATCCATCCATACCCCTTCTTGACAGTCTCAGTCACACCAGTTAGAACAGCCACCTTAGTCAAAAATGGAGAAATCTCCCTCATAACACCCATTGCATCCTACCTTTTTCAAGACCATACCTGAGTTTGTATCCTGTTTAGGCCCCTAAACCACAAGATCTGACCACGACGCAATTCTCTCTCAGCATGATCAATCTCCTCCACATCTTCTGCTAGTTCTTCTTCAGGAATCTCTTCCTTTTGTGTTCCATGACCAGCTTCTTTAAGGAATTTCAGTCGGCTGGTTGGAATTGTTGAAATCAACTAACAGTGGATGAAATACATAAATCGGGATTATTTTTTGTTTAACAACAACAACAAAAAAGAGTAATACCAGTCATAAGGCTTAACAGATATGCTGCATACAATTAACAAAGTTGAAAAAACTAAGTCACATAGACAGGATGAGTGTGTCAGTGTAAAACAATCACTCCAGCTCAACAGCTGCAAAGCTGTGAATATACTTACTACCTCAACCAAGGTGTGAAATTAAACTTGGACTACAAAACAGCCTTGCCAGGGACAAAGAATTCCACATTAACATTAATGCCAGGAAGGAGCAGTACTGAAGCTACAAAAGCCATTAATCCTGTAGATTGTACTTGTATCTAGAGCTTTTAGAGTTTCATCAGTTTGATGAGCATGACGTGTCACCTCAAGTGGGACCTTCATCACCTAAAGTAACCACAATTAATTCAGAAATACAGAAGAGACATTCATTCATTTGTGACCTGGGAGATATCAGTCCATCTGCAAGGTGAGTGATGTCTCTGAAATTTTACGTATCTCAAGCTTTGCTACTTGGTGTATAGCAATTTATATATCTTAAACAAAAGCTACATGTGGTTAAGGGGAGTCATCTTTTGGTATGTTAAATATAGCAGATGCAGATCAATTCCAAGACTGCTTTCCTTGATGATCACAAACCTAGAAGACCATTTCTGCAGCTGCAGAGGAAAAAGGTCTGCTCCAAAAGCAAGATAAACAGCCTTTTATGCTGAAACTGCTACTCTGAATGCTCCCAGCTCACACTTCAGTTTCTATTATTCTAAGAAAATTCAAGCTCTTTGCCTTTAATGAGATGCTAGAGCAGCAAGAATGGCAGTAGGGAAGCTTTGCCCTTGCAAGATACTTGGGGTCAAAGGTATTTCAAGCCATCTCGATTCTCTTCTAGGAGTCACCTCAGAGTGACTCTATTTGATTTTTTTAAATAATTAATTTTCCAGGAAACCTTGTCAAAAAGCTTAGTCACTTTTAGAACATATGTCTATGTATGTAATTACAACTAAAATTCATCCTACCAATTTTATGGTGAAACATGAAGTGTCTTTTACTTAGTGGAAGGAAAGAAACTGTAATGGAAAACTCTTCATGTGGTATGAAAAGTTTAGACAACTATGTCATTAAATAATAGAAAACTCTGTAGCTCTAAAGTTTCATGTAAATAAGCTTGCTGCTTACAAGCACTGTTGTGCATGCAATAGTAATGACACTCTGGGGGGAGGGGAAAGGAAATAAGTCCAAATGTAATGGCTTACTAGGTGGGAATACTTTTTAATTATGCCACAATTATGCAAATAAAGGTTAAAGAGAAAGTTGGTTTGAGTTTTGCTGTATTTCTTGCTACACCAAGACAAGAAAATACTGTGTAATTTAGCAATTCTGATTTTTCAAGAAAACTTTTAAGCAACAAGTTAAATATCTTTTAACATTAGCATGTTCATTGCATCTTGTATTCTTACCACATTTTCTGGTACTCATATCTGGCTGAAAATAAAATTTCATATTTAAAAGGTAACTACATCTGCTTGTAGTTAAAAATTGCTAAACAAACCAGCCACAGAATCTAGTTATGAAATGTTAATAATTGACCCACTCTGAGGAAGGGATATTCAACTAAAGACTTGCTACCTACTGAACAAGACAACTGTAATTAATATTTACTGTTAGTCTTCATATATTCTTATAGTTCACGTGAAAGATCCGAATGCTGAAGACAGTATGTTTGTTTTTTCCATTTAAAGTATACTGTTCCAAGTAGATATTTGACATTTTGAAAAATCCTGGTTTACCTGGCCCCAAAGTAGTGTGCCCATGCCCAGGAAAATGGACCACAGCCACTGTTCAATTGAGAGTTCTGAGCAACTGAAGGGCTTTCCACCAAACTGCACAATAATTATCTGTGGAGAAAAACATATTAAAACGTGTATCAGTGAGTTGTTGCAAGAAAATTCCCTAATGCTTTAAGATCACAACAGACAGCTCTGCAAGAGAACATGGGATTTCCCATCTTATTAAGCATATTCTTTCACTGTCTCAGCAGTCTGAGCAAGTTTACAAACCTATGCCACATTCTTCCACTCTTCAGTATTTCAAGAACTAGCCATTCATTCTTCAAATGTCACACTCATGAAAACTTGCTGACTCCTCAATTTTGCTTGAAGCTTTTTTCCCCCTTCATCTCATGATTACAGCATGTATTTGATGCTACAAATGTACAGTGATTACTTTTGCTATGAACACTCCTCTTGGAACTAAGTCCAAGATTCAGAAACTTGTATTAATAGAATTCATCGATCCATATGACATGAAATATCTCAGAAGTAATTCTACAGGATATTACTATGTATCACATCAGTGTTAAATATCAGACTTTAAATCATCACATGTAGTAAATCTTGGGGGAAGGGGGCAGAGAGCTCAAAAGCTAAATTAAATGAGCTCCTACTGCTTTAGCTATTACAACAAGCTGTATGGGCCCTAATGAGCAAGGTATCCCTCTGCATAGGAATTATATGCATGAAAGTCTGCCCTGAAGAATCAACAATTCAAAGCAGCAGGGCAGGCATGAAAAGGAGACAGTATTGACCATTAAGTAGGACACCTGACAGCTGAAAAAGCTAAGAGTATCTTCTGTTTTAACTCCAAATTAAACACTGAGATAACAAATCAGGAGTTGGGAAGGCATTCAGTCTGCCAAATTTATAAAGGGAACAAACACAGTGGCAGTCAGGAGTAATTTCTAAATGTTTGGCTTGGTTGCACAACAAAAGTCAATCTGCTGCATCCATAACCCCAAAAATAAGAGCAGTTTCTGAAGAAGTGTCATCTATAAAAATCTAAACCTGAGAGAGTAAGTTCCCTGACTTAATGTGAAGCAGCAGTGCATACATTTCCAATGCTTGAACTGATATAACTTCCATCAACTTCATGAATTATCAAGTCTAAGGAGAAGCTTAATATGTAGGTTATACGTCCCAAATAACTTAATCCAAAATAAAAATGGGTTCTGAAATTAAGTAGTATACTGACTTGTTTGTTATTTCTTCTGACTAATTAAAGTGAAGGTTATTTAGAGGGTGAAAATAGTTCTTGTAAACTATTTTCTGTAGATTCAGTTTTAAATTGGTTTTTCTCAACACCAGCGCGTGGACTTAATCAACTGAAGATCATTTCATTTCATTTGTTAACATGTACTAAGTTAACTAACTAGCTTTTCTGAGTTCCCCTATGTGCTGGAACAGAAGGTCCCTAGATATCAGGTTTTTTTCACTTAAAACAGCACCTCTACAATACATATCAGTAGGTATCACTGGTTCCTGCACCAGTAAGGTAAAAACTAATACTTAAATTTCTAAAGCTTATTCATATGTCCTAATCTCATTAAGAAAATAAAAGAAGTTGTTCTTTTTCTATAATTGTTTAAATGGACTCTTGTTCAGATACACAGGTAGATATTATAAGAAAGATTTAGGGGCAAGGGGTGAATGAACAGATGACACATATAACTTGTTTTGCCAAGAGATTAGAATACTAAGATAAAATGGAAGAAGTTGAAAATTCAAAAGGTAACTACATAAATACAACATTCCAGCATTGCCAACTTCAAAGAGGTTTGAAAAGTCCATCAAGCTGCACTTACAACTTCCTTATTGTCTGCTTGACCCTGGAGGTTTTCCACCTTGCAGAAATTAGATCTCTGGCACTAGCTGATTGGCATTTCCAAGGTAAGCAAGTACATCACTGCACTAAATGCATTTTCCCCCCACCCTCCAAGAATCTGCTTACCTGCACAACAAATGTCCCCAGCACAATAGAACAGAAGATAGCGTTGTTAAAGATTCCTTCAAAAACATTTCTTTCACCATGAATCTTCCGGGCATTAATTTCATTAAAAAGCTGCATCATCACAAATGTATTAAATACTATAGTATAATGCTCTGAAGGAGGAGCATGCAGAGGTGCGTTTCTTCCACTATCGATATCAAAAATTTTCTCACCTGTATATAAAAGGCATTTATAGGCAGCTTGATTAGTGTCTTTACACACACACTACAGCAAAAACATCATTTTAAAAAACCACCTCTCAACAACATTCAGAATAACTTTGTAAAGCCTCAGTATTCTTACCAGCAAACAGGAGCGTGAAGACCACTACAAGCTGGTAGAATGCATGACCCAAAATGTTCTTCATCATTGTACGAGAAATCAAAGGTTTGTTTCTACCATAAGGCTTCCGCAGCAGAAGAGCTTCAGTGGGTGGTTCTGTTGCCAGGGCAAGGGAAGCTAATGTGTCCATTATGAGATTTACCCACAGCATCTGCACAGCTTTAAGTGGAGAATCCTGTAAAAATAGATACATAAACCCTCCAATAGAAGTGCAGAAATTATAGCTGTTAAAGGCATCTACCTTCAGCATGTTCTGAAGAGCATTATGATCTTTGGACTACTGTTTAAGTGAAAGTTTGAACTCAAGAATTAATCAATCATGACTCTTTCAACCTTTATTAGATGAAACAACTCCCAACTGGTACGTACTTGTGTTATGCATGCTCCTGTAAAAGCAACAATTACTGCTACTACATTGACAGTAAGTTGGAACTGAAGAAACTTGGAGATGCTGTCATAGACATTTCGTCCCCACATAACTGCTTTAACAATGCTGGTGAAGTTGTCGTCTGTAAGGATAATATCAGAAGCTTCTTTAGCTACGTCTGTTCCAGCAATACCCTGAGAGAAAAAGGAAAACATTATTAAATGTAACAGGATGCACTGACTTTTTATGACAAAAGTTCTTATGTCCTTGGTCAGCATTCACTTGGATGCACAATGTCTAAAGGACTCCTTTAATGTAAGCATAAAAAGGCCTATTGAAACAAGTTCTCCTTGAAAGTCTTGGAAAAATGAAAACAAAGTAATGCTCTCTTTAAAATAAAGACCTTAATATAAATTTGAGAGTTGACAGTAAAGATATGTTAAGTTCTCCCAAAGAAATGCTACTGAACCCTGTTCAAGCTGAAGGCCACCAGATGGTGCAGTGCTACAGTTCAAGATCTGCCCTAATTATTTTGTTGTATGGATTCTAGCAGCAGGCAACACATGTGCTTGCAACACAGTAGGATCATAAACATTACCAAAAGCCTTTTGCAGAAAGGCATTAGCATTGAACACTAGACTGTGCAATGTCACTGCATATGCATTGCAAAGCAACGTGACATTCTTAAATTTTAAGCACCTCTAGTCTCCTACAGTACCCAAACAGCTGTGTTCTGTGTAATGATGCCTGAAGACACCTACTTCAAAAAAAATCTTACTTTTTCTTTTGGCATTCCAAATCCACTAACTCAATAGCAAATTTAATGATCCCTATTCTTGATATATTATTTTGTCAAGGAAATGAGTCACCTGCACAGTATGTGTACACCTTAAAAGGTACCTTTGATATCATATGGAATATTTTAAGTGCTATTTAGGTAAGCAGTTAGAGAAGACAGTTCCTCACACTGATGAACACAGACAGCAACTGCAGGAAACATTCAAAACAGATAAACAAATCTGCCCCTGACAGTGGCAACTACAGCAGCTATACAAAGATACTTGTTACAACAAGACTGTTACAGTCTAGAGAACATTTCATATGTAGCTGTCAAATTTTTAAGTTATGTTTTTGAAAAAAATTCCTTGAGAATGATGTGAAAGCTCTTTCCCATTTTTTCTCTGAGGAGTAAAATCTGACTCTGTCCTTCTTTTTCTGAATGTGGTATAGGAGAGTGTGGTCTTCATTTTTTCCTTCCTTTCAATTGCTTTAAGACTACAGTGACCTGCCATGACCAAAGTGTACCTCCTACATTTAAGACTGAGGAGGAATCCTGTGGCAAAAGGAAGCTTGAAGAACCTGTCTTACTCTGTCTTGAAAGAAAGCTGAAACCCACACGCTTAAAAGCATGAGTCTATGCAGTATAAGCATTTAAAAGCCAAGACTGTTTGGCAGCCACGTGAAAGGGTAGCTGAGAAAGCCATGTAATCTAACGAATCATCCAGACAGGTGCAGATCCTACACTGTCCTAAAATGCTGTTGCTTTAATTGTACTTCAGATGTACAAGACATGGCCTCCAAAGCCATTTTGAACATCAACTGGCAGTCTCTTTCATTATGGTCTCCCTCCTCATGAAACAAGGTTCTTTAATCTGAAGTGATTTGATAAGCCATTGATAAAATAGTGAGGATATTAAAAAAATCCCCTACCATAGCAAATCCAACATCTGCCTTCTTCAAAGCTGGACCATCATTGGTACCATCACCAGTTACTGCTACAACTTGCCTCTGGTCAAAGACAGTGCTGTCAATTATACCTAAAATAAAATGACATACAAGTGTTATAGCTCTAAATTAACAACACAGAAAAAACTTAGCCCGAAATAGAAACCCAGTTTTTGTCTTTATCAGTCATAAAACAAAACAAACAAAAAAATAAAAAAAAAACCCAACCAAAAAACCCACACCCAAACAAAAACAAGTCACCAAAGAAAGTTCTCATTTGCTCCATCTCTCAAGAAGAAAAGAAAAAAATCAGTGGGAAACAACTTCACAGACATTTCCCATTGTTCAGTCCTATTTGTTTTTTTCCTAGAAGCACAGCGAAAAAAAATCTAGCTTTACTTAGAAGCTCAGAGTATTTTTACCTACCTTTTACTAGAGTGTGTTTGTCAGTGGGAGAAGATCTTGCGAGAACACGAAGCTTTGGCCAAATTTTATCTATTCGCTCTTGCTCAATCTGCAGAAAGAGCATTGGTTATATTTTACACATGCAGGAGACTTAGAATATCTGTTGATCTGCTTGATGAGACAGTGATTATGCCTACCTCTCCTTTTTCATTGCGTATTCTCCTGTTAAAGTCTTTGCCCTCTAAACACAGGAAGTCTTCACCAGGATTCAGAATACCACATTTCAGTGCAATAGCACGAGCAGTGTTAATGTTATCACCAGTGACCATACGTACAGTTATGCCTGCACGTTGACACTTTTTTATTGCATCAGGTACCTGTAAGCAAGGAAAAAACCCCACAGGCTCAGACACTGTACATTAGTTAAATAAATCTAGATGTGTGAGTAAAAGGAATGTTTATGGCTCAGTACAGGACAACTGTTATTTTAAAATTAAGACTTTAGTTACAGAATATTTAAAAAAAATTAAGTAGCATATCACAATTCTTTTCCTAAAAACCATACAAGTTGCAATTCTGGCAAGAGGTTTTGTGCCACTGCTATATCTGTTCCCCTCTCTCCTGCAATTTTTCAAATACTACAGTATTTAAAATACCACAAAATCCTCATGACATATTAGGCTGTACTGAGTAATGACATTTTATTTATGATTATGTGAAATAAACTACAGCTCATACTCCATTACTTCATCAGTAACTTTTACTGTGAAGTGACAATAGTGCAGATCAGCCCCAATTTCCACATGCATGTGGCATAAAAGCCTTCACTACTGAAAAACTTACACCTCAACCACAAGCCCTACTCCTTGCCCTCAGTTCTTAGGTGACAAGCTCGCCTCTCCATTGCCCCCCATGAGAAGCTGGTAACAAGCACAATGGCTAATCTTATCCAAACCAAAAGTCCTAATACTCCAAGTGGTAAAAAAAAATAACAAGTTGTTTCATTTACTGAGATCCTGCACAGTAAGTACCTTAAGTTATTAGTTTATACAGAGCTTCAGTAACACAGCATAAGTGACATTAAGTAGTTTTAATCTGCTTTTATAGGTCCATTAACTTTCCCTTCAAGAAATTAGATTTTCATTTATTAACTATGCTTAAGGCATACAATAGCAGTTCAGTTCCTTGCACTCTGCATGATGAAAACCACGAATCCCCTGTAACAGAATCACTGCAGCTTAACTGGTGACCCTACCTCAGGTCTCACAGGATCTTCAATCCCAACAACAGCAATGCATGTCAGACCAGTAACGATATCATTTTCATTGTCCCACTCTGGCTCAGGCTCCCCTGCTGGGAAGTCTCTGAATGCCAGGCAGATGGTTCTGAGACCTTCAGAAGCCATTGGCTCAATTACAGTTTTCACAATATCATCGCGGTCCCTAGGTCTAAATACCTTTGGCTCTCCATTAGCACTCAGTATTTTGAAGCACCTGGAAAGAAAGGTTTAAAGAGTTATCAAATTTTAACAAGAAGTTACACCCACTCTTTGGCTTATCAGTCAACTCCAGTAAGTTTCTATAAGCTCTAAGTTTTTGCTAGCCTCAAGCACGAAGGCACAAAAAGCCAGCAGTGGTATCACTAAGGTAATCTTCTCCAAATGCACTTTATTTCTTCAGTTGCAAAACATACTTTCTACAGAAAAGTTAAACTGAGCCAGTCATCCTAGGATGAAAGTATTGCCCGATGAATTTCACATACAAACAGCAATTACCTCCCAGAAGTATCCATTTCTCCATTGTATGTAAACAGACTGGGGTCTGCACAGGCAATCCAGTTTCAAACTCAGCAAAATAATCCCACCTTGTTAACAGCAATACGGTCTCAGAAGCACACTTTCAGAACGTGCATGAACTACTTGAACAGCTGCAAGCACTAAACTTACAGCACCATAAGCAAACTCAGGTACTGCTACCCTTAAGAGCAAAAAAGTTGGCAACCCTTTTCTTCCCCCCCAATCTAAGTGCAGAGAATTCAGAGAGCATCTGGTATGTGAGGCAATGTGAAATATTAAATTAAAAACAAATATTGAAAATGATTAAAATGTTTGCATAGGAGACTAGATTCACCACTATGCACTCTAGCATTTCAATACATGCTCTCCTAATTAAGTTTCTTCCTGCCAAAGATGCTACTGCTTTCATGGAGAGCATATATACTTTATGCATATTGATGCCATGAATATAACACTACCAATGATTTTGAACAAGAAATGAAATTTTGCTCATGTACTCTTTACAAAGCTTTGCCACAGTAATGCTATTATCCATTACTTTTACAAATTAGTACTACTACACACCAGAAAAAATAGAATTCAATACTTTCATTAAATATCAAGTTCAGACCTTGCAGATCTCCAAAGATAACAAGTGTTACAGTTAAGTGTATAGTCCAAGAATTTAGGGAATTCCCTAAAAGTTTCCACCTTATACAGAAAATTAAAATGAAGCAGTCCCTCAGAGCTTCAAAATTCATATCATAACTGAAATTCAAAGTCTACGTGAATTTTCTGATTTTACTTATTTGTTCAAATGTCAGCAATCACTAAGGATATCTAGTGTTAGATGCAATCATAAGGCTGGTGACAAATTCAAACATTCCAAAAATGACTAAATACACATAAACAAATTCTATGCAAAACCGCACTGGAACTCACTTCAAATATTTGACTTAGTGATAAGGAAAGAAAAAAGAAAGTGCTCTACCTGCAAAAGTTTCTGCATTTCTTCTACACTTACCAGTGACTCATTTGTGCCTTATAAATGCTCATGTTTAAGTTTCAGTATTCACGTGTAGCTATATATGTCATAACAGAGAAGGAGCAGCACAACTGACAAACCAGATTACAGGTTCTGCATAGGAAGCAGATTATGATGGCTAAATCTTTGTCCAATTCAGTGCATACTCTGAAGTGGTTTGCTATTTGGACACTATTCCTATAATATCCAAATCAGTCGAGGTTTTCTTGTACTTTGTCAAATGCTCTTATTATCTATTTTGTTATTTCAGTTACTAAGTCAAGTGGGAAGACTGAGTTCTAGCAACTTCTACAGTTCAGTTGTCCAATATTATAAGTTACAAAATACTTCAGAAAGTAGAAGTAATGTGAATATAGGCACATCTATTCATTGATAAGGCTTGGCTTAAAATGTAGCTATGTTAAAAAAAAAAAAAAAAGATTTTAAGTTTCATATCAAGAACAAGAGTACTTTAAAGATTGACATTTTGTTCTCAGCAAAAAGCTGAGGAGAACGAAGTGCTGATATTTTTTCTTTAGTATATTAGTACCTTCCTAGGTAATGATTTGGGTAGCTATTAACAAGCAAAAAAAGTAAATTTAACTGGTGAATATCATCTCTGTGCTACTCAGACTAGAAAGAGTTTGACATCAGAACCAAAACAGGCCTGGCTACCAACTGCTGTTCCTAGAGAACAGATGCATACATGTGTGACATCTCTCCTCACCTATTTAGGAGTTACCACAGCTGACTTCACACCTATAAAGGTTTGTCCCAGTGGTACCTAATCGCCACTAAGACTAATCTCATCCTAATAAATCCTTTCTAGGTGGGCAGATGGATAAGGAAGCAATTGCTTTGTCACTTTAAAACACCTCAATTGCTCGTACATTCAAGTTCAACCTGTTAAAATGATCAACTTCAACAGAAAGTTGCACAGTCTAAGCAGTAATATGCTAAAAGTAATCACTTTTCAAAGGTACAAGCCCTTTGTGGAATTTAGGCATATCAACTGATGGGACTTTACACTATAAGGCAGGTGAGCATTTTGATCAACTACACCAAAAAGTAAAATAGTTTAACTAAATCATGAGACCATCTCTTTCTTTTTTCTTTTGAGGGGTAGGGCTGGGGTGTTTGATATAAAGTAACTAAAGTGCTAATGGCTCAGCTTACTGTAGAAAGTCAAACAACTGAAGGAGACAAGCTGTGAAGCTGCAGTCACAAGGATATAGGACTGCTGCACTTGGCTGTGATCAGAGAGATAAGTATTCCACGGACTAAGTTGTTTAGCATGTCAGTCTCTCCACCTATCAGAACATTTAGCAAAAGTTAAGTGCTGAATCACAGTAATAGTCGTTCTTACTTTTTAAGAACTATCTCAGAGGCACCTTTACTGAATATCCGGAAACTGCCATCAGAGTTTTTCAACACAGTACTCATCGATTTTCTAACAGAGTTGAAGGTGTACACTTTGTACAAATCCTCTTCTGGTATCTCATTTCTTACATCCTGATAATCACGTTTTAAATCCAAGAGCAATCCCAGCAAGGCACATTCAGTTTTATTTCCAACATGACGTGGTAGGCCACCTTCCTTTTCAGGAGGCTGCAAGAAGAACAAGAACCATCACTGATTAGGTTAACTTATAAACCACTGAGGCACAGCACTTAGAACACAAGGAAGAACAAGTTTAGTTCTGGGATGGGGAGGTTTTCTTTCTCAGTAATTACTCAATAAATTCCTATGAGTCATAATCTGAAGTCATATTGCAGCTTTTAAAAGGTAACTTCTGTACCTATTTAGGATCTTTCAATCCTTCAGAAATCACCCATTAAGTTTATATCAATCCCAACATGACCTTTCTAAAAGACATTCTCCATTACTTTAAATATTTATCTGATCAATTGAGCGTACACCCTGTACAATTGTTCTGTATTTTAAAAGTACAGATAAGTTCACATATACTGACTTCAGCAAGCTAAATGGCATTATTTCTCCTAAATTAAAGTATCCTCTCCTGTAATAATTCTTCAATGACTTAGACTATGACCACATCACCTGTTAGCCTTCTTCTGAACAAACTAAGTCTTTAAGCTTCTTAAGTCTCACTACAAGTTCTGTTTTCCAGGCCATGGCCTATTTAACTGGAAAGAGTTCAGAAACAAGTTTCCAATCCTTTAATACCAGAAAAAAGTTTCTTACCTCAACAATGTGGGTTATGCACATACTAGTCCAATAAGTAAAGAAGTATTTCTCTCAAAATATTGGAGTTTCTATATGGATAACACAACAGTATTTTTTGAAGCAAAATATGGAGAAGCACTAATTTCATCTGGCATGTCTCAAGTGGCTAGATCTGAACTACATTAATCATAAGTCAGTGGTCCATTTTCATTTTTCAGAACTGCAAGATTTTAAATTTGGCTGTACTGAATACTCACACTTTGAAAACGTTCACTTTAATGTACAGTTTAAGACATCCAGTTCTAGGTACCCTAGTATGAGAGATACCAACATCCAGGAGTAAGTGCATCCATGGCACACAAAGATAATACAGAGACTCAGGCACATATGAGGCTGAATTGAAAGAGTGTTCAGTCAGGAGAAGACAACACTCTGGGAGAGACCCTTTTGGTGTGTATTGAATGCCTGAATAAGGCATTTGGTTGGAACAATGGTAAGGACTGTCTAGCCAGACCTTCCTAGCTGTGCCCAGTGAAAGGACAACAGGCAATGAATACAAACTGAAGATCTTGAAACTCCATTTTAAGATAAGGAAACACCTTTTACTTTAGGGGTGATAAAATACTTAATCAGGCTGCCTGAAAGGTCGCAAATTCTCCATCCTTTGAGATTCTTAAACCCTGAGTGAGTGCCCTGAGCAATGTGCTCTAGCTGACTCTGCTTTGATCAGGAGAGTGGATCAGAGGTTCTCTCAAGAGGTCCCTTTCAGCCCTCCCTGATTCTGTAAAGCAGTCTAACTCCACTGCAGTGGACATAATTCAGTTTAAATTGTAGTAATAAGGGACTTGGTCAGCTTAGGTACGGCTACCTTGTTCTTGGTATAGAAAGAGCTTTAGAAAACAGACTGTGAAACTCCTCACAGTGCTGTAACTCATTATAGAATTTCCACCCTGTTTCAGAGAAATCAGTGCTGTCAAACTCAATGTGCTGCCTCAAGTACTGCTATTGTGGAAATTCTTGCAGACATACCATTTTTATTGGCTGATAAGTAGCTTTTGAACTGAGTTTTCACTGCTATTTGTGTACAAAGCATCCATAGTGGAGGCTTCTGCAAGATCTTGAAATGCTAATTCATTTACTAAATCCTACTTATTATTTTTACTGCCTGAAGAATGTAAGTTATACAACATGTTGGAATAAATACAGCAAGGAAGCTATGTTTAGAGTTTTAGAAAATAATGCACACAAAACGTTGACCAATCCTCCATTTAACATGCTTAACAGTCCATTAGTCTTTTATTTCCAAATATTTTGCCAGTTTCAAGCAAGATTTTGGCAAATAGGTTACAATTCTAAAGCTTACAAACTTATACAGCATAAGCTGTATAAGTTATATACAGCACGAATAAAAATCCATCAAAATCCTTACCTGTAGTTACATTTTATTCATTATATTTCATTCAATGTACTACTCTTAAATATTAATTGTTTAATGTTTATTTTCATGTAGTGTTCAAATCCAGGCAAGACACTCTTCAAGTGGGATAAACAGCCCCACTTATAAAAACAAACAACTGTGAACTTGAAAGGAAATTATCTTGAGATTTTAGCTTTGAATTATTTGTTCTAACTGAAATAAGCTATTTTTTTTCGTTGAGTTTCAAATGAATGATTGAGCAATTTACAGCAGGTACAAAATACCTTACCCTGCATTGTGCCACACATTTACACTAAAACTGCCTGTGGCAGTCAGACAATTTGCATCTTTTGAGAAAGTTACTCAGTTATCTTGACTGGAATTAAGAAATCCACTTACCAGTATTTTGGACGTATAAGCACAATTAACAGAAATTCCTGTCACAAGATAAGCCATAGTTTTCTCTGGAATAGCTTCTGGTTCTGGAATTTTTTTATAATGCTTTTCATTGATGTAGGCTTGGACCACTGTCATTCTGTTCATAGTCAATGTTCCCGTTTTATCTGAGCAAATAGCTGTGGCATTGCCCATTGTTTCACATGCATCCAGATGTCTCACCAAGTTATTATCTTTCATCATTTTCTAAGGAAAGAAAAGCAGTTAACTGAAATCCATGACCATTACTTCACTTCAGAAATTCTCATTTATGGGATCCAGCCTTACACAGCACTTTCAGAAAGCACTCAGTCGTTAAGTCATCTGGCATATTTCAGAGGCAGAGCTTGCAGCTGCCACTTTCTGTATAGAATCCCCTAAGTCCATTATGTCACAGTAAACTTCATTTTGAACAAGGTACATAAATACAATCTTAATCTCCTGTACCTGCATGTCACACTGACTATTGATACTATTCAGACTGTTAGAAGCAAACAGTTTATAACAATATTTAGAAATTGAGAAGAGGTAAAGTTTGAGCCTTACCAGATACAATGATTAAAAAGTGTTTCTGCTTACAGGAAAAGTCTAATGTGGCTTATTTGATCTTTCTGAAGATCAGATAATACTGATTTCAAAGATACTAAATTCAGACTTATAATCAAATACAAAGTGGGAACCTAATGTTTCAACTAAAATAGTGAGGGTTACATGAGTTTCATAGATTAAATATCACTTTAAATTCCTTCCTTAACAGGCTTGTATAGTACTTTCACCTCTAAGAGGAAGATAAATTTTAAATTATGCAATAAGGCCACTACTAATAAGTGCTGTAAGTTATGAATTTAGAACACAGCCTAAGCACCCATTGTCTTTACAATTAGATTTTAGATAAATAATTGGTCTCAGCATGCTGATGCAGTAAGAAAATTAAGAACACAAAGAGCTTAAGTTAAAAAAACCCGTGCTGCATAGTAAGGAGAAAACAAAATGCTTTACACTATTCAGTCTTCAAAAAAAAAAAAAAATTAATCTAGAAGCTTTCATAGCAATTGTTTAACAAATCAGCTAGGTAGAAGTTCAGATTAATAGAAAAGTTTGTTATTTACAAACTCTAAACATCTGTTTATTGTAAGCAAATGCTACAATGCTACATACTGAACCTATTCATCTTTAGCTGGTGACAACAGGCTGGCAATGCCCATTGGTCTTGTCAGCGTGTATACATTCAAAGATGAAGAAAAGTACTGCAGAATTCTTATGCATTTCAGAAAACAAGAAAAGATCTTTCCAGTCTAACATAGATATACATACATATCTATGTATCTGTGATGCAGCATAACTCAGATTTTTAAGAGCTGATGAATATGCCCACCTGTTGCAGTGTGTTTTTATTTTGAAGGTTATTGTTTGACTTGTCCTTTTGGGGTTTTTCTCCCCCTGATTTTAGAGGGACACAGACCTGCCTTTGTTATTCAATTGAGCCAGGTGTCTTATCTGTTGTTACTTAGCTACTTTTCTGCCAAGTTTCAAACTCCTTCCTCCCACATCCAGTTGTTAACCCCTCCTGTCCCAAGCAGTTTTCCTCCCCTGTATTCCCTGCCGTGTGTTCCACCCACAGTTCTTACACTGTATCCTCCCTTGAGACCTGCCCCCCTTTATAAGCTGCTGTTTGCCCCCAGCTCTTGCCTGGGACCCCAAGACTCGGGGAGTGTAACACCAAATAAAGTGACCCCGTGCCACCCCAGGCCCGTGCTGCTGCTGCTGTGGCCTTTTTGTTCCGCGCTGCGCCTCCCCTGGTAGCTGGGATTCTGCGGAGCCCCGGAACAGGGGGACTGTCCCCCCCCAGCTGTCACCATCTAGCCCGGACATGCGACACCCACCTACCTTAAAAAAAATCTATTTGCCCTATACCTACTTACCTTAACAGAGTAAGCCAGAGATATAGTGACTGCAAGTGGAAGACCTTCTGGTACGGCCACCACCAAGACTGTAACTCCAATAATGAAGAACTTCACAAAATACTGAATATAAATTGGGGTACATTCAGCAAGCCAAGGTCTCTTCTGAACCCAGAAGGTATCAATTACAAAATATAACACAAGGATAATGACTGTGATTGCAGACATCAACAAACCTTGTTAAAAAGAGAATAAACAGTTTTAAGAAATTATCTCAAATATTTGGCAATACAGACTATAGATACATGCAAATACATCTGCCCTTATACAAGCTAGATTAGCACTAAGGTTTCAAGCAGGCAAGACAAAACATGGAGGCAGTTCTCAGAGGTGTTCCAACTTCCAATGCAAGTATTTCCTCATGCATTTCACCTAGAAGTGCCTTGAAATCTTTTTTCCTCCAATTTAATTGAAAAGCACAGAGCTAATTAGTAACAGGACAGACCAATATGTAAAGTCAATTGACTAAGCAGAACAGGAAGTGAAAAAATTCAGGAGGCCTTCACCAATTTTATGCTGACTGATTCAGTAGAGTGCTTCAGTGCAGTCTCAAAGCAGGAGGACAGGCAAATCCATGCATGAAGTAGATGAGTATTAAGGCTGTGTGGGGAACTACAGTGGGTCAAAAGGTACATAAAGGAAAACAACACCTCTTGGAAGATATGAAAAAAAAATCTTTGACAAGGATAGTAGTTTACAGTACACATATAATGGAATTTGTTAATCTCACTTAGAAATTAATACCACCATACACAACTGCAGAGTGCTACAGCTAAAAGTTTCATTGCTCCATTTCAAGCTGTAAGTGTCTAATGACACAGATGCTAAAGTCAGCCCTTCTTGAGCTGTGGGTTGGGCTAGAAGTCTTGAAATTCCTTCCAGCCTGAACTTTTCAACAATTTTACACGGACCAAAATAAATCTTGAAATATTCGAATTAAACCACTATACACTAGATAATATCGCCTAAATTTTATACTGAACTTCACTGTTGTTTTAGCCTACTTTCAAGCAGCATCAACCAAAAGATTTTGACAAGGCAGCTGAATATTAGCTGACAGAAAAGTAGGAAGTCAATAAAAATGTTATGTATCAGAAAGGCATATATTAAGTGGCAAATACTAAGTCCCTGAAAGTACTAGATATACTCTCATTAACGGTACCACATTTCCAGGCTTCACTCAACTTACAGTTCTCTTGGTTCATTGCTAAATGCTATACCTAACCTAAAAAGATCTTTCATAACAGTTGTCCAATGTTATGAAGCTGGAATTTTCCCTCCTAGAAGCTGGCACTTGAAAGCCTGACTCTATTTAAACTAAGGAAAAATAAAAGCCATCCACATGACAGAGCCTGAGAGGCCATCAGCATACTCAGGCACAGCAGCATACTTATATGCACTAGAATTTTGCACTTAAGTAGCCAGCCTTGAGAGGTTTGATTATTTTATCTCCTCACGAACTATGCATGTTCCAACTTTTTTTAACATGACATCAACATAAGGAGAGTGCTGAGACATTGTACCTGCTTTGCCAATCTGAACTGCAAGCTTTGTGAGTTTGCCTTGGAGAACTGACTTTTCCTTCTTTGGCAAGTTTGCTTTCTTCTTGTCTTTCTCATCTCCATCTCCACCGTCCTCACTCTTCAGTGGTTGCATTTCCATGGCTGCACCATCCTGAGCTTTAGCTAGAAGTTAAGATTAAAAAAAAGTTTAGCCATTGGTGAGTCTCCCAAATCAAGGACACATAAAAAGCTTAATACCCAGCTCCACTAAATGTAATAGCACTGAGAATTATCTTATATCCAGAGAGGCCGTACTACACATGAATGTTTAAATAAGTGTACTGTGTATAGCTGATAGACTACCAGGTTCAGTGAACCCTCTGTTTTGGGCAGTCACTTATGCCATCTTTACCATAAGCACTTTGGATATAAGCACTCAATATGCATTTTTATAGAGAAGTCTGTATGCAACTACACTCTTAGAAAACAGAGATTTGCAAGAAAGTATAAGAGAACCTGCATTTACCTTTGTTACGGTTTTCAACAGCTCCATCTTGCTTTTTACCTGTCAGAGAGGGAAACAAGTTGTGTTTTAAGCTGGCTGTGCAGAATTCACTATTTTATTTATGTTTTTATATAATAACTAAAATGCATTTTCCTGTTTTACTTTGCTAAAACAGGAAAATGCATTAAAAAAAAAAAGTAAAACATGTGAGTCAGTTCACAGAAACAGCTCATGGCACTTTTTGGAATTTACTTTTCTCCTACAAGACAAGACTGCTGCAGTGTTAATCTACCATAAGTTTGCACAAATTACTGATACTGACACTTAGAGCTCGTGAGGAAAGCTTCACAAAAGACATCCTGACATGTTTTTCTAGGAAAGATACTTGTGACAATTCAGTGATTCTGGTGGCCTCCATCTTGCTGTATTCTTCCAATATTTGCCACCAGAATCTGACTACTTCTGTAAATTAACTGCAAGGTCTCACTTTGAGAATCAGTGCTTTTGTACAACATTGCAGAAGCTACTGTGGTATAAAATATTCATAAATCCAGAGCAAAGCTTAGTGGAGGTACAGTACTGGATTACTGGATTACTATTTACACAAACATAAGCATAAATCTGTAGGCAATATACCATACATCATGCTGAGAATAGCTCAAGTTCATAATAAAATATCACTCCTACCTGTGTTCAGAAATGGGGCTCAACAAGAGATCATAAAGAAGGACAGTGAAATAATGAAAGAATTTAACAAGTGAAAAATTAAAGGTTGGAAGACTAACACATCATGTGTTGTTTTGGGGGGCTTAGAAAGTGACAAACTTTATTTCTAAGTAGACAAAGCAAGGGTTATAATTACTGTTTGTGATAAACTGAAATGAAAGCACAAAATTGAGTAACTTAGAACCTAACCCAAATATTTTCAGGATTACTGGTAATTCATCAAGACTTTGGCCTTAGGTTATGTAGACCGAAATTTACAAGAGTACTGAAATAGAAAATCAAATTATCAACCAGCCTGTCTGGTATGACATTTAATATCTCCACTACACCATTACTGTAGACACAGTCTGATTTCTGTGTGTAAGATTTCTCCCAGCTTTCTCGCAACAGCTGAACAAAAAAAAAAAACAAACCCCAAAAAAACAAAACAAAACAAAAAAAAAAAAAAAAAGAAGAAGAAGAAAAGAAAGCATGTTCACTTTCTCTGGAAGATGCCACCTCAGACTTCTTAAGAACTCATCACTGTTATCACTGTTTCCTGATTTTTGTATTTGTTCTGCCCTACTTCCCCTCTTCCTCTTTCAAGAGCAAAGTTCTACATTAAAATTACTTGCAACTCCTTGTACATACATTTGCTTTCACTCTGAACCGTGCCATACACATAGCCAGCTAAATATAGTCCCTTTAATCTCCTTAACATTCACAGAGAAGTTAATTTAGTTTAACCTGAGTTTTATCAAGGAGAATCTTATTAGGCACCTAACTTAAGGAAAAGAGGAACCTCTCTATCTTGGGAGACAAAAAAACCCCACTAGTGTTTGGGTCCTAGGATACACCAAAACACTGCTTGCCAAAGAGACTTCTGCTTTTAGAATAAACACTGGCAGAATATTAATAAAAGCTATAATCCACTCCGTATCTCCTGCAGCAGCTGGTATTGTTATTTGTTTCTTTCTCCTTCCTCTGTAAGGGGAAGAGCACAGGATTCAACTGTTTTACACTAATAACTCCAAGTGTTGCAGCTCAGCTTTTACTTTTTGCTGTCATGCTTAAACTTGAAACTAACTTAGAACTTTCAATTTTTTTTTGTAACAATTCTTCTAACTTGTAAAGAAACTCACTAGTTTTTTTCATGTTTCAAGAACAGTCAGAATTGTAAAGTTTTTGTGGGTTAGGACAAGAAAAAAACCCTTTAATCTCAATTCCTGCACAGAGCATACATTTTAGCAATTGCCCATTGAGTTTGAAAGTCTCTGAGAATCTTAAACACATTTGTGTGTGAATTTTCCATTATTGTCTTGTATCCCTCTGATAAAAAGATCACTTATAAATATGACTAGATACTTATTAGGTTGAACTTCATAATAACTTGTTTTCCATAAACAAGTATTTGCTATTAGACATCAATGCACCTTGAAGTTACACAAGATGAGAATTTGACTATTTATACATGGCTGGTTAGCAATTGCAAACTTTCCAAACTCTGACTGATCAATGGGATCTGAAGTTTAGTTAAACTCCATGTGACAAGTGTTAGTAGTAGTGGTGCACTCTCAGGTCACTGGACCAAAGTTGTTTTTTATGTGAAACCTACAGAAGGTATGAGTTTTTGAAAAAGCTGACTGGCTTTGGATGACTGGAACATGTTTTTATCCAGTAGTATTCAAAAGCTCACCACCATCCCCACTCCCCTGCCAAGGTATTTAAGATTAATATGCCTACTTTTCTTTTCCTTCTTTTCTTTTTCCTTCTCCTTCTCCTCTTCATCTCCTCCAGCCCCAAGTAAGGTAAAGATGATTCCAGTCTGAGAGTTCACACCTACAGCAGTAACCACCATTCTTCCAGAGCCTTCCATCACGTGAGTACCTGAAAGATTGAATCAGGATTTCCACTGAGATGTGAGCAGTTATATGGCAGGGCACAGAAGTACTTTGAGGAAATCAGCTTTCGAACTTGACTTTGACAAAACTCTGAGCTGTGTATATGTACCACTGTGCTCCTCTAGAACTTTAGCTGCCAAAGCTATTTGGAAAGTAAACCCATAAGCAACTACAGTACAAAACATTTATCAGTTTTATAGGTCTGATCACTACAACAAAGTTCTGTACTTTTTGGACTGGTTTGGGATAGCTCTAGGAATCAACCTAGACAAAAAAATCAATTTGCTAGTTTTAACCACAAAATTTTAAATAACCAGCTTACCACAGCAACAAACTACTTTATTCAAAAATTGTCAAATGCTACACACCTGACAGCAGCATAGGATCTCTGTCCAGAGATTTCTTAACATGATCAGATTCCCCAGTCAGCGAGCTTTCGTCAATTTTGAGGTCATTTCCTTGAATGAGTACACCATCAGCCGGTAAAAGGTCACCTAGGAGAGATCACTGGGTTTGTTGACTGCAGTTCCTTTTTTAAAAATAAAAGAAAGTTCAACTTTAAAAATATGTTTACCATATTTCACTTGTGCAATATCTCCAACAATTATGTCAGCTACTGGTATTTGGATGACTTGGCCACCTCTGATGACTGTGAATTTCTGTTCTTGTTCAATACGGCTCTGCAATCCCCGAAATTGTTTCTCTTTACTCCAGTCATTGAAAGCTGTTACTAATACCACACAAACTACAGATAGGAGGATTGCTGCTCCTTCAATCCAACCTGCTTCAGATTCCTCCTCTTCTTCACCAACATTTACTGATCCACATACTGCAGAAAACAGGTTTTAGAGTTAAGAAAGTTCACAAAGATATTTCAACAATGAAAGCTTTGGCAAACAAAAAACTTATAGCTGCTAAACATTTTCCATGCTAGCCTTCTTTGCAATTTTGCCTTTATTTCCATAAGGGTAACACACAAAGAAGATAAAGAACCTGAAAGCTAAAGCAACTTGCGGAAGTTAAACCACGCTGCTTATCTGAACACAAGAGAAGTTGATACAGAGAAAGTTTCCTGTCCTCATTTTGTTAAATGATGGCATAAGAATGCCAGACTGGTAAACTACATTGTGCTTTGGCAACATATCCAACTTTACATTTGTCTTGACAAACCAGATATGCAAAAATCAGTTAAATGAAGTCACAATACCTTTATTTTCGCTGAAGTATAAATATAAATATAGCTTTATTTCTTAAATTATAAAGTTACCAGTGTCATATCACAAAGCAAGGAAAATTTTAGACTTGCTGACTCCCCAGAGAAAGCCCATGACTGCAAATTATAAATTGCTTAAATATTTGAGGCAAAGCTAAAAAAAAAAACCCACTTGCACAGAGACTGGATTTCAAACCAGTCCTTGTTCCTGCTGCTTGCAATTTACCTTTGGTCAGAATAATACCAGATCACGACCAAGGAAATCTCATGTTGCCCTTTTAAGGCAAGCTAGAGTTTTAGTAATGTGCTCTCAATAAGGAACAATAAGCTGCTTTTCCACTGACTTACTGTCTCCCATCAGATTTGCAGTATAGGCATGTTGAACCAGGAAAGTCAGTAGTATAATAATAGTAGATACCTACTTTTCTAGAAGTTTACTTACATGATTCATTTCCTCCTGGAGGCTGGTAAAAAGAAAGGCCCAAGGATACTACAGCTGCAATTTCTAATATAATTAGTGTAACGTCCTGTAGTGCTTCCCATACTAACTGAAGAAATGTTTTTGGCTTTTTAGGAGGTATAAAGTTCTTCCCAAAAACTGCTTCTCTCCTTTCTATATCTGCTGGATTTCCACTTAAACCTATTTAACAATAAGACAAAGTTAGTGACACTTACACACATTTCACCCTCACATTAGAAGTGACTGAAGTTTCCCACTTATGGAATCAAGTCCCACTCCATATTTCAGTAACAAAACCAAAAAAGCCACATCTCAAACATAATTACTGAAGTAAATACCCTTAAATCAGATTCTTTCACTATAGAAAGCCAGCTATATTTTACAATTCTCACCTTGCCAAAAATAAAGTTGATGGTCTACCTGCTTAATATGTCACTTAATATGACATAGGAACAGAGTAATAATAACAGACATACCTTTGTTCAAAGTAAACAAGTTTGCAAGACAAGATCATTAGTAGAGTTACTACTATTGAGACTGAGTAGCACCATAAAGCTTTAGCAAGACCACAGCCCATGAAGGCAGCTCTGGTTCCCAGTGTAGGGATTCTGTATTCAGACACAACATCCTAGGATCCTAAAAGTAATGTAACATTTATAATGAGATGTTTATTATAATTAAAAATGTAACTATTATAATTAGTATATTTCCATAATAATTATTATATAAAATACTATTAAAAGTGGTAGAAGCTCTCTGCAGGCATCAGGTGGAAAGATGCATCCACTTTTAGGATGCTGCTTCCACCTGGAGTGGTGGTAGTTATTTGCTCTTCTGAAGCTTCACTTTATATCCTCTAACACAGAGAGAGCCCATGTATAGCACTATGGTGGGTCTGTCACCTCAGTTTTGTCCCTATCTTCTTTCTTATATAGCATATTTGAGTCCTCCTCTGTCTCCGTTCTGGTACCATCCTTAAGGGACACTAGCAGATGAGAGTGAGTGGCCTACAGGAAAGGCTACAGCATGTTTCAAGAGCTTGCCAAGATATCAAAAATAAAGGAATTCCAAGTATTTTCAGTGCAAGGTCATGCACTCTAGGTCTTCTGTGAGCACATCTCCTGGCTACTCCTCTAAAAATTCCCAGCTGACCAACCCACCAATCAGAATTAAGTTCATTTTTCAAATCAAAATTGCCAAACTTCGAAGCATGTTCAGAGCAAAGGTCTGAGGTCTGGGTACTTCAATCATATTGACCCCAAGGTTATGATTAGCACCAGCTTAAAGGCAATTATTTTCTTAGTAGCAATTTTTTTAGTAGCTAACCCAGCTGCTTAGTGATAAAGGCATTGCAAACATGCTAGGTAATAAATAAGAACAGTAGCCACTGCAACTGGCTTTCATAATAAGGGGGGTTTTTAACACCTCTAACAGACATTTCCGAGAATCATCACATATTTCAAGACACTTTGAAAAGGTTACTGAACTGCAAAGCTCAATTTTAAATGCTAACAACTGCTATGGAATCACTTAACTGAAAAGCAAACTATATGCAAATCTCCTCAAAAGAGAAATTAATTAAACATACTCTGTGTATATGACATATTACATTTATTCTAACAGTTTTCAATTCACCCTGAATTCATGTCTTTGAAGGTTTAATAGAAAGGAGAAATTGTACTCATTAGCCATAACCTTACACTTCTTGCAGTTCAAGCTTTAAGGTGCTTACTTTCATTTTCAACTCAAAGAGCACTGCAAGACTATTTTCAAAACCAAGCTATACATTACAGGATCTACAGAAACTCAGGACAGCGTGGTCATTCCAAAAGGCTGGGCCATATTGCTATTGTACAAAAGATTCTACTTCTCTATTCCTTTAACATGGCAGAGTTTGGAAATTTATTTACATAATATTAGCAACATCGCTCTCTTCCTCCCTTTCCAGGATACCACAGCACAGAACGTCAGAAGTGTACAACAAAGGTCTTTGAAAAATGAAAAGTGCTTCCAAATGAGGGTTTATAAAGTCAAGCTACTATCAGAACCACTTAGTGAAGATTAGTAAATAAGCCTAGCAAAGATAAAAACCATTTGTATTTTTAGTATACACTATAATACACCATACACCATTACTGAACTTGCTACATTTACCAGACAGCTGGCAATTTCAGTTCCCAATCTACAGTCCTGAGATCAAAACTACTGCCATTCTATTCTTAATTATGTGTCTTAACTAGGGCAGTTTATGTTATTTGGGGTTAAATTTGAAAAATATTAGCCAAGGGACTGGTTAAAGTTTTATATTCAAATTTTATTAGAAATATCTATATCTCTGCAGAATATTAGACAGACTTTTGCTGCTAAAGATATGTCAAACATTGATTTTGCACATTTGCATACATGCAAGCAGTAAAGTCTGCTCAGTGCCCTTTTTTTAAGCAATACTGGTAAAAGATTGTTCCCATTTCTCATTTCAAATCAGATAAATTTGATCCAAATTTTGCCTGAAAATAGATGTTGTCTTACATTGTCAACAACTTCACAGCAAGAAATGGAACAAGCTGAACTCATCCAGTGTGTACCATGTCAGAACTACCTGTACTTTTCCTGTGAAGCCCCTGGCAATTACATAGCAGTAAGAGTGTCATGTCATGGAGAAAGCATCTGATTAGGAAAAAGTGTCCTAGGGCCTTGCAGGTATACACATGAGGTTTTAGAGAGCCAGTATTAGTGTAATGCATAATGGTTTTCTGCAAGATCTCCCTTAGAGCTTTTTTCCTTTAGTTTTGTCTCCCTTTCTATACTAATGGTTAGAATTTGACAAAAACAGAGACCTAGTTCTACTTTTACAAGAGCTCTCCAGTACTACTTCCAGAAAGTTTATACCAGGTTACCTGACAGGGAGGCTGATTCTCTAAAATTTCATATTGTGGTTTAGAGTCAAAATGACACCTCTGTTGGACCCTGTTCTAACTCAATTACCCTTTCTGAGCCTGTTAACATGTTCAACTGTTGAGTCTTTGGTGTGTTTATGAGCTTCTCTCACACTTAAAAAAGGATGGTGCCCTTTTATTAAGTCAGTGACTGTATGTAACTGATTGCAGTGTCCATCTAAATGTCAAATCCTTTTGAAAGTGAAAGGCCTTGATCACACAGCCCTCAATACAGCACAACCAATCTGCAGGAAAGGGCATCCAACCCTTGAGTTCTAGTTTGCTGACATGTGAGCAAACATGTTCAGTAACCTCCATGTTTTTACATTAAGAGACAAAATGAATCCTGCAGTATCTGAGGTATTTGGTGCTTAGTGCATTGTGGCTATGTAAAATTGTAGCTTGCAGTAATAATGGACCTTTCGCCTTGCAGATCACTCTGCAAGAGAATTCAACTCTTGGTTCAACTCCCAGTTCTAGAGAACCATATCCCTTTTCACAGAGAAGGGAAACTGCCTTCCAATACTATGCAACAGGGTAACGAGAGCCTGTTGCTCCTAAGATGGGTTACACTGCTTATACACTACAGTGCTTCACACACATGCACTGTACTTTACAACTGCCAAGGAACAGAAGTTTGTACTCCTCGTGTTTTACAAACTTCATCCTGAAATTGGTCTACTCCCATTCACTGGTAGTTCAGCCATGTCAGCTGGCTGAACAGTTTCAGTTTGGTAAGAGGAACCCAGCTCATCTACTGATAATTTCAGGAGTCTGGAAATCTGGCTTCAAAAGCGGATCAAACCAAAACATGCTAAATGCAGATGTACCCAGAGGTACCTTACGGCACTAGCAGGCTGCTCTTGGTCCAAGAAGATAAATCTTTCCATAGCATTTCTGAAGAACAGAAAGCAACGGCTCTCCAGGATTAAGACAACAGGTACTTTGCTGCTACCAACATGACACCACATTGGTTAAAATCTATGTGAGTTCTTAAATGCAGAGACGCTACAATTTGCCAAAATCTTGATTTTGGTAATTCTCAATTGCTACCAACAGCAGGACTTCACAGTAAGTTTCAGTTAATGGTTTTAAGTACAGTTACTGCAAGTACTACAGTATGTAGATACTACAGTATCTCATGCAGTATGATTTCCATCTTTCACAAATACACTTAATAGTTTTCATTTACGTTGGAAGAAAGCAGTAAGAAAAAGCCAGGTCTTAAGGAGAACTTCTGGAGGTTTCTCAAGTAGGAGACTTAACAAATTTATTTACTTATTTCTTCACATTTGTACAGTCTATCTTGGAGTAATAACTCTAGATAGCAAAAGCATGGTGTAGCCACATTTTACACAATGCCACTAAGTCGAACATGGTAAAGACTCCATCCCAATTTCAAGGGAATAAGATTGTGTAATCACTTCACAAACCTTCCACTAAGAGTAAACATCAATGCTTCAAGTTATATTGATAGTCATTTTGCATAGCTCAAATGAAATCTACAGAAATACTGCATATTTAAAAACTAGTTCCTGCTATTAAGAATCCGATGTAACACAAACGGAAAACATGTAATCAGTTTTAAAAATTGCTGCATTAGGAAATCCAAGAACTAGGTAGCCACACAGAAGCATCAATAAGCCCTGCATTAGAATATTAAAACCCTGGGCTCTACAATGGCATGATCTGAATTGTAAGCTACAGGTCATATAAACTATTCAGAAAACTGGTGCTTTCACAGTGAGTTGAACACTGCTATGTTGCATTGCTGCTTCATATGTGGATGTCTACATCAAAGAACTTTGTTCCAAGTGTAACTTCATTAATACAACATCTCACATGCAGCTAGACCAACTGAAAAAAACCTCTTGCTTACTTATTACTATGGAATACTTCTGTCTTAAAGGAACAAGAAGCAATATTTTGTCATGGTAGCTAAAATGCTTTTAACAAACTTTGTTCTATAAAAAAAAAAAAGCAGTTTGCTGACTAAGGCATTTCCTAAATGGAGTTTCCTCAGTAAGTGTTAAAATTTACTTACCTTCATTTGGTGAAGTTTTCAACTTTGTACAGATGCCATGTACATCACCATAGCATTCCTGTATTTTATGCAGTGCATCTGCAGCTCGAAGTTCCATAAGAGAACGGAGCTCTGCAAGAGTAACTCCAAAATCTCCATGATTAGCTTCTTTTACAGCATTTTTTACGCTGCTATATGCAACCGAGTTGTTTGCCATGTCACCCATGATGCATGCAGTCTTTACCGTGGACAGTTTCCAGCAAGGAACAAAATTTCAACTCAAAATATTTCCAAAAGGAAAATAAATCCTTTGGGTATGAAGACAGTCAGGAAAGCAGACACATCACCCAAGCAAGAGAGCCCGTCTGGAGAGATATCTTTGCGGTTGTCCCATGGTGCGTTCTGTTCTCCAAAGCCAAAAGGCATGTACAGTCTAGGGAGAGAATGAATACACATTCAGTTACATAATAGCTATACTGAAATCCATTGTAAGACAATCCCTTCTCTTTGTACTAAGGTTACAGAACAAATTTCTTCTTTAATTTCCTATAATATTTTTAGTTTGCTTTCCGCAGGCAAGAGCGACAAGGAAGAAAATGGCTGTTTCCCACCCCAAAACAACCTCGCATTATTGGATTTCCTTAAGCCATTAACTTTGTACAACTGTTGCCTTTAACACTGGCATTTTCCTTCAAATGTCCATATGGCTCATCATCAAGCAGCAACCTTTAAAAATACCTAAAATTAAATCTGTTTCCAGGGAAATGGAACTTGTAGCATCCACAAATGATGTCACATGGGGAAAAGAACATGCTCAAGTTAAAAATTCCCACTTTCCAATGACGCCTGCACCTCAGAGTTTGGGAAGAGCAAGATTTTTTGTGTTCCCATTAATTCATTTGTGCAAAACTCAAGAACAAACTTTACCACTAAGCTAGCCCACACATGAAGTACTTTTGTATTCTAAGTAGGATTGTATCTTCAGGCAGACCTAGCTCCTAATAAATTTTTCATGTCCATACAGTTTTAGCCCTGTTCCAGCCCTCTTCATCACAACTCAAGCCTTGTACAGTATCTCCATGTAATTCTTTGAAGAGAAAAATTGCACAACACCACTTTTCTGTAGAAGGGATGAGCCGAGCGAGAGCAGTTTTTCCATCTGATGATCAGTGTATTGTAGCTGAGAAATTATCATCTAGCCACAGGACTCTGAACTTGCACAGGCATTCTATACCTAAGCCCTGCTCAGCTGACATATCTTGCACATACACATGTAGCTACACAACAGTGTAGTGCACACACAAATTCCTCATGCCTGTGTGAAGATTTGCTGTGTGCCAAAACCAGACTTCTGATCACGTAAATCAGCTTTATTGGCATAATGAAGTGCAATGAGCACATGTAGCAACATATTCCCCCACAAAACATGACTGCCAGGCTCAGATGAACAACAGCTTGGACACTTCCAGGTCAACAAGACCCTCAGGTGTCATATGCCTAGCAAAGGCAAAAATATCAAGGCAAAACAGCAGCAAACAAAAGATTTCTAGCTACTTCCCTGCCAGGTTAGAGGACTGTTTGGCTGAACTGCTGAGTCTATGTTGAAGTAAAGGTATAAGCACCCCAATTACCAGAAATTTTAGGTCTTGGTTCCAGGAAAGACTCATATTTCTGCTCTGGAAATAACCAGTTGCAGCTATACTAAATCTACCATTTAAAGCACCATGCCACAGTACTTCATTTGCCTTGAGAACAACCTCTGACACTGTAAACCCCTGAACTGATGGCGCCTGACCACAAGTGACAGGCCCATCTCTGGCAGAACTACAACTTCTACAACTGCAACTGCTCTTCTCTTCCTGTCACAGGAGGTTCTGAGAAAACCACTGTCCATGGCTGTTAAAAAGCATAAAGTGATCAATATTCACATGCATAAAACTTCCAACATTCTATAACATCCAAAGAAGTCTTAATTTTAAATCCTCATTGTTTTCTCTGTTACTTGCAAGATAATGTTGCAACAGTTGAAGAATCCATGATGATGATGATGATGATGATGATGATGTTAACCTGCATGCTAGGATATAGTTTTGCTTAAGACTCTAATGAGTTCTGTTAGAGTATCCTGCAAGTGAAGAATTTCATGCAAACCACGTCTGAAAGAGTTTTCTTTAAAGACACGCCACATTGTTATCCAACACCCAAAAGCTGGATGTTGTTGTCCAGCTGGTAGCCTAGGAGGATTTATCAGCTGGCATTTGATCATAAGCTATGACAGTATAACAAGAAGCAGATCAGGCAAATGGGTTTGTATAGCTATGGAGAAGATGTTGCAGCTGCTAATTAAGCAAAAATAGACCAAGCAGAAGGCCCCACAACCAATTACATCAAACTTGATTTAATTTTAATTAAGAAAAGCTGTGTTCAAGCCTCTAGCAGGAGCCCTGTACCTGATGCCCAAATACACCCAAATCCAAGAGAAAAGGTTAGAAAAACTACAGCTCTAGTCACTGTTCATTTGTCATCAAAGTTTTAGGACTTTCTCTCTCCATAGATATGCATAGAGTGGGCCAAACTTGCTTTCATATGCAACTAAACTGGAGAGCAGTAGCTCTGCTCAGTCATAACTCAGTGTGTTTTGCACTTCAGTTCCAACCTCTCTATGCATCTATATCAATTTTTACTAATAAGTAATAATCCAGATTAGTCATTAATAAGTTTATTCTGAAGGGGGTCCTCCTATGCTCTAAATGCCATCCTTCCATACCAATAGACCCTTAGGGTTCACAGGCAAATTCAATAAGCATTCATTAACTACAAAAATGATGCAGTTCTACAGATCAGCTCTAGTAGTGATACAAATTATTTGGTACATCCATGCTAGCAAAGAACTGTGGAAAATTGAATAGAACAGTGTGAATATTTCAAATTCTGAATACTGAACAAGTGCACAGTTGCTCCAGATGATAAAAATTTGTTTAAGCATTATCAATTTTTACACAAAATCAGACCAGGATTTGCTTCAGTAGTCCATTTTTACCAGATATTTCAACAGAGAGCACAATAGCTTCTTGTCATACAGGTACAGGATGGACTTAGTCTAACACAGATTTTTCTGTAGGAATCAGCAAATAAACTTTCTTTAAGAAATATCCTTAATGCTGTTTTGATGTAAAATCTTGCAACATTCAATCAGTTCCTGTTACAGCAAGTTCCAAGAGTCCACTTCTGTAACATTAGTGGCAATGCATAAGGAAACTATTTCGACTGCAATTTAGTAGCATAAAAGGAAGCACATTTTAAAGCTACAAATATCATCTAATAGTATTTATCTTCTCAATTAATTAAATATTTTATTTGTTTTGACCAGTGTTGCAGTTCTCAGTTATTGCATCAGTCATTTGAAATAACTGAATAGCATGAGCTCTGAAGTACTATAGTTTAAAGCAACTCACCTCAATCTTCCAATCTGTTAATATTTCAAATTTTCAATTCAAGAAACAGTAATCAAGCTAAAACTCATTTATACACCTATCTGAAGTTCCAGCCTATCTAAAGTTTAATTCAGTTTTGTGTTAGTTTCCAGCTTAAACAAGCTGCATACAAAATTAAGATGTCCACCTTTCATTAAACACATCAACTTTTGGATAATACTTTATCACCAACACTTGGTTCATCCCTTTATATCACTGAGACTAGGAAAAACTTTAAAAGGTATTCTCTGTCACACAAAAGTGACTAAAAAACTTAAACTGCAGAGGCATATTTCAGTAGCAGCACATACTCTCATAAGTAGATACTTGTGTAAATCCCTCCAAGACCTTGCTGCTCTTTGGTTGTAGTAACTTCACTGACACATCACATCATTGTAGCTGCTTATGAGGAATAACTTCCTTACCCAAATCAAATCACTACTTATTGCTAAGGGACTGGGCTTTGTTACCAGACAAGGACACTAATTCAAACCCATAAGCCATTAAACAAAGGTTACACAACTTTGCCCCTGTTAGAAGTTCATCATCATAAGCTTCTGTAGTTGGACTGAAGAAAGGAAAAGCTCTGAACAGAAGTCCACATGAAGAGATGCTCACCAAAGCATGAAGAGACTATGGATTACCTATCTATTTAGTGCTACCAGAACATTCTGCACCGACCAAATTAGAAGCTGCAACATCTTTTTTGAAGTGGTCCTGTGGTGGCACAATTACTATTGCCCAGATACACAGGACCTAGCATACCTAAGACCCCTATCCAAGCTTTTCCTATGACTACATTTACATTTAATACTTGCTTTACTAACCTACAAGGAAACACAATTTTCTTAATATTAAAACACTTAAGTGCACTCATACCTCAAGAGTCAAAGCTCCAGCAATTATAAATCTTGTGTCATTCAATTTAATTTATACATCTGCCTAAACAGTGTGCATTCAGATATTGAGCATTAGCTGGTAGCATTTGACCTTCAGCAACACACTAAAACGGGGCCCTGTAATATAGGAAAGGGCTTGCAAAGTGATTATCTCAGGAAAGCCTTTGTTTAATCTAATTAGTACAATGAATACCAGACAGATCTGCATATCAAGAAGCTGTTGTGATAAAAACCATCCCCCATATGTTTCAGTTGTCATGCCTTTTAACCTGCCTACAGCTTCAAAGATATCGAAAACATATAACATGCTTTTGCATACATCAGTTTGGGTGTGATCCACTGCTTCAAGCCATGACATAACATTGCAGGGGTGGGGGGAAGGAAGAAGGGAAGTTGTCTGCAATATTATTATAATGGAATATTACTACAATGAAAAGTAACTGTAACTGAGAAAGTCACCTGGAATTCAAACTGAAATTGACTGAAGTTTTGTGCTCTGAAGGGTCAGACTTCTCACTGTAAGAGACAGATCCTCCCACCTACTTGACAGGCTACAGAAACTCACCAGCTGTTTCACAAGGAACACAAATGAATTCTAACAAGGCAAAACAAATACAGAACAGTATGCATTTACAAGTCACCATTCTGCAAGTTAATGTGCCTAACTGAACAAACAGGAGTTAAATAACTTCAGTGCCATGCTATTGTTTTAGAGCAAACATCTCAGACAGCCTGGTTTATGAAGAGACGTGTACAAGTAGACTGAAGAACTAAGAGGCAAAGGGCACAAACAAAGTTTTTAGCATACCATCTTCAGCCTGTGTCCAACAGTGTTGCAATGACAAGTTTCAGCTATTAAGCTTATGTGTTATAAACAGTAAATTCATCAAAGGTCATGACTTTTGCTTAGTTTTCAAAGAGAAATCTGATTTAATTCTGAAGCCTAATCTCCTGGGAAGCAGATGTACTTACCTATCTGAAATAAAAACTGGCCTAGATTCTGCATTGGATTTAAACATTGGTATTGTCCCTCCTCATTGCAGGGAGGTTAGACAAGATGACATATAAAGGTCTTTTTCAACCAAAATTATTCTGTGATTCTGTGATTTATGGCACTTAATCTAAGGGATTTCTGCTGCCTACTGTGATTGACACCTGTAGAAACCATTTCATCTGTTAGTGCTTTCTTTCCTGTAAGACCCCAAATTTATTTCTTATTGAAATGATAGCAAACAAATTAGGACTTCAGTAGTCTGAAGACAGTTTGGTAGCAGTACAAATCAGCAGTGTTCACACACAGGTTCTGCATAATCTTCCTCCTGTTTTGGTAGTAGCAAGGAAAAATTGTACAAGTCTTGAAGGTGAGTTATTACGGCACAGAGGACATAAGCTTCTCTTACAAAGCAGCTTGGTCCACAGCCTCTGCCAGGAGCCCAGCAAGCAAGCAAACATTTTGTTCTGCCATCAACCATCTGCACAGGCCCGTATTGCCCTGCCTTGTCCAAGCCAAGGCCTCTCCCCACTCACTAAACAACCCAGCTCCAGCTGAAGTGACATCTAGATTAAGAAACAAGATCAGAAAGTGCTGTATAGAATAGTCTGAGTAGGAAACTATTTTATCAAGAGTTTAAACTAATCATTAGCTTTCTGAGGTAACCAAATAGATATTACAGATCCAAAAATAGACAGACTGATGCAACAAGAAGGGTTTCAGAAAAACTTACTACTGCTTTCAAGGAATATCAGACTTTGTGACATACTGGAAAATCCCAGAGAACAAAACCAATGTGATCATCATTAAAGAAAGCAACAAGTGTTCTGTGGGTTTGAAGTACTAGGGTTTCATAGTCACTTATCTTTTATCACATTGCTGGCTTGTCCACAAGACGACAAACACGACAAAACCATGCAAAAGCGTAAAGTTTGTAACCACTTAAAACACTTTTCTGCAGCCCACAGCTCTGATCAACATTTAGGCAGCTTCTCTCTTCTCCACCCAGAGGCCCTGAAGCTCCCTTCTCTGTACTTCTCTTTCCTAAACTCATCTACTTTCTGCTCAGTGATGACACTATAAAATAATGCCTACATTCAAGAGGACTGTTTGCAATGAAAGGTTACTCTAGTTTAAGACTATAATCCCAGTGAAAAAAAGAGTTTTAACCTCTAGATGGGAGTCTGTCCCATCAAGAATCATTTTGAGTGTGTTCAAACACCTAAAATGTGTGTGTCAGCTTCCTCATCTAACTTGAGGTAAGTGAAGCTGTCAAAATTTGGACTAAGGCAGCTGATGGCTGAAGGCAAACCTGCAGGTGTTTAAAATGCAAGAAAAAAAAGTTTGCCCAAAGCCCATCAATATTTTCCTTTCCTTCCACTGAGTTCTAAATAAGATGACTGAGGATTTCAAGTCTCTTAATCCTGCACAGTTTGGGATAATTATGCTGTAAACTAAGTTCTTTTAACAGATCTGTCATATTAATGGCTAAATATATAAACCTAAAAGTGTTGGGTTTTTTTTAAATGTAGTCAAGCCATCCATTAACAAACATTCACATTACTAGGTTCATGAACAACTTACCACACTTTTCCCATCAACATTTGTCAAAACCGTATTGACAAAAATAACAAGACAAAACTGAACTTTTCCAAAAAGAGATAGGGTGGTAGCATGGCAACCAACTCACTAAAATTGTGCATCATAAGAATACAACAGAGTTTGCTGGCCTTCCCAAAGTGCAAAATGTGTTCCGGTCACAAACCCTGACAGGTGAGTGTTACATGAGGTACATGACATCACTATATGCAACTAAGTTTCAAGTAAAGGTAAAGTGAGATGGTACCAAATTTCATCCATCAGAGATGGAGATGGATTCCTGGATTTCAGCTACTTGTTGTATTTAGAGCTCAGTGCAATGCACCCAGCTGGTCAGTTCTGACAATGTCAGCAAACCAGCAGCTGACTTCATCAGTTATTCCTACAGGTATATGACTTGTCCTGAGAAATTTTTTCACCTTTTTTTTTCACAGAACTTATATTTGCCATTTCATTGTGATTTGAACACTCCCCATTTTTTCCTTCAGAAAATATTCTTTTATGCTAGTATCAGCTTACACAGAGCAGTAGGCTTTTGACTGTGATCATGCTTCATGACATCAAAGAGATGCAAAAGCCTTTTAGATTTATGAGCCTTCAGGCAAAAGTCCATTCTTACCTGATTTTTCTTGTATTCAGAAAACTTCAAAAGATACTTAAAATTAGTCTTAAAGCTACTAGGAAATATTTATGCCTAGGAGATTGAGCCAAATTACTTCCATAAAGACACTCTGCATATAACCGATTCCTTTATATTAGAGAAAAAAAAACTTAGGCAAAGTTTTAAGACTTTTCTTGCTACTTTGGACTAGCTTACTGCTAAATACAAACAGTACCACAAAATAGTCTATATGCTCAGTGAACTATAAACAGGTAATATACAAATCGTGATATTAATGTGGTAAAAGATCCATTTATATCCTCAAAATCACCATTCCAACCAAGCAAGTGTCTGGAATGTAAGAAAAATAAAACAAAAACCTCAGGTCTGGTCACCCATCTCAACGAGCCCACACTATGATGCTACATTGGTTATGTTTTGTCCTCTTATGATCAAAGTTTAAGAAGCTTCCCTCTTGGCCTGTAAAAAGCCAGTTTGAGAACCTTCAACTTCAGATTTTTCACAAGCCTTTTGGAAATACCAGATCACAGTATACCCTTATCCTCAAACATTTAAAGAGCCTTACTTCTTCAGAAACTTATAGTTTGAAAGCTATGTTAGCTTCCCCTGAATGTCATTAATTCCTGCCTGCCAGAAATACACCAAATAAACTGGCTAAAAGAGTAATTCTGAGAAAATCCCTTTCAAAAACTGCAATTATGTTTGCCATCTTCTCTTCCTAAGGAGACAGAGGGTTTTAAAACTCAAATATCATAACTAGTCCACACTTGAGCAGCACTTTGAGGAATACTTCACAACTCTTGCTTCTTCTGCTGATTATGTCAAGAGGTTCAGGGGCCCTTTTGGTTTGTGGGTTTTTTGTTTGGTAAGGGTTTTTTTACCTCAATATTTGAATTTGAGAGTCCAGTGTATGGCTTTGCAGAAACACAAGAGTGAAATCTCTCACAAAATTCTTTATTATGATTATACTAGTCATTCCTTTAGCTCTTTGATAAGTTTTGAGAGCTTAGCCCACTAATCCATTCTACTGGGCCTCCTCTTTCTGGTAATGTGTAAGAAGCATGTTCAGTAGGCTTCACCTCATGGTATTACCTGGCATATTTTAAAATTTTGTAAGGCTACATATTGCTTTATCCTTCAGGAACATCTCCAGTTTCAAAACTAGTCTTTACTCATGATAATACTTTTCCATCTCTCCGATGTCTGACACCCACTTAAAGGCTAAATTGTCACGCTCCCTGCATTGTCACACACTTCCAGATACTCCAAGGTTTCTCATTTATGCAGGGTTGGTTGCTGGTCTGGGGTAGTTTTACACACATTGAAGCATTACTGCAATAGAGCTATTGCCAACTGTGTGTAGAATGATGGTAAATTACCTGCTCTGTGAGCAGTACACACATGACAGTCCCGTGTCCACCATGCAATATAAGATAATAAATACTTCTCTCAGGAGTTTGTTTCTTCAACATAGAGAGAGAATATATAAGCAGTGTGAGTAGACAGAATGCACAAAGCTGAGATTCCCATCGCAGCACTTTGTAACTAACAAAGCAGCACGTCTGTCACATCCTCAGGTGACCAAAGGTATGGCTGTGCTACAGTGACATGTTGTAACACTCCCACTCACAGAGGTCCTGAAGCAGCTCTCATTATTTGACACTAACAACACTGCAACTTACACCTGCCACCCTTATCCTTTTGCATTGGGAAAAGCCATGGACTCTGCCAACTGCATTAATGAAGTAACAGAGTATGGGAGCTCTGCTGTTGCAACAGGCACACAGGCAACCTCAGGCCCAGAACACACATTTCTTGTGTGCTTCTCTACTCTTCTTTACTGCACCTCAGCCTCTGAGAGAAGGTATTTCATTTTGGGTCCTGCTCTAAGTCCATCTCTCACAGGATATACAGCACTCCAAACTGTTTTCCTTTACTAATGCTTTTTTCTTTTTTTCACTTTCCTTTTTTTTTTTTTCTTTTTCCATGTACTTCTATAATCTTTAAAAACAAATAATTTAAAAACAAACAATTTCCTAGCCATGAAATCTGCTCCCCTCCAGAATCCAAGGAGCAAGAAATCACCATGCCATGGTCCCAAGCCTCCACCCTCCCACTAGCTGTCATGGTAGCCATGCATTCCATGGTTCCACACCTGTGAGTGGGCTTCTTGTAGCTGTGTGGTGCAGAAAGCTGTCATCCAAAAAGGATCTACCCCATCTCAGCGGAAAAATTTAAACAGCAGCATTTCTACTGTCTGAACAAGTTTTCCCACAAGGCACCAGGAGGAGCTCATTTATTTGTAGAAGTCACACAAGCAGTGTGGATATGCCAGCTTAAGGGACAAGACACACATTCAGCTAATGCTAGAAGCATCTTTACCACAGAACTACATGGCTGCCACCTTTAAGATAACATTAAATCTCCCTTCAAGAGAAGGTTCCTCTTCCCTCTGTTATTTCAAGTTGAAATGGGTTGAGCAAACTCAGGACACAAGTCAACTGACTTGCCACTAATAAAATAGCATGGTACATAACTTTTCAGTGAAGGGCAGACACTGTTTGGACTGGACAGCAAATTTACATGATTGCCAGACAACGGCTCAAGCAGATTTAGTAAATTTAATTAATTTCTCGGTTTTGGTAGGCTACATAAAATTGCTATACCAAACAGGCTATGTGCAATTAATCACAGCTTCATTTCTGAAGACTTCAGTTGTGAAGTACTTCATCGTGTAAAACTCTTTAGGTTTCTGAGATCACAAAGACATCAGTGCTTGATTAATTAGAAAAAAGAAAGCAACTCAGGAAAAATGAAAATAAAACCATGGTCCATGATAATATTTATAAGTCCTATGCCACACAATAAAGGAAATCCCTTCTCCTGTGGATTAAGCCAAAGGCCTTAAGTCCACACTAGCATCAGTGGATCCTAATGCACTGTGCAGACAGCTCTGCTTCCAGTCTAATCAGCAATCATTCAAATTATGAGGTGAGCTAGGTGTCTAATTTAGCTCTGGCACAGCTCCCCTAGGTGGAGAAGGGCCATGCCTTGAAGAACTTCATCGCAACCAGCTGAACCTACTCTGTGCTGAGGATCAGCTACCAGATTCCATCACTCCCCTGCCCTGTCAAAGCACAAGGCCAGCAGAGCTGAAGTGGTAAACAAGCATAACCACCTTTGGCATGCACAGTGAGGTGTCAGTCTTCTGGTAAGGTAGCTCTGAATCCTCAGTAGCAATTGCTAGTTTAACAGGCTTAATATCTGTCCTTCCAAAGGATGGTATCTGGATTGAGAGCCTTATGCACTTAGCACAGCTAAATGCTCAGAGTTCAGCTGCAGCTGACCCTCGGGGCCAAGAGACAACCCACCCACGAAGACTACAGGTCATCATTCTGTCTCAGCAAAGTGAGACCTATTTTGCTCCTTCTACAGAAAACTACTTCCCACAAGTGTTTGTTTTACAGTGGCACATTGTGACAGTGTGCAACTTCAGCAATCATGATGTTTCTAGTGATACCAAAAGCATACAGTATCTCTGAAGAAAGGGAATTGGGAAAGGCAGTATCAGCTTCTCTGCTCAAGTGACAAACTTCAAGCATCCTGCTGAAATTGTGCATGTTATAACTGCTGATGGCACAAACTCTTTAAATAACCTAGATTTGTATGTTCAGCTCATGGTTTCCAACAGACTTCCTCAAAGGACCAGCACCATTGCACGTCTGACTGTATCACACCTCGGCTCAGCATGAGATTCTTTCACTGTACAGCTGTGTAGGAGCTCACAGAGCTTGTTAAGTCAGAAGCCAACTTTATTTTTAACCTAAACCCTGCAACTCACAAATTTCTCTTATGCAGCATGCAGGTAAAGCAGAATAAAGAAGAAAAGAGCTTCCTCTAGCCTGAGGCTAGTAATACTCAGTGAAATGCCTGTTTCCCCAGTGGAGGGAAGTGACTGAGAAGATAAAGTATCATGAAAAAAAAACAAAAAATGACACAGCACCATGAAGCAAAATATAGCACAAATTACCCAAACTTCCACAGTTAGGGACTCAGTTTTTCTGAAGGTAATTTTGGAAGATTCCTTCTCTGGTCCTATTGCTCCACGTTCCTTACCAAACTCCTGTATCCCTGTTTTCCTCAAAGGAAAATGCCTTCAGCTGGTTTTTCAGCACTTTCAATAGACCTTTAAACTTGAAGGACACGTAGCATTTGGAGAAGAGAAAGCAGACTACTAGGAAGCAAGCTGTGCTAGGACTGTTCTCCAAAAACCTGCTTTTCAGTCCCATTAAGGATGATTTATTTTAATTAGTTTATCAAGGGAAATATAGAAAAAAGCCATCTGAAAACCTCTATGATTAGGCATTATTTTAGTAGCCTTTCAAAAAAATCCTACCTGATATAGACAAGACTTAGAAAAAACTGGTGCAAGTATGTAATCTGCTAGTAACAAGTAGCAGACTTGTTATTCACACTTCCAGACCTGAGGTAAGGAAAACACTGGTAAGGAAGATGAAGAGAAAGTTAATGAATAAGTCCTACACAGTGAAAACCAACCATACATCTCATTTCAAAGTTGTTATGAATTTGGATCATTTAAGTTACACACAAATTCAAACCTGTACTCTATGACAAGCAGATTGACAGCCCAGCTCTACCATAGTCTCTAACCTATTATCTTTTTAGTTTGGCTTTACATTTGTTTTCTATTTCCTTTTTTTCTCAAGGAAAGAAGGGACGCTTTAAGAGAGACAAAAATTTGTACCAATGGACTCCTAGATCTCCTCCATGTTTTTTCAGACACCTGTTTTTAGCAGCACACCTTCAGACAAAAGCCATGCATTATACTGAACTTTTATATGTAGTTTTGTATGTTGCACTCAGACTTGTTACCAGTATCTAGTAGCTTGCTCTAGGTTACTAATAGAAAGTTGCCACTTAGTGTGTCATGCCTCTGCTACAGGAGTCAGATTTTTGCACATGCATCCATTGCCTTTGAAATCTTCTGCTCTAACCAATACGGCATGAAATTAGGGTAGAGTTTGGTTTGTTTGGGGTTTTGTTTGGGGGGCGTGGTGGAATAACTAATTTTGTTGGTGTTTAAACAGTTATCTAATAAAGGAAGTCAGCAATGTGATCCAAGAGTATACAGTCAGAATCAAACCAAGTGTAAAAGTGTACAAACAATTTTAGGCAGTTACACAGTTACACAGCTGTCTGTCAAAGTCGCAGTCTAGTTTGACGTGTGATGCTTCAGGCACATAATTAAGCTAAACAGCTTTCAAGACAGCTTTCTTTCTTAAAACTGAAAAGGCAGGTAGTTACTAAAACTTCACCTTGTTGTTGAGCAATTATTATTAAAATAAGCCATCAGCTGTCACAAAGTATTTTTCACAGAGCAAATATTTTCAAGTATTTAAACAATTGCAACATGGCAAAATTGCCCACGGGAAGCCTAAACCAAGCTATTTTATTATTTTAAGATATTTTAAGATCAGGATTCTCTGACTCTTTAATTTGGAGATTCTGAAATGTACTATTAGATGTTCCTAAAAAATTGATACATTTTCCTGTGCATGGAGAATCCTCCATTGTTCTTGTTTGACAAGACCAGGGTTGAAAGCAGACATTGCCAAGCTAAATGTAATGGCCTATATTATGGAGGTCCACAATTTTTGGTTCACTAAAATGGAACTTTGGGCACTCAAAAAAAATATTGAGCATGGCAGTACAACTCTGAATTCTGATCATAAGCCAAGTCACAGGGATAAACTTCAGGAACTTAATCCACCATAGCAGGGGGAGGAAGAGCATATTTGGTAGGAGGAACACACTTGTTCTGAGAAGATGACTTGTTCTAACCTCAGTGTGAAGGCCTAGGCAACTGTCTGTTTTTTTTGCAACAAAAAAGCCCATTCTGAGTACAGCAATGCCTGAAGACATGTACAGACAGCCACAGGTACACCCAAAGAGAAATTCAACAGGAGGAACTGCAGGGGCTGCACTGAATTCTTAACTGAGTTTGCTCAATTTTTTACTGTTCTGGAATATTCGACAGTTATGAATTATACAAATAAAGTGTCTGGACAAAAGACTGGAAATGCATCTTACAGGGTCAAAAATCCAGAAAACCTCCTCAGACTTCACAACCAGAAGCCAGGCTCCAAGTCAAAGGATCAAAGGTTCTTGTTCAGAGATGTTTTGAACTGGTCAAAAAGGCAGTTTGGGTTATTTTTCCACTTGTCTGGTTACTAACTAGTATATTAGGGTGGGTTACCCTTTTAGTTCTCTGAAACTGTTAAATTGTCACTGAATTCCACAAACTAAAAATAACCAGAGCAGTAGTATAATAGAATAATAATATCAGAAAACAAGATAACAGAATGAACTATATTGGCATGTAAAGATGGCTTGCAATTGTTTTGATGATGTTCATAACACCTATATATACCAGGACTTCGTTCAAGCCCAAACTTTTCCATTCTGGCTGAGAAATTTTATATTGAATATCTCTTCACATAGAAAAAAACAAGTAGTCGCAGAATAAGCAAATAAAGGTATATGGCACTCAAATTTATGGAAGTAGATAAGTTTTCTTTCCCCATCTGAGGCTTCTAATCATAGCTCTTCATATACATATGGAACACAATACCTATAAAAGCGGAGCTTAGATGTATAACCAGATGTACAAGTATTTTAATGGACAGTCCCATCCAATTGTTGATACACAAAAACAGATCAGACTACAATTACAAAGGTATATACAACACCAGTGTTTACCATTATAGCAGGAGATAGCATCTGAGACACCTGATTGGCTTTCAGGAACTATTTGTTGACCCATTTTTCAGGAAAATCCTTCTTCTATTCATTAAACTGTTCTTAACTCAGAATTACACACAGGCATATTTGTAAGAGGTGCTACTCAGCTATTTAAGCTCATGAAAGCTACTTTTGCAGAGCCAGTAGAGGGAGTGCAGACATCATTTTACTTATCAGCTGTGAAAAAGATACCTTGTAAGAAAGCACTAAAAGAGCTGTGCCTGCAAATCTAATGCACTTAGTTTAAAGCATGCCAAGAACTTCCTGGGTCTTTCATAGACATGTATGTCAATGGGCAGTAAAGCTGGTATTTCATTTCTGATCCTCAACCAGCAGTCACATCTTAAAAGTCTCATACCTGATGAATGGCAGGAGCAATTCTAACAGTGCTAACAAGTACCATGAGGTCTGATGCTTTAAATGCATTAAAAAAATTTTTAAAAACCTAACAACCAAAAACTCAGCACCAAAACCATCACATAGCTGAAATTCAAGTTTTTGTTCCTATCAAACAGTTTCTGAAAAACAAAACCCTTTTGGGTGTCCATTTCTTAGAAAACAACCTCACTTGGAAGACAATGTGAAAAACTCAAGAGCTCAAGACAACCTCAAGCAAAGAAGCCCTGAAGGCACATAGCAGTGTTGGACTAGAAGATAACAAACAGTGAGCCTTTCTGCTGATATTCACAGAGGCACACATCTCCTGGCAAATCTGGTTTTACAGAGCCTCTGAGGCAAGAGCCCTGCTGCTTTATTTAGCATTTCCATTGATCAGCCTGCTTCGGAGTTGACAATTATGACTGAACGGTGTTGACACAGTGGCGGCTGTGGAAACAGTTTTGGAAAGAGAAATGGGCTTTGAGCAGACAGATTGATATCTTGTTGCCATCACCTCATGGAGGTGAACCCAAAACTATAGGCCAACATGAGACAACATACCTTCCTGGCAAAATCTCCACAGACACCCACGATTTTTAGTCTACAAAACTGACTGGATTTTTTTTTTTTTTTTTCTTAAATAAAGTTCACATTTCTTAACTTGTTGGTATGAGGCTAAGCTCATATAAAATTCTTTCTAATGTTAAGCATGCATCAAATAATTTTTGGGTAGCTATTTCTAAGTTTCACTATTTAGAAATTTGTATACGAGAAAGTCATGCAAGTGCAATAAATGCCTTTGTCTTAAAGTTTCCCCTAGAAGAGCAGCAAAACACTCCTCCTCCCAAAGAAAAGGTAAATTTCCATCATTAAACTTCACATGAACTTTAAAAAGCTTTGACAGCTTTAATCATTAGATTTTGATTACTACCTACTGAAGAAGAATGTGCCTGTAGCTACATAATTTAGCCTTCACTTGTTTCAGGTTTTAAAAATAGAAGAACCACCCTTCAGCAAATCAGATGGCTGTTTCTTCTCCCCATCTACAAGAAAGTGGTATTCACTTCTCAGCTTCATTTTCACATGGCAGATTCACAAAATTAGTAAGTCAGAGTGGGCTGAGCTGGTTCCCATCTTACAGAGCTTACATGATATTTTATAGCTGACTAAAAAGTTTTACCCCTATCATGCAACCAAGCCACTTCACAGTTTTGCTGTTGAAACTCGGAGCTCCTGCAGTGTTCTCTATTTGTGTGCTGTGCCTGGGTGGTTCCCAGGACTCCAGCTAGGCTGCTCAGTAAGTTTTATGCAGAGCAACCACAGCAAGGAAAGCCATATTTCTTCCATCACAAACATGGTGATGATGAAGTGTCAGGATGCATACCAACCACCCTGATCATCCCTTACTTCCCCAAGTTATTGCAGTCTCTTGTGACAACAGTGAAGTTCCTGCAGGTACACGGAGTCTTATAAAGATAGTAAAAATGTTTTTTTTCCAGGCAGAATGGTTATCTAACCACACCCACCACACAGATAATCCAATGCCAGTGCCAACTCAAAACATGGCACAGAACTACACTGAACCTGCTTGAGCGAAGCAAATATGAAACCATACTCGCAGGAAATACACCACAAATTCTAATTCATCTGGCAACCAGAGCCTTGCTAAGCTCCCAGCTAACTATGTTTATAACACACTTCACATTTGAGAGGCTGACATTAGGGTTCTAATGAGCAAGTTAAGACACATGATCTGTTTATATAAAGTAAGTAGGGTGTGGGGGAAAGGGCTGAAAAGCCCCTTGAAACATGAGCATCCTTCCTCTCGGTGAAGTTTCTACAGCAAATTCCACAGAATTTTATACTTTAGAATTACTACAGCTGTCTTTAAGGATCTACAGAGGCTTGTTGTTATCTCAGTTTTTAACCTGAAACTCTTTAATTTAGTACATAGCTGAACAACTACTGATTCTAGCATTAATCACTCCCCATGATTTAGTACTTCAATACTTGGTAATAGACAGCATGCAGCAGATGCAAGAGCTTTTTCAAAAGTCAGTGTTGAAATTGTGCTCTTCCCCATCACCTGTTTTAACCACCTGAAGGGTCTATCTCAAGTTCTGAACCCTGTGTGCATTTCGTGGGTTAAAGCTTTACATTCCTTCCATCATATGCAAGATTCCCCTGACCAAATGGGAACACCTGCCTCTAAGGTAGGCACTTCAGGCGCTTTTTGTAAATAGGCAATAGATAAATTAAAACATATCTATCAAAATATTATATTTAGCCACCTAGGACATGATCTAAAACAGTCACATGCACCTCATCTTAGATGCGCTTGCGTCGCTCCAGCAACAGAAGCAGCCCAGAGTGACTGGTTTCAGTTTTTTAAGACGCTTATGTAAGTGGCCAGGATTGCTCTGCCAAAGTTAAGCACAGTCGGCTGGGCTGAACTCACATATCAAGCAGCTGCACAACCATGTCAGAGCGAGAGGAAGGATGTGGCTTCACAGTTAGTTCAGGAATACCCAAGGCTGTGCTACTGCCAGAAGGTACAGCCCTGCGCCAGCACTGCCGCTCACCTGACCTCAAGGTCAGGGGACAGCCCGAGATGAGAACCGGTGACAAGCAAGTCAGCAGCAACACCAGTGGTTCCTCCTGAAGGTCACACAGTGACAGGGACTGCCCCTTCCAGCCAGCACAGGCCTCACCAGCTCAAGTCAATCATGGAAGCTCTTCTCCACACCCCCACGGTCATCCTGGGAAAAAGACGAGCCCAGCTGCACCTCTCCTGCAAGGCCCCACTACAGACCATCACCAGGGTCCCTCTTGAGCCTTCCCCCGTCCAGGGCAAGCAAAGCCACCTCACGCTAATTCTCTCCACACACCACAGGACAGCCCCTCATCGACTGTCAGGAGAGGTGCAAAACAAGGCACCATTTTTGGATGTGGCCTCACAAGAATGACTGAAAACAAAACCCACTGGTCACACTCTTGCTCTTGTGGGCCAGTCCTTGCCAGCACAGGAGAGCCCTGCAGCTGGCTCAGGCTCCCTGTCCTGCAGGGTGGCCAAGACCTTTCCTGCAGGCATCCTCGTCCCCATGGTAGGGTACAGGTGCCAGCCAGCCTCAGCTCTCCTGTTCAACCTCACGCCAGGAATCTAGGCCATGCAGTAGCCCCACAACTACGTCACCATTTTCAGCTACTGCCAACTGTGACAGTGAAGGGGAAAGCCCGTCAGAAATGTTTGTACTGTGTCAGCTCAGTAATGCTCAGGAGGGGCCTCGAGCAGCTCCCCATCAGGAGCTTGAAATTGGCCTGTTCTACAACGGCTGCCTCAAAGTAACACGTGTTAACTTTGTCCAGTTCAAAGCATTTTGCCCAGGGTTATATAGCCTTAGATTTGACTATTGATAGAAGGTAAATATAAAGCTTTGAGCTTATGCAAATTCAGCGTTGCAGTTTTGGAATGAGAGGTTCATCTGTCAAGAATGTTCAGCTATCTTCCAAAAAAATATCAAGCATACATCCCTTGCATTTTTCCAAACTGGTAAACCAATTTCCAGTGTTAGAAGGTAGCATAACACAGCTTTAAGGCGTCAGACTTCTCACAACCAAGACAACATTTTACAAATCATTTTGCTAATATGGTTTGAGGAGCTGCTGTCCAGTGCCCGGCAACACCAGGATCAATAAGAAAAAAAGAAAGCCATACACAAATTACTCACTCACAAGCAAGACTTAGCATGTACCACTGCTTTATATGCTGGCATCTAATTTTGGATGTGTGTGTTTGCACCAAAGCTCTTTCAAAAGGTTCCATAACCTGGTATGCACTGCAGAGTGAGTTACTCTACATGAAAGATTATTCCAGTGTAAGTGCCTCCACTACCAGTAAACAACACACATACACACAAATCCAGAAAAGGACCATGCCTTTCTCAAATCCCAGAGAATTTAGTCTTTTATTCCCAAATCTCTTTTAACTCACTTGAGAAGTACAGCTCTAGTTTAGGAACAAATCCTTAGATCTGCAGTCACCAACACAAGACCTACCTATTATCAAAATGCATCTGAAAGCAGACTTTGTGAAGATGTCAAGATGTCTCACTATGCAAAGCAAGCTCTTTGCAGAATAAGAAAAATCACTGTCAATGTTAACTACTTGGATTGCAGAGCAGAAGTAGGTGAACACAAACTGTAATGATTTGTGTTATCAATAAAGCAGAAGTAAAGCAGTTGTGCTAGCAGTGGTAAAGCACCTTCCCTACTCTCTCCAGCTGTCAGTCTCAACTATGCATATTTGAAAGCCATCTGGCACAGACCCTGACAGCCAGTTTAAATCATTTCATGTTTCATACAACCTCAACTGAGTGAGGCTGGTAGAGACTGCTCTAATTTAAGTATTGATTTGCACTATGTTCCATAGGCTTCATGAAGTTCTGCACCAGCTTCATTCCCAAGTGAAGAAAAATTGGCACATCCAAGCAATATAAAGCAATTTGAAATGCAACATCAATACTGATAGCAGTAGCACCTGGATGGAACTGAAAAAACTCCTGTTCAATATGTATATTGAGATCCTGATCTACTATCTACTAGATCCAAACAAGCAGAAGAGATTCAAGAACACCACCCCTTCTTAAGCAGTCTAAGGGCTAACGATACCTGGCACCTTTTCTATCCATTTATTGTTACTATCTACTTGGTCTTCTCTATGTAAAAACACCAGAAAGCAAGTCTGGATGCTCAACACAAGCAAAATTTCTTTTACTCCACTGTAGTATCAGAAACCACCTAGGCATATAGTTCTTGTGTTTAAACCCAAATACGCTTTTATGGAACACCATTAGTTGAAAACTGGCGCTCAAACCACTCTCCCATCAAAACAATAAGTTCAAGTTCTCCCATGTGAAAAGGTTAATACTCTCCAGGGAATGATTTCACATGACTACTCCACAAGGAGGAACATTCCCAACCATCAATCCAAAGATTCCTGTTGCTTTCCTCATCTGAGCTTTACTTCTCACTTTGGAGAGAAGTGCACAAAGATTATGTAACAAACCATCTAGTGGTGCACTTTGAGTAGATATAAAGTGGCAGAGATGACACAAAAGAGGGGGGAATTATTGCAGTTAGGCTAAGATGGAAACGAAAGTAGCCATGAGGTCACCTCAGCCAGCCAGTGAAACTTTGCACTCACAGTGACAAGCCAAATAGGCAATTACAAATTATGCTCTCTCTGTCCCCAGCCTCTTGGATTATGCTGATCAACCAGCAGCTTAAGAAGGCCACCATAAAAGTCTGACCAAACTCTGGAATATTTAAAAAAGCATCAAACATATTAAACAGGAGTGACTTAACACATCGTTTGATGGGGACTTAAAAGACATTCAAATCTCTTGAAATACCTACCATACAAAACCAAATGTTTTCCAAGCTTTTGGAGAGTCACAGTGACCACCTTCAACTTATTAGAACACTCTACAATATTCTTTAAAAAAAGCATGCTGAAGCTACAAGGCTTCTTTATTGCTACTGGCCTAAGTTCCTTATTTCAATGAAGACCATAGCACTATGGTTTTTTCTTTCTACAGTGCAAAAACTCCACCAAACACAGCTAGTGACTCTTCCTCCTATCCCCATATGGAGTCACCAGTTGTTTTATTTAAAATCTAGACAGAAGCCAAAATACACACCACAAGCATCACATCCCTGTATTTGCAGAGACACAGGGGCAATCCTGAAAGAGCCATGCAGACAAGCCACCAGTCACTGGTCAAATAACAAGTGCAGAAAAAGTTATGTGATTTCTACATAAGGGCACATCTGTAACACTCCACCAAAGAGCACTTGGGATTCTTTCACTGGTGTAAGTAAGGCAAAAGTGACTAAGTTCATCTTTGATTCAAAATTTTAAAATTAATATGAAAGTTTAAGTTTTAATGACAAGGTAAGCAGGAAAAGAGCACACCACTATAACCCTTGGGGCGCGTCCCAGAAGTTAGATAGCTGCTTAAAGCAGAGTGGGCTGAATCATCTTTCCTGCCTTGAGTTGGGGTTTGTTGCTATCAACTGTGCAGAGCCATGGTACATCCTGGGCCTCCTCTGTACAGCACCAGACACTGTACACCAAGTGGTGAGAAACCAATAGTGTTGTTTTCCCTGCTGCTACCTTATCTTTCTGTGAATATAAGGGCACAAGTAAGGGTAGCAGATTACAAGTGATAGGCTTCCAGAAGTGTGTTTTAAGAACATGGTGTTTCCTGTGCTCACTGGGAATGAAGGCAACATCCAGCTCATACACAATATTAAGAAAAATGAGACACGCAAACCACTGCAGTGCACTGTAAGGAAGCCATGCAGAAAATAGTCCATAGGAAGCCATGCACAAAATTACCTAACTCTCATCTACAAAGCAGCATCAGGTTCTAGCCAGCAAGAAGCCAAAGCTACCTACCCCTAGTGCTGAGACTGGTCATGCTGTAAGTGGCAGAACCAGCCAGACTTAATGGCCAGCACTATGGAGGGTGACCATCAAATGTCATCCTCAATATGGATCTATGCACTCTAATTGCACAGTGCACTTGCCAACACCAGAAAGGAGGAACATATTCTCTTTCTCAGTCCATTCGCCTTCAAAGGCAAGGCAGATGTTATTTGTCTGCTTTGTAACAGCAATTACATATTATCTCTTACCGGACAAAAAAATAAGTTATATTTATTTTCAAAGCTATTTCTGATTTCTTTTTTAAATGCCTCCTACATTTTCCTTAGATTTCTTCTCCCACAAGACCTTTGAAATACCAATGGAGAAAGCCTCATACCTACTTTGCAATTCACCAAAATTAAACTAATAACACCTCCTGCTGTCATCTGTCAGTTAGAGTAAGATTTATAAGTGGCAGCAGAAATAATTTTCATAATGTTTACTGGAATACCAATAGCTTGAACAGACAGCTCCTTCAAAGATACTGCTCATATCAAGTGAAATCTGTCATAAAAACTAGAAATTCATTTTGATTAACAGTATTTGAAAGCCTAATAATTTAAAAATAAAAGACAAACTGGACAATACCATGTGTCTGTGTAGAAATTATATTCTGAGTAGGTTCAACTGTTTCAAGATGGGTTAGTCTAATATTTTGCCTGTTGATTTCACAGTACATGTCACCTCCTGGAAATCCTCCTTCTATACTGCTCATTATCACAGCTTACATCATCTGAGTGAAACTGCTGAACACATTTTTATTTTTCACATGCATTAAGAGATGTTTGGAAGGCTTCATGAACAAAAAAAATCTTACTTTTTTATCACTCTGCTGTTCAGTTAATGAACATGGTCTTTTCAGCAAAATGACCCTAAGTTAGGAGAACACTAACATTAGGTACTGAAAAGTGGAGGAATCCAATCTTTAAAAAGGCAAGCTATTTTGAACAAATTAGTAAATCTTAATGCTCATGAGAAATACCCATCCTCTACACAAGTATCATAAGTTCACTTTTTTTTTTCCAAACCAGCAACAGTACCACCTCATCTTTCCTGCCTCTTCCTTGTTCTTCGATCTGTTAAACTTTACAAGAAATAAAAATGTCCTCCGAGAAAATGTAACAGGTTTGAATAAAAAAGCCCCAAAAAACCTGCTTGAGACCATTGCACACACTCTAGAAAGCCAGCAGGCAGAGCTAAGCCTAGGTTTTTAGACACAATTCTGCAACTCCTAGATTTTATCTAGTTTTAATTAAAATACTCTATAGAGAAAGATCCTTATCTGCTGAACTGCAACTTTTAACAAGTATTATTATTATTACTTAAGACAAGTAGAGAATACTAGAGAATACAAATTTAAGGCTATTACTGCAATTTTATTGATCCTTTTGCAATAAAGTAAGCATGCATTTCTATAACAGAGATCTCTTATAGATTCAAGCAGCCTTTCTTATTTTTCAAAAGATATTTACTTTTAAATGCCCAGGACTAATCATAGCTGTTCGCTATTCTGCATTAAATTTGTCTAACTGAAATCTGACTACGCCTTTAAATAAAATGCAAATCCCTTTTTGCACTAGTACTATTTTCTCTTTAAAAACAGAATAAAACATATATAAAAATAAAAAGAGTTCAAACACTGAAAGACATTAGTGAGGTCACATTTCAGTGGTAAAGAATGCCATTAATATTTAGTCTACCTTAATGGAAGAAATTCGAGTTAGAAGATACTTTAGGTTATCTTGTCCACCCTCATGTCAAGGGAGACTTTCTTGCTGTGGCATGTTATTGATTGTTTTGCCACATTCATTTTGAACTTGCCAGTTAATAGTAAGCTCCCAGCTCTAAAATCTTAAATGTCAGTGAAGTTAATTCTTCCAAAGCATCTGTTTTTGAGGTGGCTTTTGCAGACCCAGTCTATGTCTCTTCCTTCTTCCTTTCATCTCATGATTACCTCCCATTTATCACATTCTTCTTTCCAAATAAATTCAAACAGCTAAAATAAAGATAATAGAAGTAATTACTAGACCTTTGTGCCTTTGCTACAGGACACTTTCAAGCCTCTGAATTTCCTTTGAAGCTTTCCACAAAACACTTTAGTTGTTTGCGATTTTAACAGCTGACATAACTTCTCTATATTTTGTGGTCCACAAAAGAGTGACTTTCTAAACGAGACTCTTCCTTTAGACTACTGGGGATTTTAATTTGCAGGATTACCCCCAGATTATTAGCAGAATATGTGTTACACAAATGGGGATCCTTTCCTTGCACCATTATCTGTATGTAATGCAACTTTGTGTAAGAAACCAATACACAGTTTACTCAATGCTAATGTGACAGAAGTCTTGTTTTCTGCTTTAAATTCCTAAAAATATTTGCTTCATGTCCAAAAGTAACAGTATGTGTGCTTACAAATATTCCCTTTAAAATTAGTTTTGACTTGTATCATTTGAATGATCCACATGGCTTTCCATGTGTTTTTCTCTGAGTGGAGAGAAGTAATAACGTTGCAATTTAGCACTGGCATAGGAACATGGATAGGGAAAACCTGCAAGTACCTGTACACAACACAGGATTCATTCACATTTCCTTCAGCTAACTCAGCCTGAGTCGGTCACCATAATCATCAGTAGGAGCAGCAATAAACCGAACCACACAATGATGCTCTTCCAGACTGAAAATTTCACATTGAAGTGTATGAGTTTTTTTTCCTCACTGAATTCAGTGACCACTTTTTCCACTGACACCAAGAGTTTCCATTCATTATGCCATAAGTATTAAAGCCCTAGTACATTGGAAGCTGTTCCTGAGAGAAGAGCCAACAGTTTAAAGATACACAAGTTTACTTCTATTGGAATTCACAATTTGTGGTGTTTGGAAGAAATCCTTGAAAAACGCCAACAAACAGCTGAAAAAAAGTGGCCCTGGCTATAGCTACAGCTACCACCTTCTGAACACACAGTCTCATGGACCAAGGAATTGGCAAGTTATCTAACCAACACCTTTCCAAGTACCAAAAGACATTATTTTAACCCAAATTCACTAGGACCCAGCAATGTTTTAGAGATGCAGCAGCTTTCCTACAGGCAGTAGTTTTCCAAAGGCAAGCTCACTTCATTCCCCAGGAAGCCAAGATTGCCAGCCACTAATGATGAAGATATTTCACAAGTACAGTGGACTCGGAACTTGACTTCTAAGGAGGGACATGATTTGAATAATCACCTAGCCAGTCACCTCTCAAGCACTGTGAGGCGAGATATCTGCGAACATTCTTAGAATGACAGCTTCAGGCACAGCATAAGGTACTGTCACCAGCTCCTTTTGAAAAGACCTTGAGAAGAAAGCCTCAGCAACTAAAGTTATAAATGTACAAATGCCATATATAACAAGTATTTAGGGATTTCTGTTACGCGGATCTTAAAATTACAAGAAAAAAGCCCCCGAAATTTTGTTACTGTCCTCGTCACCCGCCCCTACAGTTTAAAAAGTCAAACGTAAAAAATATTTTTGTGGAGTGTGGATCACGCACAGCACTATATAACCGCCTATTACAGCTGAACTAATACACCGTCCCTCAGGCTGCAAACCCTGGGACAGACTGAACCACAGCTCTCCGTTCCTAAACGCTTCCCCGGGCTCAGGCTAAGCCCCTTCCTGCCCCTGGCGAACACCACTCGCACGGCCGCTCTAAAGGAAACGCTCCCGGAGACAACAGATCGCTTTTCATGAGATCTTCCTCTCGAAATCATAAGTCCTTCCGACTTCAGCCTTTACGACTGACCGAGGGGCTCGGCAGGAAGCCAGGGCAGACGGCGGCGCGGACACCCACCCCACTCCTCCCCACTGCGAGCGCTGCCTCCCGCGCTCGGCACCGGCCAGCCATCCCCGGCGGAGGCTCCAGCCCGCTCCCAAACTCACGTGGTGCAACAGCCAAAGGTTACACGCACGGCCGGGACGAGGATGACACCGCCGTTAGAGGCGCTTCCCACCGCGGAGCGGCCCCGCGCGGGGTCGGGCTCACCCGCGGAGAAACGCCAGCGAGGGCTTCGCTCTCCCGGCACCCGAAGTACTGCCGCATCCCTTCCTCGTCAGCGCCGGTCGATGAGCAGCCCGGCTAGGCATCGATAAATCAAACCAGCCCGTCCGCTCCGACGGAAAGCAGCGTACGACTCAGCCGCGGCCAAAAACACAGCCCTGGGGGCGCGGCGGGCGGGCGAGGCTGCGTGGGTGCCGGGCTCCCAGCCCCCGCGGGGCGGCGAAGTGCCCGGGATGTCGGTGTCGTGCTGCCGCAGCGGGCTAATCCCGGCTACTTAACCCGGCGGGCGGCAGGGGCTGAGCACCACCTTAATCCACGGCGTGAGCGCGCCCGCCGGCCAGGAGCCTGCAGGGCCGTGGCGTGCCGACCGTGTCCAGCCGCGGGGTCCCCGACGGTGTGGCGGTGCGCTCCCGCGGCGGCTCAGCCCCGCATCCGCTGCCCTCAAGGTCACGCCGTGCCCTGACTGCACGGTGGCGGCCAGGTGCACGCTTCGGTTACCTGCGGGGAGAACCGGCGAAAGCCCAGGAGCGCGGCACAGAGCCCCCTCCGGCCGCGCCGGCCCCCCGAGCGAGCCCGGCCACGGCTCGCAGCCCCGCGGCGGGAGAGGAGCAACGCTGCACCTGCCGCCAGGCTGCTGCCGGCCCCGGTCGGCCAGCAGAGAGGAGAGCCGCCCCGAGCTGCCGCCACGCTTACCTCTACGCCGTGGGGCCGACACAGCCGCCGGTCGGGGGCCAGGACGAGGCGCCCGTAAACCTGACGCCGCCCGCTCGTTCGCTCGCCGAGCGCACAAGGTCCCCGCGCTCCCCGCCCTGCCCACGGCCGGCCGGCCCCGCCGCGCCGCCCCCGCCCTGCGGCCGCGCGAGGAGGGCGGGAGAGGGGGCGGGGGGGGGGGGGGGGTGAAGCGGCGACGGAATTGGGGAGGGAAGGAGGGAGGGAGGGGGCACCGGCGCGGGGAGAGCCGGGGGAGGAGAAGGAAGGAGGGAGGGAGGGGGGCGCGGACCGCCCGCCCCGCCCCCGTCGCCTCACCGGCAGGAATCAGCGATTCGCCCTCCTCTCGGGCGCTCCCACCGTCGCCGCCGCCGCTCCCCGGGGCCCACCCGCCTCCTTTCCCCCGCACACACCGGGCACCGCCGAGCGCGCCGCCGAGCCCCTGCGCCGCAGAGCAACCGCTACAGGAGCCGGGCGCCACCGGGCAGGGCGGGGCGGGGCGGGGCGGAGCGCAACGCTGCGATCCGCCCGCCTCCCGCCTCCGCCCGCCCGCCCGCCGCGGTCACTCACTTGCCCGCGCCCGCCGCCCCCTCCTCCTCTCCCGGCGCCGCGGCCGCCGGTCCCCGCCGCCTCCCTCGCCGCCTGCGGAGTGCGGGCCACGTGACGGGGCCCCTCTCTCGGCCGAGGAAGGGGGGTCTCGACGTGCGGAGTCTTCAATGGGGGAGGTGGAGGCGGGGCCCCGGTAGGCACGGCGCCCGCGGAGGCGGAGCCCCGCGCCGCTGCCCGCCCGCCGCCGCCGCCGCCACTGGCGGGCGGGAGGCTGACGCGCTTGTTTCCATGACGTCGGCGGGCGGGGCCGCGGCGTTTGATGGAGCCCGGCGGGCTTCGGGGGTCGGTGACTTTGCCACGAGCGGCTCTCGCGGGGCGGGGCGGGGGCGGGGCGAGGCGGGGTGTCGCGTCGTGTCCCTCCGCCCGTGGGTCGCGGGCCGCCTCGATGGGGCGGGGATCCCCCGGCGGCGGGAGAGGCCGCGGTCCCACGAGGGAGGGGCGGCCACCGTCCGGACCGGGGCGCGTCTATTGCCCCGGTGGGCGGGGGCCGTGCCCGGTGCCGGAGCCGGCCCAGGGGCGGGGGCGGTGCCGTCGGGGGAGGCGGCCTAAGGGACCGCCAGGCGCCCGGGGCGCGGTCCTCCCCTGCCCCAGGGGGCGCGGGGGCGCCGTGCGGTGCCGTGCTGTGCTGTGCTCGCCGAGGCAGGGGCGGTGTTGCCCCACGGCCTCCCCCTCCCGAGAGCAGCTGGTGGGGGCCGCGTTGGCGGCTCCTGAGCAGCGGGCGCGGGGAGCACGGCGGAGCCTGGGCGAGGTTCCGCCGTGTCTGCCGGGGTGCGCTGCAGCAGGAGGTCCCTGTTGCGCGGGACCGCTGGCGGGGCCGGAGAGGCAGGAAGCAGCGTGTGTCTCGCTGCCGACGGTGGGGATTAGGGAGCTCCGGAGCCAGCCTCCCGTCAGGCGTGTCCGCCTCTCGGGGAACCGTGGCAGCTCCCTCAGGAGAACGGGGAACGTGTGGGGACCGCAGGTGTTCAGCGCTTCCCAGTCTCCAGCCGAAGGCTCTTTGATTGGAGAAAGGATAACAAATGGGGTTATCAAGGTTTGAGCCCGAGTGAGCTGTCCGGGGAGACGCTGGAAGTGAATAACAGGACTGGGAATTACGTTGGGAATGAAAACCCCCATTTCAGTTCTCTTCCAAAGCACCAGACCTCCCACCGCCCCCTCCCCCCAATGAAAAATACCCATCCATAAACTATGTCATTCTATAACCTATTTGTGTGGGGGTTTGAGCTGTGTTTTGTCATCCCCCACTCTCCTCTGTTGGACATCTCGCTCGAGTGACTGGCCAGCTGCATGCCAGGCTGTCAGCTTCTTTGAGCCTGCCATAAATACCCTACTTCACCTTCATTATCGTTCAAATTCTTGTGCTGCAAAGGAAATGAATGGAGAAGCTTATGCAGCTCTACAGTCGCAGCCCCGAGATGATGCAGAGCCTAGAGGGTTAAAGCAACAGGATGAAGTCAGCACAAAGCAGCCCACAAGGACTGGCAAATAAATAAATCATCCTAACTACGCTATTATTATGGCTTGCCTGAGGTTCATTGTCTCTTTCTTCTTTACCTGAATGTCTGTTACATTTTTCTCCTTGCTCAAGAGAAGCAATCAAAAGGGACTGTGAGCAGTAAATGGCTCCTGCCCATTTTGAATGTTGCTAAAAATACTACCTTACCTCTCCATAACTAGAGGTCAATTGAAAAATCAAAATAATGAGGTAAGCAATCCTGCAGACTGTTCTGTTGAGGACATTTCTCACATTTCTTCCCAGAAGGAGAATATAAAACTATCTGAACATACATAAAATAAATTCTCTTGCATTCTGTTTGCAGTTCAGCACCCTCCTCTGCACTTATGGCTGTAGCTCAGTGAGGCTTCCTTCCCCAGGCACTTGGAAATTACATTTCTCAATACAGCTTTATAAGACTGGCAGATGTGTTCTGCACAGTTCTGTCATATCTCCTGGCTCTCGGGCAGATAAAATTAGCTTTGGTACAGCTAAGAAGGAGATGATGTGTTTAAAGTACTGCAGTTTGGGTACATGTCTGTACCTGCTTCCGTTTGTCTTGAGGGAAGGTGGGTAGGTTGTGCTTCAGTGCTTTTTCTATGAAATGGGAAAAGTGTCCTATTTTCTTCACAGGAAGGAAGCAAAGGTGGGAGGGGTACATATCATCATTATATTTTATGATAGAATTCTCCAAATGAATACATTTTTTCAAGGCACACAATAGTCACTTAATGTTCCTCTTCATTGATACACAGGGATAGCATAAAATCATGCAACACATTGACTGAAAATAAAGAGAAATGTCTTATATCTCCACAGAATCTTCTCACTGATTATTTAAAAAATTTCCAAATTAATCCTCATGCATGTATCCAGCATGCTTCATGATTTTTTAAATTTTTATTTTATTTTTGTGAAAAAGAGGTTCTCCTGCTGTTTCTAAAGATTAGGACATGTAATTGATTAACAGAAAACATTCCCTATAATGTAGGTCACCAACAGTATAAAGCAAGCAAAACAAAGATGCAGAAAGGAATATTTCTGGAGATCTTTCAGTTAATTTTTGAAGAAAAAGTACCATTTCAGGAAAATTCAGAGTGGTTTGCAGACCATTTGGAAAGGCCAGATTTGATGTGCCAGTACTTCAGCCCATTCTATGACCAACATGCTAACAACACAAGCACCAAACATTTTAATAGACACAGAAAATGTGTCACAGCAAATATAAGTAGATTGCCTGTATCTAATCGACTTGCTATGAGACTTTTAAGAAAAGAGTAAGAATTAGAGTATTTGGATCATTACAATATTTGGTCAAAGATTATTAAGGTGACCAAGATCTACATGCCCACCTCACCTCCTGTATTAACTCGGGGACTTCTGTTAAAATCTCATTATGGGCTTGATCTGAGAAGAGAAAAACAGGCTTTTCATAGTTTGTGTATAGATCTTAACTTTATTGAATCTGTTTTCTTGACTGTTTTGCTAGTGCTGATCCTGTTCAAACTCAGTCAGTTTATTAAATTGGATGGAAGTGGAGAGCACAGGCAAAGCGTGAGAAATTAGGGGAATATTTGTGTGAGCAAGGAGATATGAGTGTGTTAAGCTTCCAGGGGTTTTGCAGAACCAAATGTTTTGGTACCAGGTCTCCCAGCTGACATTCTTAGTTCAGTACTACTGTTTGACCAATCTCTTCAGTGCACCATGGAGAAGTTTCCTGTTTTCCATGCTCCTGGCTGATGGTCTGAGCTGTTTCCTGACAGGCCCTGGAGGCTATATCTTGTGATTGTTCTAGTATCCTGCACCTAAAAGATCAATCTGTTGCCTAAAACACTAAAAAGCCACCTAGATAGGCAAACAATAGACCACTCACTCATCTTTAGGTGGCACAATGACCAAATTGCTCAATCATTCACCCAGGCAGCCTAACAATGACCTTGTGAAACAAAAAAGTATTTCCATTTGGTCTTGAAATCCTCCACCCCACCCTTAGGAAAGAGGCCTATCTGTAAACATTTGCATTTTTATCACCTCAAAATTCTTCCTCTTAACTGTTCGGGAGCTCAGGATTTGTGCATAATGTGCTTCCCTTCGAGAATGCCTATGATAAATTCAAAAAGTTAATTTTATTTTCTCTACTCAATTTCCCTCTCAACAATTTTGGTTCATTTGGTTTTTAGTTGTTTGGGGTTTTTTAAATTCAGTTTTATGTTTTACTGTCATACTGCAGGATCAGGAGGGTGAAAGATTTAAAGAATAAACAAAGAAATGTGAGGAGTAACAGTTATTACACAAATCGGTTTTCATGTATATTGTATATTAAATATATCAGGAAAAGATACACTGGACTTAATATGTTAGTGCCTGCTCTTTTCAAGCACCTCTGCAGCTCAGCAACATTACAGTCCCAAAGCAAATGAAAGAGTGGAAAGCTATTTCCTGAGCAAGGGCAGGATGTCTACATGCAAATTAAAAAAGAAAAATAAAAAAAAAAGAAAAAAAAAATCAACCAAAACACCAAAACATAAATCCTGGAATTGATGGAGAATTTCATCAGTTAAAGGAATTCAAACAAGCATGAGAGAGAAGGGGTAAATAGAGCTGGGTGGGATAGCAATAATTGGCACATCTATAAAGAGCAGGGGAAAAAAAAGTTGTGAAGACTTTCATGATGAGACATAAATCATTAGACACAAGTATGGCTGGTGATGACATAATATGACCATGGCTGCCTCCATGTGAAAGTGAGAAATGATGGGTGAATGGATGGATGCTATCACTCAGTAAATAACTGCTAGAAATGCATCCAGTGAGCATCCAGCTACCTCCACAGAAGTGTCTTTTCCTATGTAGTACTTCCCCAGTTTGGAGCTGGTACTTTCTCCCAATTCAAGAATGAAAAATTCATTCTTGAATTCCTAAAGGATGGCCAAAGTTTCAAACAAGACTGTCCTTGCAGGAACTGGAAGCAGTTTTGTCAAGTTGACTAGAAAGTTTTGTTAAAAATAAGCTACTGTTTTAATTTCCCAGGAACTGCTTTTAGGCATCAGCTCACAGTACCTGTCCTTGGTATGGGCTAACATTGCTCTTGCAGCTCACCTATCACCCCAAGACTCAAAACGAGAGGAGTGCTCATTATACTTACCAAACTACATAAGTCTTTTTGGGGGCTTGTGGTATGTCCAGTTCGGGATTCAAATAAAAATCTTAGTTCATTAGGCTGATGATACTGTGGATGTTTGTAGATATGATGCTTTTTAAGCCTTCTAACTCATCTGATGAAGCTGTGGCCTTATCTTTGAGAGCCTCTTTTCAGCTGATGATAGTCTGTGAGGCTTCTTTGATTTCACTCCTTTTTGTGACCTATTCCAGTTCATCCTGACTGAATATCTTGCTTGTAAATTGTAATGTTGTGTTCCTCTCCTCTGTGACAAGGGACTTATTTTTTTCTTCCTCTCCCCAAGATAAGAAGCAAAAGGAGTAACTAAACTATCTCTCTCTGATCAACATCACTGACCTGTCTGAGTCACACTCCTGACTCACAAAAATTTGTCTTACAAAGAATAAATGTAGACCCTCCCTGATCTCATCAGCGCTGGGCAATTTTCTTAAAGAAAAAAAAGAAAAAAGTCTCTTTTCAATGCTAGTTTGGATAAGAAAATAGTTCAGTTATGTTTTAGGTTCCTTCAGCAAACATTAGCATTTCTGCCCCTTGGCAATTTTTCAAGATGGGTTTGAAGCATTTAAGAATCATTAGAGGTAACAGATCCCATTCTGCATATCTTTCAGAAGAGATGCACTACCTTATTTGTACTCCCTTAGTCAAGAATTTATCATTCAAATAATAAGTGACTACCAGGACATGGCCAAATAAATTATTTGTTTACTTTGTTGATCACATACAGCTCTAAATCATCTTGTCTGGTTTCAAGACACTAAGGAAATTATCCCACCTACCTAAAATTGCTTTTGAAGAATATTACTAATGACCTACTTCACATGCATTTTTTAATAGTTTAAACCTCTGGGCTCAGCCTTGCAAGCCTTACTCAAGAATCATCTTTTGCAGATTACAAATACAGATCTGAAGATTATCAAGGTCAAAATTTGGAAATTTATGAAAAGGTGTGGCTATAAAATATCTAGTATGAAAGCTTCAAAAGAAATCACTCTCCACAGCAGTATAAATTATAGCAAAAGTATTTTAAAAATGTTTATATATGTGCATATATAAAATCAAGTATGTTTACAATTTTTAAATGTAGACTATGGGCAGTCAAAAGAAGAAAGTCTTGCCTTGAGTGTTGTTTCTATTGTCAGGTAATAATAGAATGATATATATTTAGGTAAGTAGAAATAAAGTTTTAAAAATAATTCAAAATGTTGCTTGTCAACTCATAAAAATGAGGAAAATTACCTAAGTTCTTGTAACACAAGCTAGATTTCTGTTATGTACCAGTAGAAAAGCTCAATAGGGTTTTCCTCTAAGTTCCCTTTTGTCAATAGGACAACATGGCAGCCTTGTCTTGAGCTAGCAGAGCTTGAATATACCCTGTTATGGGTACTTCTAGTAATAGTACTACTGTGGGTTATCTTCAGGCTACAACATGTTAGGCAGAAGTAAAAGCAGTTTGTTTTACAAGAGAAGTGGATTAAAAGATAGAAAAATATTTTGTTCATTACAGCAGTCCAAACATTGACAATTTTGTTACCTTCAGTTCTGACTGGATTCAGTGAGAGCTGCACATGCTTAGTAATTACTAAAGCTGATGTCTATTTTAGTAAAAATGTCTTGGATTACTAAAAGGTATTTTAAAATAAATACATGTAAAAGGCTTTTAGATCTTTTCAGTGTTAGATCTACAGCAAAACCTAAATTTGTTTATTTATTGTACTTCACTTGGCTTGATGTTAAAAGCCAGGCCATTTCACTGTTCACCCACTTGTCAGTGCCTTTCATGTTCAAGCCCCCAAGCCCTGGCAGTGCCTTTTTTATGAAGCCATACACTCAGAATGGTCCACCAGGACAGCAGAGAGGGCCCACAGCTGCTCTGTGAAACCAGTTAGGAGCAATTGTATGAGATGTCCGTGACAGCATAAGCAGTGGTCTTTAAAAATGTTGCAAGACCAGCTGGCCCTAGGAAGAAAATGGCTGTGGGTCCATTAAGAGATGTGGTTCATGGAGTTTCTTAAGAATAATGTTTGAGTTGCAGGGTCGAAGTGCCAGAACTATCACAACCTGTTTTGAAAATGTCAAAAACTTCGATCTTTGTAAATGCTGTATGTTTATCTGCCTCCCAACCTTTATGTGGTTCTGATGAAGTTTGTGATGCCCTGTCAAATTACAGAGAAATGTAAGCACTTGGAAAAGGCTCAAGGATCCCTCTCAAAGTTGTGGTATGTATAAATAAGTATAAAAACATACATATACATACACATATAGAGATCTTGCTTTAGAAGGAAACTCTAATTTAAAAAGATGTCCAGCTAAAACTCTAGAACAATATTATAATTAGCAAAACAGAAATATAAAAATTGTAAGACAACAGTAAAATGACCATAAATTCTGTCAATATTAGAAAATCTACCTTGCTACCTAAGCCAAAATTGTTCCTTTCCTTATTAGTGTTTCTTTCACTATGCAAATATCCCTTCATTTTGCTGTGAAGACAAGCAAAAATAACTATTTTAGAAAAAGTTAGGAGATCTGATAGTTTTAGATGGGAACCATACAAAATGTTGTTGGTGTTTGTTTGTTTATTTTTGTTTTATTGGTTAATTTGTTTGTTTTCAAAAAGGAACCAGAACTCTAATGGTAAACCATGGAAGTTAATAATAAGAAATGAAATCAGCAAGAGTTAATTAAGACCTCTATAGCCAGAAAAAAGATAGTGTTGTACAGATAAGGTTTGTTTGGCTTTTTTCCCTTTTCCTCTGATCTATTCCTCTTTTCTAAATTAGATAAAAAAACTGCATGAAACATTAAATTGGCAGGCAAGTAAAGCTAAGATAAAGTACCTCTCTAAAACCCGTAATGCCAGGAAATTCAGAGATGTAGCTATAACAATATTCTTACCCCATACTGCAGTTCTTTTAGAGTGTGGAATTTGTCATTGTTGACTGACATAAATAAAAATCACGTAATTATTTGCCTCCCCTCAAAAATTTTTTGTTTTGAGGTTGAGGAGTGGAGTTTTTTAATAGTTTACTACGATATTTCTGTTTTCCCCTGTGATGTGTTCTGCACTTTGAGATGTATTCTTATAGTATTTTTGGGTTTATGGTTGACAAAAGTAAATATAGGTACGAGAGAAAAATCAATTAATATAATATAAATCCCATACTTGTATTAAATGGGGCTTTTTTCTTGTCATTTTGTTGCAAGCTCCAAACAGAACAGCTATGTAGATTACTTGAACCTGTGCATGCCTTTGCAGGTTTAGGACATAAACTGCCTAAAGGAAATCATGAAATTATATTACTTGTGTTGTGTCAGGGAGTTTCTGTAACTTTCTCAGTATAGACATTATCTTCCATGTGCAGTTTTAAAAAGTAATTTCCAAAACCCCTTTGAAAATTTGAAGTGCACTGTTATACCATCCTTACGAGAAAAAGAATGTTTGCTGGGGGTTTTTCTCTTAATATATTTCAACCTTATTGCAGGCCTGAAATACATCAAAGAAGCATGGTGATCTGATCAAGCCTCATAGTGTGTGCCATTTTCATCAGGCTTACAAGGATCTGCAAGTGTTTTTAAAAATAGAAATCACCAGGCAAGTTCCACTTATTTTGTTGTTCATCTTCCCCACTTTTTACCTATGGGCCACTGGGTGGAAAGGATGGACAACTTTTCTGAGTGCTCACCTCTTCAATGAAGTGGTAGGAATGAGGTAGGAAGGAAGAAAATTAAATAATGAAGTCCTGGTTCCACACTCCCTTACTCAGCTAGCACTTTGAATATGTTGACCTATTGGAGTAGAAAGATTTAGAAAGACATTTATTAATTTTTAAGAGTAAGGGAAAATTAGAGAGGTAATGGATCTCAAGCAGCTCCTGAGTCATTGTATCTTAGATATTCATTAGTGGACTGGTGCAATCCAGCCATCTCCTATTTTTCAGGGCTGCCTTTAGAGGAACTTTATCAGTCTACAGGAATTAAAAACTAGCTGAACAAAAAGTACAGATAATTATTCATATAAAATGCATTCACCTGTGTTCCAATTACTTTAGTATGTATTTTGAACCATCAGTGAAATAAGAGGTACGATACATCCAAATGTATCTAAATTATATATAAAAAATAATTTATTAGTGTCTAAGACAAATATTTCATTTGTATGCCATAATCTGTATGGTATAGTATGTTTCCACTTGGCTTTAGTGACACAAGTTTTGGGGGATGATGATGATGATGATGATGATGATGATGATGATTGGTTTTTAAACATGACTCATGAGGTTTCTTCTGCATGCTGGTTATATAATGCTTCTTCCTTCGTGATAGTGACTATCTGTTTTCTACTTTTGGCTTGCTTTTCTATTGTTATTTCTAAATTGTGTACATTCAGTTGATGACTGGAGGATCTGTTTAATTAATCCAATAATTAAAGAATATTAAGAATTTAAAGAATATTAAGAATTAAGGAGTTGTGGTATTTGCTGTTTATTAGTTGTCTTAGGAGAAATAATTTTTAGTATTTGGTGCTTTCATTTTATTACTCTACAGTTTTCTTATACGATGATATCTGTTATGCAAAAGTCAGATTACCAAGCAAAAAAAAAAAAATTAAAAAATATGATCAGGTGTCCCTGATGAAGGAGGAGCTTTATGTTGTCAAAATCAAATGGACAAAGGAGTAAAAGGTGATATTTGTGAAAATTCTGGAAGACATATCAAAGTTTCATGAGAATTGAGATTAGCTTAAATACTGTTTGTGTACACTGGTAAGAAAATATGCTTACTTTTTAGTGTGGTTAAAAAGGCAAGAGCCTTTTAATGGATTCTCAGGGAAAGAACTTTTAAAAAAGCAAATTCTCTAAATGCCAGATAGTACCAGTTGGGGTGGTAAATAAATAAGGCAATATTCACCAGAGTGAGCATGACACAGTCAAGCTTCTTATAGTCCAAATAAATGCTGGGGAAAAAATATCCACATTTTATTATTTTCTCCTCCGATATTTGCTGTTCTTCATAGTTAATATTTATCCTAACAATGGGTTTAATACTGCTTTGCCAGAGAGAAGATATAAAGAAAGGAAATATGCATCAACCATTAACATAAGATCATTTTCTAATTTACAAAATTCAAATGTCCTTAATGAAGTTTACAATCCTTATTTATAAAGATAAAATCTAATCTACAAAGAGATATTAGTTATTTTTTGTTACACTTTCTTTCGTATATTGTTCACTCATTAAATTTAATTTTACAAGTTAATAATGTTGTTGTACTTTTATTAATATAGTTTGATATAATTGCTACGCCCTATTTAATGATAGTATAACTTTGCAATTAAACAATTTGCTTTACCCACAAAAGGTTTCTGTAATACAGTCTTTTTTTTTTTTTTTTAGTCCACTGAATTGCTGCCAATTTCTTGGTGAAACTATTTGCTTTTTCCATCACACTCTCTTATCTTTTTATTTAATGCCCACTTAAGTGTTCTCCTGAACTTTGGATGTTTGATGACAGGTTTGCAAGGTTCAAAACATTTGATTTGTTGGGCATTGCCCTTTGGAAATGGAAAACACATGAGAAAAAAATCATGTCTTTGAAGACTTGAATCAAATATAAGTTTTTTCTGTCATAGCCTATATAAATATATGAGGGCTATGCCTCTGCAGGATAATGATGAGATGCTTTACAGGACAATAATTCAAGTTTCTATTTTTGATGATGGATGGTTGTCTTCCTTTAATTGTACCTCTCTTATAAAATAAGTTATGTGGTCTTTCACTACTCAGTGTTGTAATGTCTCTCTACTAACTTACATAGTCATCCAAGTGTCCTGTCTGTAGTGCAAGGTTTTCTCATCAAATCTATAATCAGCACCACTTGTATAATAGTTTAGAGTGCTGTGTCACATCAGCATCACAGCCTATCTGACAGAGACCACTGCATATTTCTGAGGTTTTTCAGAGATACTGTCGCCTTGTATGTTGTCAGAGCTGCTTTATCCATGAAAAACCTTTTTCTACCCTAGCAGCCTGAAAATCTTTAGAGTATTCCCCTTAGGAGAGGGGACTTGTAGAGTGGGATGACAACATCCATCAGCTCCTCTTCAGAAAAAAACCCAACAAATACATAGTGTAGGTAACATTGCACTGAAGAGCTTTCAGAGAATTCTTTACTAAAAATTATCTGCCAGATTGTTTATGCTATGGGGAAAGAAAAGCTAGGGAAAGAATAAGGCAAGAACTGACAAAGCCTAAAGACCTAAATCTTGAAAGTTTAAATCCTATCAGAGCTGTATGAGGGTAACAAACCACCCTTAACTCTGTTTCACCCTTACCTCTCCTGAAAACATTCTCTGCTACAGTTGAGAAGAAAACTCGCCTGTGTGTCTATCTGACCATAACGTTTGGTTATTTAGAAATTCATTGCTATTTTACTTGTACCTCTTCATTTTGTAGTTCTCCAGTAGCCAACAAGCAGTAACCAGAACACACATATGTCAGCACAGTCTACCTACTCCAACTTGAAATGTTTGCTAATGGCTGGGATGGTCTCTTAACTTAGTTTTTCTGCCTTTTGCCCAGTTTTTACATCAAATATTACATATTACATCCAAATTTTGAAAATGTAAGGCCCTACTTTAGGCAAATTGCCTCTATGGGTAAGGCAGAAGTATTTTTTATTTTCTTGGGCAATTAATTAGGCATCTACAATGTCACTCCCACACTCAAATTAATCTCCATATGTTCAGTTATCATGGGGGGAAGAAAAGAAAGAAGAAACTGAAATGAAAACTCATAGCCACAACTCAGCAATGTTTTTTTCAGACACCTAAATTTCTGTCAGCTTGCTGGGAAACCATAACCTCTTTATTACATGCTTAGCTAACCAGCACTTATCATAATTTCTACACAAACAATGGCTCTGTCACTTTTCATCATACGTTTAAAATAGAGGGGAATAAAAAGAAGTGTCACTGATGAGATTTTTGTACTTTTATTCCACGCAGTTTAGGATAGTTACTATTTACCTGTGAAATACTACTTTTGATTCAAATAGTACATCAGAAATTATTTGTCTTGTGATATATTGTCTTTGGTTCATAAAACTTCTTGTTTCATTTTCTTGCTAATTTGGAAAACAAAATCCATACTTGCTTGGTAATTTTTCTGAATTGCCAACTTCTAGTAGGTCTTGCTGGGGACCCTTTTAGACTTTTAAAATGAAACATCTTATGTGATGGGTGGACTCAGGAGAAATAAGAAATACGGAAAGCACATCTGAACTACCAAAAAACACTTTATTGCAGGAAATGTTAAGAACTTGCAACTAATGAAATGCAGTCATTTTAACCTGCACTTATGTATTCTTGACCCAATACATTTGTTTTCTTTATGCAACATTCCTGTGTTTTAAGGCATTAAAATTGTTCCCACCCTTGCCTACAGTGTTTCAGTCGCACTCAGTCTGGCTGATCCCTAGATATGCGGGGACAGGATTTAATGTTGCATGGGGTCAGGCTGGCAGGGAGTTGCTTTTCCCCATGGCAGCTCCCCTGGTGCCGTGGTGCATGGTGGTGCTGGAAAGGTGTTGATAACACACAGGTGTTTTGGCTACTGCTGAGCAGTGCTGGCGCAGCACCAAGGCTGTCTCTCCAAAATTGTCCTCACCAGCTGCTGAGGGTGGGCCAGTTCTTGGGAGGGGACACAGCCAGGACAGCTGACCCAAACTGACCAAAGGGATCATAACATGTGGAATCTGCTCAGCAATGAAAGCTAAGGAAAAGGGGATGGAGGCATTTGTTATGGGATTTGGTTTTTTGGAGGAACCATTTATACTTCCCAGAAAGTGACTGGACATCTCCTGCTGATGGGAAGTAGAGAAGAAATATCTTCTTTTCCCTCACTTCTGTTCATGGCCTTTACTTTGTCAACCCTGAGATTAGCTCAGTTTTTAGGACATGGTGCTAATAATGTTAAGGTTGTTGATTTGATCCTCTATGAACCATTTACTTAAAAGCTGGACTCAATTATCCTTTTGGGACCCTTCCAACTCAGAATATTCTGTGATAAACTGCCATTTTCTGACCTGTGAGGTTTTGTGAGGTTTTTTCTGCTTTTTTTTAGGTTTTTTTTTTTTTTTTTTTTGTTTTATCCTCACCCTGCCTTGCTGAGGAAAGGGAACGATAGAGTGACCTGGTGGGCACATGTTATCCAGTTGGGATCAACCCACCACAACCAAACAGGCACAAATCTTACCCAGCTAGCAGGTGACAGACTCAGCCCTCCTAGGCTGGTGCCCATGCATGTTTTGAATGCTTACTGTACAGATCTGACTGTGATAAGGAGTTTTCTTCTCCCAGCTTTTGGAAAGGAGCATGAAAAACAAGTCCTAACCATCTACAGGGCAGTTGAACCATGCTGCTACTATCATTCTTTTCTCTACAGCACTTTAGTGCACAGCAGGTACTTGAAACCCATAGTTTCAAGCATCCCATATGAACCCGGTATGAACTTGTTGACCTGGATTTTATAGTTTCAGTAAACAGAAGGAGGAATTTCCTCCACATTAAGGAGGTAAGAGTCCAAGGCTTTATGTAAAGTTCTGCTTGATATGCCTTATCTGTGACAGGAAAATTCTGTGACTTTCCCGTCTTTCAGGTCTCATTTTCAATTTCTGCATGTCCTTAGGTCTTGTGATCTTATTTCTTATTTGGTTTAATGTTTTCTTCAAGCTAGTATCTGTTTTCTTGCATTTTTATTTCCAGCTGGGTAATTCATCAGGTATGACAATAGACCATTATGACAGCGAAGACTGTTGTAGCTACACCTGTGCTTTATTTTCTTTTTCTTTTCATTTGTAGAGATTTAAGAAGGATGTTGAAATTTAATCAGTCTAAAAGCAACCCTTCCTCCTTCCCTTTCTCCTTTCTCCTTTCTCCTTTCTCCTTTCTCCTTTCTCCTTTCTTCTTTCTTCTTCTCCTCCCTTTCTCCCTTTTCTTCCACTTATCCTCTCTTCCTCTCTTTTTTTTCCTTCTCTTCTTCCCTATCTGTAGAACCACTAAGGAATTCAGTAAGATTTCTGAACTGATTGTAACTATATAACTAGATGTTAATAGAATGGTTGTTCTGTGTAAGGGCAAATAAAAGAGACATTGAGTGAGAAAATTTCCATGGAAACAATATTTCAGTAGCAATGAAAAATATTTCTCACCACAACATGCTAAAAATAACTTCACAAATAACTTTACAAAATTGGACTTTTTTATTGATAGTATGGCAGGAAAAACCATAGTACTTTTCAGCTGGAGGATAATATGCCTCATTCTGAGTTCTTCATCACTAATTCTTTAATAGGATAACTTTGCATTTCCCAACCTGCTTTTTAAAGCCTATTCTGATGTTAGTTATTCCTATTAATCTAGGCAGAGAGATTACAAAGCAAAACTGGCTACAACGTGTTCTTGGTTGCTTGCCACTTCCCAAATTCTGCATTGTGGTTCTTTCATAGCAATCTTAAGATCAATTTTCCTGGGAAAGAGAAAGCAGCTTGTATCTGCACATTCTTCCCTATTGCAAGGAAGATATGTCTTCTTTTATCCTACTTACAATTTTTATGGAGAGGTTGATTGACAGTTCCTCTACAAGGTACAATAGAGCAGTTAAATTGGATAAGCAGTCCTTTGTGAGAACTCTCATTGTACCACATATTTTGCTTCTTCTATCATTGGGCTTATGAAATTCCCTGTGGGATCTCAGTTCTATGTTCGTATCTCCAATAGTCATGTACATCCTTGGTTTTTGGTTTCTTTTTCTTCTGCATTTAATTTTCAAGTACAAATATAAAATCATATCTCTGTGATGATTTGTGTCACTAATACTGCAAGTTGTACACAACTGTGTTGCAGATTGCAACTCTGTTTTGTCTGTAAGTGTTGTATGGTTGTACTTCTTTTCCCAGGGTGCTTCATTATTTCAGTGAAGTAAAATTTTAGTGGAATTACCTGTATAGGTGGTTTGTGTAGCTAACTGAAACATTGTAGTCATAGAGGAAGGAGTTAGTTTCTATGGAATTAAGTAGAACTGTAAAGATTACTTGGTCAACAGATTTGTGCAGCAGGGCTTTGTGATCATCTGATGGGTCCTGTCTGACAGACTGAAAGGCTTAGAACAGAAGGAGCTAAAGTAAATACAAACACCTTTTCTTCTTCTTCTTTTTTTTTTTTTTTTTTTTTTTTTTTTGTCAGCCTATTTAAGCAGAAATTTTTTGCTAGAGCAGTTTGAAGGAAGAGGAAATGTTCCTGTCTTGCTGCTGTATGGGCTTAGAAGTCCTGGCGTAGGCCTGCTACTTATATAGCAATCTCTGGCTGTGTTGGTTTTCTCCTTTGAGCAGGTGAAATTGTGAGCTTGTAAGGGTCATGCAGAAGGACAATTGCCTGTAATCATTTTATGGGGGTTTTTTGGGGTTTGTTTTTTTTTTTGTTTTTTTTCCTGAGAGGTTGTTTAAGCTTATGGTGGTAGTTGGAACTGGATCTTACATAGACATATCCGGGCTTTGTCTCTTGGAGCAAATGTTATAGTTGGGCTATATTCTTAACTGGGAAAGACTGGTTTCCAATCAGATGGTGGAAGTCTCAAAATAGGAGTCACTAACATGCATCTCCTCAGGTACATGAGAGTGTCCACAACTGGGCACTTTATTGGGTGCTATAGTGGATACCAATGCAGACTATGCTCTTGTGGTATTTTCTCTGCCAAGGACCTGCTCCTCTGTGGCTATTTGTGAGCCACTCCCAAGAAGAAGTATGTTACTCGCTTAAGTGCCTTAAGAAATGACCCGCAGAAAATTAGGGAACCTATCACAATTCAAATATCTAAATACTTAAGCACAAACAAAGCCTTTATTAAGTTAGCATTAATAGACCAAGACTACATAGTCTTTTCCAGTCATATGATGGTAAAGCAAATTTAATGTTCTTTTGAACATGAAATTATGGAAAAAATAGTTTGAGATGCAAGATGGGACATGTAATAATGAAATAATGATAACTTTGTCATATTGATAAAAAATTATTCCAAAGATCAATGTATTTTTCTTCAACATTTTGTCCACCTACGTAGTACCACTTAACTTGCTTTTGGATCAGTACAACTGAAAGTTGAATATCTGTGACATATTCGTGTACTGATGGGAAAGAAAATACCTAAAATTTGTACCCTGAAGAAGAAATTGAGACGGAACTCTGAAATGAAAGTTTGACTGAATTAACAGATTGGAGGGTTAGTACATACTCTTATTTACAACTTTCAGATGGAATGAACACAAGAGCTGAGATCATTGAAAAGGGCCAGTAGTGAGGTGAAAAGAAAATTTAACCAGTTTTAAACTGAATTTTTAGGTTAGGTAAGGACAGCCTGAAACCTTGTTAGCCATACTGCACAGGGTTTCGTGGCTGACAAAATAGATGGGGTCAGGACTCATCCATCTTGTCAGTCTGAAATGCCTTTAGTCTACTAATGGCCTTTCCTGGAAGAGTCAATTCTTTTTAAAAATAGTCTAAATATGCAGGTTGGTTTGATGTAAATATGTTCTAATTAGGTATATATGCATTGATTAAATGACTTTAATTTCTTTGTGCTTTGAAGTTTTGTGGCAATCTCATTGGTGATCATGCTTAAAAACACTTGCTTTGAGTAGATCATCTTCTCTGCAGCGTGGATAGAAAAAATACTGTGATCTTCAGCATCTGCAGTCAGAACTCCATTTAAACGGATTTTGGAATGTCAGACTGAACATACCCTCCTGCCTGTGATCCAAAGCAGTCACCCATGTGAAAGGTTTTCAGCCTCTATTTGTTTGTGCTCTTGGCTCCACTGGCAGTGTAGGTTTTGCACAGTTGGTTTGAGCTGACTGTCAATAAGCAGTTTGTTGCTGTTAAAGACACTGGTAGCTGCTTAAGCAGAATATGTAGACCATAGCTTGGAAACCTTCAATTTAAGAAACTGTTACATGAAAGTTACCTTCTATGACATATTAAATAGTATGTAGCATGATAGACTTGAAATGGGCTTGTAGTAATGAACATCTTATGCAATAATTATCTTAACTAGATCCCTTTCTTTGTGTTACCTGAGCCTAGATCCAGAAAAGCATATATTTATGTGTGTCTTCACTGATTGTTCATTTGACCCCACTGGTGATTTCCATTTTTGTAGCCATTTACATTGCATATGCCTAAGGTTTACTCTAGCAGAGTCTAGCTTCATCCTATGAGATGTAAATGTTCTCCAAGGGGTTAACCTTGCTCCTCTGGAGTTTGGAAAATGGATCAATGCTGAATTGTTATTGATGGGCTGCAAATGTAGGTACTTGATTCCAAAATGTGGAAATTTAAACTTGCCATTGCCTGTCACCTGTGTTGCCTGTTCTTAGCAGCAGAATTCTGCAAGTGGGCGTAGGTCTGACCTGAGTGTGCTCAGAGATACTGGCAAACTCACAGACTGAAAGGGTCACTGGAATACATAAATTAGAAATTGGCTCCCAAATCATCTAACCCACTGCATGTGCTCAGAAAATGCAACTGAAGAAAACCTGCTCTAAACCCCAACTGTGATGACGAGTCTCCTCTAACTGCTAACATGATGGTTAAACCTCTCCCCTGTTAGATAGGGCACCTGACTCTGGTTTCCTTTTTTAGGAGATTTCAACCTTCTACTTCCTGGTGAAATATCAACCCCTGAGATATTTGGTATTCCATTCTTGTAGCCTTTTCTGATTAAAAATAAGAAAGAAAAGTCATTCTGTAGAAACACAGTCTTCATCTAGGTGAGGCCACATCCAGGGTGGACATCCAGCAGCACTGGTGGGTGCCTGAACATATGCTGTGATTCTTCTCCCAGGCTGATAAGGAGAGCTCTTTCTACTTGGGCTGCCTCATTTTTTCAATTAATCAATTCTCTCACAAAGGATGTGAGATTTTCTTTGTCCTGTGTTTCCCAGAAGTGGCTTTCTTCTCTTCTAGAGGATTCTAATGTTTTTTAAAGTATTATGGAATGTTACTAATATTTGGGATAGGTTCGTTGTTTTCCTTGTGTTTATATAAATAAGTGATCAGCGTTTCATTCAAAGCCAAAAAAACTCCTGAGAAGACAGTCCAATCTAAATGAAGGGATTGCAGGCATTATTAACTCTCCTCCAATGTGGTAGCAGATGTTGCTTGAGGGAGGTGGGTCAAACATTGCCAGAGATCTAGCTCTCCTCAGCTCAAGGAAATGCTGCAAACTGGTCCCAGTGCTGCTAACAATTGTTTTGGTCCTCAGATGCTGGCAGCATTTAGAGCCTTGGGGTAAACAAACCTGCCAGCATTTTCAACACTGTTATCTACTTAGAGCAGACCTAATCAACACTGCTTAAAATGCTAAAGGCCTTCTGTGCTCTGTACTATAGCTCCCAGCTTTACTGAGGAGACAAATCAGTCAAGACTTTAGGTTTTGACATGGTTTAGAGCCTTTGCAGCTTACAGAGTGTAGTTACACATTTAGCTACTCCTTAAGAACTGGGATGATGGTGCGAACCATAGGAGGCTTGGAAGGAATGCAAGGGGCGCCATGTGGTGGGCCCTGAAGAAAACCTTTTTTCATAATCTTTATCCAGGCAGGAGGCTGCTATCTGAGAATTGCCAACAGTCATCATCAATGATGTGACATAAATCTTCTGTTTTCGCAGAATAAAAATGATTATGTGCATTTTTTCAATTAAAAGTTAGTAAATTAGCTGCTCTTCCTAACTTTAAGGTAGATAATGGACCAGACTCTATACATATAATCTTGTGGATTTCAGTTGTATCAGAGCACGCTTGCACAGTTTTAAAGCATAAATAACTCTATTAAAATCCTTGTATTCCCTGTGTCAAAATCTTAGCTTTTGTGACATAAATCATATTTTGATCTGTAAGTCCTCACACATGGTGCTTTGCGCTGTAAACCAGTTTTTTTTTTTAATATGCATTGTATTGCAAAGTAGAAAAAATCTTTTTAAGAATCAGAGATAAATAAAAATGTGTTATAAAGCACAACTGGAAAACTGCATGGTGCCTTTTACTGGGCCTTACATGACATAAAAATATATTTTAACATAGGATAATAAGGACACAAAGCTTGGTGAAGGCCCTTGGCTATTTTGTTAATACCTTGACCATCTGATTTGCTATGTTTGCTTTGGTTTTATCCTACTTTTACTGATTATTTATTATCTTTTAATATTAATATATTAATAAATTTTATTTTAATCTTTCATTTTTAATGTTATTTGTATATTTTTCACACTATATTTTGTCGTAGTATTATCAGAATGTAAACTTTAAAGGCCTGATTGGAATTTTTTCTAGCTTGTTAAGAGAGAATCTTGGGGAAGTTCTCATTTAACTTCAACTGGCATTTATCTTTCAAGTTTGGGATAACATTCCTAAAAATGGAGATTTAGTCTACACAGAAATTATTTGTCACTGACCTTTTGTATTGCTACTCCTCCAAGTTCAAAGTACTGCAAAGTTGCCTTTTTTCTTTTCAAGTATAATTTGTTGCTAAGTTCCCACCACCGTATATGGTGCGATTGTTTCACTTATTCTTTGTACTTTTGTTTTCTGACTAGATTTAGTGCAATGATTGAAAACAGAAAAGTTCTAGGCATGCTTTGTGGGGTACTAAAGCAGTATTTAATTTCTGGCAACATATTGTAGGTATTATCTCAGCTGTGTTCAAAAATACTTAATATGGGTAGGAGGAAGGAAAATGAGAAAGAGGCAATCTTGCTCTCCCTTACATGGTTGTAGAAGACAGACAAGGGTAAGGAAGGAGCAAATAACATCTCTCTTGTAGCCTGTGCAAAGATTTTTGTGAGGCCATAGGGTAGCTGCTGTCAATTTGCTCATCCTGAAATAGAAGTTGGAAAACAATGGAGAAGTGGGAAAAAAGGTCACTAGCTGGTCTGATGAATTAATATTTTACCTTCAAAAACATGCAATAGTTGACTTCCCCTCCTCCTTTACTGGCACAACAACTTATCTCAGGAAGATGCTGTGAGTAGAAGAATGCTTCCACAAAAAGCCTGGAGCACCCAGAAGGTTAAGTAATTGGTTTGTTCTTCCATGCTTTGCAAAAAATAAAAACAAAAAAAAAAAAAACCCTTAAGCATGGTTCCAAACATGGAGGTCTTCCAAAGGTAAGCTTTAGACAGTACAGATGCTGGAATAAGTTTAGGAAGAGGAAGGTGTGAACAAGAACTGGGTAAGGCAGTAAGGCTGCAGTGAGGTATTGAGTTTTAGATACAGCTTGAAAGCAAAGAAAGATGCTTGGCTGAGTGATGTAGGAAACAACATTAAAGAAAGTAAAAGTTGAAAGAGGCTGAACGATAAAAGAAATGAAGAAGGAAACCAAAGCTGAGTGTAGGGACAAAAAGGGTCACTTGAAATTTTACAGTTCTTTTACACTTACTGTTTATTACACTTATTGGGTTTTTTACCCCGTCAGAATGTCCATCTCTTCGGTTATCTGGCTTTTCAGTGTCTTTCTCCACTTTTATTTCCTTTTGGAATGAGTTATGTACTAAACATTAGTTTCAATATATTTGTGTTTAAAGCCACTAGGCAGTACCAATTCTAATCCCTCTTTTCTCTATCCTGATAGTGGAAGAGAAGGTAAAAGCAATTTTTTTCTGTTTGCTCATGAAGCCAAAATGAACAAGGTTGAGATCTGAGACTTGTGAGTCAGAACTTGAATAGCAGCTCCTTTTTAGCTGGGGGAAAAAAAAATACATTGATCTGAGACTTGGCTTGGCAGGTTTTACATTTTCATTAAATATTGATATTCAAACATCATCTTTGTTTACACTGCATGCTGCTTCCTCTAAGTTTTAAACAGGGTGGATTTTTTGCAGATAGTGTTGAAGTCAGAAGTTCATAGCAACTTATTTATATGTGATAGGAGTTTGCTTTTGAACAATATGGAGATATTCTGGTATTGTTAATAACGCTTAAAAGCTGTGGGGTTCTTGATATCAGATTTCTGACTTCAGTCACCTTAGAGATGCTTCTAATTAAATCATCGCCCAGTGCATAAATGTCATGCTATGTGTGGTCAATGCACTAGGGTGCGATCACAAAGGACATCAACATTTGAAATGGATTTAATCTGCAGTCTTGTTCTAGTTGCTTGTATTGTGTTTGCTTTCCAGTGAAACATATTCTGGTGATTTAAATGAAAGAAAAAGTTGTTTGTGTGCGTAGTTCTTAGGTTTGATTTAGGTTTTCAGTGAATTAAACATTGCCTTTGTATTTTCATCAGGGCCTAGGGAAAGGCAGAAGGAAGGCTGAGAGGAAACAATTTTAAGGTGTTTAGAGGTACCATTTTTAGGTATTGTGAAGATAAGCAAGGTCTTGCTTGTGTGTTTAGGTTCCCAAATCAGAGTCAGATCCTGCCTTGAGGCTGTTACAAGAAACAAGTTGGCTGCTGTTGGCTATTGCTGCCCTGTGGATGGACGTGCAGGAACTGCACAACTGAAGTCACTTGTAATATAACTGCAAGCAGATTTCACTTGGGGTGCAATGGAAAGGGGAAGAGCCACCTCAATTTTACTTCCCCATTTTATTTCTAATAAAATCACAAGAGAGACAATTAAATCAGCACTTTTTCTCTTCTCAGTGATATCAGTACCCTGTGAGTTCATGGGAACATAAAGTTCAGGATACCTTCACAGTCAGCGATTCGAGAGGCGGTGCACGTGTCACGGTGATAAAGTTTGCATGCTGCCAAATCAGTGTACATTTATGTGGTTCTCACTGCCACAGAGATGAGAGCATGGAGCTCATGAGTACCTACTTCAAGGGTACATGACACCAAAAGCAGGTTAGAAGGCGTAGGCATGTATAACTGCATTTTATACTTTCCCATAGCCACCCACTTGGAGCTCTTCTTGCTTCCACTGTGTGCATACAATAATTTTGGCTTACCCTATTGTCATCTGCAGCACTAGGGACCCCTGTGTCATATCACGTCTAGCTACTTCCTATATACAGAGGATCCTGGCAGGCGTTATCCGCTTACTAAAAGGAAGCTGGTTGAATCTGCTGCAGTTTCAAGTTACTGAGTAACACCCAGATTATACAACTGAAAAACACCCGGATTATACAACCACAGCCTCCTACCATCCTCCTTTCAGAAGGCACTCCAATTGCTCTGGCCATCATCCACATTCTGCACTCTACTGGACTGGATCCACTACTTCTCCCTCAGAGGGCAAAACTCATCCAAGATACAGAGATATCTGTTAAGCAAGCTTGATGGAATATTAGAATAATTTATCAAAGGAGACAGTGGATTTTCTGTTCAACTCTTACAGACTATTTCTCTATTTCATAGACATGAAAGTAGTCCAATCAGAAGCTCTATCCAGAAATTAGTTGGATTAAAATTGATGACCTAGATTATCACTGTGAATATATTTGTTTTGTAAACAGAGTCCATGCAATAATCTGCTTATATCTAGCTGCAAAGAATAGGTCGGCATCCATGTAATTTAAATAAATCTAAGCATAAATGCAAACTGCAAAAATCATCCCTGAAGTCAGTACAACTGTTCTGGTGTAAACTGGCATAGGTTTGCAGTGAATCACAAGCAAGTCATAAATACTGTTCCGAAATGAAAGTAGTCACACAGAATATTGATATCAAAAGCAAGGAGTAAAGGTGAGTTACTATTACCAGCTCATTTTGTTTACCACAGCAGTGACTGGCTGTGGAGGGAAAAAATTACTTGATAGTTTCTCATGAGTAAGTTTTTCCATTGTATCTTTTATGCCTACACGCAGCAATTGAAGATGCAATGAGTTGTAAAATGGTTTCTGAGATTGCATATACTGGCAGGCTCTGGGCAGGGGTAGGTGTGTAACTGCTGCTGCCTGGGGCTGAGCTCTGCAGGGAGAGATGCCAGGACACCTCCCTGTCCCAGGGCTGCTCCTGCTCTGGGCTCCAGATTGGACCTCAGGACCGAACAGCAGCCCCAAATCTGTTTAGAGTGCTAACAGAAGCCTAACATTTGAATGCCAATTGTGTCAGCCAGCAGATCTGAGAAAAGCAGGAGAAAGAAGGCTGAGTGTGCCCGGGTATTCTGTACTAGGAAAAATGGCAATAAATTAACTATATTGCACAGGAATCACAGAAATCAGGGCATCCGAACAAAATAGGGAATGGGTTGTTGAGCCAGTCTTTCCACTGGACAAAATAACTGGTATAGCTAATGCCCTGAAGACAACCACCATCCTTTCCACTTGTTGATATGTGTCTGAAAGGGGGAGAGGAAAAGGCAGGGTGAGAGTTGGGACATCATTCTGAGCAGACAAATCTAGCTTGTCTGTCACTAATTCCATGTGCTCGGTTTATTTGCATGTTAGCCTTCAGCTCGAGGTTCATTAATTAGTTGTTTTTTTGGGCTTTTTTCCCCCCATTTTGTTTGACACTGCTGAGAGATATCTTGCATCTGTTTCTTAAGTTGACTGCTTTGTGGGGAGAGAATCCTCTCTCACTGCACGTAACGTGCAAACTCAGCAACTCAGCTTTTCTTCTTCTCATGCTTTCCTGAAATGTCAGAGAGCAACATTCAGATCTGTACAATGACAGGGCAGAATCAGCCTGAAAAGAGGCACAGTTCTAGTTTCTTTCCATCTGGGTGACTAAGGTTTTGGTCATTTTTAACAGTAAGTTAAACCATACACTTACAAAGTTTCTGAAAGTGTATGAGAATTGTGACCCCCTGACAGAAGTAAGGTATGGAAATTAATGTACAAAGCCAGCTTGACCACTACTCTTCAACAATGCAAAACTGGTTGATTAATCTGGGTTTACACTGCTTCATATTGCCAAAAAAAATAAAGCTAGATTTGATAAAAACTAATATATAAGATTAAAATTTAAAATTTATAACAGGACATATTTTCCTGTATTATCTGAATGTCTGCATGTTTCCCTACTCTTAGGAATACATCCTAAGACATGTGATAGCAGTGGGAATTTCAGTTACTGTGTGCATTACTGAAGAGATCACACTATTTTGTTTAGGTTTGAGAGAAAAGAGCCATGAGGAAGCAGTGCTAGATTCAAGAGACTATGAAAAATATATTTATAGCAGTTATGTTTGACTGGCATAAGCTGTGTAATTGCTCAATGCCCAAGGGGAACACTCCTCTTTTCTGGCATGATTTACCTATCATAATAAAGACCCTGATGAAAGAAATGAGACTTGAGCTGACGCAGAATTGTTAGTTTGAGTGACCTCTGAATGTTCAATATGGCTTTGTCTACAGCAGTACACAGTAAGCCATATATAAATTAGTATAATTTCTTGATTGCAATAAGTTCTGTGATATCTATCCTCAGACATAATGTGCACAGTTTGTGGCCTCTGCAGGGTAGCATGGAGGAGAGGAGAGGCAGCTGGGTATAAAATAAGACAACAGTGCATGCTCATAAGCAAAAAAAAATCAAGTTACTGAGACTTCAGTGGCTTTAATGGCTTTTTTAGTCTTGAGCACTTGTGCTAGAAAGAATAGAGAAAACATGCATTGACTGAGAATTCATTTTGCAGATGTGTGAACTCTTTTCTGCAAAATGCTGTTTGATCAGTTTTGACCGCACCTTTCCTGTCTTCTAAAAAAAGCTGAAAACATAAATGAGGAATTGTGGTTAGAAACTGACAACACTCATTTGGTTGCATGGTTACAGGCTGTGAGCATATAATGTCTGTTAGGGTAAATGGATTTACATTATTATCAGCTCTCAGTGTTTTGTGAGGTTGTTTCTATGTACAGTTTCTAGAAACTGTTGTGTAGGTGAACAGAGACTTAAACTACAATTAGTGTTTTCCTGAACAACTGCTGAGTTTAATCAAAAAGGAAAAGGAATGACTGAAATAGTAAGTAAAGTTCTATATGTTGCAAATGAGAATAATGTTTGCATCTTATTGTAATTTCTTTTGGGCATTAGTGGGATTTGGCTCTGCATTTTTTGAGGGGAAAGGGAATGAAAGATGTCTTAAACAGCAATTGCAGAACATGAACTGCACACAACTGTCCCTGAATATTCTTAGTATCTTGAACCTTGATGACAGGGCAGAGTTACCATATCTTTAGAGCATACCTGGTCTTTAGGTTCACCTAGTTTGGATGTGCTTAGTATTCAGTATATGTGGTACAGCTGCTTCCACTTACAAATATTTCACAATCTGAAAACAAAGTAAGTACCTTCAAAAAAATGGACACGAAGAGCAAAATCAGAATTTTGGCATTTGAAATGCAGTGCAGGCTCAGATATCTATACTAAATAGGAAAAATTAAAATAAACAATATAGAAATAGACCAGTATGACCTGAACAGCACCCTCAAATTGTTAATGAACCTAAGTTTCCTGGAAAAAGTTCCATGCAGGGACATGCAGTTTGGTAGTTAACATAATATCCTGTGAGAGGGAAGGGGCTACTCAGCTTCAGCTCCCCATTGGGTACATTGCAGGAATGAAAAGTAATGTAAAATTCAGAAAGTTTCCTGGAAACAGATGATATAGTAATCCTTCAAACAATATGCTGTTGATTTAGAAACAAAATGGAGCAGCAGCTGAAATGAAAGTGAGGCAACAGGACAAAATGTCACAGACACTGTTGTGTAAATTGTAATGGTATTTCCAGATTGTTCTTACCCTCATTGCACTCACTGATAAGTTTGTTGGTTGCTCTCAGAAGGATGAATAGAAGCAGTAGGGGTGTGTGTAAGTACTGAACCTGTCTATCAGAACTTTTCTTTTACAGTGGCTTTGATTTATAAGGGTTCAAACTATACCAAGCCTCACTAGATCCCTAAAATTTACTTGCTTGCAGGGAAAATGTTGACTTGTTATCCAGTGGTCATGATGTGTTCAACCATATAGCTACCAGCCTTGGGATGAAGACAACTATCTATTCATTCTGTCTGTAGAGAGAGTAATAACATGGCACTACTCTAGAACTGTCCTCTCATTCTTACTAGCACAGTAAATGAAGCATAAAACTTTTCTCAGACAGTCCTAAAAGGGCATTTTTGCAGCAGGCTATTATACTGTGCAAACTGGTGTAACACTCATTGACTGAAATAGAAACAGGCTGATTTATGGAGAAGGTGTCATTTGAAAAAGAAAATCTTCTTGCAGAAGTCTGCACTGCTGCAAAACTCTTGGGGGAAAATGCAAGCAGACCAATAGAAAGAAAAAAAAAGCCAAAACATTTCAAGATTATTACATTAATTTTGCAAGTATCAATGTACATACTGCTAAAATGAGTTGTAAAAATGGGCTAATGACAAAATGATGTATTAGATGATGGAATTAAAACCAGGTGCTTGCTACATTAAGAATGCTTGATAGTTCAACATCATCATCTATATATTTATCAGCATAGTGACTGAGATGGCGTGTAATTTGCTTCTGAAAGTACTCTCCTGCAATCCTTGGGTCTTCAAAAGCCATTAAAGCAAATTAGCCACAAAAATCTAGAGATCAAAAATAGGCTGCCAAATAGCTGGGCATGGATTTTCAAACCCATAGGTATAGTAAAACCAGATAAAAATCTTAATGTGTCCCTTCAGTTGCAATCCATGGCAAACATCAGGTCTGGCAATGATTATAGTATAATTGAAACCTATGCAAAAAATCTATATCTTTAATAGACATTACACATTAAGTTCAGTAAAAGTTAATGTATTCATTTTTTTTAAAGTGGCAAAAGAGTTTTGTTTGTTTAGTTTTTTTTTTTTTTTTAAGGCAATACAGCTGTTACTGGTACTCATCAGAAATTGGATCTAGTTTAGAAAAGTTTGTCTGCTTAATCTAGCTCTAGCTCTGGTATATATAAGCATGCATGTCTGTAGAGTCTGCAGTATTAAAGAAAAGAAATACATTTGGCAGAGAGGAGTTATCTGAAAGGGAGGTTACAGACTGCATAATGTTGGTAAAGAAAGCTCACACTGTTTATGTCTGCACCATATGGCCCATGTGTTTATGAAGTAGTTCAATACTTATCTCATTCCTACCCAACATTCTCTTCCTCTTATTCTCATCTTCACTTCCTTATTTATTTTTTCTGTTAACATCAACAGCATTGTCCATGGATGAGACAGGCATGAGAACTGGAGTTTCATATGAAGCTGTAATTCCCCTTACTGGTTTTTTTACTATTATTTTTGCAATAGTCAGCATCCTAACTACTCAGAAATGTATACAATCTTTAAACACATGAACAGAAATTTCTCAAGCCCAGTTGATAACTGAGTTCATTGGAAGTATGGTAAAAGGGAATAGGACCACTTTTGCCTAAAAAAATTATTCCAGAGGAACAAAAATGTTCAGCCACTGGATTGAGTTGATGGTGATCAGTTGGATGTTAAATGGTCAAGAGTGAAGTTAAACAAAACCATCATCCAACTGACGAGTGGCACTGATTCAACCAAATCATGTTTGGTTTATTTGCTGCTAGCTTGGCTGATGATATCAGTAGCCAGCCAAAGGAATAATGAAATCCTGTTACTGCTGCATCACTGTCCTTGCCTAAGAACTACTGAATTTATTTACTATCTCTACCCCATCTTATATCAGATAATTAAGATATACAAGCAGAAACTGTTTCATATTATCCTTGTGTAATCCCACAGGCCTCCCCTGGCACTACTAACACTGTTGAGAGAGGCAGTATTGGAAGTACCAGAAAGATGGAAAGCTGTGCTTTTAAACTGACACGTGCATATCTGTTTTCACATTTGCGTATACATTCTGGCATATATGAGAAGATGGATCAGGCTGACAGATGAAAACACATTTAGCAGCATCAAACTGTTAAGGATTGAGGATGAGCCAGTGGAATGACCTGCTTGAAAGGAAGGCCATCAGCATCCTGTATTTGCTAACTGCAGCACAGGCAGTAGATGGAACTGATTATTTCCTTTTACTTGTGAGACCACATCTAGATATTTCATCCAGTTTTAGGCCTCCCAATACAAGAAAGTCATAATGAGCAAGTTCAGCAGAGGACCAACAAGTTGGTTGGGGCTGGAGCATCTGACTTGTGAGAAGAGACTAGGGAACCAAGGCTAGTTCAGCCTATTCAGAAGAAGATTTCAGGGAGACCTAGCAGCTGCCTTCCACTCCCACAGTGCTCAGTACCTACAAAGCATCAAGAAGACAGAGCCAGGCTGTACATGATGGTGGTGCATGGTGGGAAGACAAAAAATGGTGTCTATTTATCAAGGGTTTCTACCTAATAAGTATTTTTTTTTTTGCCATGTGGACAGTCAAGCAGTGGTTGTCTACAGAGGTTGTGCAGACTCCATTCTTTGAGGTTTCCGAGGCCTGACTGGATATAAGGCTTTGAGTAACGCAGTCTGATCTCAGAGGTGAATCCATTTTGAGTGAGTGTTTGGACTATAGACTTCCTGAGATCCCTTTCAGCTGGAATTATTCAGTGATTTTATGGTTCTTTGATTCTACATGGATGAACACATTTCCTACACTGAACTCTAAATTAAGCCCTACATCATCAGTGGAAAAATGGGAGACTATTCTGCCATTACTTGTGCTCTGGCTATAATTACAAAAGTAAGATGTTTCTCAGAGGAAATTTCTCTCTGAACAAACATCTATATCTGTGCACTTCTTGCTTCACTAAAGAGGTAAGAGTGATGTTGAAGGTTTCTCAATGAATCTGTGGCAGAGGGAGGTAACTCAGATCTCTTGGGCCCCACTCTATTTTGAATTCAGTTGTGAAGACATGGTCCTCACAGGTTTTCAGTTCTATTATTACACACTTGTGCCCAAAACACCCCATTGAAAACAATCTTTAATTAAAGCTGTTGTTTCAATAGAAAAGGCTTTCATACCTTAAAAAAAAAAAAAAAAGTAGACTAGTTCAGCAATAGGATCAAATTATGTTCTCTTTTAGAGAAAGGCTAACTTGTGCCAATCATTTATGTGCCTCATCTGTGATAGTCATATTATCAAAAACTTGCTTTCAATTTATTCTTGCTCTAGGTGAGAATCACAGTTATTTGTGGTTAATTATTAGAATAGTGTATGAGCTCCAAACAGGACTGGTATCTTTTCCATTGTAGGTACAAACACATAGAAAAGATAGTTCTGCCTATGGAGAGTTTTCATGATTAGGTAGATGACTGGTTATTAGACACATATGACATCCATATTTCAATTAAGCTGAGTCTTTAAATTCATCAGCTGACATTCCTTAGAGATGTCCCTACACAGAGGTCTTTGGGTTCATACATGCTAACCTCTGTTCAGTTTTAAAACCCACGGAAAGCCATATGTAAAAAATGCAACAAAACAGAAGTGCAATTGTTCCTTGTTTGTTAACTGAGTCCTCTTCAATGATGTGAACCACCTGTCTCTTCACTGGATTTCCAGGAATACTCTACAGTCTTGCAATTTACCAGTTCTGGTATGGAATTAATTTCTTCCTTCAGCTATCCTCATGTCAGTGCCTGATTACCTGACAACGATTCCTGTCCATTTTACTTTCACCAGGGAAATAGGAGATGACATTGATAACATTTTGACCATTTCTATTCTGCCTGGAATCTGTAGAACAAACATCTTCCTCCCAAATTGTTGGCCTGCTGACAGGAAGAAAACCATAGTTTGTCATTTTTTCTTCTTCTTCTCATTGCAGCTGATCCATAACACCTTCTCTTCTATTGTCTTGTCCATTGCCACAGAATGAGTTTTCTTCTATTTGCCACATCAGGTATTTTCTCCTATTCTTTTAAAACCTATCACAGAAGCACAGAGCTCAGAATAATCTAATTACCTTATCAAGCATCCCATGTTGAGCCCCATGCTATTCTATTGAGGTGACTACTGTCAACTAAAATAGGTAGTAGGTTAATGCTGGCTTAAACACAAGTTTTTACAGTGCAATAGAGGTGCTCTGCTAATATATGTTATGTCATTCAGCTTCCAAAATACCTGACGTGATCTTTCTTTTCTTTTTCAATTTGAAGAATGGCTGCTACCCAAACTGAAGAGAACTGGCTTCTGTCTTAGAAATTTACAAAGTCATTGTGGAGAGCTATGCTAAAGAATTTCACCATGTACTTTGCTTTAAGTGCAAAATAAGGTCAAATTTGCAATTTCATATGCAAAATGGTTGATTTGCTTAACCACTCATGCAACAAGTATTTAGGCAAAATAACACTTGCTATTTAGAAGTGGGTTTTTTGTGCATATGGACTTTTTCATGACAGGAATGATACCATTGTCTTGATTTTCTAATTGAAGACTTACACTTGATTCAAATTAATTAAAGATAATATGTAACAGAATCATACTATGTTTAAAGACCAAGTAAAATAAAAAATTATTAGAATTGTCCTGGAGATTACTCTGATAACCTGGGTGGAGGAAGGGGAGGGAAGGAGGAGAGAGAGAGGGGGCTTTGCTTACATGGAATTATAGGCATTGAAGATGAGCCCCCATTGGGACAGTGTAACTAAAAACTCTGATTGGCTCTTAACAGTAGAAATAGATCCCATTGCCATGGAGGTCTATCACCTCAGTGCTCATGCAAGCAACTTCTACTGGAATAATGTATCGATTTCTTGTGTCCAGAAGTCAAGAGAAGCATTGGAAACTGAGAACAAGTGAAAGGAACAGTTATTGGGAGGATGATAAATGTGTTAGCAAGGCAGTTTTCAGCAGACACCTTGTCTGCATTTGAAGTAAAACATGCTCAGTTCTGCATGTTGATTTTGTGGGTTTGTGGGTTTTTTGTGGTTTTTTTTTTTGTTTTGTTTTTTTCAGAAAAGGTAATTAGATATCAGGATTATTTACCAAGGTGGATTCTTCATCACTAAAGCTTAAATAGAAAATAGTTTATAAGATAGTTTGTCTGGTTTTGTTTTTGTTATTAGACAAGCTGTAATTAAACCAGGAGCAACCTGGGAAAAGTCCTGTAGCCTATCAGGGATCAGAAATATCAGTCCTTACACTTGGCCGACTGCTAGACGATTCCTAGCTTGCATAACTTCTTATTATACTAAAGAGAAATGTGGGACTACAGAGAGATGCTAATCATGCTCCTACTCAGCTCACAGGGGTGATAGAACTGAAGAATAAAGAGGAGACATCAGCCCCTAATTTCTATTGCTACAAAAGCAATGGCAAGTATTAATATTTCATCATGGGTCTGAGTGACATTACATGTATTTTTCTCAGAAGCAAACTTCTTGTAAACCAATGAGTGGAATTTTCAACTTTTCTTAAAACAGAAAAACCAATATCTTCCTAACCTCCTCCTTTCAAAGATACACTTGAAAACAATGCAGTTTCACCCTGAAGGCTAAGAAAGTGATAGATAAAAGTATGCACATGCATAATTAAAAAAAATAGTTGGGTCTTTTTTTTTGAGAGAAGCGATTCATAAATTTTATATGCTTGAAGTTGGTAGTGCTGTCACTAACACACTTGATTAATACACTGATCTGGGTGCTAGACAAGTGCTTCTTCATCTGTAGAGAGTACAGAAAAGAGCAGATGCCACCCAGTTCAGATCACATGAGCAGGATGTTGCTGTGGCACAACAAAGTAGTCTTTAATCCTGAAATCACTTCAGACTCTTGGTAGAGGGTGTTTTGGTTTTTTTTTTTTTTTTTAATTTTTTTTTTTTTAATGCCTGTGAAAGCCCATAACAGCAGGAGACAGATTCTCCCAGAAAGGACAGGCTCCTTCCAGCACTGCCTGCTGCCTTACACCACCTTCTGTCCCCACCGGTGTTGGCTTCACCGAGGGCTTGCAATAAAGGCTTACATGACAGCACTCATTAAGTCTGACTGGCTCCAAAAATATTCACTGCCTCTTTGCTTCTTATGCTCCTATATGGACCCATAAACTAAGGCAAAGGCTTTCTAAGGCTGCTTAGTAATTTAACAAGGAGCCAGTTCATCCAAATGTCGACTCCTCCAATGAGTTAGGGACCTATGAGATATATGTGTCACTTAATTAATAGTCAAGATAAACTAATGATGACTCACTGAGGTGACAATGCACTGAGTTTTAATACTGTATAACTCATAATAATAATAATTTCATATATAGCTGTTTCTTTTTTATTTTTCTCTATTATCTTTGGATAGTAAATATATAATTTAAAAACTTAAAGACATTGAAAAGAATTTCTTTTAGGCGAGGATATAAATTTAATTATTTTATTAATTTTACTTTCCTGGCTTGTTAATTTCCAAATGTTTTTCTAAATGTTTTGGACTTTATTTGCATGCTTGTTTTGTTTGAGCAGATATTTTTCATTCTTGTCCATTGTGGGTAGGCTCTGTCTTGATATACTCAGAGTTGTGTATAGCTGTATGTCCAGAGCTAGCAAAATCTGAACAATTTATTTTGCAGCATTACTTTAATATATTAGGGTTAGGGTTAGGGTTAGGTTTAGGGTTAGGTTTAGGGTTAGGGTTTAGGGTAAGGGTTAGGGTTAGGGTTAGGTTAAAAAATATATATATATATAATCATTAGTTAGTTATTGCAAACTTTTATAGTCCATGTGGAAATGTGTCTTTCCTAAAAAGCAGTCCAACTAGAAAATAACTTGAGACCTACAAATTGATAATATGAACATCAGTTAGTCAAAGTGAGTAAATCAACTTTTGTTTAAGGTACAATACAATATTTTTAGCATGTGTTAAATCTCAATGTAGGTCCTTAGTCAGCCAAGCTTGTGAAAAAAGCTGTGAGGGGAGAAGCAGTGGACTTACACAGAGCAGTAATTATATGACTTTCCATTTTGCTTAAAGGTCAGGTCCCTGGCCTCATGTCCAGTCACCCCAAGGTTTTCAAGACAATGAGGAATCTGCTCTTAGTACAATCTAATCCCTTCTCTTTACAGCCAGAAAACACTAAATTGGGAATAGACAGCTTCTATAGCACTTGTATCCATGATTCTGCCTGAGAGAACTGTCTTAAATGGAGATTTGGATTATGAGGAAATCTGAGCTCTGGCCTTCTGGATTCATCCTATTCTGGGCTGGTGGAGTGGTCCTCATAAATCTGCTGCAGTCTTGGGCAGCCAGAGAAACTGGCTGCCCAAGGTGATCCCAGATTAAGGAAGATTTAAAAGGAGATTTAAGAGCCTGTTCGTGTGTAAACAAAGATCACAAATAGATCAAAGTTCTTCAGGAATACGGAAATATCTGAATTGCATCCCCTGGAAGCATTCAAACTTGGACAGTTCCTCCATGTAAAGGCAAGATGCCAGAGGAGAGCTTTGAAGTTGGTGCACCTTTTTTTAATGCAAGGAGTATTATAAACCATCAGTTTTGCCAGTGATGTCTTCTGCCTGGAAAAGGTGCCACTTACATTTCTGCCCCTAATCCCAGGTTCTCCCATCCTTTCATGATTGCAGCCACAGGTGAAAGCATCCTCTGATACTTCCTTCTTAGCAACACCTGCAGATCTGGATTTCTATGACTTTTAATACCCATTTGTTGTCCCTGGCTCTACTACTATGGACAACTTTCTCCTTTACCTGTCTGTAGAACTTGCCCCATCTATAGTGCTATTGAATATAATTCCTTAAGTAATTCTAGACTAGTTGAGAAAGTAGTCAACATCCCCCCTAGTATGCCATATTCCATTGCTACTGCTTTTCCACCTTTTTCCTCATGAGGTTTTTAATATTATGGAAGCAGAAATTGAATGGTTTTGGTACCAACTGACCTTGATATTACCTAGACTAATGTTGCTTCATTCCTTCTGTTTCTATGGTTTTCTCCACATAATTGGAATTAAGGGTCTGTGCTTATTATTGCTGACAAACAAAGATCCCTCTTCCTCTATTCATGTTGGAAAGGTTAGCCTAATGACTTCATGAGAAGAAGAATCAAGGCAACTGTGTGGGAAGAATTGGTTCAGAATGAGAAATCTCAGTATCCTGGAGACAAAAAGGATTCCTCATATTCCATACTGCATAGGATTCTGGTTTTAAGATCTCTTCCAAGACTTCAACACACATAGCATTCCCAGGAATATATGATTGAATTGCCCATGTCATTGTGCTCTGACCACAGAAAATATGTTAAATGACTGAGAAACCCTTCTTTAACCTTGTATGTTAATCCGGCACGAAGGCAGTTTTTCAATGTAGAAGACACATGAGCTTCTATCCAGAAATATCAAAGCTTTACTTTGAAATATGTATTTCTTTCCTATACTGGTGTCTTAAGTGCTGGATGGAATTCATACAGGCAGAATTGTTTGTAAATGTGTGTATGTGCATATTAAGATATTCACATGCTCCTGAGTAGTGGTGGAATTATAAACCTTGATACAAAGGAGGCTAAAAAAGGATTTCCATGTGTCTAAGTAACTACTGGAATGTTAAATTCAGAGTTTAAATTAGCCAATACTAGCCTAGTTTTTAAAATTAAGTTCTTTGTGATATTATTGGTCTGTCATTTACATGGAGCTAAAGTACAAAATACAAAGCTTTAAAATCGGAAGAATGGTGCTGTTTGTAATTTCAAGGTAACTACTTTCAGATCCTTAAATAGACCTATTTTTTGAGAGTAGATCTATCACTTTATGGAAAACTGTCATCTGTAAAACTTTTCAGTGTGGATATCAAAACACCGAGGTATATGAAACATCAGGTTATGCTTGATTGCATACTAGTGCCCAGAAAATTATTGCAAATAAGACTGTCTTGTTGCAAATAAGACTGTATCTAGCTTATGCAGCATTGCATTTTGTAGCAACAGCAAACATTTCTAAAGCATGTTATTTATGTGCTGCTTTTTTACAGGCTTTTTGGTAAGATTTTGTATTGATTCTAATGCATCAATTGGATTTAGATCACTTTATTCTTATACCTTTGTTAGAAGGTATATCCACTTTCACAGAAAGGTAAAGCCATATCTGGGCTGAAATATTTGCAGAACACTTGAGGGAATTAATTATCCCACCACACTGAACTCGACTGACTGAGGTGAAGCAAATGGAAAACTCCTACATCTGGAAAGTTTAAAGAAGCAGAAATTTAAATGCTTGGGTTTATTTGCATTTGACCCATGCTTAGAATTTGCCTCTGTAATTGAACATGTGATAGCCATGAAGTGTGCTAGCTGACTTCTGCGCGTTGGTGCTATAATAAGCACTGTTCTGTTTCGTGGCCAAATTCTCTTCATCAACAGAACATTTTAAAAGTTTCAACTGAAAAATTGCAGCAGCTTTCATGTTGGAAAAATTTTAGTGAGATGCTGGTTTTAGACAGCTTCATATTTCCTGGCAAGCAAGTAAAGCAGGTTGAAAAATTTTCCTCTTGGAAAATGTGGCTTTGCTGAAATAAGAACTTTCTGTGAGAAAATGTCAATTTCAGTGCATATTTTTTTATATTACAATTTGGGTAATCAAAACAAAGACCTCCATGTTTCAAAGTGACAGTCTGAAACAAAGATACTTTTCTGTTCCAAATAATCACTTGAATTAAAACAGACAAACAAAATAACAGGTCAAGTTGCTCAGGAACTTTAATTCCAATCAGGGGTCTGATAACTTTTCACTTTGACGTTTCCATTTTGAAACTTGTAGTTTTCATCCTAGTTTTTGTTGGGTTTATTTTGGTTGGTTTTTTTTTTTTTTTCTTTTTGTTACTCCAATTTTTCATCCGATCTTGAAGCAGGAACTAATTTTCTATGGAACAAAATTTTGTTTCCCAACCAGTTCTGCAAGAGACCAAACAGTCTAAGATTTTCTACACGAATAGGGGAGGAATACTTCATAAACATATGAATATCAGGTACAGTTACCTGACTGATCTCCCAAGCTGTTTTTGAAATAGATCAGGAGAAAACAATGTCATTATCAGATGTGATGTACCTCAGAGTTTGTGCTCCTCAGACTACCCTTACTAGCAACACTACACATGGCTGTTTTAGATTATCCTTTGTCTGGGTTACACAGACAAACTCTTCAGAAAATATCTTGTTTTTAATCACTTCAGAAACCTTCCTCAGGTCTGTCACTAATGTCTGTGAGAACTGTGGACAATCTTGACATGTGAGAAGGATGTAAAGACCTCACCAACCCTCCTTGTTACCAAACTAATGCCATCCTGCATGATTGGTGCCCATCAGTCTGATTTCTTTTTCCTGTTTAATGAAATTGTATTTGTTAGCATGTGTAGTCAAGGATCTAACATTCTGAAAAATCATACCTGAGGAATGACCTCTCTCTTGATTTCCACTTTGCTTAGGAAATAACTTTTGTTCACTACAAGCCCTTCGCAGCCACCCTCTATCATCTATTATTACCAATGACCTACTCAACAAAAAATTGTAAACCATACCTGAAGAACATTGCAAATGGCTAGTTGAACTACTCTTATAGCTAGAGATGATCAAGAATTCTGTAGGAAATAAAGGATTCTCTAAACATGGATTTTATTTGTCATGATCACTGCTATCTAGACTTCACTATCTGGCTCCCAGAAATATGAGATTATTTTCCACTTGAGTTTTAGTCTCTGATGTTCTGAATATCTAGATATGCTGAAAAGTGTTTCTCTAAAAATACTACATCCATCTCACATATTTTGGGAAGATTAATCAGCAAAACTTGTGAATCCAAGTAATTATGTCATCGTTTATGATTTTGACTTGATGGTAGCAGATCAGCACCATTTTCTCTAGGAAATAACATTTAAAAAAATATGTTTTCCAGTGCAGAAGTGGTGCTAGAAACAGTATCAGTAAGCCTTGAATTCAGCCAGTGATGTGGAGTGCTGGATGATTTTTGAGAAGAAAATAAATCTGTGTTTGTTTCTGAAGGTCATACAGTTAAAAAGATGTATAATGCCATAAACAGCTTGTTTCTGAACAAGAATTTTCATTGCAGAAGATATGTGGTATTTTCCTCATTCTTTCCTGATTCATTCTGAGGATAGACTTTACTGCATCATCTAAAAAGGGTGTTATTAGGCATCAATAACAAGAGACTGCTTCCTTAATAACAGAATAAAAATCTACAGTTTGATTAGCCAATCTGTGTTTCACAGAATGAATCAGAAAGCAGGATGATTCCTTGCAGATGGAACATGCTCTTAAGAAAGGATTTTTGGAACAGCTTGTGGGACTAAGATTAAATGTCTTATACATACATGCTCATGCATCTTGGATGTATACCAAGATCTAGGATGTAATCACTGGAAAAGATTCAGTTTTCCCAAAATGTTATAAATGGAAGCAAATAAATGCCCTGATGGTCAAGGGAAGGTAGCCTTGCATAAGCTTTGCACTTTACAGAACTGTAGTTGTCAGTGCTTGGCCAGGCAATAAATAGCATAGCTGTCTCTCAGTGATAGAATTTATACCTGGACCCAACCCTCCACAAAGTTCATGGATGTTTTTTTTCAGTTCCATCAGGGTTGACAACAGTCATGTGTTTCGAATTGTTGTCTCAGACTGGGCTGGTCAAGAGTCTTCTTCAGCAGAGATGTTTCAGAAAACTGAATTTGCAGAAAGCAAGATGTAGAACACTATCCTTTATGAGACCTTATCCCTAAATCATATATCTACTAGGATTCTGTGAGGATTTTTATGCTACTTCTGGCATAAAAAGATGCTCAGTTTCTTTTAACATTGGAACATTTGATCTGCTTTGTTTCATTAGCATTGCGTGAGAAGGGGAGGAAGTTGAAACTCAGGTTTCACTCTGCTTGGATGCTCTCTTTCATGGTTTCCAAGAGGTGCCAAAGTTCAAAGTGGAAAAGTTATCTACTTTTGTTTTCCTGTGAATCTTAGAAAGAAACTATCTGTATGGCATAAACCTTCTCTATCAATAGGAGCTCTAAGACACTACATGTTTGACATGTCTTTTTATGTTACAGGGGTGACACTATTCAGCAAGCAGTTAAACACATTTGGGGAAAAAAAACTAGTTCCCTGCCATAATGCAGTAGGTTATTATCCAATTAAAAATGATCTGATAAAAACACTTTTTAACATTTGTCACATTTTTTGCCTGCTTGTGATCCAGCCAAAGAATTTCTATCATTTTGTGAATGCAACCAAGATATAACTAACTGTTGCTAACTGTTGCCATACCAATAACTAGGAAGAAAAAGAACCTCCTCCACATGTACTACCCACACAGATCTGATGGGCACAGTTTGTGAAATGCCTTGGGAATAAAATGGTGTGGTGACTGATGGCATGCACAGGCTGCCGCAGTGGGATCTGGCCTGGGGCTTACATGCTCTGTGTGTGTGTGCATATGGAGTACCTGTGAATCGCTGAGCCATTGTATCTGCTCATGCTCACAAACACAGCTCCCATTTAGCTCACTTGCTACTTCTTTTCCTCAATCTGTCAAATTCTGCCAGAAGACCTGCGGGCCTGAATCTGGTTGTAGCCGTCTAGCAGTACAACTTGCATAATCCGCACAGCAGAATAGTGAGATTATTCTCTTTTTCTTTGTTCCAATTTGAGGGCAGTTTTGCCTGTCTAATATCTTGAGCGGGTTTGATGTCTATGTTCAGTGATACCTTTTCACTGACACTAGATATTCTGACATTCGTATGTAAAGTGAGGAAGCCTATATGATGCATCTTATATTTTCACTTTTAGTATGTCCACTAATTTTCCTTTTAAAGCAGCATTTCCCCATCCTTCTCTCTGTCTTCTTGGCTGTTAGATTGTGAGCACCTTGGAACAGCATTCAACTATTTCTGGCTGATGGTAGTGGGCTTAGCACGTAATGAAAACTAATACATATATATTTTAAAATGGATAAGGTTCTGAAGAAGTGTCTGAGCTACTTATTTCTCACTTCTGTTATAAAACAGCAAATAACACAAATAGCAAATCTCTGTAGTCCAAGGAAAACACTCAGTAGAAAAGAGAATGAAGTATATGTAGTTCCTTAATCTTTAGACTCTCAAAGATATTAAATTTACTACTCAGTTACAGTTGCCTTGTAATGCTAATGTTGTGATATGACTCACTGTTATAAATAAATGCAGCCATTGAACACTCAACATTGAAAAAATAAAGCCAGTTCAAGGCAAAATAAACTTTGCGTGATAAGGGAGGATTTCTGCAAAATGAAAGGAAATCCCATGCTGCTTCATTTTCGGATCAGTCAAAAAAAAAAATCTTAATATAAAATAAAATATCATTTGATTGTGGGCTATTTAAGACTTTTAACCCTTTCTTCATCATTTAAACTACTATGAAATTCTTCTATTTTGTAAGCATAGAAAGCAAAGAAAAATTATGCCCCTTCCGAAATAAAAATTTCAAAAATATTTTGGCTATTAAAGAGTTCTATTGATTTTTTTAGCTAACATTTTTCATCAGGTCCTACCCAAGTCATAGATAGCTTCTGCAATACGTGCCCCTTCTCTTCACTGACAATGCCATTAAAAATAACAAGTAAGTGATGACAGTAACTGGTCATCAATAGCATAGTACCTCCACTTTAACGATGGAGTCATGCTTTTATACACACTTAACTGTGTGCAAGGTTGTAAAAATCATGTTCCAATGTAATATATGTGGTCATTTTGAATGCCTGTAGTGCCATCTCTATTGAATTCAAGCCTTCAGCACTCACAAATATGTGTTCTCATGGTTATGCAGTCCTGGTTTTACATATTTTTTGGAAATAAATACATCTCCTAAGATATTTGATGGGAAAAAAAGTTTAGGATAGATCTATCTCTCTGGGCAACCTGTTCCAACATTTCACCTCCCTCATAAAATAAAATTTCTTCCTGATCTCTAGTCTGGATCAACCCTCCTTTAGTTTAAAACCATTATCCCATGTCCCATTGCTACAGGCCCTACTAAAATGTCTGCACCCATCCTTCTTATGTGCCCCCTTTAAGTAAGCCCCTCAGGCTGCAATGAATTCTCCCTGGAATCTCCTCATCCTCAGGCTTAGCAACCCAAACTCTATCAGACTTTATTCACAGGAGAGGTGCTCCATCTCTCTGATCATTTTAGTGAATCCAACAGACCCACTGCTTTCCTGCACTTAGCACCCCAGAGGCAGTTGCAATAGGCCAAGTGCAGTCTCAGAAGAGCAGAATAGAGGGGCATAATCCCCTTCCCAGACCTGCTGGCCATGGCCCTTTTGATGCAGCCAGAATATGGAAGCAATCTTCTAATCTGACTAGACATCATAGGATTCACCCACTTAGATCCACCGTGGCTCCACAATTCATGATGAAGGAAACTGCTCAGGGCATTTATGTCAGATTTGATAAAACTTCTGCTAAAGCATCCATTCAAATAGGTCAGAAGTTTTAATGGTAAATCTATCAGACATTTTTTCTGAGGTCATGAACTGTGAAGAATTTGTTCCTTCTGGCTGTCAGTAGGTCTGCTCTTCTGGAAAATAAAAGCTTAGCTAAGGATACAGCTTTCCTCTGGGACACACACGTACCACTTCATCTGATTTCCAGCTTATGAAGTTCACCTGAGGTTTAAATGAGTCCTCTAATAATTAATTGTACGAATTTGTAGGTTAACTTTAACTGTTCCAGTTAAAAGTTCAGATACAGAGCCATTTATAGTGACAGACCAAGCAGCAGACAGGCATCAGTCTCTTGTTACCTGGCATAGGAGTTAAAAGTACACAAATGGCAATTGTCTGCTGAGCTTAAAGGGGAAAAGATATTAAACATAATTTCTCTATCTCCTCAATTCTGTGTCTGTGAGAAGGCTGGCTTTTTTTTTCCATTAAAAAATTCAGCTCCAGTCAAGCCAGCACCTTGTGCCTTTACACGACTTCCTAAGTTACAGGCAATGATATCAGGGGCCAAGATTTAAGGGAAAACCCATCCCACACTCTACCATAGTGAACTGGGATCACTGAATGCACAACTTGTCCTGCTATTTGCTACATTACAGATGAGTATGAAACATTTGTGTGCCTGTTCTAATGGTGCACACAATTGTGTGGGTTAGATTATATTTTAATATTAACCTAATTTTGCACAGTTAATAAAAAAATGAACATCTTTCCAGAGTTGATAACAGGATTTCATTGCCAATACACAAGTATTTCCCTTCAAGAAGTTAACTTCATAGTAGGTTCAGAGTTTTGCAAATGATGCCTCTAGTTCTGGACTTGGTGTTGTACACTGCACTTCTATTTATACTCCTTCATACTGACTTTCTGTTTACTTAATAGAAAGGTACTTAGGTTTTGGAACTTTACAGTTTTTGGCACACTAAAAGAAACCAACCTGCTTTATTAAATTCATGATTGAAGGAAATCACTCTAAGCCTAATAAGATTTATGTGTTTCCATTCAGTGTCAGCAGGGAGTCAGATTAAATCAAGGCTGAAGGTCTCAGCTGCATTCAAACTCTTGATCAAGCTACTAATGCTTCAGTTGGAAAAGTATGACAAGATGATTAGATGATTTAAATAGCCCTGTGCTTTTTGAGATGGCAGATATCATGAAAGAAATTATTTTTGCAGCAAAGGTATGTATTTCTTATAATCATATTAATAAAATACGGTGTCATGGCTTAACTCCAGCTGGAAACTAAGTACTGCACAGCTATTTGCTCACTTCCCTACCTCACAGTGGGATGGGGAGGAGAACTGGGAAAAGGTAAAATCTGTGAGTTAAGAACAGCTGAAAAATTTACATAAAATAGTATATATGTATATATGTAAAATACTAATACTGATAATAAAGACAATAACAACAAAAAATAATGCTATTGATACTAGTAATAATAGTAATGGAAAGGGGGATAACAAAAAGAGAGGAATAAAACATAAAACCCAGGAAAAACAAATGATGCACTGCAGAATTTGTCACTGCCTGCTGACTGATACCCAGCCAGTGCCTGAGCAGTGATCAGTCCCTCCTGACAACTTCCTACAGTTTATATGCTGAGTGTGATGTTCTCTGGCTAGTTCAGGCCAGCTGTCCTGACCACGCTCTCTCCTGCCATCTTATGCACCTGCTCACTGTCAGGGCATGGGAAACTGGAAAGTCCTTGACATAGAGTAAGCACCACTGGCCAACAACTAAAACATTGGTGTGTAATCAACACGTGGTTTGCCAAGTTTTTCAATGAGGTTGTCTGAATTTTTTTTTTTTTTTAATATGGTTACCTGTTACACAGGTTATCTATTACTAAAGACATAATACCTGATGCTTACACAAAGTTGTCCTCAAAGCATTTTACAAAAGAGATCTGTGTGATTGTCCCTTTCTATCAATATGGAATGTAATGTATTTAATACTGCAGTTATTGAATGATATACCAGGCCTTCAACATCTGATCTGATCTAGAGTGACTAATGAATAGTCACCTACCCTTTGAGGTCTTATTCCACAACTAATGTTTAAGTACAGCTAAAAGTAAAGAACCATTTAACCAACACTGAGCATTTGGAAGAATTTTGAAGATAAGATAGTGTTAATTAGTGTGCTTTCATTAGGAATGGTCCAAAAGCTGCCTGTGAAGGTCTACAAACTGACTCACCCACTTTTCCTTCCAAGGTGCACCAATGCTTTAGTACCTGGTGCATACATGAGACTTATAGTCAAGGATAGATGTCAACTGGATACTGGATTTGGAAACACATCTTTTACAATTTTATTGGAGTTAAATGTATCTTCATTCTACTGCAATGTATGCAAATCAGACTTGGATTCTGGGCCACTGAGAGCCTACTGAAGAAATCCAGGGAAATGGAGTTAAATCTTGGGAATCTTATTTTCATGGGCTGTCCTGTGATGACAGTATTATATTTCTGATAAAGCACTTCGAAAGCCAAAATTATTATTCTACCTTTTGCCTCAATGTCTGCAAACCCAAACTGCAATCCCTGACAGTCAGTCTGGGAGCTAAAATCTGTAGATAATGGATCCATTTGTAATTAAGTCAAAAGATAAGCTAAATATTAAGGAGGATGGCAGATATAGAGGGTTAAAACTTTCCTAAACTTTATCCAGACAAAGCTCCTTTCTAAACCATGTTTTTCTTCCTTCATTAGCTGAGAGATCTTTGCTGGCTTTGTCAGTTTGAAGTGCTATGCAGCTTATTCCAAAAGATGGGCACTGCTATAAAATGAATGAACAAATCAAACTCAGTGTTGGCAACAAGGTGTTTCCTAGTCCTTGCTATGGCTAAATGACAACCTGCAACACTGAAAGCTGGCAGTAAAGTAGATTTTAGCTATTTACTAGCCTTACTGAAATTTTATTCTGTATTCTATACTGGACTTGTGCATAGGCATCAAGCACTTGGAGTAGCATATCATCAAAGTCTAACCATGTGGTGCTGGAATTTTTCTGTACCGAAAGAGGTAGTAGTTTTGGGATTCTCACATGGAGTACAAGTAGCCCTAACACTCCTCCAGACAAGATGGATGTGGAGGGTAGGGAAGATCATGGATGGACACTTCATTGGGGTAGATCTCTTCACATAGGAAAGGCCTTCTAGATACAGAGGCATCATTGTTGATAATGTCATGGAATTGTCTGAGCTGTAATCACACTGCTCCTGCCTGGGATAGCCTGGGATCATCTGGGAGATAAAAACTTTCCCTTTGCTATTAGCAAAGTGATAGCTGAGAACTCTCCTTATAATGTTTCAGGTCACTGAAACCTATTTTCCCCTCAATGGACACCTTAAAAAAAAAAGGTGATGAGCAGGTGGACAAAGTGATTATTCAAAATATATCACTCAGGACTGTGTAGTCAAGGATCCTCTAATAAAGCAAAATGTTGTGGGCTGATATAAATTGTCAATCTTCTCCTTTACTGTTACTTGCCAGTTTGTTGTTGCTGTATAATATTATCAGTCTACTGGAGAACGTTGATATATAGAGATAAAAATTTTCCATGGTTTATCCCAATCAGATAAAGAGTGGCAGCCTTAAATGCAGCTCCCCCTTTAATTTTAAAAGGTACAGGTACGCAGTTATGTTTGACTAATATGGGCTGTAAAAATTGCAAATAATGCAATGGCTGAAGCAAGAAATCATAAACACATTACATTCTAGATGCAGTGGAGTGAGTACTGACTGACCATTTACAGGTCTCTGGCAATAAATTCTATGTGGTTCAGGAATCTCAACCACAGAAGTGTCTTAAAATATGTAAAAATGTCCCTTAGGAAGTAAAAACATACAAGAATAATTTGTTCTATATGTAGGAAGCAAGAAATTATATATTTTATATATGTATAAAATGTTTATCATTATGGAAAAAGAGGAAAGGGTTAAAGGGATGGAAGTTGAAAAGAAACTCTCCATTTCTTTTTGTGAGTAAATCAGTAAGGGAGTATTTTGCAAAACCATCCAGTGAACTGAACCTGCTTTCCAACACGACTTTAGGCTACTGACAACAGAACAAAATACTTATGCATCTATTTTGTTACAGGCCGTGAAATGTCATGTTTGCATAGAACACGTTTAATGCTGAAGGTCTGGTAAAAGAATTTCACTTCTTCCTGCATGAAGAGCCTTTTCTCATGCCTCTTAACATGAATGCTTTTTCTCAAGCAGCAGTCTTGGCTAAGACTCTGCAGTGACTGGCCAAGCTCAGCCAAGTGAGATAAGACAAGTTCTGAATGGCAGATGTCAGGAGTGAAGGCAGCTGCGTGATGTGGGGCTGCCGTGGAAGGAGCCGGCTGGCTGCCAAGCCCTCCGAGCAGCAATGTGCCTGAGGTATGTGTGAACCACAGGATTTTGTGCTTCAGTTGCAGGGCTGCTCTGATCCATTTTGTGCTCACATAAGAAATGTGTCTCCAAGTACCCGAGATAAAACTGGAGCAGTGTGAGACCAAGAAGCACATGTGCGTCCCTAGCACCAAGCACCATTAGATAACTTGAATGGACTCCAAAGTGAGAGGAACTCATGTCTAAGAGAGCCTCCTGTGATAAAACTCATGTGAACTCATGTGATAAGAGAGCCAAATCATTGTGGGCTAGACTGATAACCGGCAGTACGGAGGCACAAGGTGGGCTCTGACACACACCATGGCTGCCGTAACTTTAGTGCTCCCCCCTCCTATCCAAAACTGGAGGAACCCATTAGCTCCCAGGAATTAATAAAGAGGAATCAGAGCCTGTCAATGACAATCCCATTCCTGTCTCTTCAGAATCATACAGACGCTCAGGCACAGTGTTCAAGAGTTTTTCAGATGCTAACTACTAATTTACAAAGAGATAGGAGACTGTCAAATAAATAACAACGACACAATAATAGCAACAGATCCTAAAATGTCCGGGCTTTAGCCTATCTATGGGACTTGCAAACTACTAAGTGGCATACACACCCACACAAACTCCTGAGCTTGAGTAGGAAAACACATGCTTCATGCTCACCTAGCCTCTTTCTTTGCTATCCACTCTCAGGGATCACCATTCTGCCTTCTAACTCCTTCAGTGTTTGAGGGTTTAATCTTTAATGTCTCCACATGTTGCTTTTTATTTGGTTAACAGTACCAACTGTAATGGATTAGATGTCTTTTTTTAATAAGTTGCCATGATTGTTTATGAAATGTAATATCTGTATGGGACTTCCCTGAATATTTGGTTTTGCTGCTATGAAAGAACAAAGATCACTGTTTGCATGTTGTCCACTAGTGCTAGTGGAAACAATAGGCTAATAGTGATAGCCATGAATCCAGGATGCTTTATTCTTCCTTTGTTTTTATGATAATGAAGAATTTAACACCCCCATACCTGTGCATAACGCAAGAAGGGAATCCTTGTCTGATAGCGTTTGTCTCCTTCCAGAGACACTGCTTCCTAGTCCACGTTGGGCAGATGCTGCAGGTTAGCCCAGGGGTGCTTGTACGAGTCCCCCTGTGTGGTACCAATAGATGGCTACCTGCTCCTCGAGCCTTGCCGTCCAACGGGAGTGAAAGAATTGCATTTATCCTGGTAATATTAAATCTGCTGCGCAACTGACCTGTTATCACACTTCATCTGCTGGAATACACGCACAGGCAGAGACATGCTGCAGCTCCGCTTTGTGCTATATGTTGGGTGACAGGGTGAGTGGAGGGACAGAAATTGGTGTTGTTTTTAGAGTGTTCATGAAAATTATGAAAAAATAGCCATACATTCAGATAACATTTGAAATATCTTTAATTCAAACCCACATGACAGTGAAGATATTGTAACCCCTCACCTGCATATTTCATATAAAGTGAGCCAAGAGAACAACGAGGATAAAAATTGCTGTACATCTCCTTGCTTAATCACTCTTCCCTGCAGCTCTGAACAAAAAATTAGACTTCTTAACATTCAAAACAATTCTTTCCTGACAAATGCTGTCTGAAGGAGTTCCTGCAGGGAAGCCTTCTTTTCCTACTGAAAGGTTCAGGAATGTTACTGGCTACTTGGATACAAAGCTGAGGCTCCTTAGTGACTGTAAATCAGTCCCATCTTGTTAATGTCAGTAAGGCTATGCTAATTTATGCTTGCTAAAGTACTCGAACCTGCCAACAGGCACCTGGTTAAATAGGTATGTTTAACCTGCTGGAGTTGCTCAGAAACAATTAAAGCAGCAGACACTCCATTCGATGTTGAAAGGCTGCTGAGTTCAAGTCCATCTCTCCCTTCACCACCAGTGGCATCAGGGTCCCCCTGCCAGTAAAGCCTCTGGTGTAAATGTGAAGGCAGAGTACTCTAGCTGCCAGCAATGTGCACTAGGAGCAATTGAAGAAGGGAGCTGAAGGCTTGCTGAGACCTCGTCCTGCTGTGCCCTGTGCTGAATGATGTCATGATCCAAACCTCCCCCACTATTATCCTCGCAGTCCTTACTTTTGCCTTCTTGACCTGCCATATTTCCTTGGTCTCTTCAGTTCTTGAACAAATTTTCATTTTCTTATCATTACCAGGAAAAAAACCACCAAAAAACAAAACCACAAACAAAACAAACCAAAAATATAAAGAAACAAAAAATCCACAAACCACACAAAAAAAAAACCAAAAACAAAACAACCAAACCAAACCATCCCCCCCCCCCACTAAGAAAACCCAACCGACCAAACAAAAAAAAACCCAGAAAACCACTTGACTGGATGTTGCTGTTGTTGCAAGCTCTGCTCACATACCTCATGCCTTTCTTCTCCTTTGTATTGTCTACTTGGACTATATACTCTGAGCAGGGTTTGCAGCTAAGTGTTGTACAAATAACGGAGACTAAATCTTGGTTTGTCCTCGGGCATTGCCATACTAAGAGAGGCGTTTCAGTTAAGAGCAGTATTGTAAAAGTGTGCCAGTTCTTAATGACACATTGTCTTTCCCAGGTCCTACCAAAACAAACAAAGCAAAGAGAGACCAGAATACTCATTATGGACAGTGCTTCAGTGCAATCCTGCTATTTCATTTTCACCCTCTTCCATACAAAATGTACCTTTTTAACAACAGTTAAACATTATCATGAAACTAAGCAGAAAAAGTGTTATTCTAATGTGGCAAATTGTGCCCTTGCTGAACTGAAGACAGAAATTATAAAAGAAGCATATCAAGGAATTTGATTAATGTTTAAGGTAACATACCACATGAAGGAATAGTTAAAAAAAAGAATACTGCAAATTTGCAAAGTAACTTTGTGTTGGCACAGTAGTTATTTTTTCTGTGGGTTTTTTTCCTTTGTTTTGTTTGTTTGTTTGTTTTCTTTTCATTCTTGTTAGCATCTACTTTTCTGTCTTTACATGGGACGCTACTTTCATACCAAAATAACAGCTTTTTGTTAGGGTTTTATATGGGTTGTGAGATGTCAAAGATGATTTTGGTTGCTTTGTGTTCATGCCAGTGGTTGCTACTGTTCTCCTGACTGCAAATTTTTTTGTGGAAAGCTTTTACCTGGGCAAAACCATCAAAGAAACACATAAATTTGAAACGCTAGGGTACTCATTCACATGGAAAGGGAATAGAAGTATGGATGATTTTTGCAACTCAAATCAATGATATTCTGCTATCTTTCTTTATTAGATGGAGATATGAGACATCTCACCTAACTGTAAACACCCACACTGTAGATATCTCCTTTGACCAAATTATGCTAGTCCTTTTATAGTCCATGGAAAGAACTGCCCTATCTTAGCCATTTCCTTTCAGATGAGAGAGATTGCACCCTCTGAGTGCCTGTTTCTCCCTCTTAGCTCTAAAGGCTGTTTAGCCTACAAGCTCACATGGGGAGGTTTGCATTATAGATACTTGTATTTTGTCGACTCAGTCCTTTTTCTTAGTGTCAGATCTGTAAGGATTGAAGAAAATGCACCTTCTGAGAGGCCTCACTCAATGTGTATAAATTGCTTCTTCTGTGCATGCCAGGCTTGGACCAGAGCTGAGTCAAAGCTTCTGAGTTTGAAGCAAAACTGAAAATTTGTGTGCAGTGGGAAGGACAGTCATAGCAGGGTCTGCAGCACAGGAAGGAACAGGGCAAGGTTGGAAAATTTAGAGGACTTGGCTTAATCCTCACAGCTCTCACTCCATGCTCTGACACCTCCCTTGGCTGCAGCAGCCAGCCTGGTCTCCAGCCCTCTGGCACAGGGTATCCATGCTCTGAGCCCGTGGCCTTTCTGACACTTCTGCTGATTGCTGCTTCTGGTGTCCCTGACATGAGCTAGCTTTGACCTGAGACAAGGAGAGGAACACCTGCTTCCAGACCAGGTGTTCTCAGGGATAAGACCTCTTTCCTCGTTCATCTGTCCAGCTGCAGTTTTTATTTGCCACTTACTTGAAAGGCTGTGGTAAGTAGCAATTAGTAGAAGATAGCACAAGCAGGCATCTGCCTCCCCTAGGAATGAAGGCAACAAAATATTGTGAAGGAATTTGCTTCCCTTAGAAACTTAATTCTATTTAAAGGCCTTCCTGTCATTTCAACAACTAATCTCAGGAGGAGGGATGTGGCTTGAGGGTTATGGGAACAGTTAATTCCTGACTGCCACTTGCTCCTCACAAAGAGTAAATCCTTCATGGTTCTCTCCTCCTCAATCTCTCTTTCACTTTCTCAAAGATGCCTGAATCTAATATAATAGTGAATATTAAGGACTGTATAATTTTTTTAGAGGTCGTGTTAAGCCTCACAAAACCAATGAAGAAGAGAAATTATTACTATTCTGTATGTCTATGACAAAAAAATAAAAACCCACTATGGGAATGTTTGTGGGAATTAAATTATGGGTCAAATTCACAGAAGAGTCTCAGAGAGGACAGAAAAGCCCAAAACACTTGTTTAAATAGTTAAAGAATTATGTATACCTTTCTAGTCTGTAAATCTTTATATTTTCCACATTTTTTATTTTAAAGACATTTTTTTATTCAAGGAAAAGAGATTCCACAAACAAGGACATAAACATATTTGCGTTCTGAGCCAGTCTGATCCAATCTTTTTCATGAAAACTAAAAGGCCATTATTCATAAAATTATGCTTGGAAAAACTGGAGGCAGATGAGAGAAACACTTTTCTCCCAGGCTCCTTGGAGACCAGTGAAGCTGCTAGTAGCTTGCTTTAATGCAGAACTGGAAAAGGGCTCTGCCTACCCACACAGTGTAGCTGTGTTTATCTGAAAGTCTTCCCATTATTGCCTTGGATACAATTAATTATTTTGTACCTAAGGTGTTCTGTGGCATGCCATTACATCACATTAGCCTTGTGCTTGACATCAGACTGATGCAATGTGATACCTTAGGAGTCCTACCAGAGCTGTTTTAATTAGGCAAGGTATTTTATTCACTTAGTGAATATTTGCTTTGTGTTGCCTATACAAGGCCATAAAATACAAGCACCTCAATGCTCCCAACTAAATGTCAGAAGGGGTATCCTACACTCTGCTGATTAATTACATAATACTTGGATCACTTAGCTAATCTGTTGAATGCATATCACACAGTTAATGAAAGACTTCAAAGCTGCAGGAAGACCTAGGAAATGAATCATCGTGGACAGCACAGTCTTCATTACTCATTGCAGAGCTGCAGCATTCCTAGTTCCTAAGTTTGAGCTGGGAGAGGTACAAATGGCAGGGTTACCCTGCCAAACTCTGCTTGTTCTTTCTTTTCTGCCTGTTTGAGGAGTCACACACAGCAGGGTGAATAGATACTCTGGCTGCTTTTCAGAAGGGCAGAGATTGATCCCTGAGGCACCGATGGGGAAGGGGATTCATCAGTATTGTTTCATTTTCTAGAGTGCTACAGCACCCGTGAACCAGCCTCTTCTCCTGCATTGCTGCCCTGGGTAAAATTTTAGGGCAGTAAAGGAAAATACTAATGCTTGCCCAAGCAGAAAAATTCTGAGAAGACCTAGAACCCGTAGACATTTGTGAGGTTTGGTTTCTCCTTTTTTGTTTTTTTTCTTTCTTTTTTTTTTTTTTTTTTTTTTTTTTCCCCACGTGGATGTACAATGATTAGCAAACACAGACTGAAAAGTCAAGTCATTGTCACCATCATCACCTATTGTCACGGCTGGAGTAGCTCATTCCATTTTCAGAGTGGGTTTTTTTTCAGCCAATTAGCAGCAATTAAAGGTATCAGTTTATCAGCTGAATTTTAAAAAGACCATGAGGTTTTTTTCCATAATTCTGAGGGCTGGAGTTTATTCGGTTTCTCTGGGATGGTGAAGGAGAAAAGCTTGGTTTTGTGTTTTTTTTTTTTTTTTTTTATTTTTTTATTTTTTTTTATTTTTTTGGGGAAAATATCTGGGATCGTGGAATGGAAGCTTCATTGAACAACAGCTCGTGGATGTTTTGTGATCTGGCCCATTGGGTCTGGTCTGGAAGCCTTAAGCTTGTAGCAAAGATACTTTGTGAGGGCTTGGGTGAAATGCAAATTAGAAATAGTAAAGAAGAAAGGCATATGGGTTGAGAGGGCAAAAATGAAATCTATTTAGTTATTATGATTTAGCTGATCAGGTAACTCCTCACTCACAGATTGCCTGTGGAAAGAAATTACGTGAATGGGTGTGAGGTGCTATCACAAAGAAATCAAAGCCAGTAGAAATAGAAACTGTCCTCGGGGGCACACCTAGGAGGCTCCAGAGCGACGTCCATCCCCACATCGCTCACATCACTGTTCTGCACCATTATCAGTGCTCAGTAGCACTGGGGGTCATCCTGCCCCGGTCTCCCTTTGTGGGAGGACTTGTGAATTCTTTCCCTATCTGACTCACCCGAAGGAAGCTGGAATAGCTAACAATCACCTACTCTTGTTTTTTTTAAATTGCCTCTGGCTGGAGGAGATTAAGCAGTATGTGAGCTATCTCTCTGTCCTCTAACCCTCCAACGGGGGAGTGGAAACAAACATCTGAGGTGAGAGTGTCCTATCCACTCCAGGCTCTTTCTGAGTTAATTTCCGTTGGGGTATGGGGGATATACAGCAAAATGCAGCATACATCTCCTCCCCCTGTTTAAAAAAATTCCTGTATGTGGTCAGAATCAGAGCTTTTTATCTCATCTGAAAGATAACACCTCCAGGAGAGCATCTTAGGAGAGCAATCTAGTACTGAGTCAGAGGGAAGAGAATGAGTCACTGCAGCACTTAGATTTTTCTTGGAAGTTTCTCACTAAAGCATTGCCCCAGTCTGACACTGTTTAGTAGATGACATCAGAGAGACTGGAGTTTATGTTAAATTCAGAATGGATAAAGGCTTGGATCCCAGGAAAGTGTTTTTCAAAGAGTGGCTAATTTTTGTTAGTTAAAGAGCACTTAATTGGGAGTATATTCATCAGGCACTTTCTGTAAAACCAGAGTAAACAACAGCCAAAAAAAAAAAAAAATCAGAAGGGGAGATTAACCAGAAATCATAGGCTGCTAAATAGGATAGATACAACATGTGTCACATTGCAGACTGTTCTTTCCTTTAGCAATGGCACACAAAGTGAACCCATTATAATGGAATTGTATTTGGCTAGGAAAAGTGCCGGTGCCGGTCTTTTTTTTTTTTTTAAATCTTACTTTGCAGCTACCTGATTTTTGCAGTAGAGCTGCGTGCAATCCTGTGAAGGATCCCCTCAACAACAGCGAGACATCAATGGCAATGCCAGGTTGTCATTGTGGAGTGGTGCTCTGGTGATTATCAGTGAATTGACAATGATTAGTGACTCACTGTTGCTCATTCTTAATCCAGCCCACTCCACCACTGCTTGTACTGCCTTGTGGGAAGCAAATCTAAGCACATGCAGAGGAAGAAGCCTCAGTGTTATTTGCTGGCAGCCTTCTAGAAACCTCCTTTGCACTGTAAATGCTTGTCTGCTGCCTGCGGACTTTGCCATTTGGCTAGAGATTTTCTTCCAGCCCTACAGGGACTTCAGAGGGTAGACATTTTACATTACTGCCAAATGGTAAAAAAGGTAAAAATTATTGAAGCCAGTGAAGCATGAGATGCACATGTGTGTGTTGTGAAGATAGCACATGTTGTGAATGAAAAATGTGCTGGCAAGAATCACTGCTGTCAGTCTCCTGAGGAATCTCCCTGTGCTGAAGAGATCAGTCCCTGTGGATCACGGTGGTACCTACCTCAGCATCCTTAAGAAAGGACCCAAACCCAGAAAGGTTTATGTAAACTTCTTTTCTCCTGCTTCAGGCTTGAAGCCACATGACTTGCAGATAACTGTAGATGAGCAGAAGTTCTGTTTGCTCTGCCTTCTAGTTTGCTTCTTTACTTCTAGTAAAACTCAGATGAGGTTGAAGAGTAGTGTGGCTGCTGCCTGGCTCATGTGCCTTGACTCATCCCAGTCAGATGTGTCAGAACAGCCTGTAGGCCAAACATCCCCTCACCAGACATCACAATTGTATGACATCAAGAAAGGAGAGTAGAAGGGTAGATGAGAAACTGATGAAGTTCAGCTTCATAAGGGCTTTTAACAACCTGAGCTAGAAAAGCTGGAAACGAACTTGCCAGTGGAAGTATCTGATATTCACTGCATCTGTTTCAGTCCTCTTAAAATTCTGTAAAAGCTGTCCCTCTCCTAGTATTGCCTTCTGCCTCTGTTGTGCCAACATATTTCCTCCATGAAGCTACCCAATAAAACCTGAGCTTCCTTTATGATTAAGTACTCAAGGTGCGAGAAAATAGAGGACCAATGTGTTTTCAATTCTTTAAAAGACAGTGAGAAGAAGGAGCAGCCTATACAATAGGCTGTCTTTTTAGTCTAGGCTTCATATTTAAAGCAATATTTCTCAGAAATCATACTGAAGGCAAAAACATGCTCAACAGCTATGTGCTCAACAGCATTGTTTATGGAAAGAAAAAACATTTTTTGTACGTGAATGAATTTATAAAACAAGGCAAAGTGGTTTGCAATCACTTTGAGAAAAAAGGGGTAGGTGTGCTAAAGGGTCTCTAGTCTTTGACTTTGCTCTTCATGCCAAACATGTTTTGTCACATTTGCTCTCATTGCTTTGAGCTGTTTCCTGGCAAACTGAGGAAGTTCTGCTTACTGCAGCTATGCATCTTAAACAAATACAAATTTGTTTATACATACAGTTTTGACGGATGGAGTGAAAGCTGGCATTTCAAGGCACATTTCAAGAGTTTGCATCCATGGTTCTTGGCAGACTGGTGCATCCTGAAAAAATATTGTTTCTGCCTCAATGGTATGGAAAACCTTAGCTATGATAAATGAGCAGCAACAGGTAGTGACATCTGCACAGCTCAGACACTCTAGGCAGGTGTCCAGGCATAGAATCATAGAACGGTTTGGGTTGGATAAGGACCTTTAGAATCACCTAGTTCCACCCCCTCTGCCATGAGCAGGAATGCTGTCCACAAGCCCAGATTGCTCAAATCCCCACTCAGCTTGGTTTGAGCACCTCCAGAGATGGGGCATCCAAAATTTCTCTGTGCTACGTGTTCCAGTGCCTTACCACCCCCACAGTCAAGAATTTCTTCCTAATATCTAATCTAAACCTGTCCCCTTTCAGTGTAAATCCATTTACCTTTGTCTTGTTGCTGAATTGTCAAATCTCCTTCTCTAGCCTTCTTGTAGGTCCCCTTCAGGTGCTGTAATGATGCTATGAGGTTATCTTGGAGCCTTTTCGTTTCCAGACCAAACAACCCTCATTCCAGAGGTTGGAACCCCAACTTTCTCAACCTATTTTCATAGAAGAGGTTCTTCAGCCCTCTGATTATATTCATGGCCCTCCTCTGGACTTGCTCCAACAGGTTGACATCTTTCTTGTGTTGGAGGCACCAGAGCTGGATGCAGTACTCCAAGCAGGGACTCATGGGAGCAAAGTAGAAGGGGAAAAACATCCCCCTCAAACTCCTGGTCACACTTTTACTGCCAGGCCAGGACATGGTTGGCTTTCTGGGCTGCCAGTGCACATTGACAGGTCATGCTGAACTTCTCATCAGTGCACCAACATCCACAAGTCCTTCTCTTCAGGGCTGCTCTCAATCCATTCTCTGCCCAGCCTGTATTTATGCTTGGGATTGCCCTAACCCACATGCAGAACTTGCACTTGACCTTGCTGAATTTCATAGGTGTGCATCTACTGAACAGGTCAGCATGTCTGCCTCTGCTCCGTGATGCCAGCGGCTGGTCAGCAGCCACAGACCAGACTGACCAGCAGCGGCACAGAGTGTTGGAGTGGGATGGAGACCTTGGCTTTGTGCTCTATAAATGGAACAGTGCAGATTACACTACAAAACTTGTGTGTGAAGTAAGGTGTGTCTGCCGGAGGCGGCCATGGCTTACCACCACCACTTCTCTGTGGCCTTCATCAGCAGCCACAGGGGCTGAGAAACCTTAGGCTCCAGCTTCAGGCATCAACAAGTGTCCCAAGGACATGTGCTGTGCTGTGTTCCTCACACTTGTTGGAGCAGGCTCTCCCCCCGCTGCAGTTGAAACCAAGGGACAAAACGCCCATGGAAACTAATGGGAACATGGGCAAGCCCACTTCCCATATGGTGCCTGTCAACCACGTGCTTAGGAACCACATCTGATATATTTTTGTTCGGATCATGTGCTTGGTATAATGACTGAGATTTGTTAAGTCCTGAGACTGTAGACCTTAAGTAATTCCCAAGTTTTGTATAAATATCCATCTTTGTTCTTTTGTGAGAGAATCACATGCCAGTGTGAGAACTCATATGATTTTGGGTGCTACTTAGAGAAGCCATCTGATATAAGGTATACTTAAAGTGCTCCACAGCAAATTCTGCGACTCCCATTAGGGCAGTATTTCTTTACACAAACCTGAAGTGGAAGTAGCTTTGATTTTTTGATGAATAATTGAGAGACATTGAGGCTGAATATTATAATTTTTTACATTTCTGTGGATTCTATATAGCTATAGAATACCTACCACCATGGCAGCTTAGTATTTGTGAAGCTATAATGCTATCAATCACTTTTGTTGTAAAATTAATTATATTGTTTATAATGTTTATTTATTTATAATGTTTGAAACATAAACAGGAAAACTTTTATACAAAATTTTACCTGAGAGCATAACCTTTATAGTTAAAATATTTCTTGCAATAAAGCTGCTATAACATAAAATAATTGGAATGATATTAGATCATGGTATCTCTTCTCCACTGATTAATAACTTGTTAGGTGGATCACTTAAATTTAAATAGGTCCCTGAACTTTGGGAAGATCACCAAAATGTTAATATGACAATATAGTGGACAGGATTTATCTGTTAAGAAACACATTTATTGTTTTATGTCCCCTTGACTTTGAGAAAATGTATCACATTATAACTGAAATTGTTCAGAGTACAGTGGAGCATAAAAGAAAAATTATTTTGAATGAGGCACAGGCACAAGTCGACTTTCATGCTTCCTAAAGACAGAGGCTCAAGGAAAACATGTATCATCTTTGTTGGTTTGCTCTTACCTTCTGGAGTCGTCTGGAAGTTTCCCAGTCATGAATTGCACTTGAGTGAACTAGATGCAAATACTATATGGCTTAAGAAAGATGCAAAAAAGAAAGGTACCTTCCCAAAACTTATTTATTGCTGACAGTGTCACCATAGCAAAGACCATCTTGTGTTTTTCTTATCTTAACAGTATAATTAAGGAAAATTTTTCCCATTTTAGTGTTTCATAATTGTTATACTATATCAATCCTATTTTGCCAGTACTTTGTAAGCAATAAATGGTTGATGTAAGAAAAGAACAGAACTGCACAGCAGCTATATTTATAGGAAGCCAGAATTAATTTAATATGATTTATTCTATTCAGGATAAAAATTATTATCTAACAGAAACAGCTAAGAACCTCTCTTGAGTGGACAAAAATCTTCATTTACTTCCACTGCACCCACAGTGATTTCCCACTCTGCTGCCTAGAAGCTCATTCTTCACAGTTAATAATAAACATCATGGACTAAATGATGACTGCAGCTCCTCTGCTAGAATCACAAGCCATCACTTATGTTCCAGTCAGTGCTGTTCTTCTTCCAGAGTGCACTCTGCATTACCAGACCCTCTGCTTGATCACTGGTTTCCGTCACCATCAAACTCACTAAAAGTAAAGATGTAAACATTTTCCAAGTAGTTGTGGAACACCTAATAAACCTGAGTGTATCCTTGTTCTTCAGTTAGTCACTGCCTATTTACCGTTAGGAAAAAAGGGACTTTGACCTCTAGAATAGAATTTCAGGGACGATCTCATCCAGAACATCTGAAAAATGTGCCACCTCAAGCCACTAACCAATTTAACCTTTACTGTGTTTCATACTTAACGGCGAAAACAATTCCCTCTATCTGTGTCCTAAGGGTATGGGAGAGATACTGATATAATTTACAGTGTATTCTGGTAGATAAGGTTTCATTTTCATCTTTGTCATTTGAAGATGCTAAGTCTAATGACACTGTATAAAAATGAGACTCTCTTCTAATTTGCTAATGCAAAAGGTGAATGATTATGAACTTCTGAAAGTAGTTAATTCATCTACCATTAGCAGAAAATATTGGCTTGACTTCTTAATAAATAGGTGGTTAAGTCCTGGAGTATTAACCAAAATAGTTCTAGGATCTAAGAAAATCTAGAGGTTATTTGAAAGACTTGTGCATTTTCCCCCCCCAGAATGGATTGGAGAAACTCTTCAGGTGTGATATGTTAGTTCTCCAATAGTATAAAATGCCTGTATATCCTGACATACCATTTGAAGAACTTCTCAGACCTATGTTTGGAAGGCATCCATTTTAAAAGTTATTGTTAATACAGGCTTGGTTATGAGTGAGTGAAAAACATGCCTGATTTACAACCCAGAATATCTCCTTAGCCTAGACAACTTGGGTGCTGCGTCCACGTCGCTGAAAAGGTACCTCCTTCCTTGATTATTCTCTGCTCTCTTGTAATCTAAGAAATAGTTTGCCATAGAGACAATAAGCTTTCCATGACAAATGCAACATGAAAATGTTTAAGTTCCAAATCCATTTGTCTTTCTGGCGATGCCAGGCACACACCAGCCATGTAACGTGATACAGTGTCATGCCATGCAGCAGATGGGAGTCACTCATGGCAGCCTTGGGGCTTTCTGTCAGACCTTGAGCAGAGCCCTGAGAGGCTGTGTCTACCTTCTTGCATGAAGCCTAAGCACCAGAAACACTGGATGTTATGTTTCTGTCTCAAGTAATTAATTAATGAAGGCAGAAATAATTAATGATGAATGTAACAAAAGTACAGTGTAGGTACTGAGGTTAACAAGTTTATCTTATTTCTCACCATCCATTATCTGTACATCTCTGTTATTGATTGGATAAATTGCCTAATCAAGAATTGGGCAAATATAATCTAAAGCCTCCTGCAATATTCCAGTTACATTTTTGGCAATGTGAAAGATGTATGGTAAGTCATCAAAAAAACACTTGCTGAAGCAAGTGTTGCAGGTAGCACCAAAAGATCCATTCCCCAGGAATAATTTTGTCTTTAGGACTCCCCATTATTAAGTGGGAATACTGTCTAAAGAACAGAAAAATAATTATGTTTTTCTAGTTCAATCTGGATCCTGGTGTTATTCCTGTCAAAGTGAATGCGAAAAAATCCATTTCATAGGCAGACTTCAGCATGGCTTCAGTTTCTGTTCAAGTGTTGGTTGAAGGTGCTTAGGATACCTTAGGAAAAAAATTATCAACTCAGTGAACCAGGTTCAGAACCTGGAAGAAAAGAAATCATTCTTACTTCCACTTAAAAAAAAATTAAAGAAAACAAAATCTTTCCTGTTATTAAAAACAAATTTGCCAGGAGCATCTGGACTTTCCAAATGTTTAGCATGTGGATGACTCACCAGCTTTATGCTAAGATATTATGCTGTTATTTCAAAACCGAAATACCAGCTTTGACATTTTTATATGTTGTACAGAGATCCATAGTCTTTCTCCTTATTATATATTATTTCAGCTTTTAAAAATCTAGAAAGAATCTTGGATTAAATGTGATGCTGATTTTGAATCTCTTATAAAATGATTTTTCTCTGACAAATGATTTATTAGAGGAATTGTATTTTTTAAAGCCCTTATTTTTCTTGCTTGGCCAGATTCTCATTTTAGATGAATTATACCTGTTGCAGGAACTGGAATTAAAGAAGTCTTCTATTGAGCTCAGGACTTAGAATGAACCAAAGGCTTTCCTGAGCTGGGCCAATTAAGATGGTCTTTCTAGAACTTCTCTGATCATTGGGCCTTGCTAGAAGGCAATTCGAAATGCAGCTCTTCCACCACTGTCCAACAAGTCTTAACTGCCCAGAAACATAATTTCTAGAGAAAGTGGAGGAAAGGAAAGATTAAAAATATCTTTTTATGCATATGTGTGTGAGTGTGTGTGTATATATATATATATATATACATATATATATATATATGTATACATACATACATACATATATATATATATATATACACATACATACAGACATACATATATATATATTTTTTTATATATATCTGTATGTATGTATATTTTGTAATTTCTGAGATCTTTCACCAAGGAGTGAAAGGCATATAGCAGATCTGGGGCTTTGATTTCTGATGCCTGTACCAAAAGCAAAGTAAAATGCCCTCCTTAAAGTATTTACGTCTGCAGGGCTTCATTTGGCTTCTGTGACTGAATTTAATTTTTGTGCATAAGGAATTATATGTGCTCAAAAAAATATATATACTAAACCCCTCAGTTTGGTCATGCAAATTGACTTGGAGTAAAATAAACTAGGAGTCTTCTTGAATGGCTAGTACCAGGAAGATTAAAGTAACCTAAGCCAAGGAAGGGAAAGTGCATTGCTGAGACACATCTATTTCTTGTGATTTTTGTTACAATGAAGCATGGAGTTTCATACAAAACAAATGAAAAACTTTGTCCTCAGAGATTTCCAGATCTTCAGATAAGAGTGATCATTTGGCCAGTGTAATAGAAAGAGCAAGGCTGACCTATCTTCTGCAACAGCTTCTAGGGATCTTTGGGTTAACTCAGACTGACAAGAAGATGATTTCAGGATGAAGAAGGAAATGGGTATGCAAGGCTTCTCTATCTCCCTGGTCTAGTGCTCAGGATGTGTTATAAAATGTGTGTGTAGTTACAAAATTCAGAGAATGATTTTAAGTGTATGGACACCTACATCACAAATACAGGAATTCACCTCTCTGCGTACATAAAATAAGAAGTTCTGAAATTTCTTTGCACTGTTTTTTATGATAAATTTGAGTCTTTATTTAGCTACATTGGCTTGTTAATTTTACATTTCTCTGTGTTGTCTCCAAAAAGTAGAAAAGCTACTTTTACCGTAGCTGTATCTGTATCTAGTTCAGATTTCAAATGATTTCTATTTCTTTTATTAAGAGCCATGACTGTGGCAGCAAGATCCAAGAGTACAGAGCCTATCGAGCAACTGTCATATTATATTTTTTGTCCTGTTCACAGAAGTTGTTCTCAATATAGGCACTGAAACACAGGTATCTACAGGTCTGAATAAAAGAGGTATAGGTAGGAGAAGAGACCAAAGTCCTCTGAAAAAGGTTGCACCATTTACTAGCAGTGTCCCATCAAAGTAAACTAGAACTATTTAACTACACTTTAATGTCATAACTGGCCGGGACACGCTGATATAACAACTGTAACTTTATAATCTCCCTGTCTGTGGTTATTGCTATTTTCCTGTAAATGTTGTGGTTTAAGCCCAGCTAGCGACTAGTTCCCAAACAGCCACTCAGTCACTGAGCTCCCCAGTAGGATGGTGGAGAGAACTGGAAGGGCAAACGTGAGAAAATGTGTGGATTGAGATAAAGATAGTTTAATGGGGCAGAAGAGGAAGAAGATAATAATATTGAGAAAATTACTAATAATAGTAATATACAGAACTAGTGATGCACAACGCAATTGCTCACCACCTGCTGACCTGCCAGTTCCCAAGCAGCAGTGGCCCTCAGCCAGCTTTGGAATATCCCTCTGGCCAGTTTGGGTCACCTGTCCTGGCCATGTCCCCTCCCAGATTCTGTGACCTTCCAGCCTTCTCACTGGCAGGGCATGAGAAGCTGAAAAGTTCTTGACTTAGTCAAAACACTGCTTGGGAACTCAATAAACCTGCTAAATCCAAATCACCACGCTATACCAGCTTAATCTCTATTCCAAACAAAACCATGGCAGTAAATAACGTAATTGAGTATCTGAGGGACAACTGTCCCTTTCCTGAGGAGCAGACTGCCTTTCTTGAGCCCTGAAAATCCCTTTGCCTTCCCTGCTTCTATGCCTGATATCCATTGCATGCCTTTAGGTATACAGTTCCCTCTCAGTAGCTAATGAGACTTAAATAAACATACTGAGAGACGAACATGGCCTCTAGAGTTTAATAAATGATGCTGATTCTGGTTTCAGTTACACTGGTGTAAATCTGGAACATCACCACTGCTTACAGTTGAATTAGTCTAGATTTATATCACAGCTGAATTTAGTCCATAGATTTCATTTTTTTAACCCACTGGAATTTTATCACTGGGATTTAAGCCTTTTAAAATGCCAAATATAAAGATAATTTAATAGTTCAGGTTGTGTACCTATTTTTTTCCATATCTCTTTGCATACTGGAATTCTATTTATATTTTTATGTTTTTAAGCTTTACTCTTCCAATAATCAAGCAACTGATAACATTGTACTGATAACTGATAGCATTGCATATTATAATTAGAATATATATTTTTTTTCTTTGCCTTTTGAGTCTGCCCTTGAATTTTTGTACTTTTGGCTATAAGTAATGTATAGCCAAAGTTTTTAAGCACAATTTGACAACCTGTTCAGGATTAAAATGAAGTGATTTGATGGATGGAAGAAACATAATGCGTCTTAAACTAGTAAAGAGAACAAAGTACTGTTATGTTCTAAAAAGCAAGTAGGGCCATCTATTCTATGATCACATCACCAGTGTTATAATGAATAATGTGTTCAAAATCTGCCAAAAATCAAAGGTGAGTCAATGGAAAAAATGTTGAGATGGGACATGCACCAGTGAACTCACAGGCAACACAGACCTTGAGTCCAGCAACTTTTACCACAGTCCTCTCTTTAGGTATAAATTAGTAGCTTTCTTTTAAGTTCTTCTTAGCTCAGACAGGGTATGATCAGCCATAATTATATAAATCGTAAGGAGGCAAATTTCTATGCATTCTAATTCTAAGATGGAAATGCCAAACATTCATGAAATGTCATGATTTTAATCTTGTTTGAAGCTGATTCAGCTCAGTAATGTTAGAATTTGGCGAAAAAGGGGAATATAAATTGACATAGTAAAGGTATTAGTGAGCAGGAATCTTGGATTGTAGGATTCTTGAGAACATAAAATATGAAGGCAATCTAAACTGACTGGGTTAAATGCAATTGCCAGTCTTGATGAAGCCATGATCTTCAGTAATGCTGAGGACAGGAATCCATAGATCTCATAACAGTTGCCCATATCTTCTTGTTATAATAAGAAAATGTGTGTAGGAAGGGGGAGGGGGAAGAAGATATAAAAACCTGTGCAACAGAAGCCATTTAAAAGGCAAGATTTGCCAACTATCGTTACCATAGTTACCTTGCATTATAATTATAGGAGAAAGATCTGTGGTGGACTTATTTAACTATGTGTGGGATGTATTGGTGATTGGATGATGACCCTTGTTCTCTGAAATAAAGATGAGACATAGCCTCTCCCAGTGCATCAGGCTAATGGAAATGAAATATCATACTCATTAAAAATATCAACCTGTCAGCGCAATAATTAAGAATAATGTTTATTTCAAGATAGCTGGTCACATATCCTGGAGATGCAGAATTGAAAGTTTCTTAAAAACAAGAGAAAGAAGGTTAGCTGAGTTCCTTAGTGTTAATTTTTAAACCCAGTGGGTCAGGACGTGTGCTTCTAGAGAGCTGATACACACTTCTATTGAAGAATTAAAGTACACTGACAAGTCTAGATTAACTATGAGAATTGGAGTCTGCTTGTTAAAGCTGTATATGCAAGACACTGGTTCTTTGTTCTTCCTGTTTGTAAACTGATCATTCTTGAGACATGCATGCTCTCTTTCTATACCTCACCACTTTGTGCTGTTTGTTTGTTGTTTGGTTTTTTTGGTTGTTTGTTGTTTTTTGCTAATTTTGGAAAAAAAGGTAATTGAGTGTTTTTCAGAACAAACTTAACAGTGTAGGAGAGCACACGTTCTCTAGTGGTCTTGTCTTTTCATACTGGCCCAGATCTGGCATAAGGCAGAGAAGATGCAGAAACTCTGGCATTACCATGCCATATGGCATTGAAACTCCTCTTTGGATCCTTGTGCCTGGTACAGCTATGGAACAGCTGCAGATTATTTGCCTTGCCATTGTTCTGCCATTTGTCCTGGGGACAGTGAAATACAGGACTGCACAAGGCTAAGGTACATGCTAACTCACCTGCCTAGGAACTGCTACTCAAAGAATCACAAAGAAGCAAACATTTTGAACTTAAAAATGTACAGTATCAAGTGTTTAATCCTTCACAATTGGCTACCTCCTCAAGGTGACCCTTTTTTTTCCCCTTTTTCTCATACATACCATTACGAAAACCCAACAGCTGAAAAAAAGGTAAAACCAGTACTTAGTTGAAAAACCAGTACTTACTTTGTAGCCTGGTGGATTTTGAGTCACAGCTGCATTGGCCTTTTCAGATGCTTAGATATGTTTGTTGTGGCCAAACAACTGATCTTGTTGTAAGGTGGCTAATTTGGGACCTGCTAACATCATCATCATGGCAGCTCAAACTGTCATAATGATGCCCTTGCATTTGTCTACTTCTGCATATTTTGCAGCCTCCTTTGGGCTAGTGGCTGCCTCTTCTACCACTTAGATTAGGACCTAAAATAAAATTTAAAATAACACTAGGTGTGTTTGCAAGGATTGGAATGCATCCCTGCAAATGTAAATATTAAATACTCTGTACCATGTTATGATTCATGCTTAACTTTCTACTAGTTTGGCATTTTCTATGACAACGTTAAAATCATGGCATACCTGTGAAGAAAAGAAACACTCTAGCAGCTCTCTCTATAGAGAGAAAAACTGGTTTACATAAGGTTTCCATAGGGCTATCTAGGACACTGAACACTTACCACTTCCTGCTTGATTGGTTTTTAGACCCTCATCATGGCTCCAGGGGAGGACCTATCACAGTGTCAACAGTTCCGTCACCTCCCTCTTCTGAGTTTCTATTTTATTCTGTTGTAATTCTAGCCTGGTTCCAAATTTTATTTAACTCTATGTTAAAGATGCCCTGAAATATTAAAAAATTCCCATTGTGAAATATTTTGCTTTTGTTCAACTAAATTTTTACATGGCAGAAAAAGTCTGGACACAATCCATTTTGCATCTGTTATTTGTTTTCTGCTCTGCCACAGACACAGAGATATCAATCTTTTAGATAGTTCTACTTTTAGAACATATTTTTAAGTTAGTGTAAATTGGAGTAAGTTTCGATTGTGCTGGGCTGTGGCCAGACGACATCTGACCTGTAATTTGCATGTTCTCTGTGTACTGAACATTCACTCACCCTACACCTAGAATGAAATACAGAAGTGGAAAGAAAGCAGTCTGGCATTTTTCTTACTGTGCAAAACAATTCTTATTCTACTCACATACTGCTTTGTCAAAGAAACCAGTAAATCTGTTTCAGGTCAGCATTTTAATATTTTTTTCTTTGTGATGAAGGCATAAAGGTGCAATACTTCATGGCAGTGAAAAAATATATTGATGGAAATTATTTTTATGGTTCTCACAATGCCTTATTAGTCTCCGTGATAAAGCAATTCAGAGAAGGAATCCATGGCACCCTCACTGTACTTCCCAGTTTCTATCCTTTCTTTGTGGGCTGACATTTATTTCTTGGAGATATTAACTAAGAACTGGAAAGACACAAATATTCCATATTTGCTGCATGACCATGGAGTCTACAGAATCTCTGAAGTCACTTGATACTATTTCTGCAATCTTCTGCAAAACTTAACAGCCTGAATATATGCAAAAATATCTGTTAGTTGATTTTCATTGGGGGAGGTTGTAGCTTTTGACTGGTGCTTCACATTCATGAATGACTAAATTTAAGTCTGATAAACCTTTTGTCCAGGTGATCAGCCATGATAGAGGGTGGGGGAACATTTAGTCTTTCATTTTGGGTAGCCTCCATTTTACTCAACAGAAGTGGTAACTATCACAGATTATTCTGTGCTAAGTGTAAGGCTGTTAAGATGTAACTGCAGACTGTCTTCGTTTTGAAGAGGGTTTTCCTTTTTTATCCATAGCAGTAGTGCAGTAATGAACATGAATAATTTATTATTGCTGTAAAACCAGATGCCAAACTGTTGCACAAGAAAATAGTTTGCAAGGGAGATAATAGGGCCTTAAACTCATTTTGCACATATTAATATTGCCTAATATTAATGTACTAACACGGACCAAAGGCTGTGGTTGCAGCCCATTGAACACGTGGGAGGCACATGCACAATGTACCTTGCTGATACAATTCTGGTCAAAAACCTCACACTGAAAAGAAATCAGACTCACCGAGTTCTCTGATTTAAGGAATCAGATTATTTATTTATTTATTTATTTATTTATTATTTATTTATTTATTTATTTAAGAATCTCTTAAAAATGCATTTTCAGGATTTAATCCAACAAATCCATACTGGGTGAGAAAAGCATAGTAGTTCATTGGTCCACTCTATGGGAATTATTATTGAACAGAATTTGCAAGCCTAGAGTCTTAAATCAGAAACCTCTCTGTGGGCATGACAATGTCCAATTGCAATTGTCCAAGGAGAGAGAGTTCAGTGAGGTGAGCCCATGTCAAATATTTGGCACCTTGAATCTCAGTAAGATTTCAATCTTTTTACACTCTCTGTCTTGTATTTTACTCCTACATCTGCAGTTTTGAATATTCAAGAACTAGCTGAGAGAGGGAATATATTATTTTGGGCTACTGGTATTTAGTTAGAAGTTGTCAATCAGCCTACAGTCAGTGTGCAGTGAAGAATAAACACTGCCACAATCTGAAAAAAACCACTCATTACTGTTGGTACAAAATTAATTATACAAAATAATCTCAAATAAATTGTTAATAGTTCTTAGATTGTGTATTAAATTTTGGTTTATGCTGACTTCCTCACAGGGTTCTGCAGTAGGGTAAGTAGAATTACACATGGTGTTTCAGTAAAAATTACTTCCCACAAACTCACTTTTCCTACAGTTTCCTCAAGGTCAGTAGCGATTTGCCTGCAGTGAATTAAAAAAAATGCAATTTTGTTTTGCTTTGTCTGTATCCTTCATACAATTGGATTTAGCCTTAACACTGCAAAGCTGCTACTCATATGAAACAGGAACATCTGCACATGCTCAGTCTCTTGTCAACAAAATAAACTCAACCTTCAGAAACTGCTCAAAGAAAACTGTAAAAATTCACACATATCCAGTAGCTCTTATGGTATCATCAGCTCTGGAAGAAATAGAAGAAAATTTATAGATTACTTCTAAATAAATTAAAATTTCCCAAAGAACTGGAGGTTTGAAGATGCTTATACAAAAACTTGGGAATTAAATTTTCAAAGCAGTGTCATTGCCAAGTTGATGAGAGTTGGATAGCATATTACCTTCTCTGTTTTAACAAAGAAAGGTGATTTTTCTGAAGGTTAGATGTCACAGTGACTTCAGCTAAGCTGATGGCTGAAGTTTGGCCTGAGGATTGTTGGTCTGGTGCCATGTTGATGTGGTGGCCACCTGTTTGATTGGTTTTTTTGGCACTGTGATGGACTTGCTTACAAGAAACCGTGCTGAACTGCAGAGAGGTAAGTGGAATGCTTTAAAACTGGAAATTACTAGATTATCAAGATAGAAAAAGTTCCATAAAATGCATTTCTTTTGAGAAAAGGGTTTGCTAAGAGGGCAGCTCTTATCCAGTGTGAGATTTCTATTCAGAAAGAGAAGAGGTAAATACAGAACTCCATAAAATACAAACATCTGTAAATACAGATGCCTGTCAGGGTGCTGTAATATCTTTTTTAGCTGGCTGCTTTTCTGAAGAATCCTGGGTCTTGAAGAACATCATACACTGGGTATTTTCTGGCTTGTTCTTTAAAACTAGATTATATTTTTTGTGCTAATTTAGGAGAAAACAATAATGAAAGTATTTTTTCCCCAGTTCTTAATGGTTGTTGATGCTGCTGTTCATTAATTTTTTGCTTAGTACTTGATTAAAATTATGATTCAAGCAGTTTTTAAAAGATAATTAACATATATTTTTTTGATAAGTGTGTTAGCTGTATGTGACACAGAACATTGTTATGCATCTGTTTGAATAGGTAATATTTCTTCTTTCAAATATAAGATTAATTTTGTAGTATGCTAGTAAAGCAAATTATTCTACTATAATTAGTAGAAATCAGACAAAGATGCAATTTGAATCTGAAAACTTTGAGCAGGTCTTTTGAGGGCAATGAGTAATGAACAATGCATAGTCTGATGTGCATCATCCTTGTCATGGAAGATAATACTTCTAGCTAGGCAGTGAACTCTGCCAGAAGCAAACTCCCTGAAACCTAAAGCCTGTGCAGAAGAGAAGTCATTGCTAAGGATAAAGGTAGAGCAGCGCTGTCAGTACAGGTATAACTGAGGGGTGGTCCCTTGGTTTATGTTGCCATAGTGTGAAACTGGAAATTCTGCTTTCAGAGATTGTTCCATGGAGGTTAATTTCTTGTACAAATCATTTTCCTGTTGAATTGAATTATTATTTGGTATGTGCCCAAGTCAAGATTGCATTTGGGCAGGTTTAGCTGCTGCAGAACTTTCTGTGAATGTCTTTTAATAAGAAATCCACTTACTTCTAGTTAGTCAGATTCATGTTCTTGTACCATCCATAACCAAAACAATTGAAGAGTGAAATAGCTGTATACTTAATGTCGAGGTTTTACTTTGACTTGTTTGTAAGATTTTAATTTTTAAGCTTTTCAGTATAATTTTAAATGGTGACAGCGAACATTTGTGTGGGTTTGATATTAAGGTAGATACACGCTGTTTCTAGTCATGTAAAATCAGCTTCAGAAAGCAGTCCTTATATTTTCACTGAATTTCTTGTGGACTTCTGAATTTCTTCTGGACAAAATGAACCAACATAACTTGATCCTGCAGAACTGCTTGCTATGTGAAGCTTTTGTTGGCTTTACTTCAATACTTTGATATCCATTGAAATCACAAGGCACTTTTAGCTCCAAACTACCATCAACTGAATTATGTATCAGTATAATCATACTAAATCAACAAGGCTCCATGGATACAAATACAAGAGCACCTTAAATACTGAACACAATCCCTTCACGTGACCTTAGAGTTCATCTCACAATTTTTGGTTTGCTTTTGTCTTCTTAATTGTTGAGCCATTTTGAGCAACACCCTGCTTCTCAGTACTAAGTTGTGTGAAAGAAATAAATGGATGTAATCCTTCTCAGCCTTGCCTCTTGACAGACCTATACTTCAGGAGAAGATCAATGTTGTCCACATTTTTGAAGTCACTAATCTTTATATAACTTTCTGTACTTTGAAGGAAAGGATCATTCCCATTTCTACTTGCATTTTAAAATTATCTTCTCACTAAGGTTATGGCACTTTACTGTTAGGCTTTGACCTGCTTAACAGCCATAAACTTTGCTACCGTAAAGTGCAACTTCAACATTGCTGACAGTAAGAGGTGAAAAATATGTCCATTCCATGTTTGCAAATGCAGTCTCTTATAAAGCAATGGGAACTGCCTGTACATACTGGATAAAGAAATTTGTCCTGAATTAAAATGAATGTATAAAAAAAATCTGAGAGTATGGGACTTACAGAAAATGTTTATTTGCCTGTTGACTCCAGTGCAACAATTTACATATAAGTCAGGAAAGCAGTGACTATTTGCTGTCACCATTTGTTAGTCTATGAGGAATGAGAGAGTAAGTCTTGCCAGTTATGTTTTCTGACTAATCCCATGCCTGCTCAGCTACAGGAGTTGAGAATGTGCCTGAATAATGAAATATTTCCCATGCTCAAAATCAAGCAGGTGGCTTAGTACCTTGATGAGTCAGGTGTCATAACAGAAAGCACTATAACTCTTAAGGCTTGTTGGCATGTCTATAGGTAGGCTCAGCCAAGAGGACAAAAAAGGAAAGGTCTTCTCAGTCCAGGAAGCTTGTTGGCAGCATAATGTGAGAGCTTACCCTGTCACTGCCTATGCTGTGCTGGAAGATTAATGGTTATTTTATTCTGACTGCCTTCAAGTAGGAAACTGTGCTACAGCTTCTTTAAGAATGGATAAATGTTTGTGTGTGCATATCTGTACAAATGCTCAATTATATATAAAATACATGCACACATGTGCACAACACACACATACAGATTCTCATGAGTGGCTCTGCTCCTAAGGGGATTCACAAGAAAATAAACATAAGTCTCACCAGTCTTTCTCTGCACCTTACAGCTATCACCTCTCAATCAAACTTTTTCCTTTTTTTTTTCTTGGGATAACATTTTTTCATTGCAAAGTGAATAAAACTAATTAAGAGCAGCTAAAAACAAAGTAGGAATATTAAGAATTGTAAACCTTATGTCCAACCAGATGTTTTTCAAGATATTTATAATTATGAATTTTCTTCATGAGAGAGTGCTGTACAAAGTACATCTGATATATTCCTATCGTTAAAAAGGAAGTGAAAAACATTTATTTTATGATTTCTAAGGACTGGGTTTTCAATGACTGTTTTATTTTGTTTATATGTGTCAAAGCACACACATAAACAAGAATTTAAAGTTCTTCCCCAAGGTCTTCAACGCCAAGAGTTTATTCCTCCTTTTGTAAGCAGAGGCTTTTGTATTCACAGCTCAGAGGAAGAGTAAACCATGGCACTCTCTGGGAGAAATCAGTTACCATGATTTTGTGGTTGAGATGGCTAATCACACATGAGAAAAGAGAAAGGCTCATGGTAACAGTTAGACCTTGTCCGGATGTTGTGCCCTAGGTAAGGCTTTAGGGGCATCAGCAGACAATGGACCATCCACAGCCAAATTCCTGTAGCCAAACAAGGGGGTGGAATGATCCTTTTGCAATTTTCTTGGCTCTGAACACAATTGAGGACTCGTATACTAGATTCTCATGTTCAGAATGCAGCACTCACTTGAATTGCAGCATGATTTTCTTCTGGTGCCCCACCACCTGTCATTGCCTGGTTGGTTAGCTGCCAAAGGCCCCTTATAACAGCCTGGAAAGGCGTATTGAAAAACAGAGCTTCATGTTTGTAAGCGTGACTTGGCAGAAAGTATTGTCTTAAAAAGTCCTGCTGCCTAGGGTGGAGCAACCCCTGGGTCTTACAGGGAAAATCCTTAACTCTTCTCCAATGGCCACAGGGATTGCAAGCTCACAAGGGCAATGAATTGCCTTAATGTAAGTAATGCATGCCTAAAGCATACACAGAGAGTCAGATGTCATGGTACAACCATTTGATGTGTTTTATAATATACCCATGATGACTAGTGAGTTACACATTAGTATGCCAATAAATAATTGGAATAATAAGTGATGTATTTTGATGGCTCAACTCAATGACCTTAGAAGTCCTTTCCAGTCTTAATGACTCTATGATTTTATTCTGAATTAATTGAAAAATGCATTACTTATGGAATAAGCTAATATTGACAATCATGGTTAGTCTGTTGGGTGTTCAGCTGAGATACTCAGAAAAAGACTAATTCACTGAAAACGTGAACAGGCAGAGTGTCCTCTTAGAAAATGGAGCAGCTCTGAGATGCTCCACCTTAGGCAGGCAGAAGTTGAGATGTCCCAGGAACTTTGCAGTTAGATACTTTGTAGTTCTAGTTGTTTTGCATCTTGTTTTCTTTTTTTCAAATGAGTCACAGGGAGAAACCAATTTGCAAAACAGACCATTGCTCTTTCAATGTTTTATGAAACAACCTTCTTACATGAACTGTACCTGGGATCACCGTACAGAATCACTAAGTACGTGCCTGGAGTCTAATAGCATAAGGAAGTCAGTTCACTTCCAATTCCCAAGAATTTGACTCAAACTACTCTACCTTCTCCTCTGTGTTTTTATCTCCTTAATTGACCTTTACGTTGTTTTAAAATATTTAATACCTAACTAAATTTAATTTAACCTACAACAAATAAGATTGTAAGGAAAAGAAACTCATATTTGTACTATTACACTAATAGGCTTAATAACAATAATCGACTAACATCTGCAATCATAAAATAAAAACTTCATTATCATTTCAATGCAGTTAATACAAAACCTCAGGTTCGCCAGTACACCAGCTGTGTCCTGGTGCTCAACAACACAAAACAGCAATTCACGCAAAATTACCAGTCTTTGTTACTGACTCTTTTTCCTGGCTCCAATCCCAAAATATTCCTGCTGTTCAGGTCTTTTGTTTCCTCTCACTGGAAGCCTTTTATTTTCTAGGAGAATATAAAAGATCATCTCCAAGAATGACTTCAGTAGCCTTCTCACCTCCAGTACCATGCCTCTAGCTCTTTATTCCTCACAGTTAAGAGACAAGTGTTTGGTTAAAGGTCTCTACTGATTTGGACAAGGTGCTTCCTTGTGCAGTGCTGCTGGCATTGCTCTAGACATGCCCATAATATTCTCTAGAACCTCTAATCACCTTGGAAATATAGAGCATTAGGAAAAAATATTCATTTAACGATTATATTTTCTGACATTCCCTTAAGGATGGAAAATGTTCAGAAGAGCAAATCAACCAGTATCTAATGCTTGTCTTTGAGTTAGAATTTAGCTGGAAACTTACTGCCTTAATCACAGGCAAAGTCTCAACATATTGGGCACGGTGCATGGCTTTCTAGGAAAAGTTCCTCAGAAAGGGTTTCCTACTTAAAGACATTACAAAGGCTAGAGACTAAGAGGAGATGGGCTCAGGATTAAATATGTTTGTCCTGGATTTGAGCCAGCAATTCCAAACTAGTCCCATTGCACGGGACCTACCACTTCAACCACTAGAAGCAGCTTTCCAGCATGCACTGTAAACCTGCCCTAGAGAGGTGACAATGATTGGTGAGCTCATGGTGCTGAAATATCATTCATGTCCCTCTCAAATAGCTTTTCATCTCTGCCAAGTAGGCAGCCAGAGTAAGGACAGTTTATGTTTCAGACTGCTGGGTTACCCTAGCATTTCCTCTCCATCTCACTCAGTTGACTGAGGCAGTTGTGTGTTTGCAAACTGAGACAATTGGTGTCTTCCTAGCAGTTCTTTTGGGAGGGGAGGAAGGGCAAAGGAAGTAAAAATATTTGCCTGTCAGTTGTCTGCATCTGTTATTCCCAAAGCCTACTGAGAATGTAGAACGAGGAATGAACTTTTGAGATAATGTCCTATTATGTAGCAGACCACATATCTCAAGCTGACATTAAGATGAGATTCAGCAGTGGTAGACGACAGAATAGTCTAAAATAATTATCCATTATGAGAGGATTGGCATCTTTCCTGAAAGCATCCTGCACTGTACCTTGGTAGAAAGAGGACACAAACTGCCTAAGATCAATGCTCTGGCTACTCTGTTTTTATTTTGGGAAGCATAAGTGTTTCCATGCCCCACAGTACTCTGAATAATAGTGTCCAAATAAACAATCATTTAAGAACACAAGTTTCCCAGGTGACAGGATACATGCCTCTTTACATTGATCATTTAATCACTCATTAGGAGGGAGAATAAAGTCCACTGGTGTCTGGAGCACAAGAGTCTGTAAACAGTGTAGTTTTCTCACTAGGCATGTGAAATTACTTGAGATGTTTAAAGGTATTTTAATCTCTTTGGGAAGCAAATAACACTATGTTTTGATATTATTTCTAAAATAAGTATCAGAATTGTGTTTGGATAAGTAACATGTCTGAAAAATGGGCAAAACACTTGTGACTTGAACTCCTAAAGGGCGGGGAGCCAGATGCTATACTGCAGTCAGCCATTGTTCTGTTAGACAAATCACTTCCTCAGTGTTATCTCCTCCTGTCATTCCCTATCTTGTTTATTTGTATTGCAGACTCCTTACCGCAAGACACATTTCCTAGTAAGTGTCTGGGCAATGGCTAATATTTACTCCTTGTTCGTTGTCATGATGTTTTCAGATCTAAAGTGACTCTTATGGATCAGGTTCAAGGGTAAACTGCACAGTGCTTTTAGTGCTGTGGAACAAATTCAGGAGTGTTTGCAGTGAAAATGCACTCCAGTCCATATATTACTGGTACTCTGTAAAAATCAAAAGAGTTATAAATTTGGCTTTTAAGGTCTCACTTTGTTAAAAACCCTCAGTGTTTTTCTGTTGCTGTGTATAGTGAATTTTTCATTTCAGCAAAGTTCATATTTTTAAGCCTGCAATAAGTTATCACAATGCCCAGGATTATAAATCCTTAATTGTGGGAACTTCTGTTAATTTTATATTTAAGAAATAAAGTCCAGGAGATGTCCAACCAGCTCTGGACTTGTTATGCATCAAATGTGGGATTTTTAATGTTTTAGATACCTAATTAAAATTTGATCACAGAAGACAATACTGCAACAAAGAATTGCAGAAATGAAAGTTTTAAAGAAGGTTTTTTTCAGTTTGGTTCAAGAATGTCAGACCAAATCATTTGGTTAACAGCTTTATGACTGTTCCATTCTGCTATCATTGCTATGTCTAAAGGTCAATCTCTTTACCCCATAATACAGATTTATTTTGTTTGCATAGCTGATTCAGTCTTTCCTTCCTGAGTCAGATGTAACAATTTCCCTTTGACCTTCTCTGTAGGTGTTGTAGACAAAATCCTGCACAAGTTGTTAAGAGCAAACATGCACAGACTTTCCACTTTGACTATGGATTCAACAGAAGTAAGAGAAAAGGGTCCAGTGGCAGCATAGGACTATGGAAGAGTCCCACACGACTGGGATGCTTCCCTGAGCTCTTGGGAAATAAGGATCCTCTTCTAGGAATACAGTGCAGCTGCTAATGCATTACTTAGGCAGAGATTAGCACTTTGAAATACCATGTATTTGATAATCTTTATAGAGACCAAAGAAACAGCTTTGATGGATGACTATTCTGATGTTAGCCTGTCTTAATGACTCCCAACAAACTTGGTATTTATCCTCTTTTTTCACAATTTCTATTCTGTAATAGTGATAAGACAGTAAGCAGAGCATTTCCAACCAATGGAAACAGTGGAAATCACTTAGTCTTCATTTATGTTTCCAGATTGTGGATCAAAACAATTGCTCAGATATACCATGGACATTCACTGTCCTGTCTCTTCAGCAAATCACAGGCAGCCTCCAGTTTTTGACTGAATGAGGTAATTTTCTTTCAAATGGTGCCCATAATTCAGATGATGACCTCCAAATATGAATCTAAGCCTGATGTTCAAGAAGGATGGGTAGTTAGGCATAATTCAATGGAATCCAAATAGTCTGTCCTTTCTGTGTGATTTGCAGTAAGGTTCTGTTATGAGAAACAGAAATTTTAAGATTTGGGACACCTGAATTCAGTTTCCTATGATACCTGTCATGCCCACTGAGATACTGGATGAGTGTAGATCCAACAAAGGACTTTGTTGCCCTGCAAGGCACCATGCAGACAATACAGACTGCAGTTTTGTTTCTGGTAGTAGTTAGGATTCCTACGTAGTGACCTGTTATAAATGAGACAGAAAGTAGTTTTCCTATTAAGGACAAAGACTAGTGTGCCTGACAGCACTTTAGATCTTTGGTGCCTGAGTAAGAGTGGCAGACAAAAGCTTCTATTCATTCAGGTAGGGCCCAGAGAAAGGTGTCTACATTTCTGTAAATGAACAGGGCAGATTTCTTTATTCTTTTTTTTCTTTCTTTCTGTGTCCTACACAGTACAAATGATAAATCAAATCATAATTTCTTCAGTAGCTATCAACTCCTCCAAGTTCAGATTTTAAGACAGCATGACTGCAATTACTCAACTCTTTGAGATAGTCTACCTTTTAAGTGTGAAAACCTACCACAAAGTTTCCAGAAGAGACTTTTTTCATGTCTTCAATTTTCCTCAGATCTTTAGGTGAAATATCTGGATGAATGTTGTCAGGCATTGTACATTACTGTGATTCTACTGTGTTTTTACACTCACTGATTCATACCAAGAATCTTGGTAAGTGTATCTGTTTCTACCTTTTGCTTCAGCAAGGCAAGCCTTTTCTTTGTGGTCATGAGTCCTGCAGAATGCAGGAAAAGCTTGAACCATCTCTGTTATAGCTCACTGTGTGCTTGCCAAATCCTAGTATGATTCCAAGCAAAAGCTCAGTTGCTCTTTTCAGCTTGCTATGTCTTACCTATGTCATGGGGCTGTTGCAGGCTGTTCAGTTTTCAAGTGCATTGCAAAGCACCTAGTAAACTCAGATTGCTGAAGCAGCAGAACAGCTCAAAATGTTTTCCAAAGCATTTCTCTGGTGCAGCAACCCACCTTCTTCTGAGTATTGCTGGAATTTCTTGTGTTCCATTCTGTCATCTCTCACCATGGGCTCCCCATTCTTCTGCCTGAGGGCAGAAGGTGTGGGGAGGGTAAAGAGAAGAAGTTTATCCTATGCCTGGTTTGAACAATATATATGTTGTCTACTTCTTGTGGATGTCAACACCTTTTATTTTTTAGCACTACCCCTTGATAAGACAGTTTCAGCATTCAGAGGCATGGGCAAATTGCAGTTCCACAGTGCATATAAATCTCAGCACAGCTGGGTATGCAATCTTTAGCTTCCATATTTCTGTAACTAGCCAATTCCTGGAGCCATCTCACAGAAAGGACATCTTTGTCCCAGGGGCATTCTAGCAAGTAAAACCTGTTACAGTGAGTTCCTGTTCCTGAGCTAAATAAATGCAAAAGCAGTGGGTACAGAATAGAAAAACTGTCCAGGGATTTGATCCAATAGAACCACTCAGAGACAAGCACTTCTGACCAGTAGTCCTATGATGTGCATCTTACATGTTAGTCATAACGATCATCTGGAAATTATATAGATTTTGTAAGCAATATTATATGTTGAAAAAAACTTGCTAGCATCAGCATGTGAACAGACTTAGCCCTCTAGTCCATTCAAAATTCCTGATTTTGAAATTGTCCTGCATGAACAAACGAGTGGATTTCAATGCATATTTACACACAGTTGCTTGTACTTCAAAAGGTGCATATATGACATTATTATTTTATGTCACTAGCTATGACTAAGCTTTGCCATCGGTCTGCACATTTTTTATTCAAGTCCTTCTTGCTTAGAGATGGACCCTGATTTTTAATAGGCTTATCTATTTTATTTACAATACCAACAAATAGATATAAATATATACAAAGTGCAAAAAATTATTTTTCAGTGGCTGCATAAAGGATTTTTCAAACTGTGGTTCTGAGAAAACAGTGGAAATGGATAGAACAGGGAAAGGAATGCCCATTTTAAAGTGAGCTTGTAAGACTTTGCATGCCCAACACTGACAAAAATACTCTTTTGCATACTGCAGGCTTGGTATGCATTAGCTCCTGTCCCAGTTCTAAGTGGGCTACAATGTTTTCTGGATAGTGGCAGTTCTGCAAAAATAAGTTACCTTTTTCTTCTAAAATCCTGCATGAATATCAGAATTTTCCTCTGCATTTCTGTGACTGAGCTGTACATGAACGGTACTGACAAAAAGCAAATGTTAAGCTGAGAGTCCATTGGTATTTATGTTAGAACTCATTTGTATTACATTGGAGAAGGATTGGTAGTCATGGAAAAAAGAGAGAAAACCCTTTTAAAAGAGCTCTGTCACAGAGCACACATATTAGCCTGCCTGTGATGTTATTATCCCTGTTTTAAGCAACATTAGCTGATATATTGTGCATCTGTGAATAATAAAAAAAGGGGAAAAAAAGATTATATTAGACATTTATTTGAACTGAGACTAATTTTTGGTCTCTTTTTGCCACCTTTAAGGAGTCCTTGTTCATGAATATGGTTTGTAGGTAATAGGAAATTTAATTTTAAAATAATTAATTATGTTGCATCTTGCTCTTGCTACCTTTTGTTCAGTCAGGCAGGAATTAAAAGATACAGAGAGGGAAGATTCATATTTTGCTCATGTATGTTAATCCTGCTTATTGTCAGATACCCACCTGACTTTTCCCTAAGAGTCCAAGGTCTGGTGATTTCTTCAGAACCCTCCCCTTTTAAAATTTTTGCCCACCAAAAGGAGTAGAAAATACATTGCTATACTCAGTAATTACTCACAGTAAACAAACACAGGTCAACATTTTGTCAATATTTGTGTTCATTTTTTATTACAAACCTTGTCACCTACTGAGCTTATGTAATGAATTAAATAAAGGGGACCAAAGCACTATCAAGAAGTATTCCCAACCAGAAAATAATCCATCTTCGTCATGCTAATGCCTCAGTTCTATTCTGCAGTTTTCATGACACAGTATCCACAAATTTGGGTTGCATGCCCTTTGTGTTTCTAGCCACAACACTCAGATTTATGACAGCATAGATTTCCCATTGGAACAGATGGTATACTGCAGCAGAATTTATTAAAGCTTCATTTCCCAGATCCTTTTCTGTAGCACTTTTGCTCACTCCCCTCCTTTTCCCAACGTGACAGAGCATTGTATGTCTCTGACACTGAAATTAGCACAAAGACGTGTGGTTCCCTGCAAATCTGCTCTGCATAAATAATCATTCAGATTGCTGACCTGCTAAGGCTCCTAGCTGGCAATCACACAGGAAAGCCTGTAATTTCTCCTACTTGGTGCTGCTTCACCATTTCCTTATCCTGACTTCTATGCTGTTATGTATCTCCCATGCCTGACATTAGATAAAATAATCAGCTGGGGCTTAGGAACATTATCATTCTACATCTTATGTGTAAGTATCTTGGCTTAGTAAGAAGACAGATAGGTATCAGAAAAAGGATGTGACTCAACAAAATTAGGCAGAGTTAAAAGTGTTTACGTTTTCAGGAGATATTATAATTTCAGTTTTTCCATAAATCAGATTTGTAACAGATGGGTGAAATGTAGGTCAAATGCAGCAGACATCTTTGTAAGCATTTGCTTTAATGGTTTCCTTGATAATTTCTGCCTCTCTTGTCACATGATAAAGGACAGTTCAAATCAGTCTATGCAGACCACTTGCAACAAACAAGAGGTACTGACTGAGAGGGCAATCCTGCAAAATGAAGGGCAGGATTGTGGCATTCACTTTTGCCTTTGGCCAATTTCATCCTGGATGCACATTGGACAAAGCAACAGCATTGCAGGCAGGCAGAACTTGCACCCCTGTTAGTAAGTACTGTGACAAGTTAAATAAACAAGATTACACACACTGAAGTGAAGTTCTTAAAATCACAGGGCACCAAAAGACCAACCTAGCACAGAGGAGTGGCCTTGGCTTTGAATTTCCCACCTCTTTCTTGCCAGCTGAGTACCTGAGATTTATATGTCTGCCTTTGTATTTTGAAAAAAGCTATATGAGACACAGAGCCACCTCCTCAAAACAATATTTTGTTTATTCTCAGTCATTTCCTTTTAATGGCTCGCAGCCCCTTCAGTAAGTATATGTATGTATATGAGAATTTAAATGATCAGAGTTTGAAATTAGGTATCCCTTGGAGCTGTGAGGGCCCACTGTACAAATACATCATTGCTCACAGGCATGAGGGATGTAGCTGCTCCTTTGGAGCTTTAAGAGGCTCTGATGCTGATGCTGTGCCTGCTGCACATGCTGCTGGCTCTCATCTCATGACGTACACAGAGCTCCGTGAGCACGGCTCTGCCCCTGCAGCTGCTCAGGGCACTGCTGGGCAGAGAGAAAATAGAGATCTCTGGTACTTATGTGATCTAGCTTTAAGTGTAAAAATAAACACCCACAAAACCCTTCTAAATAATCTGTCATGTTACCCTTTCTTCATGAATACCATTCTCTTGCAGTTGTTTTCCTCAAATCTGATATATTTCCCTAAGTTAGACACCATGTTTCTTGTTTTACATCAGTAATTGTTTTGCCACCAGGATCTGAATCCACAGAAAAAGGTCAGTTAAACCCAGAAATTATTTTTGTAATTTATTTCTTAATTTTCTTAGTTCTGTATCTGAGACCAAAGTATTTTGAATATTGTTATTATTTTTTTAACAGACTTCATTTGTTTATGTACTCTACCTAGGGAAGCCAGCCAGTAAAACTCTCGCCTATGTGCTTAATTCAACAGAATTGCCATTCACCTTAAAGATATACTTCAGTACTTATCTTTCTGGCATCTCTGGGTAGATCTGCTAATAGGAAATTACAGTTACTGATGCAGAAAGATTTCTGATTTGTACTGATTTCAAATTCCCTGTCTTAGAATACTTTGCAACCTGTATGGAAAAGAATTCTTGAACAAGACTCATCTCCATGGGCCAAAGGCAGGTAAGAAATGACATTGTTTCCCTGCTGTACTCTAGGGAGCCACTGCTGTTAAGTGCAAGTCAAACCTGTCATGGGACAGATGAAGGCCAGGCTGAGTCTACCTTGCAAGCCTTGCATTAAGAGGGGTGCAACAAGAAGCCTCTGTTGGGGCCTAAGGACAACATCCACTGGAACTGAAATAAATCGTAGTCTTTCCATGGCAAAAAATAGATTTGGCTAGGATCCAATAGGAAAATAAATTTTAGCTCACTGATGGAGTGAGTGGAGCTGATCATCTTTGCTGCCGCACTGTTTGTTGAAAAGGAGTATGCAAAGTCCCATTTCCGCTCACACAGCAGAAATTTGTTCAGAAGTCACTCTTTTGGTGATACTCTCACAGCAGAAATTTGTTCAGAAGTCACTCTTTTGGTGATACTTCTAAGCTCTCCTCTGGGAACACTCATCCTGTAAATGTCTTCAGGCATTTCTGAAGAATAGCTGCCAGTATTTGTTCTGGCTCTGTATCTGATTCTTCCTTGCTCTCTTCTCTCTTGTTGCACTAAATTCATTTGTTCTAATACATACAATAATAATACATATTCTTCCCTAATACATACAATATTAATAATAAGAAGAAAAAGCGAAAAGTGAGCTGGATAGGGTCATAAAAGCCTTTAATGAAGACACTACTCTGGTTTCACCAGAAGTTACACAGAAATGTTTGTAGCCTTCTTATCTTACCCTAAAGAAACCTTGCAACTCTCTTTTCATTAAAGAGATTTAATTCAATTTATCACATCTATGTGTTATGTGGTCTTTCTTCTAGATTGCACAAAATCAGAAAACTATCTTGTCTCTCTTTGGCTTTTGGCAATTGTGTGTACTGGTCAACTGTTGTTGACTGAAAGAGCCACCCATGTAAAAGGCTACACTCTCCTCTTCACTGCAACTCCAGGCTGAAGGCTCTTTTAACACTATAAGCAGTTTGGGATACATACTGATCAAATATAAAAATATCTTTGATGGAAAATTGCCTGTATAGAATAAATATCTCACAGGTTAGTTACCTCACTTTTATGAGAAGTGGAAGAATAATGTGACTTGTGACTATGCCTAAGCCCTGAATGATGGGCCATTTAAATATGATGTAAAAACTCTGCAATAAACATCTTCAAGTTTAATGACTCATATTTTGAGGATGGAGGCTAAGAGCCATTTTGCCTTTTTCCACCCCTAAGAGGGTTAGAAATTAACTCTTCATCCTTTTCACATTCTCCTGTTATAGCACACAGCAAAATAAAAGCTTGTGCCTCCTGGTTTGATGTGTCCCTGAAATTATGCATAGGAATGGATTATCAAAGCAGAACTGCTCTGATTGGTAAGGATATTTTTCCAAATGGAGTTTTGACATGGCATGGAAATTGTGCTCTGTCTTTTAAACAGTGCTGATATGGATTTGATAAGGTCCAGAGGCAGGGTTGGAACCACAGTTCCCAGAGCTGTGTCTCTTTTCCAGTATACTCACACCACCAGGAGGGCAGTGATCTACCCTGTGATACAGCTCCACAGCCACATGGCATGTTACCTCAGCTTTCACCATTTAAAAACAACCCAAATTCAAAAACTAGAGAATAGAAATTAGTCTGACAAAGATGACATTTCTCAGGACTGGCTATCTTCAAAATGTGTTCTGTTGATCACAATTTTTGAGTCATTAATTTCCTTTCTGGTCAAGCAATTAGTGCACATATTCCTGGGGAGAGAATTTCCCTTTGGAAGGCAGTGAGAGAGATTGGACAGATGATGAAAGGTTTGCAGAAGCTGGTCAGCTGCCTAATCCTTAGAAAAGTTTCTAGTAAGATGTTTAAGAGAGGGACACTTGCATGTCCATAAACATCCATGAACACATTCATTTACACACTACACAGAAATGTCAGCCACAATCCGGGCCTCACTGTTCCCTGGGCTGTAAAGATAGAGTTCATGCCTAAAATATAATTAACTCCACAGCTGATGGCGTCTGAAAGTGGTAGATCTATATACAGATCAATGATATTCAATTTATACTCCAAAAAACTTAATTTTTCAGCCTTTATTGGAGTATTGCTTCAATAAAGATCATAAACTAATTTTTTAATGACAATGTATACCTTAATACCTTATTTGAGCAGCAACAGAGAAGGAGAGGAATAAAGAGAAAGACTTTATTTTTTCTTCACTCTCTGTTGTACATTTAATCTATTTCTGTTATTGTCCCTGAAAAGTAGCAGTCATTAATAGACAAAATGTTTCTCATGGTGCATTTTATTTCTTTTGTTAGCGAGTGCTACTCACTTCAATTTCAAATCCAGTTCAGACTGCAGATTATTAATGAAGTTGACTGATGAAACAAATTCCACCCTTTGTAATCTTAAGCTCTGAAAGATTTACGAAATTCTCATGTTCTCCAATCTTATGTGACTAACACAGTCAGAGGAAAATATAAAAATTGCAGCTGAGCAGATAAGATTTAGATTAAGAGAACCATTACCTCATAACAACACTAGGAAGAGAATACAAATATTAAATAGAGTTTGGATGTTGCTCAAAGCAGAAAGTAAAGTGGTGGGAAGAGCCTGTGAACCCCCTGCTGCTGGGCGAATCACTTTTCCTAGTGCAGCAGCAGTACTTAGATTATCAAAATAATACACTATATATTTCTATTTCAGTTTAACAGGAATAATTGTGAATGCACTTCCTACAAATTTTTTCCTGCACTGAGCATGGCATTTTGTACAGAAAATTGCTACCCCACAGTTTCAAAGGCCTTGAGCCACATGAACATTTAGGTAAGGGTTGGATTTGAAGGGTAGGTGTTCCTGGACAGATGGCCCATAGGATGGGTAAGGATGGGAGCCTGCCACCAGGATCTCATGGCCAAGGGTGGTTGAGGCTGAGCCCTTGACTGTGGATTACACTGTTATTTGTGGAGCAATGTGCTGGACCAGCTTCCCATCCCATGCAAGTTCTCAGGGCATCAGCAGAACCTCAGGCTCCACCTGCAAAACTGACCATATGGTTTGACATCTTCAGATATCAGCCCCAGGTTTTGCTTGAGAGGTGGTCCAGTGGCCCTTATCTGCTGAGGAATTTCTCTGGATAAGCAACAAATTGCTCTTCTTTCATACTTCCCTCTCCATCTCCTCTTTCTTCCTCTACTCATCAGGTGCAGAAGGGAGGTTTGTTGGCTGAAGGGAAGGTAAGGAGGGGAGGAGTAACACACCTCTCTGTACTTGTCTGATCTTGGAGATACTGATGCAGAAGGCAGAGCCACACTGTCTCCATTCTCATGAAGAATCTGTAGCTAACAATCCTCAGGGGAAGAACATTCAGCTGGGAGCTTTAGGAAACAGAAACCCCAGGTCTTCTGGGGTCAGTCACTTGAAGAAGGTAAGAGTAGTAAAAAAATGGAGACAATGTTCTGGCTCTATTTGCCAAGCTATTTCCTCATGTTGGTTGTTTTTGCCTGCTCCTGGAAATGCAAAGGGCCCAGAAACAGTTGTGTACATGTTTGTATATGCTGGTGTCAGCTGTCCTTTCAAGTTGATCCTAAACTAGAAAGAAGAGTAATCTGAGAATAGATTTTTGCTTCTGTTGAGCTCTGAAATATATGTCAAAGAAACTGCTTCAAAGAAACTGCTTATTCACCCATAGAGGATTCCAATTTTTTATATTCTCCTTTGCATTTTAACTGCACCCAGTGGACTGTTTCAAACAGAGAAATCAGACACTTGGCTGAATACCAGCAGCTTTTGCGACCTGTGTGCTGTGGTAAACAGCCCTTGTTTCTTCTGTTGCTGCATAAAACCTGAACTGAGTGTTTTTCTCCAAAAGGAGTTAATATTATGCTTTCTCAGATTATTTTTTTAAATTGATGTAAATGATGGTACATAACATGTATATGATGGTACATGACTGGGCACTTACAAAAATTCTTCAGTCACAGTGAAAAATCTCAGTGACAAAGTTGCTCATGTTACAGAGTACCAATCATTACAGAGTTAGAAATGAGAGCCAACATCTTGGATGATCTGTGGTTCACATTTCCTGAAGACAAACTGAACACCTACATTCAATGGCCAAATTATCTAAAATGAAGCATAATCTTCAAATATTTGTGTTATTCTGAATCTTTGAGAAAAATATGTAGGGCCAACTTCAGGTCAGAGTCCTGTCTGGAGCAGCACAAAATCACAGAGTTTGACAGCAGTAAAATTGCTCCTTATTCTGAAGAGGAGAGCTAATTCTCAGGCAGCAAGCAAGTAACAGAGGTGATTATCCAGTGCCTTGTGATTATCATAATACTCATCTGTCACTGTGATATTATCAGCCAGCACAGGGTCCATTTACTGTGCCACTTACAGCCATCAGTGAGGGTCACAGTGGATCCCAGCTGAGGCATGTATCAGTATCTGTTGTGACCAAGGAACAAAATGCTTCTCCTATCTGTGGAAATTTGTAGTTATAAACCAGAGTGTACCACTTGCCTAGAGTGGTAAATCCTTGCTCAGGCAGATTTGTTTTCTGTAGTCAGGCTCAGTAGCAGCGCGGCAAAGCAGGGGACCGTGTGTACAACTTAGATCTGATCTTGTACAAAGCTCTCTCCTCTTAGATTTATAGCCAGGAGCTGTTGAAACAAGCAGGGCTTATATTTGTTTCCTTCAAGAGCTGATGTGAACACACTTCACTCACGAGTCTATTTGCACAATGTAATTAGGAAGGATGTCAGCTTGCCTGACTGAGTTAAGTGTCACAGCTCTTATGTGCTTAAGACTGCCTCTGCTACTGGGCCAGCAAGAGTAGGTAGCTGAGTGCATAGGCTCACTCTCAGGAGCAGGCCAGGGATGTGGCCATAGATATTCTCCTTTCTGTGCCTTTGTTCTCCAGGTACCCTCTTGTCCTTGTTGCCTATTCAGGCCATAAGGAATTTTGGGGCAGGGATTGTTTCTATTGATATGTAGAGTGACATGGTACACTAGTTGGTACACTAAGTCCTCACCAGCTCTGTACATATTCCTAAATCACAATCACTACAGTAACACCAGCACGCTGTTTGTCCATTAAAATTGTGAAAGTTAATTTATTCAGGCAAATGGCACATTGACAAAGTTATGTTGTCTCCCAGTTCTTCACACTACAGAATATATAATTAAACAGCATTTAGGCTGAAGGGAACTTGATGATGAGCAGTACTTGTATATACACCTATAATAGAAACTAAAGACAGCATCGAGTGGTGATAAAATTATTTACAACAGGGATAAGGTGAACATCAGTAATTGTTCAATAGTGCTCTGGTTGACAAATATGCTGCATTCACGGTCCAAGAGGGTTAAAATTTGGGGAAGAGAAAGAAAGAAAGAAAGAAAGAAAGAAAGAAAGAAAGAAAGAAAGAAAGAAAGAAAGAAAGAAAGAAAGAAAGAAAGGAAGAAAGGAAGAAAGGAAGAAAGGAAGAAAGGAAGAAAGAAAGAAAGAAAGAAAGAAAAAGAAAAATGAAAAAGAGAAAAGAGATAAAAGCAAGAGCAGCTCATACTGAACTGCAATTTTTTAGTGCAAGAAATTGGAAATTGGGGGATGGAGTAGCAAAGAGAGTGACAGAAAAGTTTAATGTTCTCCCCAATGATAACATGTTTAATTGTAAGCCAATGCAAAAGCCAGCGCTAAGTCCATTTTAGCGGCATAGAAAGGAGCTACCTTTTCTTGTTATGCTTCTAGAAAGATAAATGATTCATGAACAAGAACTACTTTTCATGTGGTTTTTCTTTTTTTTATCTAGAAAGTTCAGAACTCAAAAAAATTCCATTTCAATACAGCTGTTCCATGAACTATGAACTAGATTAAAGTAGATTTAAACTAGTTCCAGGTTTCAGCCTGCAAAATAAGACCAGGATAGCTATTATCCCCCATTTTACTGAGGTAATAGGAAAATAACTTGATTTATAATGAGTCCCTTTGGCCTTGTTTATGTATGGACTTGTGGCAAAAACTTCCGGAGGGAGGCATTCCTACTCTCATTTCTGAAACTTACACCACTTTGTTTTGTAATTTTTATTTTTGGTAATCTCTTTTGTAAACAGTGTCCTGCAGAGACCTACAGTAGTGAGTCCAATGCAAACAGGACATCAAAACGCATTACATTTAAAAACACACGCTGGTGTATAGTTAAGATTGCGACACTCAGGACTACACTTGTAACATTATATAGGGCTACACTATACAAACACTTGAAATGAAGAATTTCTCACACAGTTACTATTATTTTTGAGGGAGTTTATGTTTGGGTTTCTCAGCATCTTATCACAGACTTTAATAACCTTTCCCTGAAAAATCCTCCCTCTTCCTTTGCATGTGACAGAAACCAATGTGTAACCAGACCTCAGGGATACCTTTGCTCAGGCAAACTACAGCAGACCTTGAAGGCAGCTGGGATTTGCAGGTAGCTCCAGCTCTGGGCAGTGCATGCCCACCTGGGGGGGAGCAGCCCAGCACACAGAGCCCACTGAGTGGCAGTGAGATCACTCAGACCATGTCTCACCTGAACCACCCCTCTCACCTGCTCGTCGCTCAGCTGCTGCCAGACAGGCACTGCACAAAGCACCCAGTGACAGTTTTGTGGTCCCCAGTGTCTGTCTCACTGCTTGTGTCCCCTTCCTGTCCCTGTTGCCGACAGGTAGGGGTGGATGGAGGTAGCAGTGAGAGGACTGGGCAGAGCAGGGTGTAGAAGGCTGAAGGCTTCAATCTAAATTTAGTGGCTTCTATTGAAAAAGTATAACAAATGTAGAAATAAGTAACATTCCCATATTTCATCCTCATCCTTATCTTGAATGGAACTCCCATATTAAATTGGAAACCTGGGACCTATTTGGGACTCACTATGGCTTTACTGAGAGAATTAAATGGGGAGCTCAGGGCTTAGTTCTGTCTGGTAGAGTAGAAATATGTGAAAAGATTTGGCCCCTGTGGAAGATAGTTTCCAGTCTAATTCACTTCAGTGATTTCCGTGTTTGTCTTGCAGCTTGTCCTGCAATGAGATGGAATGCCACATTGTGTGGGAATTCACTGTTTTGTAACTAGCTTTTGCAAAGAGAAAATACTGCTTTGATAGAGATATCATTCAGTTTAGGCAACATCCAAGTTTTGCCAGCATCCAACCTTGGCCTTACAGCCTGCTTAGTTTGCTAATATACCGCAGGAGTACATCCCAAATTTCTCAGATGACTTTGATTGTTTCCTCACGCATGTGTGTGAACCTGAAAACTGTGCAGTTTACTCTCTGTGGAGATTCCTGTATTTCTGGTTTGACATAGTCCTCCCCAGCTCCTTTTCATCCATCAAGTTTCTAGCAGTGGAAAGCAACAGCAGGGCAGGCAGTGCTCAGACTCAGTGTCCCTACAGTCACGGAGCCACCACATTAAGATAGTTGACAAGGCAGCTTTTAAAAATCTCCTGACACAGCTGGAAAAGAATGTTTGCTCTAAAAACTTGTCTAACCATATTAGTTAAAAAGAGTGACTCAACAAAGAACAAACTCCAGTCTCTACGATAGCAGCAGAAATCTGGAATTACTTTCTAAGCACTGAAGTGCGTTTACTAAAGGTTTCCACTTGCAGAGGCAATATCAGCTTTGGGCTCATATCACATTTTTGGCTCAAGCCACATTTTAATGATGTTCTAATGAAAATTTGCTCTAAGCGTGGCTAAAGTGTGTATAAGGCTTTTAGTCAGAAGACACATATATCTGAGGAAATTCTTGACTATTTTTTAGACACTAGTGAGGTAGAAACAGCACTTGTGAATTAAGTCCTAGAGACAACCTTTGGACACTACTTGCAGAAAGATTGATTCCTATCATCTTATCAGCCAAAGCATATGACTGCAGGACACACTAAGTGCTGGCAGGCTGTTTCCACTGCTATGACACAGAAATGACCATCAGATTATCTGCTTGAGTACAGAAGGTCAGCAGTCTTGCTGGGATCTTGGAATACAGGGAGGACAAATTCCTTTTTGTTACCAGGTACAAGTTAAATGGAAAAAAAAAAAAAAAGGAAAAGCAATCAATTTTAATGAGTGACTCTGTATTTACTGTTACAGCTGAGACCAGAGTTTGGCTCATTGTGTGTAGATATATCTATGAATAACCTTCTTAACCTGTTGGAAAGCTAATGACGGAAAATGTTCCCCATAAAAGTATATATATTACAGCTGTGTAAATATATTAAAAAACCTTAAACTGTCAGCAGACTTGCTGGCAGATGTATGAATGCTTTAGCAAGATCTCTGTACTCCACATAGCTTCATTTTTATCCTCTGCATACACACACACACACAGAGGCATACAGGTGTATAGACTTGGTAACATTTAGAGCACAAAACTCTTTGATCAATTAGCTCCTCCAAGCAAACAGGATCTGAGGCAGAATATGTTGTACTGCTTATGAAACACATTTTATAAGCTTTACCTGGTTGCCAGCTGTAAAATTCAGCAGGAAATCTATATCACAATCCCAAGACCTAAAAAAGAGAGGGTCTTTTTTGCTCCCTTCATATCTTCCAGGGGAGAACAAGAGACAGCTTATGATGGCACTGAAGTTTCCCCATAGATGCCCCAGCAAGACCAGAGGGATTCCTTGTTTTCTAGCTCCATAATTGCTTTTATCATGGGCTAGTGGCAAATTTTTAAGTGCCAGGTACGAAACATGGAGTAGGTGTCTTTAAGTCCCTCTACCACTTGGTATTACTTCTGGAGAGATGTGAATGACAAATTCAGGGCTAAATCCTGACTCAAACTTGTATGTCCACTATTTCAGTGGAAAAAAAGGGGGAGGATTTGACACATGCTTCTGGTATTTTTAAAAGCTAATAAAGTGGTTAAATGTCTATAACTGAGCAGCTATAGTGAATAGTTAGTTTTTTTGGCAAGACTGTTAAGACATATTTACAGCATGCAATTGGAAAATAAGCTTGTTATATGTTATAAATAAACTATTCCCAGTGACAGATTAAGAAAATATTGGATATGTACAAAATGACAGCATTAAACAATGAAAGTATTTCCTGAGGAGCTGAGCCTTAGCAAAAGCCACAGACAAAATATTTTTAGTGGCATTCCAACACTCTGTGTTTCAGAGCCATTTATAACAGAGCTCATTATGAGATATTCCTTTCTGCTACAGGCCACAGCTGGATATACCAAAAAATTAAAGAAATATTTACCTACGAGAAAGAGTCACAGTACCTGGCTCTATTTCATGCAGCTAATTCTCCTCTTCAATCCACCATGTGGGTTCAAGAGAAGAATTTGCCCTTATGTCTCCAAATCCTTAAGTACCTGCCTCTCCTGAGAACTACTATAAATCCAGTCGTTCCCGTATGCATGAGCAAAAAATCACAGAAAAAGACTTCTGCAGGAGCCTGTCAGGGTAGGAGGATACCTGTACCTGTGGGCTGTAATTGCCTGCTCCCTTACATCCTCCTACAACCAGGCAGCTCTGAACCCTCTTAGAGCACATGCAAAATGGATCCTGACTTCAGCTATTGTGCTGGGCATGAAAACTAGCTTTCAAGTGAGTCATGCTGCTAAAAGCTCAGGTATACTTTCTTGTCTCTATAGAACAACTAAACTCAACCACTAAACAAATTATAGCCCTTAAGGACTCAGACGGGGTGGTGAGGTGGAAGGTGAAAGGAAGAGAGCACAAGTGTGAAAATGTATTGCCTCCGAGCAGCAGTAGCTTGAATACCTTGAGGGCATTAGGAGGAAAATGCTCAGAGAAGGCACTTTGAGGGTTTTGTGAAAAGTGAAAGCATCATTACCTGTGAAGGTGGCCAGCAGGTACGGGGCAGTTGTGCTATTGGGCAGTGGCACCAAAAAGGGAATTTTGTCTGCTTCACTCTGCACTGGGCATGCATCCACCTTAATAACATTTGTGCTGCTCTGCCTTGTCTTTTGGCTGGTGACTCACACCAGAACTCACTCCAAGCATTTTGCTTTTAGGAGCTCCTTGTTAGCAGTGTTTCACCCTCCAAGATTTGTCTGTTCTTCTGGGGTTTTTACTGTATTCCTCCCAGCCAGGGCAGATGGCACAGACTGTTACTGACCTGGAAAAGCTGCTCTAGGGAGAATAAATAAATTGGGAAGAGGCAGAGAGGTATCATCACTTTGCTCAGGGGACATCTCAATGGAGATCTAGATTCAGTTTTCCTTCCTTTCCTTTCTCTTCCTGTGTGAATGGTGTTGACAGAGTGTGTATGTGTGTGTAAACCTGCCAGGCTTCTGCAGCTGCCTGGCTGGTGATCCCCTCCCAGGGAGCACATGCAGGTAAAGCTGCCAGTTGGCTTCCCTAACTGTGCTTGCTCTATAAGTATGGACACTCTTCACATGTTGGTCTTCCTTTTGCAGAATATTAGTTCTTGGGTCTCTGGGTGACTGCAAACTAGATCATATCAAGTTCCACCTTGTCTTGTCTCCCTTTGTATGCACCTCTGTAAGCTGACTCTAAGCACACCTAGCCACCAGCTGTATATACAGATGTGTGTAAATCCATGCCACTGTATGACAACATCAGATCTCCCTCTGACCACTGGGGATGCAACACAGTTTGACACAGCAAGGTAGTGCTCTGTATGCAAAATGTCAAGTCAATCCCTCTTTTGGTTTTTTTTTTGGTTGTTGTTGTTCTTACTGTTGTGTTTGTTTATTTGTTTGTTTTGCATGTTTGTGTGTGTGTTTTAGACAGCTGTCTACTTCAAGTATTTATTTAAGATCTTATACTTCCATCAAAGACCATGGAGGTACATTGAGTAGATTCAATGTCAGATGAATCTCATTTCAGATTCTTCATAAATAAATAAAGAAACACAATTGTTCTAATAGGGGTGATCTACTTTTTCTGATGGTAAATTTTAGATCCCAGCATGGAACTGAAAATGGTGAGTCTTGGCTCTAAAAAGAGATGAGAATATTCATTCTTCCAGCTCCTCCTCCTAACAGCCAGAACCACAGTGGTGGTAGATATTCTGAAAAGATTTCACAGGCCTGTCCTAACCTGTGATTCTCCTGCTGTTTTGAATGACATATATGCTCCATGATGGAAAATTAGTTTGAGAGTCCAAATTATTTTATACCAATGGAAGTATAGTATAGTTGAGATAAGATTGTTTGGCATTTCTACCAGCCTGATTTTGCTTTACTGTCTGGATTGATGCTATGAAAACTACATAGAAAGCAAAGCTATTGCAATGGTCAGAATTTCCTTATGGGCTCATTCCAGTAACCTGAAAACTTAACTAAGAAATCAGATGATTCCTTACAGAAATATATTAATTATGTCTTTTATTTTTTTCCCCAAGAGGACTGCTAATGTACTGTAGCCAGGTATATTTGTTAATTGCTGAATGCTTTTTCCATGAATCATATCACATTTTGATGCTAATTGTATAATAATTGAGGCATATTTTAGATTATATAGGAGCATCCAAATTCTATTTGTGCATAGTGTGAAACCAGAATAGTTTCTTTAGGATTTATTCCCCTGGTACAAAATATCACCTCCACTGAATAAAATGGAAGAGTGTCTCAACTTAAATAGGGTTAAATGAATCCACTGGGGGTTATAGGGGAGGGTACCAGCAGAAGACAGATGGCTGAGTCCATAAAGCATTAGAAGAAAAATGAAACTCAGTAGAAAGATTACTCTGTTAAGCAATAATTAAGATATTCCATGTTCTCATGAATCTATATTTACTATATGTGGCTAAGAAAAAATATTTTTTTTGTGAAGGTGGTGTAACAACAGCTGGAAGAGATTGTCCAGAGGAGTTGTGGAGTCTTTGTACATATAGATATTCAGAACTCTATTGATCACAGTCCTGAGCCAATTCCTTTAGTTGTGGGTTTGGACTAGATGATCTCCAAGAGGTCTCAGTCAATCCCAACCATTTTATATTTCTGTGAATGTGTAATTTCAGGGTCCAAAGGCAATTTTAAGGAATACACTTATTTTTAAAAACTTTTTAGTTCAAAGGCTTCAGCTTGCTCTGCTTCAGCTTTTGCCTTATAAATTTTTTGCATGGAAAGTTGTTGTAGCTGTGAAGTGAAGCAATAACACAACAAAGCAAAACTGTTGAAGGCAAATAATAAATTTGGGTGCACCTTCTGTCTTCCTGGATTTCATAGCCAGAGTAAATGGCACAACAGCAGAAGAAGTGAATGTTGGAGGAAGGGACTACATTCAGAAAGCACTAATTCTTGTTAGCTGAAAGCATAATCAATAACCATATAGCAGAATGGAGAGTCACTGGTATTGTTCTGCCCTTTGGAAATCTGCTGTTGTGAAAAGAGGTGTGGTGATTTTCATATTCAGGACAACTAGCTAAAGGGCAATTATAGTCAAATTCCTTCAACTTCTCTGTAATTAGAGTAATTATATATCCAACATGCCTATGTCCCAAGCTGTGATCATGCTGGTAAAAGTAACTTGTTTTCACAAAAATCTTATTAAGTTGCATCATCATTGGTATTAATCTTTCCCTGTTAAAAATGTTATTTCCAATAAATGAAGTCATATGTATTGTGCTTTTTGTATTGCAAAATCCATCTGTACTTTCCCTCAAGGCAATGGTCTGAAGCAGCTGCTAACGTAGAGAAGTTTAACAGTATAAATAATTTGAATTTCTCTTCAGTTTGATTCTAAGCAACAGCTGCTTTAATCTACTTCACAGCACATTATGTTTGTAAAACAATGTGAATTGGACTGTGTTTCAGTGGCTGACCTGTTTGTCTGGCAAGTGTTAATTCAACAGTGGTACAGCTTTACTGTCAGTTATAAAGAACAACTGATTAGTTTCCTGGGAATTCTCTGTCTGGATGTTTTCCAACTTGTGTAGTATAGTAATAGATTGACTTCAGTTGCAGTAGAAGATATTTTCTTTCCATGGGAACATACAAATCTGACCAAATTTTTAGCTGCTGTATTCCTTGTGCAATCCAGTTAAGGGACAGATTGATATATGTTGTGTGTGGTCTTTCCTTGTGCACCGATTTTTACAGGGCAGGCCTGAATGGAATATTCCTGAAAATATTTACTGTACAGTAATCTAAGTCAGAGTAGCTACTTTTACACAAACACCCTTTTCTCTTACTTACAAAAGATTGAAAACCACCAAGGTTTTTTTTTCTCTCCACTTTAATATTAAGCTTGAGATAGATGTGAGCAAAAATATTTGAGAATAATTTTGCAAATTCTGATTGACTTTTCTCATCTTATGTTCATAAATCTTTGCTGTTCAAGGAATTTTAGGCGCTTGCTCATTTGAAGAGTAGACAATTTCTTCTTTTAAAGTGAATATACTCATATATGTAAGTACCATGCAGGTTGTTAAAACAAAAAACTCTCAAATGGTGTGCTGTTACTGTAGCTGGTGCTATTATATGCATCAAAACTCCTTAACTTTGTTTATAATGTTTTTAGACACCTAAAAGCCATGCAGTGCCAATACATGGTCAGGAGACCACATAGGTCTTGCAGGTACAAGCCCTGGTAGGTCTTGCTGAACTAGTTAAATCAGCATGTCTTTCAAGAAGATATAGCTCCCAATTACAGAGCTGGCAGAACAGAGCCTTTTACTGCACCTCAGCTGTTCCATTTTACAGCCCTGTACATGAGCTTAACTGAGCAATAGAAGTTGTTTTGCAGTAAGACACCAGATTATGAGCTGGAGCAGCTGAGGTGCAGCAGGTTTTGCTGTATCTGGAACAGGAGCAAGAATTTCTGGCAAAGGGTCAGTAACAAACAGCTGGGATGGGGGAGAAGAGGCAGTAAGGTCTTAGCCACCACAGCTGTTTGCTTAGTGAATATGAGTCAGAGCCTTGAGAGAAGCACATACTCAAAGACAGTTGAATAGTTCATGAACCACCTGTAGCCTGAAATACATTCACAGGGAGTGTTTGTTGGACAGCTGTAAATGATGAGTAAAAGTGCTCGCGTCTGCTCTTGGATCACTTGCACAGAGCAGCAGAAGCCTATATCGTAGTGTAAAATTTCCCTTATTAAGCTCAAGGTCTTGTACCTGGACATTGAAGGTAAAATATTTTGAATGGAAGTTGGTTTTGTAATTTTTATCCTTGTAACCAGTATGTTCTTAGCACTTTGCAAAATCCATTCAATGTTCTTCCAAAAATGGCACCTACTACTTACAGTACTGACAGAGTTTATTTGGGAATACCACAAGAGAACTTAGAGGATATTAAAGAAAAAAAAAGCTTTGACATCAGCCAAAAACACTCTCAGTGTCAAAATATTCACTCTGTTTTTACCTTTTTTATTCTGACAGTTCCTGTGGATCTGATTCAATTACAGAGGATCTTGCCTGTGAGAGGCACTCACAGCTATTTATTTATTTATTGACATTCATATCTATGAAACATGTCACCACTGCCCAAGCATCTGGTTGGATTTACAATCAAAAAAAATCTAATAAATAATTCACAACATATTACCAACTATTCTAGAGAAAAGAAAATCACAAAGCTAATTAATATCCACAAGCACCAAAGCCCTCTAGAAACTTCAGGTGTAACCAATTTCCCCACTAAGTCTCTTAAGATAAGAAGTATGTGGATTTTCTTATGAAGAAACACAAAAATGCTTTGCTCTGTGCCCTAAGGTCTAGCAGGACTAGCAGTCCAGTTCTAGAATTGAGCATTTTTCCTGGCAAATATCTCCCTGTCCATATCTCCTGTTCTCCACTGGAACTGGAGCAGACAACAGAAGCACTCCTGGTGAACTCAATGGCTTAAGAGATAAAGCAAAGGAAAAAAACATGTCCCAGACCACTTAGGGCTTTGTAACTTATGCCAACATGTTCAGTGTTATTGCTCCACAAACAAAACTTTATAGACTGCTTTCATAAAAAATGCACTCGGAACTAAGAGTAAAATGGTCATGGAGTTCATTTATGACGCAATAAAAGTAAATTAGTCATGGAGCTGTTATGTCAGGTAAAATCAAATCAGATTTGCTTATTCAAACACTTTTTAACCTGGAAAATAAAAGACAATAATTTGTAAAAAGTTTTATGTTTTGACAATAAAATCTTTAAGCAGTCAGATACATTATCTTGCATTTAATGTAGGGGCAAACAAGCTAAAAGATAAAAGGTTTAGAAAACTGCAGAACTCAATGACTTATACAGCAAGAGTCTAGCAGATGAGTAAAATCAGTGATCTGCTGACATAAGGCTGGGATGACTGGGACCTTGTGACACAGGCCCTCATGGTAAAGCTCAAGAAGCTGACACTCTTCAGAGATTTGCGGGGTTGCCACATGGATTGCATTTCACAAGTGCAGGATTTCTCTATGTAGTTCAAATCCATTGGGTACAGTGCTATTTTAGCAGCTGCTTTGCTCCTTTGGTCTCATTAGGAAGGGAAATCTTTCTTTGTCCTGTAGGGATAATTTTCCACAATTGTCTAGTGGGAAACAATGGCATTATTTGATGGAGACTTTACCATTAACTAAAGATAGTGGAAAGTCTTGCCCTTAGTTTTACATTAGTAATTGTGTTGGAGAAAAATTTTCCAAATGTCTAATTGAGAGTTTGGAAGGACATTGCTGAACCTTGGGAAGAATTGTGCAGAAACACTTAGTATATAGAGAGGACATAATGGTAGGTGAAAAGGAAAACCAGACTGCTTCTACTTGATCCCGAGAACATTCAAAAAGCATACCTAATCAATCTCCCACAAAATTCTAATTCATGTAGAACATTTGCTTGTTGCGTATCTCATTGAATAAAATCTCAGAACTCCTGATGTCCAGTGGCCTGTAAATTCTAAAACACAGGAAAATCTGAGAATTCCCCCTTCCTGGTAGCACAAAAATAACTATTCCCTCTATCAGGCAATAGACAAATCCTACTGTTTGTCTTCTCCCATGCCTGGTGACTAAAATAATTTGCCATGGGTACAGCCCACACAGTTCAGATGGGCCAAGCTATGGAGGACCTGCTGAGAGGGTTCTGCTCTACTTGCTTCCCAGCTCTGTCACTAATGGTTAAGTTTCTATTCAAACAGCAATTGTCTTTTGGATACAATCAAAGTGCTTTGCTTTTATGCACTTATATTTAGGGTAGGAACATTGCTTTAAAATGACAGAACTTAGAGCATATTCAGAGCACTCTTTTTGTTCAAGCTTGTGCCTTACTTCACAAAGAAGCTGACATGAGGTTATTTATTGCCTGTTTCCTAGAATTAGACCTCACTGTTCTGAGATCACCCTTCAAAAGCAGATTTCTTACCACATACTTTCTGTTGACTCTGACCTGAGTTTTCCTGATAATCAGCCTGATACTATAAACTCATTGACTTCAGCATACATATTTCTGTTTTATTTGCCTCTTTTTTTTACAGCCAAGTTATCATTCTTACACAAATAGCAATAGGAGTCAATTCAAGATATGGTCCCTAGCAGTGTGAACAACAGAGGTGGCTTTTTTTCCCTCTTTCCCAAAGGATGTTTCAAGCTGGGACCTGTGCCACCTGAAGTGTCTGTCACCTTGCAACCACCATCTGTCCTACTTGCAAATGCAGCAGGAACAAAGCTCAGATAAACAAGAGAGGAACCTCTCCATGAGGTCCTTCCTGCTGCATTGTTTCATCAAAGTTTAAAGACAGAGAGGGACCTGCTGTGGGGGCCAGTGGATGGCACCACAAAGCCTGCAGCCCTCACAGGTCCAGATTGCCTCCCAGCGGGGCACTGACTACCAGCCCCTCATCAAGAGGGCCTGAGACACCAGGAACCCTCTTGTGCTTCCCAGGAAGCTCCTAAAGCAGCCATGCTGCCAGAGAATTCACAGGGAAAACTCTCCAGGGTTGTGAATACAGCTACAATCTTTAGTCCAATAGTCTCTATACTGGTTACTAAGAGATGATGTGCTGACTTGAAGCAGTATTTACTCCTATTATGTCTTGCTTTTATATTTTTCTGCACAAACTGTAACTCTACAGACAGTATATTAAGAGTTTTTTGTAGAATATTTCTGCTACCACAGATAGAATCACCAAATCTTTGTTGTGCAACTCCTTTCTAATCCTCCACAAAATCTCTTGCTCTTTGTACTTCAGAATGTGGCACAGACATCCACTGATATCAGCGACCTTTCAAATCCCATCCCAGAGTTTTCCTAAAGGACAGATAAATCAGTCTACTAACACTGTGACAGTCAGAAATGTAACATTTACATCAGTGAATGACATGCACTGTGTTTCTTCCAGTGGGCTCCTTGTACAAGGCACTGAAGGTCTGCTCCAGTGTGTTATGCATAATCATGACTAAGACCAAACAGACTATTCCACTATTTGAGAGTGTCAAGACATCTATCTTTTTAGAATGGCATAGGCAAGTTGAAATGTGATTAAGATCTTTGCTCTTTGTCAAGATATTTCCAAAGCTCTAGGAAAAAAAAGCTTGTAAAAATATAGGTGAATATTTTTTATTCTGTCTCCTGGGATAAAAAAGGATCTTGAATAGACATGTGCTGCTCTTGGATTTTCTGAATTCAGTCATTTTTTGTGAAAGACAGGGTGATCCTTACTAACTTCACCCTACATCAAGTTAAGTGTAAAGCAAAGAGTGGGCAAATGGCTCCCTGACAAAAAGGAGGCAAGCCTGGTTGGCAATTCACCTTCTTCTAAACCAGATGTTCAAGTCATCCTGGCATAGCACCACCCCTGAAAGTGCCTCTCTCTAACGTGTAACAAGGGCTTCCAGAAAATTAAGGCCTCCTGCTATTTGACAGGTTCAATCAGCCCCAGCTCTAAGAAATGCAATCCCTATTTTATACACTTAAGAAGTCCCAAGTGTTGTTTCTAAAATTGTATCTCTGTTTTGCTGGACCAGATTTAATAGAGTTGCAATTTAGTGCAAAGATATTAGTCATCAGAGAATATTTACAACTGGTGGTGAGCAGCTGACAAGAATGACCAATCTTTTTCCTTGCATCAGTTTGTAAGGTTAACAGGACAGAGGCAGGAGGCAAGGAGTGAACTTGGTTAAAACCAATGCACTGTTAAAGGTGCCATCATGGCTATAGTTGTGTGGATGAAAAACAAAACCCTGAGTTGACAAATATTGACAAAACTACCTACAAGCCTTTCCAAGGAACATCTATGGGTTTAAGTTTACATTTATGTATCTTATAATTTTCTGCTTCTAACAATTTATGTGTAAGCATCATGGTCCATGAATCAATCTATCCACAAAAAGATAGTATGAACTCAGTGCATTGAATGAATCAAGTACTTTACAGAGGAAGCAGACCCCATTTAAATTCATTTACTAGTGAGTTAACAAAACATTATAACAGGGGATTTATTATAATGTAGAATGTGAAAATGGGTAAGGATCTGATTCTGAAAATTGCTGAATGACAAAAAGGCTGTTTGGGAATGATAGGCTCCATAGGAAACATGAAAAGCTGGGCAAAAGCTGCACTTACAAGAGTGTCTGTCATGGCACTGCCCATGGGACTAAATAAATACAACAGCTGCACTCACTTCCATTACGTCTGATTTTCCTTTGGTTTCTGAGGCTACACCGAATGATGAAAATTTGTGCAAATATAACATTTTCCACCTTTGAAATGCTTTCTGATATATCTGCTGGTGCTTATCATCACAGTAATTTGTTGATAAAGAAAAAAGACACGTAGAGTTTCAGTCCTTGGTGCAATATTTCTCTAATGTGGTTCTTTGCTATAGAAAGTTCAATGATATGTTAACTACTATGAGCTGCTGAAGTGATAACAGAAAAATATTGCTGAAAAGCTTTCCAACTCAGGGACAAAGTTTATGACATTACTCTTTTGTGACAAGTCTGGTTCAAAGCTTGTAAACAACTAACTCATTAGTAAAATTAGGTAACAGGATAGGTAGAATAAAAACCCTGTCTTGAATGGTTTCCACTTGCTTGTGTCATGTCTGCAAGATTTTTCTTTTTTTTCCTGCTGTTGATTTGTGTCTGCTTTAGTTACAGATCTGACAGGACATGCTGTGGATACCTAAGCAGAAGCATGTTACTGCAGACCAGTGTTGTGCAATCCTGAATACTGTTGGAGGCCATAGCTTCCAAGAAAATAGTCCTGGTGTACCTCAGCAATGGCTGTGGCAGAGCTGCTTCTGTGCTACACAACTTGAGTTGTTGGGATGAAGAATGCACTTTTTGACCAGAGGCATTATATCTTTGAGACTTGTCCCTTGAAGCACAAAATGAAAGTTCCCCACTTCCAAAGTGCTGAAGGCTACATGTCAGGTGGTAACTACAGTAAAGGAGAGACTTGGGAAGTTTAGAGTTCACTTCCTCTTCTCTCAGATCAGAAATGTGATGTAGGCACGATGAATGAATTTGCCTTTGGCTCTCTATTGACAAACAAGGATGTAAAGCCACTTTCCTCAGCTCATGTGTGTATGTGTAACTTTAGATGTTATGGCTTCTGTTCATTGAGGCTTACTCATGATAGTAATTTATTTTGGTTAGTCATGGATTTTAAAATATTCCAATGAGGATGACAGCTGCTAATGTGACTGTAAGCCCACAGAGGGTCAGGATGACTGTGTCTGATCTGGACTAGAAACTTACTCAATCTCCCAGTTTCTTTAATGTGTTTCTTAAGATCCGACTTCACACAGCACCTTCTTTCTCCTGGTCCAGAGCCACGCCTATTAAAAAAGATATCTTACTGGTACAGTAAAGGTTCCCTTTACTAGTGGGCTGAACATCTACTTTGTTCCTCTTATTATAAAGAGAGATTGCTGGTAAGCCTAAAATTAGATCTATCAGTTCCGTATTTTTGATTGTGAATATATATGATGAGCTTGTCATACCACCCCTCTGTTCTGCTTGTCCATTCAGTTCCTCTAAGTATAGACACTGACACAAATGTCATAATAAGAGCTGTGCTGTCAAGTCTCACATACTTCATTACCTTGCCTGCACACAGAGGTGAAGCAGAGTAGAGTGGCAGAGTGGTGTGAGCTGCACATATCTGCAGAAAGATCGCCCTATTCCTCTAGGTTTGCAGTGGCCATGATACTATTGGGAAAACTGAATTTTAGCAGTACTGCACTTTGTCACTGGGCAGAATCTTGGTTCTATAGGGCAGTGGAAAAATAACATCATCAGATGGATGTATGGTTAAAAATTGGATGTGTCATTCTTAATCGTGTCAGTCTTAACTTGAAATCAGTCCTTCTTCCAAGCATGCAGAGCTATGAATGACATGAAGGATTCACATTTAGCTGGTGGCTGGCAACCACAGCGTACAGAGGCAGAGTGCAGCTATTGTTTTGTAGTCATGTAACTTTATTACAGTGCTGCTTAATGCTATGCAGAGAACCTGGAGGGGAAAAAAATCACAATCATTGGTAAAATCAAGTCTGCTGGGAAACTCCAATTATATCTCTTGCAAATAATCTTAAAGCCTGTATAAAAGTCGGCTTCTGTGATCTTGTACCTCTTGCCAGCACAAAATGTTAAGAACTTTATCTCTCTTCCTTTCTCCATTTCATAGTGCTCCATAGGAAGGCGGAGAGCATTCTTTATAGAAAGACAGGATATCACAAATTTGTTCTGTGCTGCCTATGACTGTAGAAATTGGACCAATAAAGGCCAGTGTTCAGCCTTGTACATACATGGGGTTACATATTAGAGAAAGTAGAAATCTGTGAATTCCTCAAGCTCTGGCATATTTTCTAAAGCATTCCAAGAAATCTCTTAAAAATTGCCAGTACATTCCCAACACTCTAAAGGCATTCTGAGACATAACATCTTAAAAAACAAAGGTTTAATTTCAGTTGTCAGGCTTGCTATGGAGTATTGATGCAGATGTTCAACCTATTAATTGAGGATGTGCATGAAGGGACAGAGTATACCTTCATCAAGTGTTCTGATGATAAAAAACTCTGAGGAGTTACTGATAGACCATACAGCTTTATTACCATTCAAAGGGACTTTGACAGGCTGGAGAGTTAAGGAGGAAGGAACCCCATGAAATTCAAGAAAGGCAGATGCAGGGTCCTGCACCTGGAGAGAAATAACCCCATGTATGAGCACAGGCTGGGGGCTGCCCTGCTGGAAAGCAGCCTGTGAAAAAGGACCTGGGGGTCCTGGTGGACAACAACAGGTCTATCAGCCAGCACTGTGTCCTTGTGGTCAAGAAGTAGAGTGAGATCCTGGGGTGCATCAGGAAAAACACTGCCAGCAGGTCAAGGGGGGTAATGCTGCACATCCATTTAGCCCTAGTGAGGCACATCTGGAGTGCTGTGTCCAGTTCTGGGATCCTCAGGGCAAGAAAGACTAGGAATTCATGGACAGAATTCAACAGATGTCTGCAAAGATGTTTAGGGGACAGGAGCATCTGTCTCATGAGGAAAGGCAGTGGGAGCTGGGCCAGTTTAACCTGAAGAAAGAGGACTGAGAAGGGATAGTATCAATGCATAAGAAAATGCTGAAGAGAGGGAATTAAGAGGATGGGGCCAGACTCTCTACAGTGGTGTTATAGGACAATGGTCAATGGGCTTAAATTGTAACAGAGGAAGTTCCATCTGACTTTGAGGAAAACCTCATTTACCTTGAAAATGAAAAAACACAAGAACAGTCTGCCCAGAGAGGTGGTATCTCTTCTGGAGGTATTTAAAGCTGCCTGGACATGATCCTGTGCAACCTGCTCCAGGTGAACTTATCACAATGGGTGTGGGGATTAGACTATATGAGCTTTAGACATCTCTTCCATTCTATGATTAAAATGTAATGTAATTAAAGATAAAACAGTAGAGTAAGTAAAGTAAGATATCTTGTATGACCTACAGATCAGGTAGACATTAGGAAATTGTTAAAACGTGATTTTAAAAAATGTTTTTCTGTTTTTGTTAAAGACCTGTTAACCCCCACGCACACACTCCATACCCCACCAGCTGAAAGATCAAAAGAAAATGGTTGGATGACAGCAAGGCAAGATAGAGGTTTTTTCCTTTGCTTGTTTTCAGCACCGGACAGCAGAGTGAATGCTTAAAGCTAGATGCTGGTCCAGGGCTTAAAATAAGGTAATCCTTTCTTTAAACAGAAATCTTATGATAAAATGAAAATGATTTGCAATTACTGTAAGAGTAGTTTTCTAATAGCCTGTTGGTGACATCGATAGACAAAGCCAACCTTGTATCATAGCATAAGCATAGTGTGTACGTCGAATTTTTTGGGTGCAAAATCCTGTCTTGTGTATCCTCCTGTGTGATGACAGAAAGTATGTGAAGTGCCCACATCAGGGTGGTGACTGAAAAGGCCAAAGACTTGGTGTAATGCTGATGTTTTGTTCAAGGATAAAGAGCAAATCACAGCTTAACTCCAAAGAATAAATTAAGAAACAATTCCATGTTTGAGACTATAACTGATTCACTGGAGAAGGAAAAGTGGAGACAGAACGATGCACAAAATCTCAAAACAGGTGAATCTAAGAGCCCAAAATACTTGTAGAATAAAAAAAAAAAATCAAAGCGATCTTCTGCAAAATGCTAAAACCCCAATAGTTTTTAGATGTACCTCCTCAATTAGGTGACCATCAGCATATTTTGGTGCTATTTATGCCAAAATCTACAGAGCACTGGTGATTCCAGCTGACAGTAGAGTCTACCTGACAGCAACAGAAGACTGACAGATGCTTTGCTTGCCTGTTGGAAAGTACACTTGTATGGAAATCTCTGGACCACTTGAAGCATTAGTGTGTTACCCAGAAATTATGCTGTTCTAAGTTAAATACTCCTCTCAGTTTCTTAGGGTAAGAGAGAAAATATGCTTCACTTTGGAGTAAGAGCAAACTTTGCCATACCCCACCAGGAAACCAAATCTTTATTCTTTATGAGAAGGACTCCCTGTTGGACACTTTAGCAGCTGAAATTCAGCCATCATTTGCAGGTCTCTGAGGCAGATTTCTTCCATCAGATGAAGACAAACAAAAGTCTTACAGACATTCATCCTCATTCTAAGGGATGTGACTGCTAACAATTTGGAAGAAATATTAAAAGAAAGGATCTCCTGCTCCACTGATATTAAAGATTGAGTGGAAGATGGTACTGAAACAGTGGAGTGTATACTAAGAACCACCTGGAGTATGAGACATCACCTGTATACCATCATTCTACTACTCCAATGGAAGAAGACATATACTGATCTATTAAACATAGGCAAAACCATGTAGAGTAGGTTTCTAGCTAGCTTCACTACATTATCCTGGGGGTCCAGTTGGGATTCCTTTGTCTGTAAGGATCTCTTGATAGGGAAATGCAAGATGAAGACATAATTCCTGAAGCCACGACTAGAACCCAACTTTGGATAAAAAGCTTCTAGAGGGAGAGACAGACAGTGATCTTAATGAGAGAAGAAGCCTCACTATGACTACATTTACTTGTTTGAGTGCCAGTTAATGCCTTTCTTTCTCTATTAAAATTGTCTTTCAAAATCTTCCACAAGCTTTACACTGGCAAGTGGAAAGACAAGGCCTTGATGCTAGTCTCACAGGCTCTTGTGTCATAACACATTTTGTAACAAACTCTCCAGCTATTCTCTTCACTTAACAATGAGGAATAGTTTTCTCAGTAATAAGTTATCTAGAATCAGGACTAATTCAGACAAAATTAAAACTAGACTGATGTTTTATTCAGAGATTTCTAGTCTGTTCTCTCTTCCTTCAATCTGTAGGAAGGTAAGATAAGGTACAAGTACAGCAGAACACATTTCTTTCCTGCTGAACTCTGACTTCTACAGTCAGTGTGCAGGTGAGAGAATTCACCTCTCTTCTCATCCCTACTTTCACCTCTCTTTTCATTTCTGCTATACACTGAGCATAACAGAATCCTTCTCCCCACTCATCTTAGATACAAAATGCTAGCAACCTTAATGTGGAAGTATTAGTTCAATAGTGCCTGCAGGAGACGGTGCTTTAGCCCTCCAAGAAACAAATGCTTTCTCAAAGGGCCCTGTATGGTCCCTTCTGTAGTTAACTAAGAGCTAAAAGTGTTTCCAAAGGATGGTTCATTGAATCATAGAATGTTTTGTGTTGGAAAGGACTTTTAAAGGCCATCTAGTTCCAACCCCCCACCACAGGCAGGGACACCTTTCACTAGACCAGATTTCTCAAAGCCCCATCCAACCTGGCTTTGAACATTCCTGGGGATGGGACACCCATAACTTCTCTGGGCAATTCTTTCTCAGGTTAGCACCACCCTCACAGTAAAGAATTTCTTCCTTATATCTCATGTAAATCTGCACTCTTTCAGTTTAAAGCCATTTCACCTTGTCCCATCACTACATGGCACTGTACAAAGTCCTTCTCCAGACCTCTTGTAGGCTTCCTAATGGAATGGGCTAAAAGCCCTGACCCCTGGAGTCTTGATCTCTCCATACCAAACAAGTCCAACTCTCTCAGCCTGTCTTCATAAGAGAGGTTCTCCAGCCCTTTGCTTATCTTTGTTGCCCTCCTTTGGACTTGGTCCAACTCAGTCCATGTCCTTCCTGTGTGGAGGACCCAGAGCTGGATGCAGCACTCCAGGGAGGGTCTCACCAGAGCAGAGAGGCATAATAATCTCCTTTGACCTGCTGGCCACGCTGCTTTGGATGCAGCCCAAGACATGGTTAGTTTTCTGGGTTGCCAGTGCACATTACTAGCTTGTGTTGTGCTTTTCATCAACTAACACCCCCAAGCCTTTTTCTTCAGGGTTGCTCTCAATCCATAATCAAAAATTAAGTGTGTAGAATAGAGATGGAATGAACCCTCTAGAGGAACAATGTTCTCTGCACTGTCTGTTCAAATAACATAGATGATGACAGTCTCAGACTAGAGGTTTCAATTTTGCAAGCCTGCAGTTAGGCGAGGTGAGCCCTAGCTAAACTTAAAATTCCAACCACACAGTATCCAGAGTAGCACTTTAAATGACAAATATGGCTGAGTTAAACCTGTGTGCCTATTGAAATACAATGGAAGAGGCCCATAAAGAAATTTTGGAATTAGCAATCCACCTGGTGGAAGCTGAAAAAAATCATCATCCAGTGATCACACATTTACAGGCTGGTTTGTTTTCCTTATTGTTTTTTTTTTCTCTGCAGATGAGTCATTTACATGAATAGCCCAAAAACTATAATCCTGTTTGTCTCCTTCAAACATGATCTCTTTAGTCCTTTAAATTTCTTTTTAGGAGGAACATTAGTGCTTTCTGATTTTTAATGCAACTACTGCTTTGACTAATGATTTAATTGTTTAAACAGTTCAAGAATGTAAAGACTGCCTCTAAGTTAGGCCTTATTTAATGAATGGCAGGAACAATATATACTGCTGCAATATATGTCAGAGAATAAGCTTCACTGGGGAGAGATCACCAATTCTCCTGTCCACCTCAGCAGCCTAGCCATTGTTTTTCGTGAAACAAGTCCTGCCATCTCTACTCAAAATTTAATCAGGAGAAAAGACACAATAACAGCAGCAAGAGTGTCTTCTGGCAGAGCCCTTCATAACCCGAAGCTATTTGCTTCCCTGGCAGTATCGTGCTCCATTTTGCCTGACATGATGATAAAGCTCTGCAAGAGGCAGCGCTGTCGATCCTGAGGAAAGCCGACCCATATCCCTGTCTGCCCACTCTCAGAAGTGTGATGAGAAGGCTTCACTCATTGCCTTTACCTCTCTTTCAAGAAGGATAGCAGCACAAGAGGGTTTTTTGGAACGAAATGTTATGCATTATCTCTGTGCTTTTAAGTAATATCTTCTAAAATGCCCTGCCCATTTCTTTTCAGGTGACATTGGCCTCTTCTTCCACAAAGCCTCACCCTGTTTTATCTTCCTTCCCTACACATATTTCTTCTTCTCTGCATCGATCTCTTGCCACAGTGACAGTCTTCTCATTTCCATTAATTGAACTTTGATGGTGTTTAAATAAAGAAAATATCACTGTGTTGGTGTACTGCTGTGCGCTGCTTTGGATAAAAATACACTTTTTTCTTTCTGCTATTCAATGCTTCTTTTATTTTAGTGCTCAGTGCTGTCATCTCTCTACTTGCTTCCTCCAACATGGATCTCAGCAGAAAGCAGGAAAGGCAGTCAGGTTTTAGCTCAGGATGACCACTCAAATACATAGAAAGAATGAAAGCTTAGTTTCATAATATGGGAGTTATTTTGTTCTTTTTCTCAGAATCAGAAGTGCTGAGAATTGCAGAGCAGGTGCCATTCTTCTCCCTGACTTGCTGTAAGCTGCACTTTGTTGGGCTTTTAAGTGACTCTGTGATTCCACATGAGTAGTTCATGATAAAGGAAGTGACTCAGTGCCCAAAAGTCCTATTATCAAGAACGTACAACCTGTTAAGTGCCTGCTACTACATGAAGATAGTGAATTTGTGAAAAAATACTCAAACAAAATAATCCTGCCTATGTTGTAATTAAAAGCACAGGAGATAATGTGAGCAGCATGCAGTGCTTGAGCTGTCAGCTGTAAAACAAACACTATCTTCTGCTTTATTGATTTATCTCATTTTTATCTGCTTAAAAAAATACTCATTAGGGATGAGCTGTGGGAGAATGACTTTTGGACAGCTATGGGGCGAAATGAGCACACAATGAAGGGTGACCTTTCAAAGGGGGATTATCTATAAATAGCAATGGTTATCCCTCACAGCCTTCTGACATAAGCCTGCTGGGAGTATGAAAAAGGAGACCCTTTCCACCAGTTCCTCCAACATGATTTTAGATTGGCACATGACATGTTTTGGCCATGAATAGCGGAGGAGAATTTGCAAAGGGATCAAGTAAAACGCCTTAGCAGCTGTCTGGCTGTTGATATTCCCCTGGGTTTAAAAATTAGCTCAGAGCTTCCTTCTCTTTGCCTATGAACAATGGCACACACGTTACTAGAAAAATATATTAAGATTTTATGTTTAAAATATTGGGAGCTCATTTTGGGAGCTCATTTATTTAAAAAATTAACTATATCAGTTTTAAAAATTAGCCAAGCAGTGTCAGCAGAGTTTATTCAAACACCAAAGGGCTTTAGGACCAGACTGCAACTCTAAACTACAGTTTTAACTTCTGCTTTGCACCATGGATCCATCAAATCCTTTATTTGGAATGAGGAAGAATTGTTATTCCTGGCCATTTACTATTTTTAAAGAGAAAGAGGTGAGTGAATTTATCAGGAAAAAATAACTATTCTCTATGTAAAGCATGTCCTTTGCTTATTTGCCATGTGATATTGTCATAAAGTAGTATTTCAGAGATTTTAAAGTTTTCATATGAAGGATAATCTGCAAAGGAAGAGTGCATAGAAGATCATAGTTTTAAACAGTCAGATGTGATCAGTGCCTGAACACTTGTGTGTTTGTTGCATGCTTGTGATGTAAGGTGCGTCCTGTGTGCAGCCAGACATCACCAGCAGCCCTACCACAAAAGGCAGAACTGCACGGTGCTCCTAACTCCTGTGGCCTCATGTATTTAGGATAGTTATTCTGATAGAAACAAAGCCTAAGCTGCTTGATTACTGTTAGATGCATATTGAAAGATTACATATTTATCATCACTACTATAATAATCAGTATTAATGACCAGGATTTAAACAAAAGATTGAGCCCATGCACTACTGTTGGTAAACATAGTAGGAGACAGTCTTTGTTTGAAGGCATTTACCACCTAAATAGACATGCAGCAAGAGGTGTTATTATCTCCTCTTCACAGATGGTGACCAAGATAAACTGACATGATGTGCCAAGGGATATAGGCAAATGTGAGGGGGCAGGGAGGGAGCCAGCCAGGGCTGAAGCTGGGTTACCAGCTTGCCCTGACTGTGACCACTCTCCCTCGTTGCACCTGCTGCAAACTGATTACGGGCTTCCCTCTGCTTGCAGACAGGCAGTACATGACAAGCAGCTTCCTCTCCAGCTCCTCCAGACATGGTTTGGCCCTCACAGTAGGCTTCTGCCAAGTGGTGCAAGGTTCCTGTATACCCAGGAAGTATTTGTAAATGGTTGGCTTCACAAAGGAGATTTTTCCATTCTGTCTTGCAGATGTTGTTTTAATGCACATTTGACAGTTGATTCTCTGCTTTAACATCATGATCTGGAAGCTGTTCACTTTGGATGTTTACAGCTGTTCTTGGGTTTAACAGCAGTGCTTCATTCAAACCTTTCCACTGTCCAGGATTCCTCCCTGAATTTATCACGAGGAAATGTTGCCTTTAAAAAAATCAGGATTCTTACAGATGGGTTAGTGAAAGGCATTATATAATACAGTGCTAGTACAAGAAACAGACTCTGTGACCCAGAAGATAACTTCCAGTCCTGTGTTACTGCTGCCTAGGATACAATGACTTATTTTCAGTGCAACACCACTGAGCATTGCAAGTTCTCTTTTGACGTGAAAATCCCCTGAATGGTGACAGGGAGCAGATCACTCTCTTGTCATAACTATCATGTATTTATACTCAGATGCAACTCCAGTTTAGGGTAGGTGTTCCATTTTAACCTCTCCTACAAGGACAGGTATAGAAAATGATTCCTGTCCTGAACTGCCAAGACAATAGGAAATGTTGGCAGATACTAAGTGACAATTTAGTATTATGACTTCAGTCCTTGTCCTTCCTGCATAAAATTGAGGGTGTGTTTATCGTGCAGTTATGTTGCTGCTCCACTCTAACTGGCAGGTTAGTTTTCAAATGTGACTTACAATGTGAATCCTGTTTCCATGTTGGAGTGCTTCCACATTACTGCATGAAATTTGAATGTGTTGAAATAATGGGAATGCAGCGGTGGTGGTGGCTGGGAGGCAGGGATTATATGAAAGCTTTCAGGATGCTCCTAGCAGTGTGCTGCATTAGCCAAAGGATTTTTATGGGCACAGAGGCACAAAGTAACCCCTCTAATCCCTTTCTCACTGGCTTACAGACTCTGAAGAAGCTTAATAATTACAGAGGAATGCAGTCAAAGTGTTTTTAAGGACATATGTGCAGAGGCTTATTTTAGTCATTTCCTAACAGCAAATGCACTGGCGGATTCTCAAGGAGAAATCTGGGCACAAATTTTCCCTTCTCTCAACCCCCCCAACAAAAAGATGATTTACGCTTATATCAAAAAGAGGCTTAACCAGTGTGGAGCTGAAAGAATATTTCCCAGCCTGTAGGATTATGGTTTTTCCACAGCCACACCACTTACCCTCTCCTTCTGGTGAAATACAAAGTGTATCCCTGTTCTGCTGAGCCTCCCAGATGGGCTTTTTTTTTTTTTTTTTTCAATTAAAAGGCCAACAGAAAGCCTGCACATTCCCTCTAAAATTTTATCCTATCCTTCTGGACTATTTCACCTTCTCTGAAGTCACTGGTTCAGCTGATGGTGACTCCGCTGCTTATGTATCGTTATCTGTAAGTATGTCCCTATCTGCATACTAAATATATGCATAAGAAGGAGGTGTCCAGGAACTGTTTCTGTGCTAAGCTTTTAGTTTCACAGCTCTGTCATTTCTGCTGGAATCTGTGCCTGAAAGAGAAAGATACCATGGATGCTCTCTCACTCCAGAGAGTTTTTGTGACTTTTTTTTTTTTCCCCTCTGAGAATTTTTGCTAATTCAAAAATTATGGCATGGATTACCCTTCAGTCTCCTTCAAAATATAATCTGCCAGGAAATCTGGGCACAAAAAGCCAACAGTAACTTGAAAAGTTTTTTGAACATTAATGGTAGAAGAAGATAGGAAATGTATACTTGTTTTACGGTGCATGCTAATGCAGTGCTTGGTATCCCACTATTGCTTGGAATATAAACTGCAATAAAAATGAAACAAGTTATATCTTATTACTGCATTACTAACTAAAAATGGCCTGCTTTCTAAGCTTTGTAGCAAAGATGAAAGTTAGTCCATGTACTTACCATTTCTGTACTTGCCATAAGACAGTCCCAAGGCCTGTAAATTCATATAAAAATATATGACGTAAGAATTAGCCTCATCTGTCTTGAATTCTTCTTCTAAAATTGCATTATTCTGCCTGCACCTTAACTAAAGTCTTGATCCTTTTCTGCTAGGGGTGCTAGGAACAGATTGCCCCTGTTGGGATTGCAAATTAACTGCAGTTTGAACCGTTAGCATTTGCTATGCTTGATCCAGTTCACTGTATGTGAAATTTTGAGATGTAACAATGTAAACTAATCCATGATCTGCTTTTCCTGTTTGGATATTAAAAACCTGTGGCACTTTCTGAAGAGAGGGTGTTTGATGAAGTGACATGAACCTGATTTTTCTTTCCTGTGGCCTCAAACTTTTTTTTCCCTAGGGAAACTAACTCTCATTTTACATACTGCTTTCCCACCAAGGGCAAGGCTTCCTGGTTCAAGCAGTCCAATCAGTTTAGATTTGAGCTGACTCAGCAAATCTCTGCTTTCAGGGCTGGACTCTAGATACCAAGGCAAGGCAATGAGCACATGTTTTCCAGCACATGCACGGACCCTTGCTGACTCCTCATGAACATGGGTGCTACTGACCCACTGGCACCCTCTCGTGCTGCTTTCTCTTGCTTTGCAGAAGACATGCCAGGGACCCTCACAGCAACAGGAGAGAGCTTCACCCTGGGAATGGGAAGGTCTCCTCCCCTATGTGGTGGCTGCACATCCATCCTTCAAACAGAACTTTAAGGCTGTCTGAGTATAGACACACCCACAGCATCTTCAAAAATGTTTTGTGGATGGCACTCAGTAACCTCACAGTATATATGAGATGGGCAGGTCTGTGCCAGTCCAATTAACACACTCCAGCTCATGATAATGCAGTGTCCTACAGACTCTTAGAATTTGCCATCTAAAAATTACTGACTGAACAATATTTCTCTCATAATTAGTTCTGTAGACTTCTATGGAATGACTTTGGATGAGCCCAAGGAGAATAATCCAGCCTTTCACATTTTTAATTGGAGTGACCAGTTTAAAAACACAGGAAAAAAAAAAAAGTGGGTGATTTCGATCTTAGATGCCATTACCCCAAGGTGCTGGATGTAATCTGGTTTTATTCTCTTGGAATGTTTCTAGGAAAAGCTGCTTCCCGAGTAGAAGAAACATGAAAGATCAGGAAAGTGACTAACAGCATGGGAGCCTTAATGATGCCTATCAAGTGCAATGACTGAGAACACCAGGGCTTGTGGCAGGGATAACAAAATAGGCTGTTTAGCACAATAACTGCTATTGTTTAGCTATTGTTTTTCAGGCAAATGACTTGGACTTTGGGATGATTAGTCTATAACCAGAGGAGAGCAAAAACACTAGACAGGATGAGAAAGGGATTGTAAAAAACAGGAAATAAAACCCTCAGACAAACTTCCTGTAGACATGAATTTCACCCCCAAACCAGTCAATTATCAAATGTCCTCCTCATGTATGCCAATAGAGTCAGCACATTTGTACTGAGTTAAATATATTCTTTTATATATTTGGAATTGTTTGATCAAAAAGAGTTAGCTCTCTTTGGCGGTAAAAATCTATGTTTTGCTGCTTGAATATACCTTCAGCCCTACTCTGTACACCTCCATGCTGTCCTATTGGCTTTATTGGTAGAAGGGACTAGAGATGCTATTTCACAATGAAATGTAAGCATTTGCAGCAGAAAATTACCACTGCTGACTGCTCACCATACTGAAATAAATGTCATCACAAACTCATCCATTCCTGTGGTGTGTGTCTGCTGCAGCAGAGACCTCATGTTACAGTAGGAAAGCAATCTAAAAGGCAACATGGCATTAAAATATTGATGGAACTATGTTAATAGGAAGGGAACTGCATATTTAATAAGTGCCTAGATTCCTTTCATGTTTACATGTGACACCAGATAACTCAGGCTAATCAGAGTGAGGTTGGGTCAGACCCTGTGAGGGACAGACAGTCCTTGTGAGGTTCCAGACAATGCATGGGGATGTCCTGTTGTAGCTGGCTTGAATGTGTTTTTGGTGCCTTGACCAGAGGCAAGGAGCAGGGTACTTCATGACTTGAATCCAGGTTCCTGCTGGGGACTCTGTAGAGGTAGCTCCCCTCAATGTGGTGTCTCAAAAGACACATTTCCTCCATGACTCACTCCATTGTAAGGAGCACAGGCTTTGAGGAGCTGCTGTTGGCAGCTTTCTGTGGGCTGATAGGAAGGCTGGAAGGCATCTTACTCATTGTGGCTGCTCACCTGGGAGGTGGCAGGACTCCTGATCCAGCGCTGCAAGGAAGTCCCTGTCCGCCCAGAGAAAGTATCTCAAGGGCTAAGACAAAAAGCTCACTGTGCCCCGAGCACCCCCTCACAGAGAGAGGTCAAGAACAACATAACCCAGGCTATTAATGGCAATGAGCTGTAAAAGCCTTGGCCTCCGTGTCATGAAACTGTGCTTGTTACTACAATGCACTTTATAACCTGCAATTCCACCTTGGGCTGCTCTGGGCCCAAACAGGAGGGACAGTCCAGCCGTGTGTAAATGAGTGTGCACAGCCCTGAGCTCTGGCTTCTCAAAGCTGAGAGCTGTGAGCAGCTGTTTGGTTTTACAGACCTGACACATACCTTTCAAATAGCTTATTGTAGATTCAAAAAGTTTAGCCTTTGAATTGCAAAATTGAGTCAAAGTCAATAAGGAGCCCCATGTGTGCCAATGTATGTGTGGGTATGTGCATTTAGGTGCTTGCTCCTTTATTTGTCTAAAACTTATTTATAACACTTACCAACAGTACCCTGTATGTTTCTCTTAGTGCCAGCTCTTTAGCCCTCATACTCAATGCATCTGGGGTAAGTAATAAAACTTAATTGTCACAGTGAAGGAAATTTTCTATGCTTGAATTTTGATAAAATAAAGTAATGGCTTAATAGAAAAATACTTGGAAACAGTGAGAAACCTTATTATGAAAGTCATCTATTGGTGACTATAGTGAGTTGTAAGTCACTTTTTAGTCTTTATCACAGCACTATTATCTCTAGTTTTTCCACTGGAGACTGTATGTTTCCTGCTAATGAGTTAGTTAGTGACAAGAAAAAAAAACCCCGATGAGGAGAAAAAAATCCCTGGTAAATGAGAAAAAATTACCTCAGTTAAAGGAAAGGAGTATTTTCACAGAACCTGCACAAAGCTGAAGTACATTAGGCAATTATTTGTAGTACATTACATCCCAGGCAAGGCAGACTTGCAAAGCATTAATAGTTACACAGAGTGAGCCAGAGTGATGCTTTCACTGTAAACGTACTCCATGTTCTGGCACATCGTTGCACCACAAGTCTCTGAGGACAATTGTGTTATCACAGAGTTCCCTTGAGATGTATTTGGTGATAAAGAACTTTAGAAAAAGATAGAAATGTCATGGTCAGGCCAGGATTTACATATATTGCCAGTTTACCATTTATAGACTACTAAACTTGGGTTTGATCTGTTACACAGCTGGTTGTTGGTTTATAAAATATTAATAGGAGAAGAAATCTTTATTTGTCATAGAAATGCTGGAAAGTAACAGGACAACATGAAAAACGGAATCTAAATCTGAAGACTGGGAAACTTCTTTAGCTCCACCTTTTACCAGGATATTCAGGAAGAACCGAGAAAAAGCTATGAGAAAGAATTGAAAGTGCAGGACTTTTGAGGACTCAAGTTACTCAGCCAGTAATGCCTGGTTTAGAGCCTTTACTGAAGTGAAAACAGCACTTTATGGTGATTTCTAGCATGTGTATGGAAACAGACAAGCAGCTACTAAAAAGGGGCCCACAGCAACATCTCAGCTATCTATTTGGCATATTGAGATGTACAGAAGTAACAAAGCAGCCTATACAAAACACTTCCAAATGAGTTGGAATGGTAAATGTATGTACAGTTGGGAGTATTCAATGCTAAATACATACTGAAGTTGGGAGAACTATAGAGCAACCACACTGTATTACATGAAAAATGTCATGTTGGATCTCTTTCTATCAAGTAAACACCTGCAATGGAAAAAAAATCAAAAGCATCTGCATTGCTCTCTCATACTTCTGTTTTATATCCTGGGCCAGACTGCCTCCAGTGGAAGGGGCAAGGGTGACAACACCTCAGGAGGAGGCTGATGACCCCACTGGAGAACATTTGGCTGTTTTACACCTGCAGCCTATTGCCACCTGCCTTTCTTGGGAGGCAAAGATTGATCAGAGCAGTGGGTACAAGGACTGTTGACCTGGACTGTTGTCCTTACACTGCCCTTACACAGACATTCCCAGAAAGGAGCTGAGATGCCTTTTGCACGGATTTTCGTTGCAAGGCAAGGCTAAAAGCGGGAAGATATCTTCCTATTCTTCCCTCCTCTTCTCCTCTAATCTTATCCCAAAGACCTGGTCCCTCACAAGGTCACAGGGGCATGAGGAGTCTCTAGCAGGATGGAAGACCAGGTCTGTACACAGAGGGGTCTGTCTTTGTGTCAGTCATGAGAAAGACTGGCTCAAGTGGGAGCTGAGCTGGCTGCATCCAGAAGAAGGGTTGCATGCACTAATCTTCCTGAATTGCAAGTGTTGGACAGTATTTTACTCACTGGATCTCCAGATCAGAATAACTGGTGAATTAAAATGGATTTTCTGCTAGGCAAGACATTGCTGAGGCGGTTTTAGAAGTTTGGGGGTTTTTTTCTCCTTAATAAAAAAACTCCAAAACCAGAAGCCAAAAACCAAAAAAATCCCTCCAAGACAGCTGTCTTTTGAGGGATCTGTATTCAATATTAGAAAGCTACACAGCTGTGGAGTCTGGATGCTATCATAAAAATTGAATAGCAGAGACATGGCATTGCTGAAATACAACCCACTTTGTAAGTGTGCTGGGTGCTTGGAATGTGCATATCGCACAATAAATGTGCTGTTCTTGTCTTCAAAGCAAGAGCACCAATAGGCCTGTGGAGCTGGTGTAATGAGATTCAGGCTGGCCTCAACAGCTGAAATATTCAGTCCAGCAAATGGATATTTCAAATGTAAATATTTATATGGGCCAAGGGCTCTTTTTTGCTTGCTATTTTGACATTTTCAAATCCCTCAGCTTTACTTTTGTTACAGAGATGGTCTATTTGCTGACGAGAAGAACAAAGATCAGTGACTAGTTATGCAGAAATGGTGTTATTATCACAGCAAAATACCGCTTCTCCCAGTCCACAAAACTTTGATTCCATATGCTTCAGCACGATAACCTATACATTAATGGAAATAATGCAGGTTGTTATGAGGAAGTACAGCAACAAAATATAGAAACAACTAATTTGAGGTCATTAGTGGATAGGATTATGGTTCATCAGGATGTTACTCGCATTTGACTTTCACTTCAGAAACATTCCCCAGCTGCTCTTATTAGCCCCTTTTTGCATTTTTCTGGATTGGTACCAGTCCAATACCATTGCTATTACAATTCTTCACCCATTTAACAGTGGGCTAACTTTTTTATTTTCTCCCAGCTTAGAGACTTAGGAGATGCTTGGGAAACATATTTTAGCTAGAATTATTGCTATTATTTAATCTCTAAAGCCTTAAAAATAATATTACAGTCTTAATGTTACCTATATGAGCAATTCTTTTCCTTTCTGTAGCTAGGTGTGACTGACACTGGTTTATTTCCCTTTTCTGTCTCCTCACACCTCTCCTACTCTTTCTCCTTGCTATACTTTCTGCTTTTCTCTCCTTTCCCTTCTAGATTTTGGGTACTCTGCTGCTCCCAGACAATGTGTCTCTGTCTCCTTGAAACGAATTTACTCTCTTCTGATATTTTCCTGGGCTGTAGCTTCTCTTTCTCAGTATGGTTCCACCAACTCAGCTCCTCAAGTAAAGTTTCTTAGTTTGGGCTTCTCCCCACTCAGTGCTTAGTCTGTTTATTCTTATTGCCATTTTATTGCAACAGTGGGAACTGTTGAATTATATATAACTGCTTCTTGGAAACTTGAAACAAAGATTGAATGTTTATCAAATCACTCTTTGGCAGACAGCCAAATTTAAATTCATATTGTTGGGCTTCTTCCATAAATTGTTTTTTACAAAAATAGAATACCAATCATTTTTCTGAGGAACATAAACATCTGGAGAATAAATTCTTCCATGATGATCAAAGAACATATAGGGTGTTATGGCCTTGCTGCTACCTGCCCAGAGGAGATAGGTCAAATTCTGAGGATATTTATTTTAGTCCATTTAAATATTTATGTCTTGAGGACTGTTGGCTACTTACCTCTGCTTTTGTTAAGGGATGTTTTGAGGGATCATTATTAGTATTTGGTTGCATTCACTATCTAATTCAGAAATTAGCAGTTAAACTTTCAGCAGAAGTCTAATTATGATTCAGATCTGGAGCTGTATTTGACTTTCAAACCAAAGTAGGGTGAAATTCTTCCCTGCAGGATTCCTTCCTCCAGCCTCCAATATCCTGTGTGCACAGACCTCTGCTCATTTCCTTTGCTCATCACCAAATTCTCATTCCTGGCATGAGAGTCTCCAGGCTTCATTATTTTTAAAAAACTTTGGAATATTCTTTTCTTAAGCAAAAACTGAGCTACGTTAATTGCCAGGGAATGGAAATTTCAAAGATATAGCTGTACAATCAGGCTGCTATGAAAGTAGGTGTGAGGTCAGGAGCACATAGATGTCCTGGAAACATCTGGCATTTTGGGACTGTGAATACATGTACTGTAGGGTAATGGGTGTAATACACAACTCTGGTGTACTCACAGAACTCCAGCTAACCTCTTAAAAGAGGAAGACATAGATAAACAGCATCACTTCACCTCTAGTCCCTCCAATTTTCCTTAGCTTTCAGATATGAAACTTTATGTCTTAGCATTTGGACCACAACTAACAAATGCCTTTTTTAATGGAGGTAATTGATTTTCCACATGGAGCCAATTACATATTGTGTTAAAATCTGACAATCCTCCCAGGTCACAATTTGTGTGTATCCTCTGATGGGAATGGATTGGGATATGTTGTGTTTGTGAGAGTAGTTCTCTGACCATTAGGTGCATTGTGGCTCATTTTAATGAAAATTTCACTTGCCCATCCTCCCTTGCCAAAGATTAAGTAAACTTTGACCAGCATTGCTCTCATCGGGCAAAATGTTCCTCAAAAATGTTCTTTCCAGGTCACTGAGAAGCTCATGGAGAAGCTTCATTTGTTTTTGTGTGTGTTTTCATATATTTTCCCACATGTGCATTCACATGTACATTCTAGCTTGCCAGGTGCCCTGAAAGAAATGTACAGTGACAATTTTTACCCAATTAGAAGGAGGAAAATCTTGACTTTGTAATCACTACACCATCCATTACCACTTTTTTGAACTAACCACATTCACAAAGTTCAGAAGCTGATAGTTTTTTGTCATGTCCTAAAGTATAAGCACAAAGATCTTGAGTTCTACTCTTCTCCATTAATGTAGCATTGGAATCCTTTTAGACACCATCAAGTTCAAATATCTTTTGAAATACTTGGCTTAAGTAGCACTCTGCCCTCAGATATTTTGTAGTTTATCCTCAATATCAAATTATCATATGTTTTACCAGTGATTTTTTTCCTTTGAGTTATTGCACTAATTATGTCCTGTGTCATTCAGCCCTGATGAGACACAGCTGGAGTGCTGGGTCTGCACATCAACAGGCACATTGAAATAGGGGCCTGAGTTCAGTGAAGGCTCACAAAGATGGTTGTGGGATTGGAGCATCTTTCATAAGAGGAAAGCCTGAGAGAGTCAGGGCAACTCTGCCTGGAGAAGACAAAGCTCAGTGGGATCTTGTGAATGTGCATTACAGACCTAGTCCTGTACTTACAGGACAGGAATAAAGAAGATGGAATGAGGCTCTTCTCAGTGGTGTTCAATGAATGGAAAAGAGACAGTGGGAACAAAACACTTAAAATAAGAAAAAAACTTTTTTACTATAAGGGTGATTGAACAACAGGGCCAGTTTGCCCAGACAGGTGGTGGTGGCTCCATCCTTGAGGGTCTTCAAGGTCTAAATGACACAGACCTGAGCAACCTATTGTGGTTCACTTTGATTTGAGCAGAGGCTGGAACTGGGTGATCCCCAGATGCCCCTGCCAAACTCAACCATTCTGTGGTTCTGAGATTCTCACTCACACTCCTATAAGATTTTAACATTTTTCCCCCTCATTTTGCAGGCCTTCATGGTCTGCTTTTTCATTTCACGTTGGTATGATTAATTTTGTCATAGGTCACATCCTGAGAACCATTTGCGGAGTGATTTTATTTCTTTCACATCTGTTTATGCTCTTAAAAAAACCTTATATTATTTTTGATAAAGCTTTCTGCTGGGTTTTTTTGACTGAATGTAACTCATTATTCTAGAACTTCTTGCTCAGTGCAATTTTCTGACTTCTCAATGATATTTCATTTTGCTCGTATGCATTGCCTGGCTAGGTTTTATGGTATGCTGTGCCTGGACATTTGTATAGATAGAGATATCAACGCTTTACTCCGTCTTAGGTCCTGCAGTCCCACAAGGATTTCCAAACAAACTTCACAAAGCATTTTCTGTACATTTGGATAGGAGAAAATAACCCTGCATTACTATTACTACCTAAATAAACCACACCCCTGTATCTGTACTAACATTCACTCATGTGAGGAAGTCAGAGATTTATCTTACTCTGCCTCAGTTTGTCTCCTCAACAGTTTCACTGTCCTCTAGACTGTCACCAGTCCTTCCCTTTCAGTACCAGGGAAGCCCTTCTCAAAATACTTTAATTTAATCAATGCTATTGATCACATATGAAGTAATCTTTTTTTTCACAATGCAGTCCTTCTGAAATGGGACTAGAAACTAGGTTTGACTCATCCTTGTAAAAACATATTTTACAAAGATGACCAGCATAACAATATTTCATCTTCTGATCCCCCTCTCTCCTCCACTTTTTTTTTTTTGGGGGGAGGTGGATTGGAGGGAAGTGGATACGTATGTATGGATGTTTTTTTGGTGCTACAGATGCTTCTGAAAATGAGGGTTTTTCTTCATTTTCTTCCTTAATATAAGCTGACAACAGAGCAAAATGAAGAGGAAGAGCCCTTCTGAGCCGTGGCAGCTGATAATTACCTTGCTCTGCACAGGGCTCTCCATAACCCCAGAGTTGTAAGAAGTGTGCTTGATTACAGTGTGTAAGCCCAGCTCGGTGAGAGAGTTCTGCTTCATTAGGAAAAGAGAGCTGCAATGCTTTTGCTGATCCTATTTCCATCTCCATTTTTGCCCTCACGTGTAAAGTTAAACTACCTTTATGCTCAAATAGTTGCCAATCTTTAGTCCTTGGAGAACTTCAGAGGTAAATGCATGAAGCCAAACAATTGGCAAAATACTTGTAAAAGTAGGCAGGCTGAGGAGAGGATAACCTGGAGGACAAGAAGATTCTCTCCAGAAAAGAAAAAATAATGTTGTGATAGGATTTCTCTGGGGAGGTAATAGTGCTTATTATTGAGTGGGGTAGTTTGTTCAATCTCTGGAGAAAAGAATCCCAGCTGAAAAAAAACCCCAATGTCTAGCCCAGAAGGAAAGAGGTGCGATCTCCTGGAAAAGGCAGTGACTGAGTACAATGATGATGACCAGAGGCATTTTTAATTTAGAAAAATGGATACATTGTGGCTCAACAGCCTGGCTCCAGATAGGAGCAGAGAGAACCATGGCACTCCAAAACACTCTATTAAAGTAAGAAGGGATTTTGGACATGAAGGAGACTTACCTGGAAGGATTGTTTTCACAACAGGGTGATATTTGCCAAGATACATATTTTCTTCTGTCAGTGACCAAACGTTTGTGATTTATCAGCATTTCAGAGCACATATAATGACATTTGACAGGTATCTCCTCTCAGCCCTGGCATTGTTCTTCAGGACTTTGCAGTGAGCATGCAGCCCTATGAGCAAAGTAGAGAATTCATCTTGGACAGGAAAATTACTCCTGCAGTTTTAGACCTAACTGCAGGTTTGAAATTATTTATTCTTTCATGGACTCAATGTTCAATCCTTCATGCGTTTGTGTGTGTAGCTCCATTTGCACAGTGCAAATTTAGGGACAATTAGGGCGTATGTACACCTTGTGAGAGAGCAAGGAGATCCAGGTTAGGACAGTCTGGGACTAGTGCATGCTTAGTACAGTGCAGACAGCAGCAACTAGCTTGGGGTGGAAGACAGATAATATCCTCCTGAGATCATCTCACTTCCAGCAAATTCAAGCACAGATGGCAAGTGAGGGTGGGAGGTAGGAGGAGTGAGTATCTCCCTTCAGGTGATGTTGCTCTCATGCTCAGTTATGAGACACGTTGCTGCCACTTTTTGATGGCTGTGGAGTCCTCATGGGGTCAGGGCAGGGTACCACTGTGGCTGTCGCAGATCCAGTTTGGCTGGCATGCTGCTACTTGTGTAGAAACTCCATTAGCTTTTCAGATCTCACGCCTGTGTTACACAGACTATGAGCTAAATAGTTGTTCTGGTTTCGTCAGCCATGTATGTCATCAGCTGATATTCTAAATGCTGCAGTTCACTTCACAGTGATTTTCTGGATGGTTTTAAAATCTGTAGGTATGAAAACCTGAGCCTAATTATTTCCTCATTTACATCACTAACTTTAAAAAATCTCCTCACAGCTTTCTGTGCAAAAGTAAAAAAGACTGATCTGAATGCCAGAAAGCATGGACTATTTATATGAGCATTTATTCCCCTCTTAGGTCTTCCTTATAGTGATGGGACTGCTGTGAATTTGGTTAGTACTGTGCTGCAGCATATTAGGCATGATAGAAACAATGAAAGGGGCTAACAGTTGTAATAGCAGTAAGAGTTGTTACTCTGCCAGCCATCCATGTTCCTTCTGGTTACCTGCACTTTCATGGAGCAATGCTGGTCCTCCCCAACCTGGTATATTTCCCTGGTGCCTGTGTACTCAGTAATTTCCTCTTTTTTAAGGAAGAAGATTCACCACATCAAACCTATTCGTAAAGCTACTCTGAAATGCATAATTCTGCTTAAATGAAGTCACCAGGGAATGGAAGAATGGTTCATGCTATTACAACAGTGAGAAGCACACAAAGAAAAATTAGTTTTATTTCCACTAGTGGCTAAGGTTTAAAGTTAAGATCTTTCCTATTACGCTGCTCATGACCTCCTTAGATCTTGTCTCAGTCATAGTGCATGGAATGGAGTATTACAGTGTTGTCTCCCAAGGGACTCTTGAGTCTTAGTTACCTTTCAAATTAACTAAACCTTTTGGAAAGATTAAACCATTCCTATGCTATTGTGTTTCATCTGGTCATTTTATTGTTTTAGTTAGCATTTTATATTTTACTACCTTTGATCAACATTTTCCCTGGATCAAAACAGTCATGAAGACAGCTCACCACAACAAACTCTTCTCCCCTTTATTGCCTTAGTACAGTCAGTCACTGGCCATGTTGTGAGCAGCACGCATGTGGCTCTCAATGTGATGTCTTCTGCCTTAGAGTCAAATGTGCAGTTTTCCTAGTACTGAAGATATTCCTAATGTAAGGGTAGCTAAAGATGTCTCAATCAAATCCTTGAAATATTTTAATCTCTTTTTACAAAGTAAATGTAGTGCAGCCCTTGATTGCATAATTTATTTTATTGGCCCCATGGTCTGGTTCTTAGATAAGATTGACTGCTTTGAATCAAGATCAGGCAGGGAAGACATATAGGATCAACTAGTTTTGTAAGGCCATTTTGAGGCTTTTCTGAAGCTGTGCCAAAGACTGCCTGCCTCATATATTCCTATAACATTCTGAGTTTTTCTGTGCTGAAGCACAGCCTGCTTTGGCTGTGCCCTTCCAACCTTCTATTGCATCTGGGGATCAGCATGTCACCAGCAGAGCAAACTGCTTCTTGTCTGCATCCTCTTTCCCCTTGGACACACCATCATCTCACAGTGGGCTAAATTTATCTAAGACTCATTTCTATGAAAGCAGTTTCAGCCATCCTAGATTCTATTTGAATCTAGAATGGCTGAAACTGCTTTCATAGAAATCAGACATTCCCTTTTTTTTAAAAGTCCCTTTTAAAAGTCCCTTTTTGAAGCCAGAGTTCAACAGCAAGACACTTGTGCAACTGCAAATCAGCTTCAATACATACATTTCTATGTCCTCTTGGGACGGCAGTGCCTTGTGGAAGGAGCTATCAAGCTGGGAGAGAAAACTTTCTAAGAGCAGTGTGTCTCACTGCTTCCAGCTGATCGTATGGGGGGGGCTACTAAACTTGGCACCTTATGATTATTTCCCTAGTGTAGGAATGAGTTAAGAACTGATGTGCCATTGAAGCATCTGATAATTCAGCAATTACCCTAATTTGATAGAGCAGGCATCAACAGTGCTTAGGTAAGCAGTTATGTGAGACCCATGGCCATTGGATGGTATATCTAACAGTGGCTGTGCTCCACACTCAGGTATGTCTCCATTGCGAGCTAGGATATTTGTAGTTGTGCTAGTCTGGGTCTGGGAGATGGTCTGGTTGTGGTTAGAGAGGGCAATTTAGCCTGCCAAGAAACAGGCAAAGATTCACAATAAGATTTATTAGGCAAAGTCTGTATTATGCGGGTAAAAAACCAACGGTACCTCAGTCATGTACAAATGAAATGAGAGAGTGTTGAATCAGACTTTTTTATTTTTAAACATGGGAAACAGACACTGGAATGTGTATGGGAAATGCTGCAGAATGTGCTATAGCCCAGGAATCTGCAGAAAATCTACTTTCATATTCTGGATAGCCTGTTGAGGTAGGAGAATTAATAGCATTAGCAGCTTCTGACAAGATACACAGCTTTCAGATTTCCTAAGTGGGTGGGTGTTAAAGCAAGGTGGATGATGGCAGGATGATTTTCAGTTCTAAAGAGAGCACCCAGAGCTCCAGCTAACAGCTCTAACAGCTCAAAGAGTTTGTTACCAAGATGAACAGCAGTGCTAGGGCTGGGGAGGAGATGGAAGGGAAGGGAAGGGAAGGGAAGGGAAGGGAAGGGAAGGGAAGGGAAGGGAAGGGAAGGGAAGGGAAGGGAAGGGAAGGGAAGGGAAGGGAAGGGAAGGGAAGGGAAGGGAAGGGAAGGGAAGGGAAGGGAAGGGAAGGGAAGGGAAGGGAAGGGAAGGGAAGGGAAGGGAAGGGAAGGGAAGGGAAGGGAAGGGAAGGGAAGGGAAGGGAAGGGAAGGGAAGGGAAGGGAAGGGAAGGGAAGGGAAGGGAAGGGAAGGGAAGGGAAGGGAAGGGAAGGGAAGGGAAGGGAAGGGAAGGGAAGGGAAGGGAAGGGAAGGGAAGGGAAGGGAAGGGAAGGGAAGGGAAGGGAAGGGAAGGGAAGGGAAGGGAAGGGAAGGGAAGGGAAGGGAAGGGAAGGGAAGGGAAGGGAAGGGAAGGGAAGGGAAGGGAAGGGAAGGGAAGGGAAGGGAAGGGAAGGGAAGGGAAGGGAAGGGAAGGGAAGGGAAGGGAAGGGAAGGGAAGGGAAGGGAAGGGAAGGGAAGGGAAGGGAAGGGAAGGGAAGGGAAGGGAAGGGAAGGGAAGGGAAGGGAAGGGAAGGGAAGGGAAGGGAAGGGAAGGGAAGGGAAGGGAAGGGAAGGGAAGGGAAGGGAAGGGAAGGGAAGGGAAGGGAAGGGAGAAAGAAATATCCTGAAGATAACCATCAGTGTCTGTCTGAGATTACTGAAATACAAAAGGATTACTTGGTTGATTCAGCTTCACTTGGTGTTGGGAACCTCCTCCCCTGCCCTCCCTCACATGTGATCTCAGCTCTACGTTTGAGAGCATGTGTCAAGCACAAGGGAGCAAAGCTGTTGAATATTTTGGTCACAGTCTGTTTCTTTGCAAAAAGTACAAGATATTTTGACACTGAAGCATGTCTCCTGGAAGCACCTTTTCCCTTCCCTATCCAAACCACATTTACTTGTTTCCTAACATTTATAATCTCAACTCAGGTCAATCTAATTTTAACCATAAAACTTGCCCTACTTTACATTCTTTCCTGCTGTTTGGTAAACTCCTTCCTTCACAAACACAATTCACATTGCCGTAGCAATTATGGTCTTTTCATCCTCAGCATCAAGACCAAGTAGTCAAATATTCCTTTTTTGAAGCTGCCACATGGTACGATGTGAACAGCAAGAGTGTGTCATATTTAGTTACAGTCCTCCCTCTCCAAAAACATCAAATGCTAGTGGGTAAACATTTAAGGTATCAGAGTAAAGAAAACTGCCTTTCAAGAGCCCGTCTCCCTGGGGTATCTGGGAGCCAACTCCCCAGATACCCCAGCCTGTGTTCCTGGCTGGCTTGGGGCACTGCTGTAGGATGAATCCCCATCCCTTCTGCTGATAATAGGCTGAGGTAGGAACACCTAGTAAATGCAATTTGTTTTGGGATACCTTTTAATTTTTTTATTTCCTTAGCCTGGCAACAGCATGCATGATGAATCTGTGCTGGCACATTTTCCTCTTGCTGCCACCCCCTCTTTGTCTGTTCAATGTCCTTGCCTATTCCTGTCTGAAATTGGGCTGCAGCATCCCATGTAGAGCCTCTTCCTTCCTCAGTATTTGTGTGTCTGAAGTCACCAGGATGATGGGACTTTATTCCTGGCTAGGACTAGGTTCAGTATTTCTGTAAGAGCTGGTCTTCTGACTAGTCCTGCTCTGGACCCGTTACCACAGAATTTTGTTAGTTACTCTTCACAGTTACAGCATTAAAGTAGGCATGTGCCACTTTTCATGCATTATTCCCTGGCTGCACTAGTTCTTCTATATTTTAATCCCTGTTAAAATGGCTTTTTTACCCCTAGGAGACTTCTTTAGAAGATCACTTTGTGGTGGCTGGAGCTCCCAGACAGGCTGCATAGAAATGTGATAATGCAGTGGGGCTCTGTCCTTTCTGCCACTGGCAGTCTGGCTGTTTGAGAGACCCTACAGATACTTGAGTCAAATGTGAAATCTTAGTGACTGCAGGCACTACATGTGGGCCAGGCTGCAATCCATCAGCAAAACAACTTCTGGACAAATGCCTCAGATTGAGTGGTGTTCCTCATCCTCAGTTATTTCTGTCAAAACCAGCAGACAGCTGGGAGGTGGTGGTTGCAATCCCACCGGCCTGAAGCAGGGTGAAAATGTACAGTGATTGGTGCCAGGTGGGCTCCCTGCACTGTCAGAGATCCCCAGGCACCCTGAAGGGCCCACATGGCATATGAGGGGTATCCAGGACTGCGCTGCAGCAGGAGGGTGGGACACCATGCCGTTGGGAAGGTCCCTTCACGTCAGCACGGTGGTCACCCCGAGCTAGGCAGGGCAGCCTCCCCATGCTCTGCCCTGAGGGTCCTGCAGAACTCCCTGCTGCCCTCTCACCACTCACTGCCCAGGGAAGGCTGCACAGGAGGCACTTCCTCTCCTGAGCTGTGCTGGGTATAAATAGCTTTTGAGGTGAGTGGAAAGGGCTGCTGAATTGCCGAGAGGCCAGAGCTGGTGGCACAGAGAGGGCTGATGGGGTGGCAGCAGCAGGCTCCCCTCTGGGCTGTGCCTCTCAAAGCCTCCTCTGTCTCAGCTGGCTCCCTTTGAGCAGTTGCTAGGTAAAGGCAGGTGTGTCAGCTGAAGTAGTGGAAATTTCTATTCATCTTATAAATAGTTGAACAGGCCGACTTGGTGAAATGTGAAACGAGCAAACATCCCATCTTCTCCTCCGAGGGCAGATCGGGATTCAGTCTATAGTGCTGTCATGTCAGCTGTGTCAGTGCTGCTTTCATGATGCCAAGGCCCCATAAGTTATTCATGTGAACACAGCAAACAAAGGTTTAGCTTAACCAAGGGATGAACATTCCTCCACCTGCAGCTTTCTCCACAGCTAGATGCAAAAGGTGCAGAGGTCACTTAATCTGTGACAGAAATAGACTGCATCATCTTTGGGGCAGTACAGCTTGAAAGCACAGTGATATGACTGCAGGCAGGTCTGAGGGCTTCTGGCACTGCATCCTTGGCATCAAGAGAAAATGCCATTAAAATCCTCATGCAGCTTGGCTGGCTTGCTTGAAATTTGCTGGGCAAAATTATAAATTTCCCTTCTAATCATGTTTATACCCTAGGCTTTTAGAAGGATTTTTCCTGCTGCTAAGCCCTCACACTTCTTGTTGAACTACTCTGACCCTTGTTCTCTTGTGTATTAAGACAGATCCTCATCAGTGGTTAATACTCCCTATGAGACTGAAGGAGCTTTTCAGGTCTTTCTCAGTGACAAAAGGGTTTCTGCTCTTAAAAAGATGAGACTTCACAGACCGAATTTGAGCTATATGTCAGTTTGGCAATATATTAAATGAAGTTTATTGTACGATTTCAATTGCAGTCCATTTTAAAGAAAGGAGATATCTCTGATATTGCCGGGAAACAGATGTGTCTGAGCAAGCTTTCATATAACCTCAAAGTATCCAGTCATTGACATCATCTAGTGGTCAAAGCAGAGGGCTGTGAGTAAGGGTAACATAGATCCTAATTCTGCCACAGGCCCTTTGGCTGGACTGACTTAGCTGATCCGTTCTACATCTTAGATGATCAAATTGCCATGGGGACACTATGAACAACGTGCACTGAAAGGCATGGTGGGCTCATTAGATAAAAAGGAGTCTCTAAGAACAAGTTTTTGGGTTTTTTTGTTCCCATTTATTCTTGTTAACCAGGTGGCAGGATTATGCTGATCCATAGCTGATTTGGGCTTTCACCGCCACGTGGAGGTGAAGACACTGCAGCAGCTACTGCCAGTTACTGCAGGGACAATGACTGAGAGACATGGTCTGAAACCAGACCAGCACTTTATTTACGTGTAAAACAGAACACATCATTTCAGGTGACAGGGTTATTGGTGAATTATCATTTGCCACTGTTCTGTGTAGCTGTTTCTGGAAAGGGGTGCCTTGTGGCAAGCCAAAAGAGGGTGCTGTAATGAGAAAAGGGAGTATGTGAATGAAACCCAAGCAATTTAAGAATGCCTCTCCTGCATTTCTCTTTTGTTATACTCACATCCACAGAGAAGGAAAAATTTAGCTTTGTTAGGTTAGCTGTTGCCCATAAAACCATGTTTGCCCTTAATCTGATTAAATTCAGGTAAAAGGAAAGCAATCAAAATTAAGAGAGATGACAATGCTCAGTACAAAGCTGGTGCTTTATCCCTTGGCATGTGATGTAAGCTGTAAGTGAGCCTTGCTGCCTTCCTGGGAGATTGGTAAGTAAGCAGAGCAGTCATATTTAGCAGATGTAGGAACAAGAAAGCCTATAGCTACAGCATGAAGGGGGAGGATAAACAATTTATAAGTACTTGTAAGTGATGATGGCACAGCTCTGAGTCGCTGTTCTAATTTACTGCTCGCTGCTCGTCTCCCCCGCAAGCCTCAGCCAGCAGATTGCAGGGCCACTGCCTTCTGAGCTCTGTGCAGTCTCAGACACACGCTGAGGGCTATGCTGTATGAACCACACTTTCATTTTGGAGAGCATACACGAATAGCCTCACTAAATGCAGTGGGATGCTTTGCATAAATACTCACTCTGTATGGCTTACATTGGATAGTGCTTACGAGGTGAGCCACTTAACCACAAAACTCAGCAAAGGCATAAAAATACAACCGCTTTTTATATAGAGCTACTGTAGATCACTGGCCTCAAAAGTCCTTGTTTTTAACATGATAAATGGCTGGCTCCCAAGCGTAGTCACTACTGTTGTGGAGTGTAATCTGATACAGAATGGTAAACAAGGTTTGATTTGATGTACAGTATTGAAGTGAATTCATGATTTTAACACTTCCTCCTCTATCGGTCTAACTAAGGACAGTATTCTACTTTATGCAAGTAATTACTGATGTGAACTTTTCAAATGCAAATGTTAATAAGGTATTGCTTGAAAGTGTTACATGGTCTCAATTAATTAGATGCAGGAAGCCATTTCTTGGTAGGATTCTTCATCACCTCAATGGAAAGATAAAGATTTTTTTAGGAACTGTGTGCAGATCAAAGGCTCTTTGAACTGCACCTAAGTATTGGTTAGGCCTGGGAAATGAATTGTTATGGGAGATGTATTTAACTGTGTGTGAATATATATATCTTAGAGCAGGAGAAAGGAAATTGTAGTTTCCTTAGAACTTCAAAGGGAGGAAACTTTATAATGAAAAACTAATATGTATCTTCACATAACACTTCAGGTTTTGTGTCTCCTGCCATTGTGTAATCTTGCATCAAAGGATATCTAGGTTAATATTTGAGGGAAGCCATCAGCAAGAAGAGCAGCGTAAGCTATGGAGGGAGGGAGGGAGGAAGACAGAGCTATCAAAAGGATTTGAGATTGATGAACAAGGGATCGATTAAATTCTGTTTTCCTATATTAAACTTTTATATTTGAAGAACAGCTTTAAGAAGTTGTTCAGACATGTCATGTGACCTGGTTACTGTAAAAACATCCATAAATATTCACATATTATCAAAGTGAAAGTTTCTACTGTATTATTATCCTTGCATATTGTGTGGGATTTGTTTCCCACCAATATTTACGAAACTTCTTAGACTCGGTTGCGTTCAAGCAAATGTTGAGAGATATTTTTGATCATCAAATTTTTAATTAAAAGGATTTTTGATCTAGTAAAATCCCAAAAATCTGAAAACATCCTAAGAAATACATATATGCACTCAGCAGGTACCATGCAGGTGGTAATGAGATCATTCTCAGGGGAGAAGAATGAGGTAGCCAAGGATGTGTCTCATCCATACAATAAAAATTACAATAAAAGTTTAAGTTTGGAATATCTGATGTCTGCAGTAAACCACTTTATGCCACAGATTATTAAAAAAAATAATTAAAGTAGTTTTGAATTCTGAATGAAAACTTCAGTGAGTCAATGGACAGTTTGAGTACAGAAAAAAGAGGTAATATTTATTTAAGGGATCATTTGCTAGGGATTGTTTGCAAAGTTTACTTGGCTGCCATCTTTATTTTGTATTTTACTCCAGCTCTTCCAATGGGTATTTATTTTGTTGTTCAAAGTCTGTAAAAGCAACTTAAGATGCATATAAGTGCTCAGAAATCATGTGGCTGATAAGTTACTAAAGTGATTTAGGGCTGTTTGAAGTTTTGTTCATGAAAGCCACAGACAAGTAGAAGCCACTTAGCAGAGTTTTTATTCTGTTGTTCACTTAATTCAAACAAATACAAAAAGCTTATGCAGAGGTATGTGAGCCAAGGCATGCTCCCCTTCCTACAGAAGCTATTTTGTACATAAAAGTACAGATTTCTCTTATACTATTGAGGCCAAGCTGGTAAGCAGTAGTAGTACTCAAACCTGTTTTCCTATGGGTTTTTGTGTTAAAGTTGAGGCCATAGTAAGCATGTGTTATGACAAATGAAGTATGAAATCTCATTTTAACCTTTTCCTCAGTGAGGCTGTCTTTGAGTTTCTCAACCTTCAATTTCGTTCTGAGAATTTAATGCATTTGGGATATTTTTCCATACACCAAAGTTGGTAAAAAATCAGTGGTGGATTCAGAAATTGTTAAAGGAAGTAACAGATTAGACATTAGTAGACATCAGCATCATATAATCTTTATTTATTTCAGCAACCAGACAGCAACAGAAAACAAACAAAATATACTTTGGAATATTCTCCTCCTACATTTCTTCTTGCTGTCTGCACCATAACATGCCCTCCGAACTTCAGGGACCACTTGTAAAAATTGACTGAGTAGTTAAGCATGCTTAGTGAAAGTGTTACAGGTACTGGAATACAAATGCTGCTTTAAAGAAAGACAAAAATGTGCTTGATGGTCTTTACCAGACAGAACAGAAGAAACCCAGGCCAGCCTACCAAAGAATACTGCTATGTTGAAGGTACTGACAGTATGATTGTCAAACTCTAACTTGCCAGTAGTAAGTTGTACTATAAATAAGAATTTTATTCTCATTAGTGGTCCTGTAGTATGTCTTCAGCATATTCTCTCTACCAGAAGTTAATGGGACATATATAACTTACAGAGACTAAAGTTAACACTGTTTTCTTGTTACCAGACAAGGAAGAGAAGTACACACTTGTCATTATCAGCACCTTATCATTCACCACTGGGAACGTGGTGTGGCATCCACCAAGTCCTTGTGGAATGCAGTGAATATTTTGGCACAATACATGTTCAGGTTCCTACAGGAAAGGACTTAAGAAAACAGATGGGATGGATTCCTGAAAATGTGTATATGCCATTCAGCTATTTTGCTGTAAAGAGAGCTCAGTGGCTCACGAGGGAAGATTTGCTATTTAAAGCCTTTTTTCTTCTCCCTTCTCCTATCTGTGGTGTTACACAGTTAAGACAATATGGTCCAAAGTCACAGAACAGAAGAAAAGGGACCCCATCTGCAGTAGGCAGCAAACTCTGTCTCTGTGAGAAGTGAGTGTTGTAGCACCCTAACAGGCACTCAGTCATGTGTAGTTAGCTCCCTACCTGCAAATTTCTGTTTTAAAATATCCTAACTGTAGCACTACATAGAGCAAGTCAGTTTGATTCTGCTTTCCTTGATTCCATAGGAATCTGTGGAAAGAATCTATTTAAAGCACTGTTGTCTTGAGGGCTTTTTTTTATGTGCACAAACTCCATCTGCTCATGGAAGAGTCTGTGAGGTCCCCTCAACAGGATTTTATGTTTCTGCCTAGCCTGTAAGAAATTTCTCTTCTGAGAATCTCAGCTGAGTCAGAGGTCCGCTGAGATTTATGGCTTAGCATGGACACAGGAAAGACAGAGAAAGGAGATATTGTGTCCTGCTGTACTGCTGCTTTCAGACTAACCAGATAATTTCTGGAAACTGGGACAAGTCAGGCCAGGCATTAATACAGCTCAGAGCTCTATCACATCCTTTTGGAGCCCCTAGTTCTATCTGCTGAGCAGCTGCAAGGGGAGCCAGATCAAAGGCAATGAACATTTGTGCGCTACAAGGAGGAAGGCAAGCTGTGCTCCACTGAGATGCAGCTGTCCATGCTAAAGAGGATTCGAGTTTTGAGGAAGTTATTTCCTTTGAATGCTGACATTATTGTTCCAAAGGTTTAGAGAATGCTTTGGATGGCTTTAAATATGAGAGGCCAGCTCTGTTGGACCCTGAAGGAGAAGGAGGTGAAGCACACAATCCTTTTGCCTGAAAAAAAATTTAAGTGCTCACTGATAATAGCAAAGGGCCATGGAAAGGGCTGTGTGCTTTGGCACCAAACAGAAATGTTATTGATGCAAAGAGAACAGAACTTTCTCCAAATTTTCTTCTTCCCTGACTGCATAAAAATTATATGGCCAACGGCTATATGCTAAAAGAACTTCATGTATTTTAAAACACACCCAGGCCTACAGAATTTACTTACATTTAAAGCAAGATATAACTCACCATGAGTCCTATCAAACGATGGCCAAAGCTATCACTAGGTGAACTGAGTATGTTGCTTTTGGCTAGTATACATTCAAGTCAGCTAGTCATAGGTGTCAGTCAGGTTTTCAAGATGTCCTTGGGGTGTGGTTGAGATATACCACGTACTGTATTCTTATTGGTGGTTCAATCTGAGGTGAAAATCTCTATATTCAACTTTCAGAATAGCAGCTGTTCTCTAACCATCACAACTCTTGCAACATGGGGCTGGGTCAGACGGCTCTCCAGATAATGCAAAGACAGCAGTTTGGGAACAACATTGAGGATTTTACACACAGAATTCTGGTGCTTGGTGAAAATAAAATTACCACCTTTAGTTTTATCTCATCTTCCATACTGAAGCATAAGGAATAAAAACGTAGTGCCACAAGGTCAGTTCCTGATATAATTATTTAAAGAATTTATATCTCATGAGTTATGTTCTTTCCATTGTATCAGATAATTTTTTAAAGCAGTTGCATGCTGAATACTCTTATGCCTGGTAAACTCTTATGCGTATCTTTCTTCTGGCAAGTATTCAAAGCATAAAAAAATTACCAATATTTCAAGTGGGCTAGTGAAATTAATGCTGAACCTTGGCATCTTTATTGATTTTGACTTACAACTTCACAAATCATTTTACAGAAGAGTGTGAGCAACAAAAAATAGCTCATACATTTGTTAAAATATCCTGGTTTATACAGTGCATATGGAATGCTGCAGGAAAAAAATAAGCTAAGCTGGGGTTGTAAGTCCACCCACTATTTTCCAGAAGAAGAGTAAAACTCAAGACTGAACTGGTAAGTGAAGACCTCTCAACCACATAGCAAAACTGGATTACTCCTTTTAATGGTCATGATTTTTTTTCCATTACAGTATTGATACTATTGATAAAACCTTTTGGTCTTTGCAATGAGAGCACTTGCAGTAGGGAAAAAATACTAAATAATAAACAGATGACTAGAAATAGTATTTTCTCCATTCCTGCTCCATGCATTCCTCTATGTGACGCTAGCAAACTCTAGCTCCTCTGTTGATGAGAGTAAATAATGCTGTAAAGGAATAAAATAAAAATAACAATAAGGTATATATTCTGGCATTGGATTTCCTTCCTGTTATTTTCCTAAATGTTTCTCCCCTCTCCTTTATAGGTACACACAATGGACCTTTAAAAATGTGGAGCAGCCTTCAAAATTGCTATCGTCATCCAGATCAATTTGGAACAAAGTCCTGTCTCCCAATCTATTCTAATTTCAATGTACACACTCTGCTGGCTGGCTGCCAGCATGGAGCTCAGGAAATGATAAATACCCATTTAGTCACAGATGCACAGATTCCCCATGGATGGTGGGCTGGGGCTGCTTTAATATTCCCAAAGTTACTGCGTGTTTACACATTCACTAACGTCACTTAGTGTGATATTTAGAAGCTGGGTGCAGCAATGACACGTGGGGGAAAGGACAGAAGTTGCACATGCTCTTTTGAAGAGCAAGGGCTGAAGCTTGGAGTCTTGTTTGCCTGCCCTCAGCTGATAGCCTTCCACCTCAAATAACTGTACATAACATGAATAGAAAATTAGGTTGGACTAATCTAATTTGAAACAAGCTGGCCACAGCCAGCTACTGTGAATCTCAAAGGTCTTATGAACTGGTTATGATAAGTATTTGACATTTCTACTGAGTACTAAATGTAGCTCTCAGTTGCTATAAAGTGCAGCATACTGTGCAAGGAAAATGGGCTGTATGCATTGATTTCTGTGCTTATTGGTTTGGTGGCTTGTTGGTCTTTTTTCTTGAATTGCTAGAGAGATGTGGTTTTCTTTGTGAGTCTGGGATATTTCCAGAAAAGGAATGAATTAATAGCTTTGGATGACTTTTCCATGTAATTAATTTTTATATCCTTCTCCCCAATTATTTGAGAACTGAATCTTTTGCAAAGGCTGAATCTAATGTCAGGGTAAATAGTTTCCAAAGTGGTTTGAATTTTTTTTGGTGCTTCACTTGCTGGTACGTTAGGTAAACATCAGCTTTAACAAATCCTGAATAAAAGCTGGAAGGCTGCAATGCAGTAAGCCCTAAAAAATGGAATGAGGTTAAGAGAGAAGCTCGGATTTTTTCATTTACATTAGCATGTCATTGAAAGAGCAAAATACTTGGTTAAAGATCATTATGAATATTTAACTAGTACTGTAGGCAAAAAAACATCTCTGGAAGAAACTCAATCTCTGGAAGAAACTCAGAGCCTTCTAATGTATCTGTTGCATAATTACAATGTTAAAAACACATTCCTGTTTTCACCAGCATTAAATACAAACATATGCTTTGACTGTATGGATGATATATGGACTGGATTATTTGCTGTTCTGAGTTTCTTTGTCATGAGTGGACATTACAAAGGAGTCTGTCATGATCCTTATCTCAGTTTCTGAGTGGGAGCCTAAGTGATGCAGCCCCCTCATAAGAGAGTGGAAACATGTGGAACCATTGCCTCAGAGACACAATTAAAACAAGGGACACAAGTGCACAGCTTGCTGTGTGTCAGTGCTGGCTGGATGAAGGGATTTGTGTTGGGGTCATTACAGTTAGAGGTCTACAGTGCAATGTCTGCAGGTCAGATGGTTTGTCTTAAGATATATTTTAGACAATATGACCTGAATCACTCCTAAAGTGTCTTTATCTCTTGAGGGGAGCCCAGGAGCAGTTGTTCATGCATCAATGTCTACATGATAGACATGTAAAGACAATGAAATAAATCCTACATCTGTTTCCTTTTATAAAAGGCAACTACCGTAAAAATTCTGGATTTGCTACTTAAATTGTTTAACTAGATATTTTTACAAGTGGATGGAGAAGTTTTAGTTTCAAACTTTCTAACAAGATATTGCTAAATGAAAATTTAACATTTAATAAAATCATGACTCTGATCATAATGTGCCAGTAGAACAGTGTGGACTCCAAAAAAGTTTCTGATGTTTTAAACAATGGATATAGGCTTCATAAACATTCTTAAATTAACTGACTTGGGAATAAGAAAAAATATGTAGTCAGACTAAAGCAAAGAAGAAATTCCCTCTAAGTTTCCTTTTCATGTTTCTATTGAGATAGCAAGTGTTTTCAAGTATAGAATTGCTAAAGAAGTGACTTTAGCATGTTAGATGTTAAGAATCTTACTTGATAATTAGTACTAGCAAGTTCTAAATTTACCTCTTAAATTGTTCTGTGCAGTCATGCAATATCCTTACAGTATCTCACAGACTAACTAGAACAAACCTAGTTAGAAACATTTGTTTATCTTGGGTATCCTTATCTCCAGCTCCATCCTTTCCCCACAATCTACCAGTTACTAGTTTCAATCCTCAAAATTAATTTTCCACACATGAAATCTGTTTTATGTGCTACCTTTTCACTTTAGTGTAATTCAAAGCATGTGGACGAACCTGAGCTTGAAGAGTGCTGAGTAGCAGCATGAGCACAGCCGTTCTGTAGCACATGGGATGGCAAGCTTGTCAAATCTGAGAGTGACTCTTAGGAACTACTGCAGCCTGGACCCTGGTCTAGGCCCAAATATGCTGAGAGTAAATAATTGCTCATTAAGTTCTACTAAATATTAATTTGCAATAATAATGACAGAAAAAAATGGTAATTTGCTTTGTAGTTTGTGTGTACTGCTTAATAAACTAATCTCCAAAGTGTTGTCCTACACTATATTTTCTGGTTTTTCCATTTTTTTTCTTGTAATGAATAATCATAAGGCCACCGAGTACTGAAAAATATTACCATTAGAGAATAACAGAAGGAAGAGAAGTTGTTCTTATCTCAGAGAAAAGGAAATGTATTTTGGGAATGAAGTAGCCAAGATACAATGAGTTAGGTTTAACCCTCACATGTATCTATATAAGGATGTTTGTCCTTCCCAACTATTGGTCTATTGCGAGTTGTTGCATCCATTGTGTAGTAATATGGTTAAATTCTGAGGTTATCTTATTTTCTTCTTCCTCTTCAATCTAGACATGAATATTCCCTTTTAATGTTATGTACTCCAAGGTCAGCAAAACATTGTTTTCTTTCCATGATCTTGGAAGGAAAACATTCCTGGCCCTTGAAAATATGTATTGTCTACTTAAAGGATTTGCAAAAGAAGCCTAGTGAAATCTGTGTGGACTAGAAGAGTTGTTTTGGATCAAAGCTATTTAGAACACAATCCAAGTTAATAATAACAACATTTTTTTTTTAGATACACAGAAGTGCATGTGAATAGAAAGAGCTATTCAATACAGGCACTTACAGGAAGATTACTTCAATTTACACATTGATCACTGGTGGAGATAACACATGTGTAGCTGTCCGAGCCTAATGTCTTTTGTGTAGGTCTCCATCCTGTCATGAATTAAACCACATCATATTTTGCTGTTCCCTGTTCATTCTGCAGAGAGGGAGCCCAGGGAATTTCTAACTGAATTGTACAAATACATAAAACTTGGCAGTACTAATTCCAATTTACAGTGGGAGTGGCAGTCTGTTTGCTCACTAAATTTCAGGATAAGTTTTCCATAGACTTTTTATTTGCTGAATGTAAATTTCAAATCTGCTTACAGGGGGGGTATTGTAATCCTGAATTGTAAATATACTTGTAGACATTCACTTAAAAATTGCATGCCTCTGGTGTTTTGGAACATGAGCAAAACTCTGCTAACTCTATGCACTAATAAGAAATAACTTTCCTGAGGTATCTGGCTGTTTCCTAGACATGTGTTAAAGAAACAAAGTCTAACACTTTCCCTCAATTACTTCTGAGTTTGTAATTAAATCCATATGAGAAGAACTGCTTGGTGGATTGGCGTGAATAAAGTGCTAATAAAAACAACTCTAATTTCCTGGCCAGTCCCTGTTTTCCTTCCCTTGTGCACCAGTGGCTATTCCAGGGAACATTGCCAGATCTTCAGCCATGTCCCCTGGGGTTTTGGTCTTGACACATCTTTCCAAATAAACAGGACAGAGGATGTGGACAAGCAAATCAGTTACACAGAACCAAGTAAAGTTTTGGGAGCACCACCATACCCCCGTGGAACCTTGCTATTGCTGTGTATAAGGGAATAAGGACACAGTGAGGTAGAGCTTAATTCTCACCCTTACTTATTTTGGGAACTCTCTGACTAAACCCCGAGCTTGATTGAAGTGCAAATTCTGCTGTATACTACTTTAAAGTTATCTTAAACATTTCCATTGCCTTAATGAAGTTGAAATCAAGCCTGCAGATTGGCATCTCAAAGGAAAATGTGGGCACTACAACAAAAATGATGTGGGTGAATCAGTAGGTGTCAGATTGCTGAGTCCATAATGAATAATTATCTCAGTATAATTATTCTATGTGCTGTTTTTCAAGCAAGATGTAAAATCGAAGTCCTTTTGTTTCTTGGTAATTAAAACCACATCTCTTATGTGATTGCCCCTTACAAAAGAGTCTCTCTTTTGGAGAATATGGTTTGCTAATAGTACCCGAGGCTGGATAAGGAACTATTATACTGATCATTAGGACTGTCTGTCCTATATAATTTTCTCTCCCAGCATCTCTGATACTAATTTTTGAATTTTCATTTCAGTTTATATATGTATTTTGCAGAAGAAGCCCCTATGTTGTACTTTCTTTGATACATTTTTTTAGTTATGTGTAAATGAACAGGGTTCTGGTATTGCTCCTGGATCAATATTTGATATTTGATATAATTTTGAGTTCAAAAATCAACTGCTTGATTTCAAAAGCAACTGGATGCATTCATCAGATAAAAATACCTGAAAAATCCAAAGACACAGCTTCTCTTTCAGGAAATACTTGAGTAGTAAACTGGTAAAAAATGAGAGAACATACTTAAGATAAAGTCTTGAATGTTCCCACTATTCTTAAATTTTTCCCTCAGTATCTGCTCTTGTCCACTGTCAGAACAATACCTGGGGCTTACACATTTTTTATTTTTTGTCCAGCATGGTCAGTTTTCTGTGTAATATACTGTAACCACTGAAAAGAAACTTCCCACCATTAAGATTTCTCACCAAGGCAAGGATGCAAACCTGTTTTTCAAAACAAGATTAAAAATTTAAGTGATTTTTTTTCTCTTGAAGCAATGTTACAAGAGATATATTTTTTATAGAAATATTCCTGTTCTATTTTATTACAAAAATAGGCATCTTATCAAAACGTTTTGCACTTTCTGCAGGTTATGGTGGTTTTTTGGACATTATTCCTTGGCCTGCTCTTGGAGCTATTATGGGAAATTGGATGCAGAATAATGGTTTCTCATGTTCCATCCAAGTTCTTCAGCATATTCTCTTTTGCATTTGCTAGGTGCCAATGCAATTATTTTGAGTGGAAGAATCACAAAAAATTTAGATGAGACATAGCTAAAAAATTTTCATGCATCTATCCCAGAGATAACAGCTAAAGGATACTTCTGTGAAGAGCAGTAAGTCTGTCTAATTAAAACTGGATTACTGACCTCCTGCTCAGAATCAGATTAAAGAATTACCTTAGTGAACAGTGACAAATTCAGATTTTTCTAGAACTTTTCCTGTCATTATTTAGTGATTGTAACCAGCGAGAGCTAATTTTGGCTTTACCTTTGACTGCCCACAGATTACAGCTGTGCTGCCCATCAAAGTGTGACTTTGAGATGAATATTTCTTTTTCTCTGACAAAAGTGAAGGAAAAACAGATAGAAAAAATGAAACATTGAACTCTGAAATCAGACTGAAAACTAAGAAGCTGGAGATGAAATCTATCTGACATCTTTCTATCTTTGTAGCTTGGATGTGATAGAAGAGGAGAGGGTTCCTTTCATGAAAAAAACCAGTAGGAGGAAGAGAGCAAATAAGTGTGAAGAAGATGACTTGGCCATTTTAATGGCAACCAGGAGATGAGAAGAAAAACACTAATTACTCCATGACTGGTATTTGGAGAAAGGAAATCCTCATTCTTGAGCTATGCAAACATCAGAATCTCAGGTGAAACTATGGTGCTGCATTTCTTTGTGACAGTACAGGGTGAGGTGGCTTTAAACAAAACAGCAGTTTTTTAACCTGGCTGAAATTTGACTGATCAGTGGTGAATACAATTTTGAGCTTATCAAGAAGTCATCAAGATCACTGTGTCTGATTACATTACAACCTAGAAGGAAACCAGAGGCACTGGAACTAATGTTTCAGACTTTGTGGAAAATAACAGAGCATGTATACCCATGTCTTGAACCTCTTTAAACCACGTTTCAGGAAATGAATAATAAAAACCCAAATCTATTATATATAATATAAACTTCAGGATATTTCCATGTGTCTCCTGGGCTGGGTGTGGAACTGGGGAATCAACTCTGACAGTCAGCAGTGGTCTGCAGTCAGCAGGACTGTGGGACTCAGGTGAACCCTGTGCTGCTCAAATTGTGAGACCTGGGCTTGCCATGAGACATTATCATAATAAAGAGATATGTCATGTGCCTGGAGAGGTACAAAATAAGGCAGCTCTCAAGCAGGAGGCCGAGGTATTTTTCGTCCTGTGTTTATCAAGTGCATTTGCACATGGATTGCTTGGCTGCCACTTGTGCAGACTTCCTTTGGAAGCATTATCCATCTGTCAGGCTCACATGCAAAAAAATCCCTGGAGATTCCACCCCCATCACTGAAATGGAACATCTCTTTGTCTCTTATAGCTTTCAGCAAGACTTTTATTAAAGAGACAGAGAGGAGAGGAGAGGAAAAAATGCAGACAAGGTGCTTTCTAGCATTTCATATCAAGAGCTGCAGCCAACAAGATCACAAATGCCTCAGATGGCAAAGAGAAAGGGATTCAGTTTCACCTTGACTCCTTATTTCCACTAACAACCTCCGCTTTATCTGCAGCACTGTAAGATCCATCAGATGCTTCATCCAGGCCTACTAAGGATTGTCTCTTTATATGTGGAGAACAATGAAATAAAGTGAAGCTAGGAAATCTTGACACTGTTCTGTTTTCTGCTATACTTAGAACTGCATGTGAAATACCAGCCACCTTCTTCAAAAAAGTAGCAGAAAATATTTTTCAATATAGTTTGTAACAACATTCCCTCTTAGAATATATCAGTCACATCAACAGCAAAATGGAAAAAAAATCACTGAAAAAACATGTGATAGGATGGGCATCCTAAACCTGATCAGTGATGATGTGGGGGAGATATGTCTCCCTTATGTCTTCTTTTTTCACAGCTGTAATTATTTTGCAAATAGACCACTCTCTTATATAATGATTGTGATTTTCAGAAGACAATCTTTGGGCAGAACTTTATAATTTCTACCAGACATATTCTGAATAGATGTTAGGATAACAAGATCATTTGAACAAATGGAATCCTTCCTTAACAGAATTTCCTTTATTTAAATTTCTGCTTCACATATTACTTGAAAGGAAGCTGCATATTCAGAAAATTGAGTGGCAAGGCCTGCTTAAAAGACTGGCTGTTGTGCCTATCACTGACAGTGAAAGTCTGAAATTTCTGTTGTATTTCAGTTATTTTTTGGTGATAGGGACATTTAAAATTACCTTTAAAAGTATTGGAAATAAATCTAGCTCTTATTTTTGAGAAGGATTTTTTTGGCTTCTCCTGTCTACTCTCCCCTCCTAACTCTATACAAGCCATGTCTCTCAAGGCACTGGAAACAACAGATTAGCACATTTTTCATGAAGAAGTATTGACTGCCCATTAACTGGTTTCTTCAACTCTCCTGCCTGACACCACACAGTGTGCCAGGCTGTGGCTGGGCTGACAAGGCTTTGTTGTGTCTCATTCTAATAAAAAGCACAATCAGCTGGTGCAGTGAAAAAAATGTAGGTTTATCAGAGACAAAGAAAACAAATTATTCACAGGGAAATGATCCATAATTGCATGTGATTGAAGTCTTTAAGAATTACTTGTAGGAGAAGAAAGGACTTGCATAATAAATTTAACTCCCTGGTTTGTTCTCAGAACATGAGTGAACTGGGGCAAAACTTTCCTGTGAGCCAAAACACAGAAATGCTGATCATGCTCTTCAGCAGGCCTCTTAAATGTGCTTTTACTGAATTGAATGCTACCACCAATTCATTTTGTAATGGAAGAAAAAGAGTGTGGCAACCCTGTGAAAGTGTCCTTTTATCAGACAAGACAGAAGACAGAAAATGAATTGGGAAAATTCTTTTGAGACCTCTTCCCTCACCAGTCTGCAAAATATTAATACAAATCTAATGGTATTGTTCAAAGAATGAAAAAATACGGGCACAAGAAGGTTCTCTCAGCTTACCAGAACCAGGTCTGTTGCAGAGACCTTCATTGTGTCCTCCTCCACATCCCTTTCTGTAGTTGCTGTACTCTGGTATCCAGCATCCCTGCTTCACCACAGGGGAGTCCACAGTTCTGTTTTGACTGAGGAATTCATGGGTTGCAGGGATAAGAGACAAAAGGACAGCAGAAAATGGCAAAAAGGCAAAATAAATCTTGTGGTGCCCTCTGATCTCCATGGTCTGCTGTCTGCCAGCAGCTTCCCCATGCAGAGTGCAGATGCACAAATGTGAGCACACACTGCCAGTCTCCCTCCTCCTTGCGGTTGGCTTTGCCATGCCACCTGTGCTCAAACCACAGGAAGATATTCCTTATTCCTAGGCTTGCTGGAAGGAGGGGAATGAGGGATGGAAAAGGAGGCTGCTGTCTGGATGCAGGGCCCAAGGGGTTCTGTCAGGCATCTTCCCCACAATGACTGTCTCACTGTGCCCAGCCCAGGTCAGGGGAGACTGCTGGTGACAGGCTAGCATTGGTAATTGCACAGGGTATGTCACTTTGTGTGTCTGATGGACAAACTGCCATGGTAACTGCTTATCCACATACTGGATACACAGTGAGTGATAGATTTCTCATGAGCTATCAAGACTCTGGACAGAGAAGGATTAGAGACAAAAATTCATATATATTTGAACATATAGTTATAGATGTAAAAGGCTGATGCCTAGTTGTTCTGGGTGCCAGAATTGCTTATTATGGTCACAGGGCTGAGGTTATACCATTTTTGTATTCTAATATCCCAGTTTTAATGTCTAATAGCAGACACTTTTCTCTGTTTCAGAAACAGCTTCTGTCCAAACACAACTTTATTTGTAAACTTGGAAAAAGAAGTTCTTGGTGGTTCTTGATGGTTCTTGGGGTTTCTTTCCCCCATCGTCAAAAATTATTCAGGTCTGTACTATGATCATGGGCTGTTGAAAACAGGATTTGAATCAGACTAAATCCACCTGCTTTCCGTCAGGGCATGCCCAAGGAGAGGCATCAGCAACTCTTCTGTTAAAACTGGATCCAACCTACATATATCAGGACTTCATTTCTCCACAGTAACAGAGTGTAGGACAAAAAATATCTCTGCCAGAGAAAGTGAAAGAAGTGAGCTCAGTGTGAGAAAAAACAAGGAATGTGGGTGAAGAAGGAACGTGTGGTGTGCTGTACCTGGGAATTCTGAGAGAGAGAGTGAAGGAGGACAAAAGGATGAGCTATGCATATCTCTGATCAAAAAGGCATTACTATGTTTTAGTTGCTTCTCATTTTTCTCACCATCCTTTGGCAGTTGCTCTGCCTTCTGGGAAGGCCCATGGCCGTATTTTGTTTCTGTGAATGTTTTCTGTCAGCTTATGGTGAATGTTTCTTGCACTCATTGACTGAGCTCCTTGCAGTGCATCTCCAAGGGCTGCATAGTGTCTTGTAGTCGTTTATTTTCTCTAGGCTGCCAGCACCACCCTCTCTGATTCAGGGAACAGGGCCTTGGTTTAACTGTTGTCTCTCTCGTGCAGTGCTGCTTGAAATGTACCTGCAAATTGTATTTACTCTTTTCTTTTTGTTTTCTAACTGAAAAGGGGGCAGATAATGATCCATGATGCTACACAATCTTCAGTAAGGACAGAGACATCTCAGTGCTTTTTTGCAAGTACTCCCTGTCTGCCATTTCCTGTTAGTGTCCTTGCTCTTAACCAAATGTTGCACTCCCTGTTTCGCAATGTGAATGTTTTAACTCCCGCACTGCCCAGGGCATTCCTTCTGCTGCTGGCTCAGCTTTGCTTATGGTTTTCATGGCTCAGATTGAACCCTTTCTGATTCTTTTCTCAGTTGCATGAATGGGTTTTTCACTGCATCATTGCTTCATGACACAATCTTTTCCTAAATTGTGTTTTTATTCCCTATCATCAACTTGGTGTGGCCACACAAACCATGTACATTCTGTCCTTATTATCTGACTAATCTCAACATCTCTATCAATTCACTCAAGTCCAGAGATTATACAAACCCTAGAGCTGGCACTTGCAGCCTCATATTTGGAATCAGGACCATGAGAACGTCTTTGCTTGGGCTTCTAACCACCACCTGCAGATAATTTTTCCATTTCTCTGGCAACTTAATTATGCATTGTAATTGATTTGGAGCCTATGAAGAAGAGACATCACTGTGAAATGTGATATTACAGATTATATACTTGTTTAATTTTTAAGTTCTATATTACATTATCGTCTTTAATAAAGGAAGAAGAAAGTTCTTTTTAACTTAGGAAGTTACTCCCAAAGCCTTAATAAGTTATTTGATTTTTTTTTTTTGGTTAGCCAGTACTGTGGAACCTGAGGATATGGAATTACTTCCTCCCCCCCCCCACTGCCACCCCCACCAAAAGAGATCAAAGAGTGGAAGCTGGGACCTATGGATACCCCAAGCATTTGCAAATGAACACATGAGAAGAAAGAAGGAGCACCACCTAACAGTCTTTTTAGATTGCTCTTTATCAGTGTGTTCCTATCTAGAGGGAGTAAGATTCTGAACCAACCTAGCCAGTGTGGGTATGTGAAAGCAGGTGGCTCTCGACCTATCTGACCTCCTTCTACACAAGGTGACCCGATACGTGGATGAAGGGAAGACTGTGGATCATGTCTACCTAGATTTTAGAAGTCTTTGACACTGTCTCCCACATAATTGTCTAGCAGAAATTAGATGCTCATGACATGGATAGGTGTGGTCTTCCCTGGGTGAAAAAGTGGCTGGGAGCATCAGCCCTGAGAGTGGTGGTAAGTGGAGTTAAATACAGTTGGTGACTGGTCACTAAGGGTGTTCCCAAAGGCTCCCAAAGTATTGGAGCCAGTCTTGCATAATATCTTTTACTGATTATATGGATGCAGGGACCAAGGGCACACTCAGTAAGTTTGCAGATACACTCAGTAAGTTTGCAGACCACACCAAGCTGGCAGGATGGAAGGACATGAAAGGTAGGAATGCTCTGCAGAGGGATCTGGACAGGCCGTATCAGTGGGCCAAGGACAACTATGTGAGGTTCAAGAAGGCAAAGTGCTGAGTCCTGCACTTGGGTCATGACAACCCCGTGCAGCCCTACAGGCTGGGGACAGGGTGGCTGGGAAGCTGCCCAGAGGAAAAAGAGGCTGGGTGTGCTGGTGGACAGCCAGCTGAAGGTGAGCTAGCAGTGTGCCCAGGTGACCAAGAAGACCGATGGCATCTGGCTTGTATGAAGAACAGTGTGGCCAGCAGGATTAGGGAAGGGCTGTAGCCTACTTGGCACTGGTGAGGCTGCACCTTTAGTGCTGTGTCTAGTTCTGGGCCCCTCCTTAAAGAAAAACATTAAAGTGCTGAAATGTGTCCAGAGAAGGGCAACAGAACTAGAGAAGGGTCTGGAACACAAGTCTGATGTGGAGTGGCTGAGGGAGCTGGGGCTTAGCCTAGGGCAAAGGAGGCTCAGGGGAGAACTTACCACACTCTCTACAATGACCTGATAGGAGGCTGTAGCCAGGTGGGGTTGGTCTCTTCTTCCATGTAACAAGCGACAAGATGAGAGGAAATGGCTTCAGATTGTTCAGGGGAAGTTTAGATTAGGTAGTAGGGAAAATTTCTTCACCAAAAAGGTTGTAAAGCACTGGAAAAGGCTGTCCAGGGAAGTGGTTGAGTCAGTATCCCTGGAGGCATTTGAAAGACATGTAGATGTGGTGCTATGGTTTATGGTTTAGTGATGGACTTGGCAGTGTTTGGGTAATATTTAGATTCATTCATGATCTTGGAGGCATTTTCAAACCTAAATGATTCTATGATTGTCTGTGCTATTCTTTCCTGGAAATGTTAGCTCTAATAAGTAACATTTTAAATTATACCTTCCAGAGTCTGAATGCCTTTAGTATTAGTAGCATAACAGACCTGTACATTTTGTTGCAAAACATTAGTAAGAAGCAGAATTGCTGAGACTGATGAATATTTTCTATGTATAGATCTCACTGTATGTGCATCATGATAACATTCAATAAGACTTTATAGATAGGGCCAAAACATGGCTCCAACCCTGCTGTGCTGAATCTAGAAACAAGAAGTTTGGGAGAGTTAACTTCCTCAGGAAAACAAGAATGAATTTGTAAATAGTTTAACATATGAGATTCAAAACCTGCAAAAATCAGACTAGGTAAAATTCCCTTTTATGTATATTTAAAAGGAGAAATAAATAGAATTTTGGTGTCCCTTCAAAGATATCAGGTATTATTTTACAGTACATGTGACATAGAAGGTTCCCAAAAAGACTTATTAATGAAGTGACTGACAGCTTCATGCCACTATTACACAGTTCATGATCAAACCCAACAAAATGGCCCTTACGAACATTACACCATTTGCAGACCCACTGGCAAGGAAATGAGAAGTTTTAGATGTGATGAAGACACCTCTCACATCAATTGAAGTGATATGAAGAGCTCCAGAGAGACACCTCCTCAACATATGAAGACACAGAGGTCTGGAGAGTCACAACGCAGTCCACTTGGATTTATTCCACCTGGAATAAATTTAATGTATAGCAAGCAAAAGTGCTATAGGGCAAACAGTGCAAATAATTAGTTGTCTTTCAATAATCTCCAATTATCATAAATCACATGGAAAACACAACTTGCACTGAACTTTTGGTCTGTGCACACTCATTCTCTGGAGTGATTAATGGGACAAATTAATCCAATCCCATCAGTGCTCTGGAAAACCAAAGACATTGGCTGGGAAAGATTAAGGCTTTTGAAGATGGTAAATTTGGATGAAAACAAGTATGTGATAAAAGAAATGGAGACCTGATTGCAGAGCCTGTTGCCTGCATTTACATGCTATAAACAAAGGTATATGTACACAACAATGCCCTGCTATGCCCATTAGCTAGCTGGAAGCTATTCCTGTGGAATACAAAAATGGGCTTGTTTTGCATGAAAAACAAGGTATGTGGGTTAGAGATACAGAAAAACCAACAAGAAAAATCTCTGTAGAGGTAGAAAATCAGCTGTGGTGTGTGACTTGTCATAGCACCAGGATCAGGCACCACTACCAGTTATGAGAGTAGCTGTGCTAACAGATGTGACTCATACAGTTCAGTGCAGCTCAGGAATGACTGTCAGTGACCTGAGTAACAATTGGTCTTAGGAGAGGGTCAGAATTGTTTGCCAATAAGCTTATGGGCAGCAGTAGTGGAAAATCTTTATTGTTACATCTCCTTGTGTTTCAAGAGAGACTTTCAGTTCAGAATGGCTGCACCATGGAATACCAATTTTTCCTTGTTTTATCTCTGCAGAAGTTAGAATGTGGCAAGGGAGAAGACAACCACATGAGGGAATGTGTTTCTGCCTCAGCGTTCACTGAGAATATCTTCAAAAAGCTGCTCTCAGAAACACCAACAGGAGACCAGCTGGTGCTGACTGCATGTGACAACCTCCCCACGTTGAGATAGAGCAGTCACACAACATAAAACTCCCTGACAGTTAATCATACCTTACCTAGTTCTTGTTGGCCTACAGCCATGCTTCTTTTTTTCTTCACTGGGTTATTTTAGGACTACAGGAACCTATGTTTCCCTCTAATCAGATCTCTGTAGCCAGGTGCCCTGGAAGTCCTTGGACTTCAAAAGGTGGAAGAGTGGAGGAAACACAGCTGGGGAGCCTCTGACAGACAGAGTACACATTGATGCTGAAAAGACAATAATCATGTGAACATCCAGGACAGAGAATAGCAACCAGAGAATGGCAGAAGGAAAAAAATTCCTATAATACTGATTTTATGTATTTTGTCTAGACCAGTTGTTATGAATATAAAGTTTAGATTCAGAAAAACAGAGCCCACTGCACATTGGGAGCCAGCATGCAGATTAACTAGCAGTGAGAAACATCAGTAAGAAGAAAACTCAGTGGTTGGTGGGACATGAAAGAGATTTACAAGTATTCAGGTAAGTTCTACATGTCTTAATAAGTTTTGTTGCATTCCTTGTAATGGAGCAATTTGCATCAAAGAAGGAATGGCTGCTCTACCACCAGAGCCTCAACTCAGTGCAGTGTCTATGTGCCCAGTGGGTAGGTGCAACTGTAAACAAGAGACTTGTGAGCACTGATAACACACATGTGCATTTGAGCAGTGACTTTGAGGCTGAAGTCGGGACACAAGCATGCACAATATTTAGGAACATCGTATAAACACATGAACATGTGGATTCCTAGGGGTTAAAGGAATGATAAAGGCTTATTAAAGCTGTCTCAGTTGGTAGGAGTTGTAATGTTCAATGTAGGCAGCAGGAATAAGTACTAATATTTTAAAGTTCTGTGTGGTTTTATGTTCACTTACTGTCATCTGAGTTAAAATCTGACTGACTGTTCTGGTGTTAGTACTTGTGTTGTCACTTTAAATCAAATTCTGCCTTGAAATTTAAGACTTTATGAGTCTTAAAGCATCTTTACTGGTGTTTGTCTTTCCTCTGTGGTATAGTGCCCTATTTCATGTGGCCACAAGACTGGATGGAGTAACAGTGCATTTGTTATGTAATACATAACAAGTGGTCATGTATTTTTTCACTTAAACTTACTTTGGTGACTGCTTGATGCTTTTTTTGGAAAATAAAATAAATACTGCAGTGCATTCAAATGTTGTCTCCAACTTTTTGCATGAGGATTCAGCTTTTAAAACTCCTATCAGCATGTTTGATATTAAGATAGACTTTACATTCTTTACAAACAAGAGCTCCATTGATTTAGATTAATTAGTGGTGAGTGGTGTGTCCTGCATATCGTTGTGATCTTTGCAGAAATATGAATGAAATGGCATTTGAAAATGGTCACAGAACCACAGCCATGCACTTTTGAATATTTCCTTAATTAATTGTGAATTTAAAAAAAAATCTGTTGCTGTGTTTCTCAGAGTGGCATTGTCCCCCAAGATGTCTCAGGAGGATCTTCTCTGTGTGCTGTCTAAGCTCGCAGAGTAAACCAAAGCTGTTTCTGTCTCCTAGGATTGTTTCTGCCCTTTTTTTTTTTTTTTTTTTTCCTCTCGCCAGGACACTGTTGCTTTTTATTCCTTCTGTTGTGTCTTTCAATGACACATACAAAGAGCAATTCTTGGTAATCAGGACTCTGCAGCATCTGGCTACAGCAGAAGCTTAAAAGTTGTCAGAAAATCAAAGCCCATTTTTGTGAAAGTGACATTAGCTATCAGGACAAACACAAACTCAGGGGAATCAGCAGTGTTCCTGGAATTGTGGCACCTTGTGCACAGAAACACAGAACCAGGCAAAGCTTTTCTGATGGCACCAGAGCCAGCAACAGCTTGCAGGTCTGTGGAACAAGCTCTGGAGATGGATGCCAGCAACAATTAGCTGCCTTCTGGAAATAATAAGGGGCAGCAAAAGGGGCGTAGGATCTTAGAAAACCACTTCAAGTCTTAAAAATTATTTCTTTCAGTTTGAGAATCTGGCTAGTCTATTTCCTTGAATTATTTCTTCTGTTATCACTTTGAGAAATGCAAGGAGAATGACTCAATCCTCCAGCATCTTACATGCGTCTTAGTCACTGTCAATCACAAAAAAGTTACAGTCTGCTTCTCATGCTGAATTGAAACATTTCCTGAGAGAATAGGCATACTTGGTGCAATGCTGAGTCACTCTCAGCTGCTCACCATTATTAGGTATTCAGCACTGCTAAATTGATACAATTAATTTTCCTGAAGTCCTATAAAAGTCTCTTTATCCTCCTGACATCCCAATATTATTTCTATTCTTTTTTATTGTGGTAGTCAGTTTGCTGCTAAGACATTATTTCTTTTCTTTTTTATTATGGTAGTCAGTTTGTTGCAAAAACAAAGACAAGCCAGCTTTTGCTCTTGCTTTTGTATTTGAATCCCAAAGAGCAATTTTATTCTCATTTTTTCCACTTTGTGAATCACTGCATCTTTCAGAATATGAATCTGTAGAACATGATGCTCTTAGGTATAAAGCGAAAGGATAAAACCTCTTAGCCATCTCCTGAAAAGTCATAGAAAAAGAGCCACTGGAGAGGCTGACCTACATACCAGACAGTGTCCCTTAAACAAAACAAAACAAAAAAAAACCAGTTTGGATATTTTCTGTGAATTATTGAGGCAGATATTACCACTGAAGATAGGACACACAAGTATTGTCCAGAATACTTTCTATTTAACACTTTATTCTTTGGTTCACTTTTCCAACATGAAGTGCTTGAAGGTTATTACACTTGATTTGCACAAAACTACCTTTTGTTTTGTTTTTTAATGTCAGTTTCATATGATTTTTGGGCATGGGTATAAAGGCTATAAAAGAACACTTTGAAAAAAGCCATATTTAAAAATACTTTGTAACCTATCTCTCTGGAAAAAAAGCATGATCAGGTAGGTGTTCTCTAAAGTGAGAAGAAATGGATGAGGCATGCACCTTGATCCTGGAGTTCAAGATACTGTAATTCTGCCTGGTAAAAGCAGAAAGCAAGTTTAAGAAAGGAATACTTGTGATGACTTGTTGATCTGTCTTAGCTTATCTCACCTGCTGGTCTGATGTACCAGGAGAGACTGATTTCTTGGAAAGCATATACCAAAAGGTGGCTGGCCTCATTTTCTAAATCAGCAGGCAATGTGCTTCATATACGTGCACACTCTAGGGATCTAGGGATTCCAGATGTTGAAGTTCCCCAGAGAGGGTTTCTTGGGGGAGCAGGTTTTATATTTGCACTCCATAAACAAACTTTCCGGACCTCTCTCCCTTATAATACAGTTCTGTATTTCAAGCTGAAGTCAAACAACTCCCCTCCTCCTCTGTCTGAAAAACAATTCCAGTTAAAGCATGCAAAACTATTGCTAAGTCCTTAACAAGGCAGACAACTTGCACTCTCTTACTGCATTTCACATGAGCAAAAAGACAATTCCTACACTTTGGGAACTGCTAATGGCAAAAAAAGGCTTTCCAGAATTTAAGCTACCTAAGACACAGCAGCAATAAACTTCCCAAAAAAAAAAAAAAAAAAAAAAAAAAAAAAAAAAAAGAAATATTACCTCTGCTACAGCAAAATTATCTCTTCTCCAGGAATAGCACTTTCCTCCCTCAGCCCATTCATTTTCCTCAGTATACTTCCTTGACCTCCACTTCTGTGACTTGAACACTGCAAATTTCAAGGTCTAGGCTAAAGATGGACCTAACAACATGACTAATGAAATAGAGACCGAATTTTTCTTATGAACAATGCAGAATTTGTTTTTAAGAGTCTTTGTTTGTTTAAAAGCTTGACTCTATGTGGGCAGTGAGCATCAGTGATTCCAAGAAAAGGGCTAATGTGTATTGTAAAAAGGATCCCAGAAAGGATATTGGATTTATTCTATGTAGATTGTCATGATCTGTTCAGAGCAACAAAGAAATAAATGATGTGATAGCACCAATCTTTTTGAGTAGAGCTTCTTCTCAACACCATTTGTGGCCTGTTTGCTTCAAGTGGGAGGGATTTTTACCACTGAAACATCTCTTACAGCACTATGATTTGTCCATATGAGGCCGTACATGTCCTCATAAAAATTATATAAGACCTCCAAAAGTATCATTGTGACTCTAAGTTTCATGTAAATTCGATTTGTGGTGCACACCTTCATTCTGTGGCAAAAGGCTGTTAATACATGTTGAGTTTTTAAAAATTAATTAAAATAATTGAAGTTCACACTTTCTAGAGCCTCATTTTACTATATTAAATAACATTTGGAAGTAGAATTACTCCAGTATTGGATCCCAGACATCACTTTTGTGTCATTGTGTAAAAGGCAAATGTCCTTGTTTCTTGGCTGGAAGTTTTGCATTATTAGAGACATCCTGGAAAAGCTCAATAAATTTTCCTCCTTTTGGTAGTTCTGCTTTGGGAATGACACTATTGGTGGTTTGCTGTCAAGACTTTAAATTAAGAAGATAAAAAAAATAAACTTCTATAACAAATTCATGGACTGCTGAAGGTCTTTGTTCCATATCTGTGCTGACACCTTGAGGGTAATCAAAGCCATGTGCTCTAAATTTAGAAACCTAGAGAACTAACTTATCTTCATGTACTGCCCATTTATCAAAAGAAAGAGAAACAAAATCATTGTAGTAAGGAGGAAAATTAGATGGAGGCTCACATTGCCTGGTGTGCTCAGGTGCTGACTTTTAGCCATACCAAGGGCAGGCTTGGAAAGCTAGCTGTGCTCTTCTAAAACCAGACAATGGAGGGAGAAGGGCCACTGATTATATTCCTCATCTCGTGCAGAAAGTCTGCATTCAGTTTCTTGGTCTGCCATGACCCCAAAAGCTCCAGTGATCCTAGAAAGATCTTTTTCTTGAAAATTAAGAGGCATTCAAAGTATATGCCTCCGCAAATGCAAGTGCTTTCTCTTGATCCTTCTTGTTCTCACATAAATTCACCGTAAAACTGTATTCTGATATGCACTTTAGAAAGTCTTTTTTTTTTTATGTAAGCACTGTAGATAGGCAAAATGAAATTGCTTTGTGTATTTAGTCTTTCTAACGCCTAGACAAGAACATAGAGTCCTATATGCCTTTATAATTTTGTGAAGTCCGTGTGAAGGATGGGCAGAATTGCAGTCTCTCCACTTAATGTGGAACAGGAATTGTTCTCCAGCTAATGCCTCAAAAAGGGCAGAGAAGAAATTACAGCATCAGGATGAGACCTTGCACCAGACTTTCTTGGCTGCCTGCAGGAGGGGAATTGTGCTACAACTGTTCTATATGGGACTTGTGCTTCTCCTCTCTTAATTGGAAATTGTAGGTTCTCCTGGGTTGGTAAGGTGCCTGTTTCCTGCGCTGAGGGTGCACACAATTTAGATACAATTTGGACCTCCAGTTTCCTTTGAAAAGGAGACTCGAAGGAGACTTGAAATTCAAGACTTTATGAGCATTTAAATATCTTTACTGGTGTTTGTCTTTCCTCTATGGTATAGTGCCATAGTTCATGTGGCTACAAGACTGGATGGATGAATGTCTAGATAGAATGAGCTTCTTTTTGCATGTATATGAATTGCATTTATATGCAATGCATATTGAGCATACATACCAATATGTATTTATACCTCTGTGGGTTGTAACTGCAAAAGATCGTGATTTTCTTTTTGCTATATCTGCACGTTGAATTGCCATGAGCTACTTCTGAAATCTCATTCTGATCGTCATTTACAGGTATCCACTGACTTGCTTATGAGACAACAGTTCACGGGCGTTTTAGACCCTCAGGAACCTGCAGGTGCCAAAGTCTCCTAGTGGCTTTGGAGAGTGCTCTGCAAAACAAGGGCTAGCCAGTCCATCTGGGGCATGCAAGGCAGTGTAGGAATTTTATTCAATGAAATTTTATTCAGTGATGATCTGTTAAGTGACCATGAAGATTGTCCTCTTCTTCTCCATGGTACCACTCTGAGTGCTGTACCTTCCCAAGATCAACATTGCTGCTCTGTGTTGAGGTTGGACAAGTTTATGTTGGAGAGAACTGTTTAGAGACTGTAACAAGAGAAACAAGACTGAAGACCCATGCCACCCTCTCCATCTGTTTGAAAGTGCTACTATACTTCTGGTTTACAATGCTGTTACAGCCTTGCTCTTTATTCAGGTCATGTATCCACCAGCCCTGGACTGCAGTGCGTTTTTTTGGGTTTGCTTCTACTAAAAAGAGTATAATGATCAGAATGAAGGCAATACACCAAAACTCACTGAGTATTAAATATTGTTCTCCTTTATCACATTCTGAAATTTTATTAAAACAAAGCCTTTATGACACTTTTGTATACCATCAGCTGGAGTCATCATGAGAACAACACATCATTGTGTCATTTGCTGTTTTGTCAGACCTGCAAGCTGTTGCAGAAGTTACACTCATTTTTGGTCCTTGGGGAGCTTCAACAGATCTGTGTTAGAGAAGAAGACACTGTGACACAATTTCAGTTTGTTTGCCCACTGACAAGTTTTCAGGAACTAAACAAAAAGTAACAAGACCATCTAGAGTTGGGGCTCTTTCTTCTGCTTTAGGTGTATCACAAATATCACAGGGCCCTTGCAGACTCAGTGAAACTCCTTCTAGTGTGCTATTCCTCAGCAATTAACATTGATTCCTAACACATCTGCTTGGATCTGGCATTAATCCCTCTCTGCTTCATCTATATTTATCAATGTTTCAGAAATTTGTGTCACCTAGTCTCATACTCTAGCATGTGGGCACAATTGACTTGATAATCTGAAACTTTTAGGAAAAATCAGCAATGAAATAAAATAACATAGATATATTCAGATCTGACAAATGCACTGTGACTAATTGTGCCTATCAGCATAGTCATGTCATTTTATATCCTAGATTTCCTAGCACTCATTTAGAAGAAAACCCACATTGTATTGAAGGAAAATTTCCTAAGAATAATAATAAAAAATATTAAATTGCAGCAGCATTTAATTTATGTTTGCAACTTTGCAATAGGGATAGGTAGACTAAAGCAGAGCTAATGCAAATCTATGAAGTTTTCCCTCTCTGGCAAGTCTATGAAGATTTCCCCAACCCCTCCCCTCACTAAATATTTTTTAAATGTTCCTAAAGTGCAGCTTGTGTTTGATGCTAGGACATGGCAATCTATCCACATGCTGTGCTGGCAAAGCAAATATGCTTTTACCTGTAGAGGATATACCTGGTTATTCACTTCTTCCCTCTTCTCCTTTAAGTTCATGCAAGGAAATTTCCCAGGGAATTTAAGAGTCATCTGCTACCCCATTCACTCAAGGTAAAATGATACCTATGAATATTTCTCCAGTGAAGGTCTAAAGTCATGAACTACTGTGTTCATTCTGCAGATGAACTTGAATGTCACAGAGAGAGCAACAGGAATCATCTCAGAATATGAAAAGATTCTCTTAACCAGGTCTGTGGTTTTCCTCTCCTTTTTATTCTCATTCTCTTCCAAAGATCAGCTGAAGTTTGTATGATTTCAAGATTAATGTTTCAGACCCCTGCAAAATATGGAAGACTGAAAATTAGGTAGTAGAGTCCTTAAAAAAGATAAAGATATTTGTTAGATAGGCTTTTAAGGCTAAAATAAGTTTTCTATACACATAGAAATGCTAAAATACCTTAATAAATAAAGGATTTAGGAGATTTACCCAAGTAAGAGGTATAGTTGAGATGGACAGGCAGTTTCAAGATATCTCATTTTTCCCTTATTTCCACATTTGTGCTGATAGTCTGCTTGTTTGTGCTATCACAATAAACCTAACTTCTGTGCAGATTTGTGATAACAAAGTGAGGAATAATAATTGAAAAAAAAAAAAACAAAAAAATAATTGGAATTCTGAGCCCATCTTTTTGTTAGTATTGAGTTTGAATTTTTTTCTATAAATTTTTCCTTAATGTTTTTGCTTTTCTGAAAGCTTCACCAACACAAATCTTGCTTTTAAAAAGGCCTCCTTAAAAGTTTCTTCAGCTTCTCATTCACATGGAGACAACAGATTGGGAAGGACAGACGTCTCAGTGAAGCAGAGTCCCTCCCTCCTGCCATGGCACCCTGATGTACTGCCCCAGCTTGGAAAATCTGCCCTCTGTGGCTGATTCCTTCCTTTCCATGAATCAAACATGTAGTCATCTGAAACTATGTTGGGTCATCCCTGGAGCTGTGGGAAAAATTAATTTCCAAGTAATTTTCTCTACACCATCTACAATGAGCAGTAACATTTTACAAAAATGGGAAGTAATTAGGACTTCAAATTAATGGATTTCCTACCTCAAGGTGGACTTCTGCTTCTAGCTTTTGATAGAACAGCTTTATTATCAAGCTTCTGACTGCTCAATACAGTTAGAGTCCCAGATTGAATGCTGGTAGAGACCTGTGAATTTTATTAATGATTGAATAACTAATGAGAAAATGCTGTAGAACTTGAAGATTTTTAAATAATTCACACTTACCTTAGAAGACTTCTGCCCTCTTTTTCTGATTGCAGACAGGATATACTTGAGCTGAGACATTTTCCTACTGATTTGATTTATATACAATATTTTTTTTTCTGCTGCTCTGGAAATCAAATACTTGGATGACATGATAGGCTCCCTTCAAACTATGTGGAGCACAGCACAACCAGTTTCATTTCTAGCCAAGATGGTACAATTGCTAGAAATCATAGAGTCACTAAATTTATTGCTGTTTATAAAATTAGTCACCTGCAGCATCATCCTGGATGAAGTCTAGTGTTTGAAACAATGTTGGAACAGTGCCATCAGCACATGAAATATAGAGAATGTGGTGTCTCCCTTAGGTGCTTGGAAGTGGCACATTTCTTACTTGAGCATGGGGTGTCCTTTTCCATTCATTCTGAACCAAACATGAAAAGAAAATAAAATCCTTTTAAAAATTGAGATATTTTGTTTCCCTAACATTTTATATCTTTCTGTTCTTTTCAGATATTGAAAATGACAAAATTGCAGTTAGAAATTTTAAAGATTAATATCAAAATTTTTCAGACCCAAAGGACTCAACAAAAGGCAATTATATGTTTTCTTTTGGGGTCCAAAATCTGTCTAGCATATCAGGTTATACAAACCTAGAAAAACAGATCCACAGAAAATGGTGGGATTAATCTAGTATATGATTTCTGTTTACCCAGAGTAATCATGACTTCTATCTCTATTTGTTTTGCAAGCAAAGAAAAATGTGACTTTCTCCTACCTAATTTTCTGTAAATAATATAAAAGAGAGAAAGATTTTGCAGTTTTCAATTTCCTATGATGACAATTGCATTAGCAGTTTTGCTTTTCTCCAGAGGCTACACACAGTGCTATCACAACGTGATCTCCTGTAGCATTAGTAGTAACAACTTGATGCAGAGCTCCAATAATTCTCTCACTCAGTGACGTAAAATTTGCATTCACACTGGTGAAAACAGAATTTGTCCTACTGAAGTTCCTTTCTCTTAGCAGCTGTTTGACCTTATAAGGCAGAAGATGCTTTGTGCCACCAACAGATGCCGTTTTACTGGATACGAATCAGTTAAGCAGTGCTGTGCTAAGGATGTTTGCACTAAGGCCTGTCAGCTGACTCAGTTCAAAGCAATGTAGCTTAAATGTCAAGTATATATATATGTGTACACACATATATATTTACATCTGCAGTACAAAAAGGGAATTGTTTGGAAATGGCTTACTGTACCTTGTACAACACAGACCGGAAAAGTGAACTGATGATGCAGACGTCACCTAAATAGTTTCAATGGACTCATTTAATGCACGGGTGACTCTCAGTATCAGAATGTAAAAGTCTGGCAAAAAAAGCCTTGATTTCTGGAAAAAAGACCTTGATTTTCATTTCACTTAGTGTTGCAATTCTGTGTGAACAGGCAACACTATGTGTCAAGAAAAAAGGTGGTTCTGCTGAAGAAAGTTGCTTTATCATTAATTTTGGTTGATTGACTAATCTTCTAAAAAGTCACGGATCCAATAATGGAATGAAAACAGTCAGTGAGTTCATGGAAGTCTGAAATATTACAAGGAGCTGACACAACTTTGATTGGAACCCTAATTTATACACCTCTCATTGCTGATCTAGGCCAAGATCCTTTTTCTGACTGGCTCATGACACTAGTTAGAATTCAATAATCAATGCAGTTTTGATTCATGCTTGAACCACAAAAGTTAAAAGGATTTAAAATTCAGGCCAGAACAAGCAAAGCAATATTCTTAGTGGGAAGGAAAAAAAAAAAAAGGAACAAAGGTCAAACAAGCATAACTAATTTTTATTTTGCATTTGCCTGAAATATTTCAGAGAACCCCAAATTAAATTTGTGCATGGTTTTCAGCTTATTTATACCTGAAGGAATGAAAATTCTGAAACAATTAGTTGCATTAAAATTCAGACCAATTAAACAAAGTTCTTTTTGAATAAGCATGCATCCAACAATTTATCAAATCTGAAAATCATTCCAAAGTATTTTTTTGTATGCATATAATGTGGATTTTTCTTTTTTTTACTAATTTTTATTAATATTCCTAAAATAACAGGTACAGAACTCTCTGACCAGAGAGAAAGCTTTTCTTGGCTCCCATTTTCTATATATTGACTTATCTCCAGAATTATTAAGAATTTGTCCTATTGCTTTGTGTCTTTCCCTTTTAAATCTTCAGGGTTTCAACTAATTGTAGACCCCTCCTGCTCTGAGCAGGAGATGGTCTAGAAACATGCTGGGATCCCTTCTGATCTGAACAAATTCTGTCTGTATGACCAATATTGGCAAACACCTTTTTAAAGTTCTTTTTTTGTGGAGTACACCATCTTCTTCATTACAGAAGAAATAAGAAAAATATTTCACCCATCACAATAAACAGTCTTCATAGTGTAATTTCTTTACTTATATTTCTTTACATACTTTCTTTACTGAACTAGCATATAACAGAGCAACAGAAATGCACTTATTAATGTGCCTGAATTCTGACATGACAGGCTACCATGAAGAGCAAGAAAATTGCTTATTTTACTGGCCTGTTTACTGAGTCCTAGGCTGGTCCATCAGGGACGTCATTGTAACTTGAAGATTCACACACTTGAGATAACAGCAGCAATTAAACTAAGAAGCCCCAATTTTCAGAGAGGGATCCATCAACCCATCACCCATAACCTTAACCCTAACCCTAACCCTAACCTGCTTTCCTCAATGTCTCCTTAAAGCAGCTGGCAAAATCTATCAGTACTCTTCATGTTAGTGCCAATGAGAGAAAGTGGAAAAGAGATCTCATCTGCTTTGTACCACTTTTAGGAAGGAGTTGTCAGCTTGTTTCCATTGCCCAGAAGGAGAGCCTGCATAGTTACTGTAGTCCAGGCAACTAACTCCTCTATTGCCAAACTTAGACTGTGTGGTTCTCATCTTCTGTTCCTCTTGCAAAGATAAAGCTGAAAATCTGGAGTTCAAAGTTTTCATTGTGCATCTCCAAAATCTTGGACTCTTTACACCTATAAAACATTCCTGTACATTATCCCTGATGAAGACATTGAGACACATTGAGACATCCAGAATCAAAATATGTACTCTATAATGGTCATAAATGAATAATCTCAAAAGCTTTCAAAATATCATTCAAAACTTTATTCCTATTAGCATTTTCAAGGTGTAAAGGAGATAAAATAATGATATTGTACATCCTCCTTAACCAAAGAAAATCAAATGCTTTTACATTACCACAATTTAAATACTAGTGTTATAGATATCTAGTTTTGGTGTTAAGTGCATATTTCTCTGCCTTTGAAAACATTAAAGTCCATCTATTGTGATTATTAAGTAGAAGAAGATTAGTGCCTATTCATCTGAAGAGTACAAATAAAAGGAGAAGATGACTGAATTAGATCAATCAGTTTAACTTAAATTCACAGAAAAAGTCTGGAGCAGTTTTCAGAACCTAGAAAACAACAGGGAGAGAACCAGAAGCCAATACAGATTTGCCAGGAATAAATCAGAGCAAAATAATTCACTCTTTCAACGATTGGGTAATAGGTCCTGTGGACAGATGAGGAGCAAAGGAACACATGTACCTTTACTTGAGCAAAGTTTTTGACTCAGTCTCCGTCAATATTCTCACGTCTGAAGTAAGAAAAATATAGCCTTTATTCTGTGGGCACAAAACCACACCATAGAGAAATTAATAAAAATCTAATTATGCTCAGGGCTCTGTGGGGGGTCTGCCTTAGATCTGCTTCTGTTCAAGGTTTTCATTAGCAAAACAGATGGTGGAATAGTCAAAATTCTCATTAGTTTTGTATCTGACACAGTGCTAGGAAGGACCCCAAATGTGTTGGAGGATAGCAGTAAAAATAAAAGTCTGCAGACATGGACTGGAAACATAGTATGTCACTCAAGGTAGAAAAGGAATGGGGGCAAGTTAAGAGAAAGGGCAAGACAGTAAAAAAAACATCTGTTATACAAATTCATTATGATGGTAAATATTAGAAATAAGGTCTTCAGAAGATCTTAAGACTTTAGTGGATCACATATTGGGTCTGAACCAACAATGTCAGATTCTTTTGGAAAGCCGAATATTCAGCTCATAGTGTAAAAACCAGAAATATACCCTACAAGATGCATGCAAGATCAGAAGTTGGTTTCTATCTGTAGTAGAAGCCACAAAGAAGTAAGATTGTAAGAGTGGGTAATATCTGGCCTAAGAAAGAGAAGGACATTTAGGCAAGAAATTTTATTAAGCCATTTGTGTTGTTACAAAAGGAAACAATATTTTTTCTATATCCACAAAGAATGGGAAAAGAAGAAAGAGTTAAATTGATGCACAGAAGATGAAAGCTATCAGAAATGTTTTCTAATTATAAAGTTAACTGAGCACACTGGGAACACTTGCTACTTCGGAAGACTGGATCTGCTGGCACTGGAAGTCTTTAATGAAAAGTTATAATTTTTACAGAAATAACATTGCTACTGTGAATCTCTAGAACACTGTGGTGATTCAAATTGGTTTGTGTTTTTGGTTCCGATGGAAGCACACAGCATATTAGATAAAACAAGGACTATTTTGTCATTTGTATATTACTGTAAATATGAATTTTACTTACCTAATGAGTCAGTATTGGGCATTAGTGCATCTTTTCAGTAAGACTGGACACTGACATGTTATTACAATTGCATTCAGAAACTCTCCTTTGGCATGAGATAGACCTAGTAGCAGCCACTGCTGATCACTGCTAGTTCTTGATTCTTCTAAGTGTTTTTCCATAAGCACAGCCATTAGCACTGTGTGTGAACTATTGTTTTTTACATTTATTCTAATTATTTGTGTAGTATCCAAATATGGTGGCCAAAGAACAGGAATACACTTGGAGTAAAGCAGGAGTAAAAAAAAAATATATGTATGACGACCAGTTTTTGTAGCTATATATAACTGTAAAGCTGTTGGCTAAGAATTGGCAGAGGTTTTACCTCCATTAGACTGGAAAGAGCACAAGTGACTCTGATGGCTTTAGAGACATTTAGAGGCATAATAATTCCACTCTGCTCTCTGTCTGCAGTGCAGCTCTCCCTAAACAACTTAATCCTGTGGGGTCAAGGACTAACGAAATCATGAGCTTCTGTCTTGTCATCTTTCAAACCAAATTTATACTAAGGTTGCAGCGGAACCTTTTTCCACACCTTTCACTTGGGTGAGGAGGCAGGTTCTTGAGCCCCACAGGACATGCTGCCTGATTGATGCTTCCCCAAAACTGAGAGGTCCAGAAAATTTTTCCTCATTTAGGTCCCATGTGTCTAACACAGGGCAAACTCATGCTGCAGCATTTCCCTCCGTGGGTCCTTATCGAAACTCTTCCTCAGTCAGGCCTTTTGCATTTTTACTGTTTCAAAACTCACAGGAGAAGGTGTGCAAGTCAAGAATAAATCAAAATGCATTAAGGACTTCCCAGGATTATTATCAGACTGCAAACTTCCCAGCACTACAATAAACTTCATTACCCTCAAACTGTCTATACCACCTTGTCAAAATACACTCAACACCTCACTTCTGTTCCTAAACAAATTAACCTCAGTTCTCTCTCTTTTCCTCTATTTCCCATAATAACACTCTTTGTTTCTTCCTGTATTTCCTACCTGGCATTGGTTTAGCCTGGAGGGTCTCCAGGAGGTGATATCTACTCTGGCTAGCCCAAATCCATGTGCTTGTGGAATGGTCTGGCAGGTGCTTCCTCTGCTTGGGTAAATACCTGGTACATTTTTGTTGTTGCAGGCCCCCAGACAAGTAATAATTAGCATTGACTCCATGATTCCAGAAGGCTGATCAATCGCTATGCTATTCCATGCTATGCTATTCTATGCTATGCTATTCTATTCTTATTCTATTAAGAAACTCATCACCCCCCCAGCCAGTCCAATACAGAGGGATCCAATTGGTCAATCAACCAAAACACCATCACCACTGTACAATTAAGAAATCACCCTTTGGTAAACAAATTTCCATAACACATTCCACACGTGCACAACAACAGGTGCAGCAAGTAGAGATAAGAATTGTTTCTCATTCTTTTCTCTGATCTTCTCACAGCCTTCCCCAAGAAAATGCCTGGGAAAGTCATGCCTGCTGCTCTCTGTGGAGACAGCTGTTACACATTTTCATTTCGGATCCACGGCATGGATTTAGCCCTGAGAGCAGCCTCGGGAGCTGTGTGCACTGGCTGTACAAAGTCACATTTCTGGGTAAACCTTCCTTTCCCAAGTCAGAGCTTGAGAAGATTTTGGGCGAGACTGGCAGATGAGCATCCCACTCCTTTGTATTAACTGCAAAAGAAATCTTTTGTTGGGGGAAGCAGCCCAAGTTTTTCCCCTGTCACGTCTCCACCTTCTTACATAAAACTGGTTTATCTGCCAGCTGTAGCACACAAAAAGAACCTAGATGCAACCCTTCCTATTTCCTATACATGTCTGTATTTTCCATGACTGTACTGCTGTACTTTTTAATAAATAGGCAGCATGTCTGCTGAGTAGGACAAAGAGAAGTCTTCTTTCACCTACCACAAGCAGTGGAAAAGGAAATACAGAAACAAAATCTATGATTAAAGGAGTCAACAAAAATCACTTCCAAAATTTGATTAAATGGAAGCATCTGAAAACTCATTTGCAGTTTTACTGAATTTAAGATGGGTAGTTTTCTACCAATGAGAATAAATTGGAGACCAAATTACTTTGGTTGAGTTTCAATTAAAAAAAAAAAAAGAGAAAATAAAACAAAAATGTTCCCTTGATGTAGATTATTTAGTGAGTCATAAACATTTCATTTATAAACAGAAATGTTCTTAGAATTTGAGAGGCAGAAAAATATTTTGTCTATAACTACTTTTGGATGAAAAGCACTCTTGACTAAGAATATATCCCAAGCATTGTCAGAAAAAAATTACCTAACCCAATGTAGCATAACTTGATTTAGCATTAGCTAGAGAACACTTTCAGTTTACCTCTCTTGGCACATGTAATAGGGAACATTGTGCTAGAGAATAGGGAAGGGGTTAGAGTGCCTCTTTACATGCAAATTTCTTCCATTCTATTCGTGAATGTTCTCTGGTCCTTTTCCCCTTCTAATTAATAGATGTGCAAGAGGTTGTGGTGCTGTGTGTGTTGTATTTGGTTCTTGCAAGGGGTCAGTCAGGAGTAGGGAGCTCACAGTCACAGTGCTCTAGTTCAGCATAAAATTTTCTGACGGATTTAGGTGTGATCTGAAGTAAAAAATTTCTTGTAAATCCCTTAATCCCAAAAACACTAATTGGCTCAAAATAATACTCAGTCTTCACCTAAAAAGAGGAAAACACATTCCCATGATGTGTCATTTTTACATACAGAAAGCAACAATCTCAGTCCCAGCTTTGAAACGAAGTAGTTCCAATGAAAGGTAGATTGAATCAATCACTTTGCAATATGCATGTTAGGTCCAAGAAAGGATCTTTGCCCAGATAATATTATGCATAAATAAAAAGCTGTCTGGTTTTAACTCTTTTTTTCTCCCCAGAAATTTATTGATGGAAAGTCTTCTAGATATCATTAACATTAATGATATATAATTAATTATTTAATACTTGGGCCTGAGATATTTGCATCTGTGTCTGCCCGGAGAAGAAGCATTTTTCTATTTCCTGCCAGGAGCTCTGTATGTGAATTCAAGAATAAGCAGTTCATCCCATGACATTTCCTTATGCTCAAACAGACAAGGTGACACATAAAGCCCAGGGGCAAAGGGAAACCTGATAGCTAAATAGCTGAGCTGCAGTCGGAAGTGGTGAATTCCCTCGACCACAGGGAAAGCTTCCTGTTCTTTGTAGATGAGCCTATTATTGGAATACACTTGCCTGCAGTTAATCTTCAAAGTAATTAAATGGAAAGGAAGCAATTAAATCACTGAAAAGGAATTGCATCTGGTTCAGAGGGAAAAACCCAGGCCTAGGAAGTATTTCAGTGATAGCATGTACTCAACATAAACAGGTATCTTCCTGTTTGCACAGACAATTAATATTTATGTGATAAGAACATCTTGTAGAAATCAAACGAAGTTGAAAATCAGAAGTTGATATTACTGTGGCCTAGAAGTATCAAGGAGTGAAATGTTGATATATGTTTTTCCTATGATGGGATAAAACTGAAATCTGGGCTCCTTACACTCATCTTGTATAGGTTAGCCTGGCACCTTGAAAGTTAGTAAAGCAATGTACATTTACTGCTTCTGAGAATCTAACCCAGCATTTCAGTAAGCACATCCCAGAGAAGGAAGACCATAACAATGGAGAGGCATGATTCATACCAGTCTCCAAAGAGAAAGATATTGATATTCAAGTTTAGAAAGAGCTTGGAATGATTCCTTAAAATCAGGTGTCGGGGTTATGTGAAACAGGACAGTAGCTTTTAAAAATTGGCAGAAATGTTTAACTAAATTAAATTTTAAATGTGTTGAAAGAAGCACTTGTTTTATAATACTCCTAAATGCTTGTACTTTGAATTAATTAATTGCAGCAAGATTGCGAATATCGCTGTATTTTTAATATTGTATTTTTTTAATATCGTATGTATTTTTTTAATATCACTGTGTGCTTTGCTCAGACTGGAACAAGGGATCCTGTATACTGCTCCAGTCTATTATAATAGTAGAATTGCTGGAAAGCCATCAAGAGGGTCTTGCAGTGAAATGCTCATCAAAGCTCTTACTGACACTAGAAAGTACACGTAGTGTAACAGGTTGTTAAACAATTAAGGGGTAGTTAAAGAACAACTGTATTAATTAAAAATTAAATTAAAATTGAATTAAAATCTCTATAGTTGAGAATAGAGATTCTCTTGCAAGGGCATAAGGAACAAATCTTCTACTTTTCTTTGTCTTTTTCATGTCTTTTATTTTTCCTTTGGAAAAAGTTTGCCCTGCAGTTATATGGGATCTAACTAACTGCACCATTGCTGTCATCTAAGAAGCTGAAAGCTGCGCTGGCTGAAGAGAAAAGCTGATGAGTGAACAGCTGTAGGTAAGGTAGGATAAGCTGCCTGGGACATTAGCAGTGAACACTGGTAAGTGATAATTCCTGGGACTGAGAAAAAGGAGGTGATGCAGAATAGAGAGCTGACATGGTTAAAACAGTAGACTCAAACTATATTTGTGGGCAAAGAGTAGCAAGGAAGAAGTTGGTAGCAGGAACTAAGACCTGAGAGGATGAACATATGGATGGGACATGTAGGTGTTTAATTGGACAAAAAAGGCCATATGTGACAGGGGATCCAGTGGCAAAGGTGCAACCTTTTTCTCAGATAAAGACAAATATCAGCAGAAAAACATGCCTGGATTGTTGACTTGAGACACAAACATTTGTTCCTGGGGCAGGGACATGGGACTGAGGGCTAGGGGAGAGAACAAAATACTGACTGTTTCCCAGCAAATGCTACATAAACCACTCTTTGTTATTTAAAGCAGATCACTACCTGGCAAGAAAAATTATCATTTATGTTACATATGAAGAACCAAACTTTACTTTTAAGTACACATAGGTGTGCTCCTATTGTGATAGCCCGGTTCCAAACCAGGTCCTTGATGTGTATAGGTCTAGAACCTTTATTTTTATCTTGTATCAATTTTTATATTACTGTCTCTCCTGCTCTCAGAGAGTTGAATGGAAGATGTCAGTCAGCTAGATACCATTTCCTTCATGATCAGCCCCTCTAGCTACATATGCATTGCTATAATGCAGATAATTTAGTACTTGGATGTTTAGTTCCCCATACACTACTGTGTACCCACTTCAGACCTTAATAAAAAGGAATTTTAATATTTGGATTGCATAATATGATTTTCTTTAAATGGGACATATTAGTATATTAGTCAATGTAGTTTTGTGGCCCTCAATATAAAATATTTACTTGCATTCTTAGAAGCTTGTCTGGTAGCACAATTACAATTGTATTTTATGTGATACTTCCAGAAAGATCCAATTTTTGGTACTCATTTAAGAACAGCCATAGCTTGTCATATTTATGTTCAAAAGTGCCATGGGCTGTTTTATTTTTATTTCTATTCAGATGCTTCCAAAAAGGAGTAAGTCTGCAGGAAGGCAGGTTCTTCAGCCCATGCTGGAAGGCTTCTCAGCAGCATTAGGCTTCCTGTATGTGAGGCAAGGAAGGGGTAGCAGGAAACCTTTGTATCAAGAATCTACTTTCAGCTATCTTGCCAAGCTGGAAGGTTTCAGAATAAATTTTGTCTGCTCAGTAGAGACTGCGGATACTTTAATGAACAAGCCCCTATTCCTCCCCCATGCCATCTGCAGCAACATGCTGGAAATCCACTAAACTGCCAGAAAATTATGCTCCCTGTGTAAATGCAGGTACTGCAGATGCCTACCATAGCTCAGTGAGATGCTGGGCATAAAGAAGAGTGTGGGGAGAGAGGAAACAGCAGGACTCAGCAGTTAGAGATGAGTTGGGAGCATGGAGAAGGAATAGGACTAGAAAAAAAGTAACATAATCTAGGAGTAGATCTCCATATACACATGGATATACATATAAGAAAAAACTGAATTAAAGTTGATCAGGCAGCCTTAATCGTGTAATTTCTCAATTTGGTGTCTGTCAAAGGGACACCCTGGTGTCCCACAGAAGCTTTATGACCTTTTAGGCTTAGTTCTGCTGCCCACTTTTCATCACTAATTACTATTTGCAATGTCCTGTGTCCAGTAGGCTGACAGACATAATACAGGGCCAGCAGAGCTGTGCATTGCTAGAGACAGGAAGGATAGCCTGATGGTAACTGTTGGAAATGATAAAACTTCAAATTTTCTTTGTAATTTTTGTAGATGTTTTGTTCGCCTTCACCCAGGGGGAAAGAGAATTGAAGTTTTCTTCCTAAGACTCTTCACTGGGCGAGGTCTGATGAGTTTAACATCTACAGAGATTGAGAGTAGCCAGGAGACACTCGGGAGATAACGACCATGAACGGGCACTGTCCCCAAACACCACCCCCTGGAGAGATCTGAGACACCTGGGAAAAGACCAACAAGGGAACCAAAGAATGAGGACCAAATTAGCATCAAAGGCAAAGGGCTCAATAACCAATAGGAGATCAAACACTAAGAATTGTGTAATTTAAGATCAATCAACAGGAATTTCTTTGGGTTTTGTCCGTATAAACATGTGAAGTCTGGTAAAGACTTGTGTGTGATGGAACGATTTTCACTGCACAGCCCGAGCATGCATGGATGAAATTATTTCTACTGCACATCCTGGCCAGAATAACCTCCTGGCCAAAAGAAAGTAATGCCTTGATTCTCTAGCACTAAAAAATTGTTTGTGTTGGAGAGTTTCTGCTTTTGCCACAGTCTCGGTAACAATACTAGACACCTTTGTAAGGGTGCATGAATTGGTGTCAGTGAATTTTTTTGTGCGAGTACCTAAGTGCCATTTGGATTACTCGGAATCAACTTCATATCTGGCTCTGCTCTTCAGCTCAGCCTTTATCAGCCCCCTGGCATGGCAGGCACCCATCATGGTTAATTCTTGCTGCTGCAGTGGATTCAAGGGAAGTGCTGTCAAGTAGACACAGATGAATGTTACCTTAAGGTTATTCAAATCCATGGTAGAATTATTGGCTTAGACCCTGGCTGCTTAAGTTTCCTATCTTGTTCACAAATAAACCTTTGATATCTCACTGAGAAACTAAACAGAACAAAGTTGTACCACAGTGTGACAGACTTGATGAATTTTTATGAAGAGAAAATTCAGTAATTAAAATTTTTTCTATGTATATTCCTGCAGGTAGAACCCCTATAAATACCATCGGAATTAACAGTCTCTAAATTGTGTCAAACTTAAATGTTGATCATATTCTATCTGCTTATTCATGCACTATGCTTCTGCCTTTTCAGCTCTTTTGGACTCCTGCATGACCTCAAGTATGTTCACTCCTACTGCAGCTCGACTGTTGCAAACAAACATCACCAAAACATTTTGAAGGAAGTATGCAGATGTTTTGCAAGGAGCTGTCCACAGAAGAAACAACCTCAAGGTTTTATCTGGAACCCTAATGACTTAGCTAAAACACTTCTTCTGGGAGAGAATACAGGATTCATGGAAGATTGAGGTAAATTATTTCTGTGTTCCAGAATTGCTACTCTTACGCTGAAATTGCAGATAACAGCGGGTGTGTCTCAGTGCTGCTAAACTTCACTTAGTTTGGAATGCTGGCAATAAAAGGACAATTTAATTTACATTTTTGGCCTTTTCTACCTTACTATAGCTGAAGAATGACTTCACAACGGCGTGTAGAAAGCAGTTATCTCTGCAGGATGCTAGTCTGGCTACAGCGAAGAGGGAACAGGAACACATAAACAGCCAATTGATTTGCTGTGGTTTTGATAACTGCAGCATTTGTCTTACTTTGTGTCAGGAGACACAGTGGCCATCCTGCCACTGTGCTGCGTGGGGATTGTAGGACTTTGGAAATGTTAAAGTTTGGTTGTGTTTTTCTCTCTAAAAACAAATTAAAAAAACCCAAAATGCATTAAAAACTGCCTCAAAATTGTAGCAACAAAAAAGTAATGGGTGAATCAATAAATACATCAGTGACACTGTAGAATCCTCACCTCTTGTCTGCATCCTGTAATGAATGAAATCCTTGAAGCCTGAAAGGATGGACAACTCATGATTCTAACTTATTTTTTCCCCACAAGTGTAATGTAATCCTTTGAATAACATGGTGCAGCTGCTAGGCAAATAGGATAAAACTATAGGACTAGCCAGTACAAGAGTGAATGCATCAAGCAAGTAGAACTGGGCAAGTGTTTGATGCCCTTATAAATCAGAATGCTGGCTCAGCTCTTGCTGTGTGCTATAGGGGAGGTTAGGATGCATTGCAACAGATTACCTAATGAAGCTACAATATTTTTTAATTAAGGCTTTTATCTATCTATCTATCTATCTATCTATGTATCTATCTATCTATCTATCTATCTATCATATTTTATCTCCATTTACAAGATTTTAAAATCAACAAAAATGAGCTCTTCAGTGATGTCATTAGTATAAAAATTCAGCAGTGCTGATGCAGATAAATCTAAGCAAGAATAAAGAGAGTTGCTGGTAGTTAGACACGTGGTAATTCTACATGGGAAGAATAGCAAAGCACAGCAGGGATACTTTCTGCTTGTTAGAGAAAAAAATCCCAGGGAAAGATATAACTGGGGGAAAAAAATCATTTATAAACATTTGTGGATTGACAAGGGTGCTGACCAGATATAGAGAATTATCCTCCCTTCCCAGACTGGTAAAATGAGTCGCCCCCCCCCCCCCCCAGGGGTCCTTTAAGTCCAGGGCTGGTGCAGTCACACTGCACACAGGCATGCACAGTGATGACATAACCTGCCAGCTGGAGGGGACTTCCACAAAGGAGCCCATGCCACCCTTTGCTTCTCAAAACACTCCAGAGGCTTTCAAGGACTTCTGGAAACCCGATATAGCCAAGAGCAGCTGTTGTAACAGGTGTGCTGATCAGTGGTCCCTCAGTGTTAGATCCACAAGGGAGTAAAAGCACCATGAACTCTGATTTTTAGGTGCCAGCTTGTGGATCCATGATCTTCACATCCTTTTATTTTTCAGCTGTCACCTATCTTTGGATGTTTGTAAAGCTCATCAGAGTTAGAAAGGCAGAGGAAGCTGCCAACACAAGGCCTGAACAAGGATTTCCTTCTCCCTGGCAAAGGCTGCCAGCAGCCGGGCGTGGCTCCTGCCTGATCTTGCCCGTGCAGACATTTAACCTCACTACACAAATGGAAACACCCCCAAGCTGGCAGATGACCAGGGCATCTTCTCCTCTCCGGTGGCCTGGAGCAAGTTTGACAGCCTTTTTCCTTCATGTGGCAGAGCTTGGTGGCTGTCAGGTAAGAGGAGGGGGTCAATCCCAGGGCAAGCACAGCAGTCACAATGTGCCATCAGAGATAATGGACCTACTGACAGAGGCAGGCACAAGGCACCCCTCTCTTTCAGGGGACCACACTGGGGAAGTATGATGCACTAGCTGTGAAATATGTTTTTTGGTGATTCATACTATAAATTAAAGGTTATCTTAATTCTTTTCAGTACAAAATGTACTTTAAAGAATGATTTTCCTGGTATGAATCACCAAGCTAGTCCTCCCTCTAGGTTAGCAACAGAGACCAAACTGCAAGTGGTCAGGAAAAAGAATATAATTTAACTTCTCCACTCATTTTGAATTAGGAAATATATTCTGTTAATATTTTCATATAAGTTAATATTTTCAAGGGAACTATGCCTCCAAAAGTTGAATTCAGGCTCTTCTAAATGCAGACTTTTATCCAGCACAGATAGATCATTTGCCGGGTCTGGATGTTTCTCCAGCCTGTACAGGGGTGGGGTAGGGGCACAACTGGTTGAGAAAGGAGCAACTAGCTAGAGGAACTGTGGGCTTAACCAACTCTCAGACACATTTTAGAGAGGGAGTGAGAAGCAGGAAACTTTAGGAAGTCTCTTGCAGGAAGATATCAGATGGACAATTTGGGGAAAATATGCCAGGGCATCCATAGAAGTCTGTGGCATACAGCTGGGGCACTCGGTGGAGCAGGCAGGGAGAAGCAGAGACGTGGGTGAATGCATCAGATCTTCTCCTAGGCTGCCTTATTTTGGTCAAAACTCTGACAGGACTGCATATTACTGCAGAAAACTGAATTTGCAGCTTTTTGCAAATTCTTGCAAATTCTACTAGTTTTCTTTAATTGCATGATTTTTAGCTCCAAGTGTCTTAGACCTTTAAGTACAATGGTAGCAAGCCTTTTTTAGAGCTATCTCCAGCTCATTCAAAGCTCTCCAGTGTGCTGACTCTGAATGCTCAGATTAGGTTTGAGCTTTGGAGCATGGAGACAGAGCAAGACCTCTTGATTTGAATTTGAAAGCAAAGGATGAAAAGGATAGTGAGAGGAAGAACCATCCTCACACCAACTGGATGTGAATGGCATGGCTATGGACTGGAACTGTTTTTAACAACAAGGTCTTCTGAACTCTACCGAACTAACTGCACTGTTCAACCAACCCCTGAAGGAGGATCTGCCTCTCACTGCTGCACTGTGTCACAGAACTATGTATTTATCAGCTATTCAAGCAGTGCTGAGCCCTGGAGTCATATTCCTGGGTATAAGAAAGAGAACAGTTTACAAAGATGAGGATATCTGAATGAGTTTAGTCACCCCATAAGACACTGTAGGCACTAGATAGGATTAGAAAGAGTTAAATGTGATCTGGTGATGGTCTGCATTAACAGAGAAGCCATGGACATGATCTTTCTAAGTTAATTTAAAAGATCTGATTTTCCTCAGCCATTGTTAAGGTTCATGAGTTCAGTCAATGAAAAGCAAAATGAATTCTAACAGTTCTCACAAGAAAGGAGAGGAATAGGAAAAAGTTTTCGCCTGGGAAATGTTTTCTAAAAATACATGACTGTCAAAGTAACCAAGTCCTACCTCTGTATGAGCACAAGAGGAGGTACAATGTGGTTTAAGAACATTAATCAGATACTTTTAGCATCTGGGAAAAAAAAAGACTCAATTTACTAAATATTTTCCAAAAGCACCAGATTTCAAATCTTTTTCTTTCTGCAACATCCAAAATATTTAAGTTTTTGTCATACCACAAGAATAATTTGAAAATGTTCAAGATTTATGAGCTGAGTTTTGTGAATTTTAAATAGCAAGGTATTTGGTTGGGGAAGTATAAAGAGTTGATGTAAACTAAATGACAGCCACTCAACCACAACATAATGCAAGAGAAAAGGATCTAAACTCTTAAATACATCAGAAATAAATGACCACTTTTCTCTTCAGTGAGTTTATTCTTTCTTGTACTTGGGATACCACACACAAAATAACATTATTACAAGGAGCTGCTATTTCTAACTGCCCTACTATTAGCATGTACTGCTATCAAAAGTCTTAATTAATTTACATTTCCACCATAAAAGAGCACTGTGCTTTTCTTTCCCATCTACTCCCCACTATATCACTCTTTACAGCTTTCTATGTCAAATAAATATGTCGTCTTCTGCACACAAAAGCATTCTAAATAACTTTTTCAAATTCATAAACAGTCTTCTAGATTAGTCACTATTTTCAGGACACTGAAATCAATATTTTCAGGACAAATGTATACTCTTCAAAGTACTGTGTAAAGTCAATCTCACCTAAAGATGTGAGAAGGCAAATAGCTCTTACTATAAAAATGTGTCTAGGTGGGCAAATGCCATCTTCAGTTTTATGACTTTAGATTTGAAGAGGTCTTCTCACATTTCAAATTAAAAAATGAAAAGGAGAAGAAACAAAGGAACTCTACATGTTGAATTTTATGTGAGTAGAAAAAGATTTTCTGCATAAACAATTTTCCCTGAACTGTTTATATTTTCAAGTAATTCACAACATTTTTATTTTTATATTTTCAAGTAATTCACAATATTTGTTAGCCCAGATATCAGCATGCAAACCACAATACTTGAAATGCCAAATTTTGTTGCTCTCCAGAGCATGGTAAGCTTCTGTTGCATAGTACTGTGACTGTGAGGACATGTTGAGATGCTCATACAAACACATACCATAACACATGGCTACACTGAGTGTAGAAGAAATAGATGAAGAGTTGGTTGAGCCTCAGAGAAAAATTTATGGTTCCTGGTCTATTTTAATGTGTGAGATTATGAGAATTTTCTCAATTTCTCCTTCCATTCTGAAACAATGTTCACAGAACTGACCAGCAGATGCTTCATTGTTGTTAAACACCTACCAGAATAGTAAGGATACCATATGACAACTCCTCTGTGTGATTTCTTGCTTTGATTGATTTCTTCTTTCAGGTTTAAAGCTGTTTCACGCAAAAAGAAAATAACAGAAGCTTCTGTGTTCTGTATATGCAAGATGTATATTCTTTTTACAATATTGTTGGTTTACTGGGATTTATTCAACATTTATAGAGTGATAAGCATTATTTTTCAATGCTATTTCATTTTTATAACCTGATCTGCCCTCCATGAAGAGCATGAAAACTGTACTAGATCCAGCCAAGAATTTTCATACATATATTTAATGTAAAAGTGTAATTTTCTTGATGTAAGTAATCTTCAGGTCAAATAGATAAATAGATATTTTAGAAGAGTGAAAAGATAGAAAAAGATAATTTTCTGCCTTTTTTCTTTGCCCAGCAATGGTATGTCCAAAGGTCTACATCTCCTCATTTTGATGAGTGTTTTAGTATTTTTACTAGTGGAATAGAACTAGATTATTCTTTTAGGAAAACTTTATATGGTTAGTATTTCTCCTAGATATCTCTTGAATGTACAAGTATGGCCTCTGCATCTTCAGTTTTGTTGTGTTATGGATTTCTACACCTACTCCTTGTGGAACACAAGCACATTTTCATTGTTTCAGAGAGGACTGCACACTATATAGAACCATCTGATAACTTAATCATTCTCTTGTAAATCATAAGGTTAGGCTTTACATATTTCATTAGTATCCCTTCAAAGAGCAGGAGAGATTTCTTGGCAAGACTCTAGCAGTTTCATCATTGGAGATCTCTTAGAATTTGCTAGACAAACATCTATTTCAAGCATCATAAAACAAATTAATCTTACTTTTGGACAGAGTGATAAATTAGATAGCCCCTAGCACCACTTTCTGTCCCATGATTAGATCATGTTTCCTGAAAAAGAGCCTATAATATGATTTCTGGTTCTGAATCAGGCTGGAGATTGACCCTGTTGACCAGATGGTCACTTCTCAGCAGATTTGCAGGAAAAAAAGGCAAGGCTGGGTTTATAGGTGGATGTTGAATAAAACCATATGGAAAATGTAACAAACAGCAGGAGAGTGTAAGACATTCCATCATCTGAGAATTCAAGAATTAACTCTTTAGCCCAGCATGTAGCCTGAGATAGCTCACAGAGATTAAAAAATAGCAAAAGGACAAATTTTAGCTGCTGTTTTGGGGTAGGACGAAAGAAATTTTAAGTGTGCAGAAACATAATTTAGGCCATTCTTGGTCAGCAGTTTGAAGAGCAAAAAAAGACAAATGGTATTTATCATAGTGCTAAAGTCCTAGAAATTAAAAATAACAATGATCAGAAAAGATCTGGAAAATTTATTTGAACATTTGTTTTTCACCCCTTCTCTCTCAGCTTGTGAAAGCTGAGAATTCCAACACTTCAGAAGTTCAAAATCCTTTGTATGCAGAAGAAATTACTGTCTGTGCTACAACAGCATCTGGAGATTCTAAAAGAGTTTTGGCCTTTTGTAGGCAAATACATGCCCAGTATGCACAGAAGCTATGCATTTCCCACAGAGTTCAAATCCCTGTCACAAAAGATAGGAATGGCATTCCTAGTTTATGCGGGATATGGTTGGAATTTTTTTTGTTTCCTTTGTTCGATTTTGTTGTTGTTTGTTTTCATTTTAAAATTGTGGAAAAAATGCAGGGCAAGAGTATATACATTGCCTGTAAATCATCCAGGAAACTTATGGTACATATCAGAACTGAGTCCATCACTGCCAAATGTCCTTCTGCAAGCATATAATGATTTCAAGCAGAGTTTTAGGTTTTAAGCAGACAGTAATTTTACCATCAGATCTAAAAGCTACAAGAGATCACTTGAAGGGATCCAATGGCTGGCCCATGACCTCTGCTGATAAACTATGTAGGAACCACAAGGAGAGGTTGTACATGTGTTTGTACATATGTTTGCTTAGCCAGTTGTGTGCATGTGAAATGGAGCTACTGCTTATGCAAGGAGTGCCTTTCAAGTACATGTGTCAGAATAGCATCAGCAATGCCGTTTGTCAGTGAGGAAAACCTGAGTAATTGAAGTAGAAGGCTATGAGAGAGAAAAAAACACTTCTCATGATGCCTTAGTAGATATAGAGGGGAGATTTCTGTATCAAATGTCTTAAACATAATCTCTAGACACTTCAGAATATTGAAGGAACTGCATTCCCTGTTTGAGAGGCTTGTTGGCTGAAAATGGAAATCTGCTACTGCATTTTGGAAGGTAATTATTGAAGTGAAAAACTTCATCAGATTATATTGTGAGCACTTGGCCATCCCACATGAATCCATAATTTGTTGTTCTACAAGGTCACAGATCACCATGACATCAACAGCTCCCAGAAGACTTAGCTTGATTGACAAAACTGGGAACAATATTAAGTGACAAAAATAAAAGAAACACCACGTGAAGAACAGGGAAAAGAAACAAAACCCGAGATGTTTTCTGTAGTCACACAGTGTATAACAAATACTGCAGGTAGTCAAACCAAAATAATCTGTTTGATGAAGACAGGTAGAAACCCATATGAAACACCTGGAATAGGATGAGGTTTGAGTTAAATAAATAGATATTAAACATTTTTCACTTCCAATCAGTGTTAGAAAAAGCAAAACACAAAATCCACAATATATGCTAAGTTTGTAGATAAACAAAAAAAATAAAAAAAAAAAATCTTTTTTTTTCATCGGGTGGAGCTTTCAGCTTTGTTGAGGGTATATCTCCTTAAATTCTAACAGAAATGTTTTACTATCCATTGTCTAACTTGTAAAATATTTTATTTGGAAATAAGATGAGATAAACTCCAAATAGGAAGGTTTCTTTTTAAGAAATCTGTCTGATCACTACTTTAATATTATCACACTGATTTATTAGAAAGTGTCCTCGGTTCTTTAGCTTTATTTATCTAAGGAAATTAACACAAAGAATATAATTTCAAGAAATCTTTATCTGAAGGAAAGAAGTTGCTAGAATTGATTAAAGTTACAGGAAAGAGATTATTTGCTAAAATACTTAGCAGGTTTTTTTTAATTTTAATGCATTATAGCACTTCCATAGACTAGTTAGCTAAATCTGTGGCAAAATACATTTGAGTTTGTTCTACAGGCCATGCTCCTGACAGTTGCCAGGCACAGATAGCTGTGGAAACTGAGGTCATGTATTTGTTCACTGTTCAAGGATAGGGTTCCTGAAGCAGACCTGACCCGGACCAAAGCATGAGTCTATTTATATTATTATGCCTACTGGGTTCCCAGTTGAGCATTCCTGCCTTGCTGCCAATCCATGGGTTACATTTTCCAGCCAGTCTCTTCAGTGACTGAGACCTTCCCTAGTGCCCCGTCAGTTATGGTGGGAATCAGATTACGCAAACACGGCAGAAAGACAGAGCGCAGTAGAGAGGAAGGTGGAAACATTGGCTGTGGAAGGGATACCATTTGTCCAGCCAGAGGAACTCAGGTTTAGCTGGAGGAGCTCTGTTTTTTGGTTTTTAGTTTCTTTATTTGGCTGGTTGATATGACAGACAAGGTTTGTGAAGAATAATAAAACAGATTTTTATAGTTAGAACAGAGTGCCTTCACTCTTCTGGGCCAGTGGGAAAACAACCCCCTGAATGAGCCTACTTGTTACTATTCACTCAGCTGAGGTATCCCCATCCACTACTGCCTGCCCCCAAAGGCCTCTTTTGGATAAAGTCTACACTGGTGTTTAACCAAGGTACACAGAAAGGAGACTCAGAGGTCCTACTCATAGCTGAATCTGAGCAGAAACCCTGAACCAACAGCCAAACATACAAAAGAAAAAAAGTTATTTTATCACACATTGGGATATTTTTCAGCTACTCTTACCTATGCTGAGGGTTAAGGAGAGGGAATGAGACAGAATAGAAGGAAAAACCCTGTAATTCAGTGGGCATGAGTGTGCCTAGCCTGTGGGCACCGGTCTCCTGAAAGAAGATGGGAGCAGGGAATTGGGTACCTCACCTTCAAGTGCAGTGTGTGCAGGGGATTGTAACCCTTGCCACGAAAACTTTCATTGCAACTAAGGGACACCTTGGGCTATGCAGCAGAGAAGCAGCAAGCTGACAAATGAAACTGAGAAGACACTGATTCCCAAACAGGCAGAGAAGCAAGGAGTGTTCTGTCTCCTTGATGCCCAGGGCCTGTAAGCTTCCTTCCCTGAGAGAAAGGAGACATATCTTCCAGTGAAGGGAGTCTGCTCTGAGCAGGGAAGCTGCTTTGCTATGTGTGCAAATATGTAAGAAAGAAATATCTGAGAAGGACAGAAAAATAAAAGGAAGAAAGAAAATAAAGTGGGTAGGCCTGGCCAGCTGAGCAGAGAGCACTGGCCATGCCAGGACATCCTCTCAGGGCCACTGGGATGTTTGAGGAGAAGAAAGCATTTCTCTTTTCATGTCCCAACTGCATTAAACAGTGGAGGGAGCATGAGATTGCATGCATGGGTTTTCTGACTCTGTCCCAAGAGGCTAAAAGTTGGGTACTCATTCACATCCAATGCCAAGAAAATTTCTCAGAATGAAACTTTCATTTAGAAGTTTGACTTTCAGGACACTCTTTGAGGAATGAGAAATTTTTATTGCATCCTCTTTGATTCAAAATTTTATTTCCCATCTCAAAGGTAAGAACACTGAGGTGAGAATGGGAATTCACATCCTTAGGTGAAACACTCAGGTGAGTGAAAATGATTCAAAGTTTACTGAGGGGAATAAAGGAAACAAAGAGGTAGAGCATGATCTGAGCACCCAGGTTCACGGTCCTTAGGAGATGTCCTGGGCTACAATATTCTGTGTCAAAGAGCAGTTGCTATGTTTTATACTAAAGAAAAACTGTCCCAGCAACAGACACATTAAAACTCTACGGTTTTTCATCCTAAGCTGATGTCTTAACATTGGACTAGAATATTTCTTTGTCCTATTGTCTTCTCTTCTTTTGATTCCGCAATCCCCTTTATAGAGTGACACAGCTTGGATGGAGAGAAAGAGAAGAGAGGATGTGGAGAGAAGGGTCAGCATCAAAGACTATAACTTGCTCTTTGCACCAGGGTGCGCTCCCACAGTTGAGACATTATTCTCAGATCCATTTTTCCTGGATCTGAAGATTGAATTGAGCTACAGGTTCTCCTGCCTGGGTGAAAATCTCCTAGAGTGAAGCTACTAAAAAAATGGGGGGGCATTTGTTCTCCAGTGTCCTGTGCAAGAAAGAGTGGTTCCTACTGCTTCTTGGAAGGAATTGTTTCCTGCTAGATTGTTTTAGAAACACTCTGGCCAAGCGTCCCAGAATAGACCTCACATTAAACAGTGACTATTAAGAAGAAGAATGCTAGGTAGAGGAAAGCCCAGTTTCTGAATCTAAGCAGGGCTTAGGCATGAGTGGCAGAGACCCGGCCTAAAGCCTGGTGATGGTTTAATCCCATACAAATTTCAATCTCTTCCCCCTTCGCTTCTCAAAGTAGAATATACCCAGTAACAACTTTTCACTTCTTAAACATTTCCAAATGCTTGGATTCTTTGCTCTGTTTTCATGTTCAGATACCTTGTATTGAACTTTTGGACTCACTTCTTCCTTCCTTCCTAGCTTGTTCTTTTTTATTTGTCCAGCTAGGGACATACTCGGTTTCCTGACTGCCTCCTCAGAAGAAAGGTGAGTCTTTGACTTTGGCTGCCCTTTACATCACCCTGGCCTGATTTTTCCCAAAAGGCCCAGGGTTAGGCTATATGTAAGTAGGAATTGCTGGAATTGCAATTGTGGGAGCAAGTGCCTAAATCCTTCTTAAAGCTCAGCATTGTAAGGTTGAAATCAATAAACTAAAGCCAGGAGGTTCTGTGGCAGATATGAAAAGTTTGAGGTAAGGAGTTTAAATAAGTGCCTACTGATGGTTCCTTTTCATGATGGGATTCATTCATGCTGGAAGCCTTTGTACAGGGACTGTATGAAGTCTTTAATTAAAGTTAATTAAAATGGTAATTTTGAGACCTGATAGCTCAGAATAACAATTTTTTCTCTCCTCACTCCACATCTGAAAACCTTTAAACTACTTCAGTGAACTGCAACCCAAGTAATCCTGCTCCTATTTTTAGGGACATAAGCCCCGGCTTCAGCAGGGCCATGGCAGTTGGAATAAGAAGATTTTGCAAGTGTGGAGGATTAGCCTTTGCAGCAGTTGTATGACAAAGCAATATAGTTGCCAGTGATAACGAGGAGGAGGAAAAAATTTATCATTTATTACATATTCATATTTGCCTTTTTTTAACACAGCAATCCGTGAAAATGCATCCAAAATTATTCCATGTTTTTTGTTTGTTTTGTTTTTGTTTGTGTGTTTTTTAATTACTCAGAGCTTTCAGTTCCAGTCTCACCTCATTGCAGAGCAGAATAGATGAGTACTGAATACCAGTTCTGCTCTGGAATTGAGAACACTAAGCATCACAGTTTGGGTACTGTCTAATCCTCTGGTGTGGAGTTAACCTGCTGAGACCTAAAAGCTCCTCTCTTCCTGGTACTGATCTTTGTAATCATGAGGAAAGCAGCTAATTAAATACACAGATGAAGGGACATTTTATTATTCAGCTCTTAGATATCTATACTAGCTTTACTCTTCCTGTAAAATCCATGCTCCAGCTGAGCAAGAGAACTAGTGCCCTTAAATTTTATGACATCAATCCTGCACTGGTGAACGTGCAAGGTGTCAAAGGAGACAAATTACCAAAACAGCAAACCAGCAGAGGATAGTGCAGAAGGCTAAGAGGTAAACTTGTCATTAAAGCAAAAAACTCACACCTTTCTCACTTACTCCCCTAAAACAGAACACCCAAAACTCAAAGCTCTGCTATGGTCCAGCTGGTGAAACACACAGGGTCTCAAAACTAGAATGGATAACACAAGGAAAGAAATGTGGGGCTCTGTATTTTCACTGATTTAGGATAAATCTCCCTTTTCAGTTTCAGAAACTTTCAGTGTAAAAAGATGACAACAACGACATCACATATTCTTGGTTACCATAATCTAAATGTTCATCTGGTCCTGTATACATTGCCTTCAAGTTCACACTGCAGACTTTTTAGAGATCTCCCTTTATTGACACAAGCATCCACAAACAGATCTCTTTAGACTCATGTATAAGTGCTTACAGCTCATAGGGAATGCATCTCTCTTTATGCCACCTTATGGCTTGAAGAAGCTATCAGTTCCTGAGAAAATCCCCCATTGTGCACATAGTGCCAGCTGCTGGAATAATTCTGTGCCATTTGCCCTTCTTGTGGTGCCTTAGGTCTCACAGCAAGATGTTGAGCTCAGTGGGAAAATAGGAGAGTCTTAAACCCCTGAAGGCTTCTTTAAATTATGGTAATTGCTGGTGGGCAGGTGGAACAGCCAATCAGAAACTTCTGTAAAGGAAGTCCCAGGCATCCTTCTTTTCCCACACCAGTGCTTGCTGCAGGGTGGTGTAAAAAGCACAGCAAAAAGACAATGTTCCAGATGCTATGTTTATTTCTATGGAAAGTCTCATGTATTTTTCTGGACAAAAAAATACTTTGTGTTTTCAACCAAATAAAACCAGTAAACACATGTGTGTCTTCCTTAGTGTGTTTAACTGAGACTTACTATGAACAATTATGATTTTTAATCGATTTCACTGGGTCTGGACATTAGCAAAGTTTTTGTCCTCTGATACAGACTCATGGTCAAAGTTACAAAAGCATCTTTGGTGCTGATAGATGGACCTAGTGGGATTTGCAAAGCACCTAAAAGTTGCAGACCCAAAATTTTAATTCCTTGGGCAGAATCCTAAAAGAGACATATCCACTAGATGACAAGTTATCTAAAAATCAGTTGTGATATCTCCTAAATCTCAGGTGTCAGACCCATCATTCCCATAAAAGAGTCCTAAATTTTAGTTGAGAAATCTGAGGTTTCTACAGACTTCATAGGAGACTCCAGCCCTTCTCTTTGCTTTGCAGCATGCAACTTGTCAATGCCTAGAGTTAGTCAACTCTAGTTGACTAACAAAGTTTTAAGAGAAATATCTGAAATACTGTTAATTCTTGTGACTTAGGCCTTGGATTCAGGCCTTCAGGATGTTTTGATCAGTTCTGCAGCTACAGATAAGGTAGATTTTTTTGTTAAGTTTTTTTTGTTGTTGTTGTTTTCCCCTGATATTAGAGAAATCTTTGGCTTCAGCTTCCTTTTCCCTAGACATTACTTTGAGCATCAGCCTGCAAGGTGCTGAGGCAAGACCAGACTTTGAGCTACAATAAACTCAGACAGTGGGTGTGAATAAATACCAGATACCATAAACCAGAAAGGAGTGTATAAACAAATAGTTTTGGGTGCTAAAATAAGGCATACAACTTGAAAAGTAGATTTCTGGTCCCAGCTCTTGCTGTGAAAACTTCTTTAGAGTTTTTAATTACAAGTTTAACTTTGGAGTTCTTCTGCTCTCTGAACCCCAAGTAAATAAATAAATAAAAGCTTTTTCTTTACCCTGCCTTTACTAACAGCTCTCTGATGGTTCAGTTTCTCCTCTATGGAGCCTCAAGGCTTCACTTATGTTGTGGCAGTCTGGTTTGACATGTCTGTCAACTGTCTGTCATCAGCATGACACTGCAGCAGAACGCTGGTGATTTAGGTGTAAAATAAAATTAAGACAAAAATAATGCAGGGAAATTTCACATAATGTGAGAGACCCTATTCTTGCATAATTCCGTGCCCTCCAGAATATCCTTCCATTAAACCGATTGCAAAGCTTATATGCACTAGAAATTGAAAGGCAATGTGGGTTTATCACTTAATCTTCAATATTAGTTTTTCCTTTTTTATTATTATGTGGGACACTTTAGTGGAGTCTCTTCAGAGATGATATAATTTCATTCTTGGTTTTCCATTTTAGAGTTGTCAGTGGAACAAGTATTCTTCATAGATCATTTTGACCTGAGGTCTCCTCATCAACAATGAGGACCATACTCTGAAATATGTTCAGCTTTCTTTTGAATGTGTCATGAATTTGCTAATCTTCAGGTCACCCTCTATGCCACTTGGATAAATTATAAGCCTTGAGATCCTGCAAATGCTGAGCAGCATCTCTCTTTCTCTTTTTTTTTTAATTACTTTTTCCTTGCAGCAGAGATTTTTTTCATGCACAATCATTTTAATTTATCAGGATATGTGTTAGGCATTGTGAATAAGATCAACTGAACTTTGGGTGAACTGAACTTTCACCCAAACAGGAACTAAATTAATATTGATTTTAGGGAAATAGTGTTTAGAAATATTAAATCTCCATTTTGCAGAAATGTAGCAATTTCACAAGAAAATGAGAGTGAAATATTTACAAAATCATTTATTGACACACTTGGATGATCTTTGGCTTAGAATAAGCTTTTATTTTTTTCAAATTTCCTCATTGCTGATTACATTGGTTCTGGCTTTTAATGTGCAAACCAATAAATTTCTGTAAATCTGGTTCATTGGGATTTTTGCACTATGGTTCATTATGCTGCTACCTCTTAGCTAGATCCTGTTCTAGTCAGGTAAATCCCATGGGAGCTGCACTTAGATCAAACTATGCATACAGAATATGCAGTTGACATTGTTTATGAAGTGCTAAAGGAAGTGGCTGATTTTGCTTCTAGTGAAGTTGGTAAATGCAGAATAAATCCAGAAAAGAGTATGCATACATGAGCATTATTTGCTGTGCACACATACCTTTACTTGGCAGATATGCCAGGGACAGGCAACACTGCTAAGAGCTATGAATATGAAGACAGCACAAACTTTAGCAAGACTAACAATCCTTGAACAGGAAGAAGTAATGGTTCCAGCTTCCCGGGTTACTCATGCTGGGATAAAACTGGAATGCTCTGGTTAATAGTGTATGTGTTTGCTCCTAATGATATCTTCCTATTGGAAAATATGACTTTAATGAAATCAAAACTGGTTACATGAATTTGCTTATTTCACTGAAGCTTCAGAAAGACTATTTCATAACTTAAAAATATTCTCTTTCCAGGTCTGTAATATTTTGGGGTTTTTTCCATTTTTAAATAGGTTTTAAATTTTAAAAATGCATAAAATCAAAGGATCACAGAAAAATTTGTGTTGAAAGGAACTTAATCCAGTCTCCTCCTCATAATGGGCTCCATGTTATACTCAAACCAGTTTATAGAGTATACAACTGTAGAAAAAATCAGATGTGAGACAAAATATTGTGATTAATCATAAAGCAAAGAAAAAAGATAAATGATGCTTTCAAGAAAATTTGAAATTGTCTGCTTTTTTTTCTGGTAAATTATGATCCAATATTGAAGAGATAAGTTTCCCAGGAAGCAGAAGCTCTTTTATAACTCATTTATAACTTCAGTTGACAGCATCACAATGTACTAAAGCTAACACAATAATATAACAACCAGATTCAGCAGCTGAAAACCTCAAGTGTGAAAATTAGAGCTGGTCAAAGGGCTGTACTGTCATAAATATTGTGGTTGATTTACTCAGAGTGAGTATTGACTGTTCTTGTGCACAAGAATAACTTTCTGCTCTGGAAGAATAGCAATCCAAATTGCACACTGAACTCAACCACAAGTAATATGTCATTTCAGCATCAAATGGTAAAGTTTATTCCAAACGGTGAGGTTACCTCCTCTTTGGATTACCTCTCCTCTTTGGATTCCTCTGCAACTCTGTAGCAGTATTTTAAGCACCAAAATTCCGGAATCAGTGCTTCTGGTTCCCCAACCATGCTACACCCTCTTCATTCATCTCGCTCTCACAGTCATGAAAAACTCTGTGTCTCTCCTGTATCAGCTTCCTGAAACAAATAAAAGTGAACCAAAGTTAAACCACTGTCCTGAAACATGTAAAATGAAATGAAGCAAGTCTTTCCACATCCCTCTTCCCCACACAGTTGATACCATAACCAGGGAAAGGAACATTGGCCTTAAAAAATCAGCCTTCTTGTATAAAAGCTGTGGATCTTAGTTAAGCACCTAACACAGTCTAGAGTGCTTCCTTTTAATTTTTTAACGCTTTGATCAGACAAAATGCTGCTGGCAACTTTGTACAATATTTTGATAGAAATATGCTATGAACAAACAATTCCTGTTGCAAGCATGACAAGAAGAGGCAGTAAAGGCAAGAAAGCAGAAAATAAACACGTACATAAAGACTCACAATAAAGAGGAATAAAAATTTTAAAAGTAACAACAATGAAGACAAATAATAAAACCAAAAACAAATGGCAGTGGAAAGAATCTAGAAGACTGAAAGATGAAAAGTGCAGTGAAGCAGCAAAATAAGAAGAATAGAAGAAATAGAAGAGAAAAGGAAGCAAAATAAAAATGAATTATATAAATCTATGTGAAATCATATTGCACAGAAATAAGGGAAGTAGAACAACTAGGGAGATAAGGAAATAACCCAAAAATAAAAATGTGAATGTTAATAGATATGTTTGCTTTTGGAAGCTGGGAACAGCAAACAAATTCTGTAATGGAAAGTAATAATGAAAAGCAAGGAGCAGGCCAAGAATTTTGATAGAAATTTATTGTTCACATGCTTAAAAATGTTTCAGGCTCACTGATTTTAGGATTTTTTTTTTTAGGCTTCTGATGATTCTTTGAAGGTTTGAGTTAGTTCATCCATCAAGAGCTTTGTGGAGGAGCCAATGCTGAGAACACAATGTTTGGTGGATAACAGTGAAAAAGGTGTTTTCAACTGTATAAGCAGATGCAGGACAGAGGGAAGGGAATCATACCTGGGGGTGTTTCTGTTAGATCACCATTCTTCTTAAATACACATGGTAATCTCCTAGTTGGGCTCTACCACTGTACTATTTATGAGAACATCTGGAAACTCTTGTAACATAGTGAATGATTATGATGTCCCGAGAGGATCAAAAATTTTGATATCACTCTGAAACTGTAGATGAACAAGAAGATAACACAGACATGTCCTAATCCTGTATCACACACCACTGTTTTTTTTTTCTTGTGATTCCTTATCCTTGCTCCCCTAAATTCTTTCATTGTCAATAAAGATTTCCACTTACTTTTTTAATTGCTGTTTTGGTCTTCCTTCCTCTCCCCCTCCTCTTTCTGTTGTAAGTGCCACATTGGTGATACTTGCTTATTAGCCAAGGGGACAGCTAGGGAAAGGAGCTTAGGAAAATCAACTGGGAGCTGCACATCGATGGTCAGTGAGGAAAAGTGGGCTAATTCAGAGCCAGAGAATTGAATGGCTGGCAGACACAAGTAGGCAACAAAAAGGAGTCAATGTAGATAACAGGTGTGATTAAAAAATGCTGTGTTGGTAAATAAGAGGAAATTAAGTGCCCCAAAGCTGAATTGGCACTGACTTGCTGTTCCAGAGGTGTTTTTTATATTCTTCCAGAAAGTACCCATTGAAGCCTTGAGGTGCTTAAGAATGTCTTGTCCCTGCATTAGGATCACTCAAAGCTGTGTGTCTCCTTGACTCCAGCAGCTGCAGCTGCAGCCATGGATGTGTGGCTTTTGGAAAACAGCAGGTACCCAGTCAGCCAGCATGAGTGTAGAAAGATTCAGCCTGCAAAAAACCATGCAGCTATATCCCCACTCCCTCTGTGACAGCGCTGCACTATTGCTTCTTGACTCCTTCTGTCATAGGGCTACCTAAATCTAAATATATCCAGCTCAAAATGCAGTTTTCATCTGGGTTTCACAGATCCAAATGATGCTGAGAGATGGAGGTAGCCTGAACCAACTCCCCAAGGAAGGGTCTGCCACTCCAGCAGAGCAGTGTTAGAGATTTATAACTGCCAGACTACAGGTATAGGTGACAATTTCCATCTTCAGGGAGGGATCAGTATACATAGATTTCCAAAAATGTAAGTTAACACTAACCTGACTTTTTATTGCATGGTTTATAGAGATTTAATCATATTCACTCAGCATATTTTGTGAGACTCCAATTCTGTGTGAATAGCAATTTTGGTCAAAAACCAGCAGGGTTTATTGAGTGAATATACACATACATGTATGGATATATTTTTTTAATCTTATATTGACAGTGATTGAAATACTACTTCCAAAGAAATAATAGCATGCTGTCACCTACTTTTCTTATTCTAACCTGAGAAAAAATATGGAATAAAATAGACTACCAATTTCACAGCAGTGAAAGAGTTTTCTTTTTCTCAATGACAATTTTGCCCACTTGATTAATAGGACAGGAAATTTAACTACAACATATACTCCTTTATTCTTTAGGTACAAATATTTAAAGGTAAAAATGTTAACTTGTGGGGTTTCCTGACATCCTGGAGCAAAAGAAAAGGAGGAATATAATTATCTTTAACCATATTAAAGGCTAAGGTAAAGAGTGTGAATTTGTTTCAGTTAAACCAAACCACTCTACCAGCTTTTGCCCTAAACAAAGCCATTTTAGCAAATTTTGTCAAACAAAACCCAAGTGGGATGAAGTGCCAACTATTTTGCTGACAAATCTGTAAATGCTGGTGACATTATCTTCTTATTTTGTCAGTTTAATAGAGAATCAATTGTAGGATGCTACAGAAGCTCAGCTCCCTAATCATTAATTGTTTCTGTATTAACTACAAAAAAAAAAAAAAAAAAAAGATTCATTGTGGCATCATTGTTGGTTACAATAAGTACAGAGTTGTTACAGCTGGGAAAAAGTAAGGCAAAAGACTGTGGAATACAGTAGCATGAAATGTTGTATTAAAATTTACAGTAGTGTGAAAAGACACAGTTGCTCAGGAAAGTGCTATGCAGTTAATAGGTAAACATCATGACTATAGAAAGTTTTTTTAAAAATTCCAAACCCAGAGTGATGGTTTTATCCTAGCTTTGATTATTAAACATAACACTCCACGTGGTATGAGAGTACATTGATTTGGAGATGTGAACCTATTGCAATCTATATGTTGGCAGCTGCAGCAGGCTTTACTTTTTCTGCTGAACAAATATGTTAGTCCCCTTTGCCATGTAAAACATCCCTTTTGTTAAGTTGGAGGAACCAACTTGTTAAGAAAAATTCTCAGATTTGGGCTCTAAATTTGAGGCAGCACAACAGTTGAGAACAGATATTACTCAGCAAGGTTGTCCTTAGCCCTTTTTGCTAGGATAAAGCTTACTTTTGGGCAGAAAGGGAGGCTCAGACAAAGTGTCTGCAGCTTCATGGTTTTTATTGCTATGCTTGGGATGAAAAGACATTTGTGGTCTAGCCTCTGGGGGATATACCAAGTACCTTGTAAATATTAGGTCACCCATTGATTTACAGCTTTACTTCTGAAGTTTTCTGGACAAAGCAAAGTAAACCCAGTAACCCTTCTTTTGAAAATGTACTTTGCATGTACCTTTCATTACACAGCATTTCAATAAAAGAAATAGAGCTCTATGACTTGAGGCAATATTCTATTTACAGATAGTTTATTTTTAATTATCTTCTGCCTGTAATGCTTACTGCCAGATTATATCTTCTATACACTTACACAGATTGGTAGTGGCTGAAACAGAAATAAAATGGTTTGAATTTTTTCTTAAACCCTTGGCTTTTTCAAGGCTTCACACTGCAAATGGAGAATATGGCATTACAACTAAAATGTTTTGGTATGGAAGGCTGTCACGGAGTCATAACAAGTTTATCAGTGTTTGCAAACCCATGTTTTCCAGTTACAGCAATGCCTGCTTGTCTGGAGCAGTTGCTGTGGTTATTTTTCCACCATAGCTAGTAGAGGATGATAGCACTGTCAAAGCTACATGTCTCAGGGAAGCCTGATTGCCTTTTCAGGGCTGTCTAGTTTTGCTTTCTTAACATCTGGAGGGAGTGTTATATGACTTGGACTTCAACACAAATCAGAATATCGCAATGTGCAAGTAGTAATTTGTATTTATGTACCAAAGTTTATATTTTAGGAAATTGCACAAAATCCCTGACAGCATCACTAAATGGTTACACTCTAATATTTATTAATCAGTTTTCTATTGACAGCGATTTCATCATACATTCATAAGGAGGAGTCGTTCTTCTGGCATATATATGTATTTGTTATAGTAATCATAAAACGCCCCAGAAGGACTATTAAGTGTGTCTGTTTCTACAATCTGTTTATGTAATGCTTTTATATGCACAGCATATATCTGCTTTTCAAGGAAATTGCAATAAAATGTGCAAATAACAATTTCTTTAAGGCAAAGACTTTTTATTCCAAGTGCATTCCCAGCAGCCAACAACGAAAAACAGAGTAAGATATGTATAGTGTGTTGTCACAAGATACATCAGATATGATCACTGTTACAAGTCTCCTTCCCCTAAAGGTATTTTTTCTTAGGCTGTCCTGAAGAAAGCAAGCCTTTTGAACAGGCTTGGCAGTTTTCTCTGCAGGGTCAAGAGATGTGCAAATTAGAAGTTGCCAAAAATATTTCACAGGCACATACAAAGACCTTGTACTTTAAACAGCCAAAGAATCTCAAGTCTAGCAAGTAGACTAGAGATATGTCAAGTGATGAAATTGAATGTGAATGTAAAAGCTTTTCTCTGCTAAAAAAGAACACAGCCTTTGGATTAATATTAGCAAACCCTACTATGTCACATTGCCGCAATAAGCATCTCTCTTTGGGAAATAAGAATACATTAGTTCAGGTCAATATCTGCACTCCCATCAGACAAAATTACCTAACTGTCTTTGTCTGGTAATGATAATGACATTGTTAGCCTCCAGGGAGTTGACGTCACACAACTAAGCAACTCAGGAAGAGCGCAGTATACAAGTGTATAAGTGAACCGGCAAAGACCTCCACGAGTATGACTGATTCAGCTGAAGGATGCTGTTTCAATGCCATAAAAAAATCCAAATATGCCCCAAGCTGCACTTAAAAAAACCCAAGCAACTTGCAAAAGAGTGTTTTAGGCCTATAAACAGTTGTAAGCGACCCATCAGGCAAGAAACTATTTCAAGAACAGGAGGCGTGACTGAATTAAATCTATGATGCACAAACCACACTCAGATGTATACGTGTGTATTTCCATTTGTCGTGGATAATATTCCTTTCCACTCTAAAAAACTGAAATCCTTTGACTAATCTCATTCACTGTATATATCTACTTACCTATATACACCTGCCTGCCTCCTGGAAGTGCACTCAGGTCTTCCAAAGACAGCCAGGAGAAAGTAACTGAGTATCAAAGCTGGTAAATAAGGCTAGCTCTGCTGTATTATCATCACTGAAGTAACAGTGGCACATGAAATCCTTTGCCACTAAAGGAAGAATGACTGCGAACTGTTTGAACACTTTATCTGTTTAATAAGAAAGGAACAGCCAGTTTATCAGAATGATTTTGCAGGTTAAGGTAGGAGGATTTCTGTAGTGTTTGTTCAAGGCTTTACATGAAACTAATTCTCTCTGTATATTGCATTTATTTGATTAAAAGAGAAGTTCAGTCAATACTGCTGTAGAAAAGCCAAGGCATGTCTGAACTCATTAAAGTACTGTTTGTGTGCTGACACTGATGAAAGACCTGCTGCTGGTGCTGCTGCGAGTCCATTTAGTTTTCATTTGACATCAAGTTGCTTTGCCTGTACTGTCAGAGCTTGTACATGAAGCTGCAATACCATGAAAAAAGAGCACATCTGAGAAGGAGCCAGGGATTTCTCAAATGATACCTGGACACTGCCTCATTTGCCTGGTGTGTGATATAACAGATCTGGGCAATCTGCTTTTCATTTGCTTTCTTCCCCATATCAAAATGGTGCCTATGCTCTCTCCACAGTCTGCTCCAAATAGCTGCATGTGGGAGGAGATACCTGCAACACAGCTTCTCCTACCCGTAATCCACTTCACACATGTTTGAGACGGGGAAAAGAAATGGGGCAGTCACAGGCACCCGAACTCAGCACTTGTGAAAGGAAGTAGCTCTGCTAAAGCAAAATCTTCTGCTGCCAATGGTTTTCAGCCCACTGGGCTGCCAGGAAAATCTGCTGTCAGTGGATGCAGCTTACCTAACATCATAACTGTGCAGACAGACTTTTTGCAGGGCATTCATGAAGGCTGACTTAGTCTGCTCAGGCTCATGTCACCAGACTGCCTCTATAGCCTGGGCAGGGGCAGTGAAGCATGCAGGAGCATTATGTGATCCTGTTTCTCTCTGGTGACTGCAGAGGTGATTATCCTCACTACGCTAAAGTTAGCTTCCATGAAAACGTTTTTAGTTGGGCTTTTATCAAAATGACTGCTTCAGGGTCGAGCAGATTATATTCCCATAGCTCTGTTTTGACATGCTGTTTTGCTTTATTTCTCTCTTCATGGTGCTTCTTAAGCACTGCCCAGAATTTTTAGAAGGTTCAGATCTGATCTGATTCATCTCTTTTGAATAGCCTTGCAATGTTAGCCAGAGAAGATCCTTTTTATTCTCTCTTTTTATCTGCAAGCTAGGTTTCTAAAAGGATTTGTCCTGCTCTGCTCATCTGAAGTTTTCTTCGTTGGCTCCCTTTAATGATTTCTGAGCACACTGGTCCATTCTGATGATGTTTATTAGGGCACAGAAGTCTCAGAAAAACTTGCTTACTGGAAAAAAAAAAAATACAGAGGGGAGGCTGAAGGACTTGGGCTTGATTAACCTGGAGAAGAATGTCTCCCCTGTATATCTATAAGCATGTAATCAAGAAGGTGGAGCTGGGCCCTTCACAGACCTGCAAGGCAGGGGAAGAGGCATAAATTGAAACGGAAGAGTTCCAGGCTAGAAACAGGGAGAATCTATTTCTCCAGGTGGACAGTGTCTGAGAGAAGCTCCTCACTCACACTGAAGGTTTCAAGATGCAGCTGAAGGAAGGCCTCAGCAACCTGTGGTGATCTCAGAACTGACCCTGCTCTGAGAAAGATCTTGAACTAGAGTACTCCAGTGGTCCTCTTCAGCCTTGATTATTTTGATTTGTTTTATCCATAGAGAATCTTAAGCACTGCTGAGCTTAGGCGGGATTGCCTAACCGAACTCAATGAGTTTTTTTCATCATATTTAGGAGGAAGTATTTTAAAGTTTGTCAATATTTTTAGCAAATAAAAGACTTAAAACGCTCCCCCTACACATATATATGCATTAACCTGGGAAAGCTGAGTTTTGTGCTGTATGAATCTCAGAACTACATGTGACAGTGATAGTTTGAAATCCATTCTTGCAAACATGTTCTGGGATTCAGGTTCCTTGTCTTCTTCCTCATTGTCTCCATATTATTACTTTCCTCTGACTCTAGAAACAGAAGATTTATATTCCCTCATCAGGAAGCTGCTGAGCCTCACTCACTTTAATGACAAAAATCCCTACAAGCTTCACCCGGTGTGTCTAGCCTGGAAAAGCCCAAATCCTGAAGCCTCAGCATCATTCCAATGCCCAAACAAAACCTTTACCGTAAGAGGCAGTAGCAACATGCTTCAGCATCCAGAATCACATCCTGTTGTGGACTCAACTATTTCCCACTTCCCAGTTCTTTCAACAGAGGAAACATTTGAATGAGAGAGGAATCAATAATCCTTATAAAGACCAAGAAAATCTCTCTCACCCTCCACTCCCACAAGGCAGAGTGGCATCCAGATGAGCCCAAAGTTCTCACTCTTTTGCCCTTCTAGCACACGTGCTATCATCAAAAGGAAGGTTGTCATGTTGGCTCTGGGGTTTTTCTCTTGGCAGAGCAGTCAAGCATAGTGCTGCTCTGCTGGCTACGCTGCATGCAGGACACAAACCAACTCCAACACTGCTCCCATGCTTTTTGCATGTGAGAGCACTTGGAATGAGAGGAGATGTTGACACAGAGACATTCTGTCAGCATCTAATGCAAACACCTGCTGTGGATACCATCTTTATTTTTTTCCCCAAAAAAGCTTTTTCCTTCAACCCAAGGTCTTGATTTATCTTGACCAGAGGTCATCCTCAGAGGCCTGTCTCCCTGAAATAAATTGGCAGAATATTCTCTTCTTATTCCACCTGGAGAAAATTTGGCAAAGAGCTAGATTTGGCAAGCATAAAGCAAAAGCCCAACTTTGCCCTTTTAAATGACATTTTTAACTTCCATGGAAGAATTCCAGTTAGGCAACCTACCCCAAAGTTTCTATTTACACCGTGTAAGATAATGCTACTGCAAACATCGTAAGCAACTTGGGTTATTTAGCTGAAAATTACATTTTGGGGACAAGAAAATAAACTTGCTGAAAGATTGACTCTGCAATGTTCTCTGCAGGAATGAATGGCAGGTGAATGGCCCTGGCACAAAGACACCATGGGCAGACTGCATGGAATGCTGGTTAAGGACACTGGATGTGCACACAGATTAAGAATTAATAGGGTTTATAAAAATATTCTGGCAGTCAAACAATATTATCTTTAATTTCATCTGTAAAAAGACATGCTACCCATGTCTTTTTATATTTGTAAGTGCTAAAGCTGTTTTAGTAGAATGGACAGGCGGACATTTCATATTTTGGTAGTAAATTAAGTGATGGCTAATTTTAATTCCCCCGGTACTCATCCAAAATGATTATTGGGTAACTTAGGTCCCAATATTACTTTCTAGATGCATTCACTTCATAAACTTACTGTTTCTTGAAATCCTTGCAGTCCTTTGTGTTTTTTCAGCATTAAATATTTTTTGTTTGTTTGTTTGCTTTTCTCCACCTCAAGAAACTACAGTTTTGGGATTAAGAAAAAGGAGTTTTTATCTTAAGAAATCATTCTTGCAAAATAAGTAGTATTTTTTTTTTTTATTAAGAGATCTGCTCAGATTTCTTTTTGCAAAGATTTGTTTGAATTCACAATGAAAATACAATTCATATTTGTTTTAAAGGAACATCCCTTTGGAATGATAATTGGAATGGTTTTCCTGTGGAAGAACTACCCCAAGCAGGTAACACAGCTGTGCCAAATACATTCACTACAATCCCTCTTGAGAGAAATTCAGTCCTCATTAGGCGAAAACTCAAGAAAAATAAAGAATGCTGAAACAAGCAATCTTCTTGGTGTTTATCCACACATGGGCACACATGCCTCGTATTCTTACTGACAACCATTTATCTTTTCCCTACTGATTCTTTCTGGTGCTTCATGTTAGTTATTGCTTTTTTCATTATATTTTTCCAGTTGTATTCCAAGTTTATTATGTGATTTATAACTGAAACCATGATCTCTGGTCTAAATAATCTGCATGCTGAAAACAACATTAGACTAATATGCCACAGGATACTGAAACACTTCACTGATTGCTACAATAAAAGTCAAAAGGATTGATTGAGTAAGAATTCCTTCAGGTCATTAGATTGCTGTGGCAGGTGCCGGTTTATTTGCAATTTCCAACAAAAAAGCTGGTTTCCAGCAATATAAGTTTGTGAGGATAGGAAAATTACAATGCTTGGAATATTTCTGCAATATATGTCAGCTTCTTCTTTCTATGGGATGGACAAGTTCAGACCCCATAGCAGACTGTACTGTATTGTTTTGGGGAACAGAGAGGACAAAGTGCTTTCCAACATTTCTGAAGAGTTTGATATATGCATTAAAATCTAAATACAAGATTATCTTGTATGAAGCTCTGGAAGTTGATAAAATTATTGTTATTGGGGTTAAATTAATGTGTCTGTGTGTATACATGCATGTACTATGCACATCTATATATTCAAGTGGGCAATTCCATCTGGTTTCTGTTACCTTTGGTACAAAGACATGGTGGGATAGACCTATGAAGAGAAAATGAATTAGATGTTTGTCAACATCATATGCCTAAACTCAGAAGAAGAAACAGAAAGAAAAAAATATCTTCTCCAAGTTGATCTCCTGTGTTCATCACAACATCATCTTAACATGTTCATAAAAACACTGATTGCAGTGTCTGCTCTCACACATGGTCCTTTTTTCCTCTCCTTCCTCCTGTCCCCATTCAAGAGTTCGGGGGTTGAACTGGGTTACTTTCTAATTGTTGTTACTCTATAATATGCCATACATATTTTCTTAGTGAGACATATCACTGTTTGTTTAATTTGAATGTAGAGTATCTTAGTTCTTGTGAGAACATGTTCTGCAGTCTTTCAGAGACATAAGAGAACATGTAATTGGGAAATAAGATTTAAAGAAAAGTTTAATCATTGAAACACTGAGAATGACTCCGCTAATCATCTCATCTCAATGTCACACCTCTAAAATCCAAATGAGACTAGTGTGTGTACCAAGTGACACAGTGGATGAGGAAATGACAGTAACTTCAGTATCTGAGTGTCATTGCTCAGTGCCATTAAAGTTTCAGGGAAGAGATTTGGTAGCATGGACTCATATCCATAGTATAGTGGCAGCACTAGAGTATGCTCAGCTCTAAAAACAAACTGGGAAGATTGGTAACATCTCCTGAACTCAGAATTAGCTTCATTGGTCTCTCTCTGAAGTGTAGCAAGATGAAGTGCATCTTTTTCCAATATCCCAGATGGTTCTTGTACAATCCCTATAACATCCTTCAGTCTCCTATTCCCTTCCCGCTTTTCCTTCCAAAATGCCACTGACTATGAATAATTTAATTTGCCTGCCAGAGTTCTCCATCACTTTCTCCAGCCTTAAGAGAGTAACTTTCTAACACTGTATTTCAATGTCTCCTGGCAGAATATTTTCCATCTGCTTTTTAGATGTGTGAGTGTGGGAGGGGCAGAGGAGGCTGGGATGGCGGGGGTGGTGTCAAGGAACAACGCCAAGACATACTGCTCTCCTTGAAATGATCTGCTGCTTCCTTTCTGTTTCCACAGGGCTTGGTACACTGCTCTCACTTCTCTTCAGTGTGGCTGCTGTTCTTCACTTCTTCCTGAGGTAAGGATAAGAAGGAAAGAAGAAAAGAAAGTCAACTTCTCAGTGCATAACTTTCAGAGTGTGTTTAGATTGGAAAAGTCTGTGAAATAAAGCTTTTATTCCATTATTCTGGGCTTTTCGTCTCAGTTAGCATTGTAGCTTGCATGAAAAGTATTTAAGTATGGGCACTGATCTGAATGGACAGAGGGAGCCAGGCAAGAGTGTGGGTACCCACAAGGAAAGGGAGCTCCGTCTCTGGCAGAGATCACTCTGGGCATCGCTCTAGGAACAGGGAGAACAAGGAGACTTTTGGTTATCACAAAATGTAAATAACATAAAGCCATTATTTTCTGCAAGATACTATTAATAGGAATAACACAAGCTAATTTGCCATGTTGATTTTAGGGGTTTGCCTTTACAATGAAGGAATCCCAACAATGAATAGTTTTCCTCTATTTGAGCTGGGAGGATCCGATAAATCTTAGGTCGTCCCTACATCTAGACATGCCTTTGAAGTGGTTTTCTGTGACAATACATAAATAATGGGAATCTCTAAGAGACATCCTGAAGCAGTCTTTAGGATTGCATTGAAGTACAGTTATATAATAAGAAGAAGCAACTTGGATTAGCTCATGAAAGTCAAGAAACATGACAGCAGGCATTATGCTTAAAGTGGAACTTATTAATGATAGATTAAATAATGCAGTATCCTGTTCTCCTAAAAGGCTATTCAGGCAGTTTGATGCCTGTGGCTATGCCTGGTGTGGTGCACCCCATCACATTCAATCACAGATGCTCCGTCCGGCTGTGAAGGGACTTTATGTAAATAGAGACCTCTTGGAAATCCCACCCACCTTTGCCACAAGCCAAGGAACTGAACTCATTCTGTGGTGCAATATTAGATCATGGAAACAGAATGCAGAAAACCTTTCTGCAGATCTGCTGCTGCTGCTGCTGACATGTAACGTGGAAAATGGCTGCTGATTGCTCCGTTTTCATTGTGATCTTTTGCATTCCTTTCTTCTGAGTTCTGCCAAGTACTGCGACAATTCATCTAAATTATATAGCTTCTCAGTGGATAATTGATTATTACATCTAGTAGCATTTTATGCATATTATGTGTTTTCTTTAGTAGGTAATAATTTGAGCATATCTGTATGACTGACAGGGAGTTGGATGAGAATTTCCCAGTCTTGAGAGTTGCAATGTAAAATTATCTCACTTAGATGTTCATGGGATAAAGACATGACTTATCCTTTTGTTTCTAAAATCATTAAAGCTGAATTATGCTCTTCTATTGCAAAGTAGAAAACTTAAGTTACTGATATCTATTTGTCAGTGTTATACTGTGGATACATCACCACTTTTTGTCTCCATAGTCTTAGATGAGTTTGACAGATGAAAATCTATATGCAGCTGCGTAATTAATTTATACTTTGTCAAAGTTAGGAAAAGATTTGAATGGCAATTAAGAAGAATCTCAAGCAATGCTTAAGTTAGATCATTTCTCCATGTACCTTACAGTGTGAACAAGACAAAGACTGAAATCTACAGCTTTGTTCTATTTTGCATTAAATTGTAGGGTTCTTTTTTCTTCTTCTTCTTTCTGAGCATATGCCACCAAGCATGCTAATGAACCAGTCAAAGAATCAGCTGTACTAACAGTTAATGAGAATTCAAAGAGATTTATTTAGCCTAGCATCATCATTTCAGTGAAGATTCAAAGAGGATTAATTTGATTTATGTCAAAATGGAGGAATCTTTATATAATCTGCAGTCAAACTTTCATGAATATATTTATTCAGACTTGCAAAGTTCTTAAAATTCATGTGTAAAAGGCTATGGGAGAAGAAGACAATATTTATTTGTATGTAAATTATTCTTTCTGTGCATAAAATCTATTTTAGGTTTCAAATGTGTGTATATCTCCACTTTGCAATGCTTGGGAATTTGAAGGATAAAATGTGGAGTTTTTGAAATCAACGAGTTTTATATGTGATTATAATAGACTCCAATATTCATTTGAAAAAATCTGATGGGCAGACACAGGTAAGAAAAAATTATACAACATAATTCTTAAGGGCACTCTGCCATACCTCAAAGAAATGCTTTTCTGGAATACATATCACACATACAGAATGCACATTAGTGTGTTATCAGCATTTCATTGCTCTCTTTGGAAAAGCTGCATGACTCACATACCCAAGTAAAAAACTCGTGCTAATAACGTCATTTCCATGCATCAAAATTTCACATACAACTATATTGAGCATGGAAAAGACAGCTAATTTTAAAACCAGCAGGATTTGTAAGTGCATTGCTGTTCCTCAAACCCCACATCATTACCATTTCCAGGAACTGTGTATGCATTAAGTGGCTTTTCATACACCATTTCCATGGCTGTTCATGCACTACTGCTTTCACACAATGACCCCATATCATGTGTGATGATGTTGAGTCACAGATGGCTTTAATACAAAAAGTTTTGTGTTGAGCCTTTTTCTTCACATACACATTGAAATCCAAATAATTAATGAGTAACTGCACTTTTGTTAGACAACTTGGGCTGTCTAAACTCCAGATTCACAAGATTATTTATGCTTGGCCAGAAAAGGAAGAAATGATAGCGTTAGTATCAAATGACCTGACTGGCGTTTACAATGTCCTGTTGTTTTTGTTGTTTTTTTTAATTGTTGTTGTTTTTTGTTTGTTTGCTTGCTTTTTGTTTTCTTCCTTTTTCTTTGTTTTGTTTTGGTGTATTTGTTTTGTTTGGCCTTGGTTTTTTAATCTGTTGTCTTGTATGGCTTTTTAAACAATAGGGAGAAGCAGCACATGAATGCAATCTCTTGGTCTGACTTGTTCTTTCCAAGACTTCAGGTGGCTATTTCCAAGTCAGTGGATGTTAATCCAAAATCAACTATGAGAAACAAAAGCAGTTCACTTGATCAAAGTGGCCACTGGCAATTGATATTAACATATAGATTAAGCAAACCTTCCAACTGATATGTGTTTAGGCATATAACATGAGAAAAACAATAGATCTAGTCTTCTTTGCACCAAAATGTCAGTTTCCCACTGACCTCACAGCACAGCACAGACGATTTCACTTCAGTATTCTTTTATGCTTAGTAAGGGTATTTGCTAAAACATTTTGTCTCTGAAAGGACTTTCATGCTCTCTGGCTGTGGCCAGTGCTCTCTGTCAGCCATCACGTTCAGCACATATTAATAATGTTATGCTTCAGTGATAAGAAATTAACATCTTGTACTGTCCAACTCACTGTATGGATCCTGCACAGAACTGTTTAGACATTCAGAATGAAATATTAGCCTTGGCATTGCTTCAAAAAAGTGAGGTAGGAAAAATCCATTTTATTCTTAATTTTAAATAGTCACATATATTTACTTTCTATACTAACAGAACTAAGATGTGCAGAGTAATACAACATTCTTGGCCAGAGGAACCTAAAAAAGTGTAAGCTTGTGGAAAAGATACAAGGCTGGTCCAGTGGAGCTCCCATGGGCATCAAAAGATATTCTGCCACTGCCATCAGTTGGAGCAGAGTCTGGGGGCTCTGAACAATTCAAAATCTAAAAAGAAACTTCTGAAAAAAAATTTGAAAAAATTAGACAAAAGCTTCTTTGACAAAAGTAGTAAAATCTGTTCCTCCCTAAACGAAACCTTAAAATGAAAGAACATGTTAGGAGATTCAGTTAGAGCAGCAGGATGGAAGAAGTCAGGCTTCTCATGAATCACATCAGGCCAGAGCACAGCTAGCCATGGCAGGTTTACACCCATCATAAACAGACTGACTTATCTTGAGAAGGAAAGCTGACAAGGCTTTAGCAGGGCAAATCTCACTGGCTCATTTGGGTCTCTCTCTCCTTTCTAGACACCAGTCTTAACAAAATATGCAGGAACATGATATATCCAAGACCTCTATGTTTGTCCTATCTTGTTGTAACTGGCTAACTCATTAGGCAATTATTAGGTGGTACTGACAGATGAATTCAAAGACCTTATTTACTAAAAACCCAGCTGAAATTAGGATTTTAACAGTGTTTTTAGGTGACAGTCTCTGCATGATTTTAATTAAAGGGTAATTTTGGTGTACAGCTATACAAATAAGCAATCAGGTTATTTTAATGCAATTTAAAAGGAAAGAAGACTATTTCATTTCACTGAAGCGGTAAAAAAAATCTGCACAGAACAGTTAATAATGATGGTCTAAATATCTGCTACTGTAAAATGGAGGTTCTGTGTTCAGTCAGTTGTGTTATGATAACTCTGTTATGTAAAGTCAGGTCATGTGAATGTAATGCCATTTAATGGGATAGGTTATAAAATCAGCTCTCATCTGAACAAAAATCCATTACAATTTCCCATTCTCGCCTTGACAAGGGATAAAATCTTTGGAGTGGCCTACATATCTTGTCTCTGAACATATGGTATTTAATTTTAAAAGAATGAATGTACTTTTCCTTAGCCCAGAATGTAATTCTAAAAAGCACTCACCTATACCCTTATACTGCAATGTGTATATGTTTCAAACACAAGAAATTTAACTGTAAAGGATAGAGCTTGAGATCATTGGGATGGCAGCAGTATGGGGCTCAGAACTACTAATCTCTCAGTTATTTACTTTGTGTTGTGGCTTTTAATATCTCATCGAGCCTCATATTTCCTCTGTCACCTGCACCTGCATCAGGTGATACAATTGTAACGCAGGGTAGTTCCCGTTCCATTCAATGCAACAATTCCATTCAATTGAACAGTAAAATAAAGGAGTGAAAAATTCCAAATGGTTGTGTCTTACCCCGCTGGAGAACAACTAAATATGGAAAATAATATCTTCACAAACCATATAATTTAACAAAAGTACTTCCCTTTTATTCCTGTTATCACTATGTGCAAGAAGTGGCACGTCCCCTCATACATGCCTCTATGCTTCCAAAGCTTAGATCCCTGTCCTGCAAGGAAAAGAAGTAAACTTTACATAACTGACATCATACCCTTCATAGAGTGACCTAGAAGAACCACTTCAGTGCTTTCTTCACAGAATAAAGAGAAAAGAATAATCATTGCACAGAAAAAGAAACATTGGACTGAATTAGAGGCCTTGGAATTTTTTGAGTCAATCTATTCAGAAACATTGTTTCCCAGGTATGAGATGTAAAATGTTTCTCCAGGCCTTTTGAAAAACAGATTACTCAAAAAACCATAAGTAATCATAATGAAAGCAATGGTCTTAGATCAACCATGAGCTTGAAATTTCTCAGTGGTTATTCACAACAGAAATTTGAATTTTTTTTTACTGATATATAATGAAAAGAGTTATGTAATCCTCTAAAAATGTACTGGTTTTTATAAAATATTTAATATGATCCTATGCTATGTAAATAAACTGTAGAAATAGTGATACATTAATTACTACAAGAGATCCTCTTCTACCTAATTAACATATCTCTTGAACTTCCTCTTAACATATACTGTGAATGCTATCATGTTGTAATGTGTTATTTTTATAATTTGTCCTTTTTCTAGAAGTAAAAATGGGACGAGTACCATTTTGGATATGGAGATTTGTTAGACAAACTCTCTGTAAGGCTTCCCACATAATAATATTCCTTTGACTTTCAGACTGTGGCCTCACTTTTAAAATACATATGCTGCACATGGAAATATTTCATATCTCTTTGGAAGTGAAATGAAAGTATATTTTAACATTTAAAAATGTCAGGATATTTTCTCCTGGTTTTTCTATTTCCTAAATAAATGCAAAGGGAAAGATTCACAGCTGCAGTTGTCATAGGGCCAGGAGAGTGACTTTTTCCTTTTTTCCTTTCCTACATTTAATGGAAAGCACTATATGATTAAATACTTTATGAGAATAGGAAATGAAATTTGTGATATCAACCTTTAGATACTGTCCAGTTTTTCTAAGGGGCCTAGAAAGAACTTAAATCACAGTTTAAGAGTATTTAATTTACACTGGATACATTACTCAGGATTTCTGGTGTTGCCTGTGGGGTTTGGGAAACCGCACTCTACTTATAACCCACTCCCACTTCACTTCACTTCACTTCACTTCATTTCACTTCACTTCACTTCACTTCAATGTTTGGAAAAATTAATCTAAAGAAAAAGTGTAATTCACCTGTTACAAGTTGCTCATGTCTGCTTTGCATGACTTGTGCAAATCCTCAGTGATATCCCCATTAATTTAAAATGACAAAATATTCTCCTCATTGTTGTTTTCACAGCTAGACAAAACCAGGAAGGCTGACATTTATGTGTTTTGCCTTAATCTGAGATTTGCTTTCTAGGATCATTTGGAGCCCTATTCAACAAAATTTTTAGGGCCTTAGGCTGGTGTTGGTTTCACTTCTTTTAAGATACCAGCTGTACTAGTGAGCTCCAAGGTGGTTAGATCTGCTCTGAGTCAGAGCAAAAAAAGAAAACATTTTTTGCCAGAAGCATCAATAGTGGCTAAATATTTGTTCCTGAAAATAGACCTTCAATTTTCACTAAGTCAAGTTGGCTATTATTTTTGTTGTCTATGCTGTAAGCAGATGCATTTACAAACATGGAAACAAGTAATTCACTTCCTCTCTTTTCACATTTTTTTTATTATTTTGAACAGTTTATAAAAATTTCTAGGAGCAGTACAACCCTTCTTGGTCTCAGCCTTCAGTCAAATTATAAATTTAATGAAGAGTAATCGTGTGCTGATATTCTTCCTAATGGCAAGTACATTATGAACATTCAATATGTAGAGAGGTGTTAATGTTCACATTTGATTATCTGCTTGTTTAGCACTCTTTGCTTCTGGGCTGCTTCTAAAATTTATTTTCTTAATTCTTTGCTTTTCAGTGAATATTTTATTTGGTCTCCTGGTTTTGCTTTTTCTCCCTGAAATAAGAAATTGGTCACATTTCAGAGTCTGTGTTTAAATTGTTTAGTCAGTCTTCCACCCTGTAGCCTATTGTTTTTGTTGTTTTCAAAACAGTGTCCCAAATAAGGTATTTGAGGGATGTAATTTTGGACTTTAGTGGGATTACACACTTTTATGAGTTTATCTTAGATGGCCAAAATATTTTTATTCACTTATAAATATGGTTGTGTGTTTACACTTAATTCTGTACAAACAGAAACCATTACACAAGAATTACTCAAGAACAGTGAGTAAACAAAAATCACAAAAAATTTCTCTGATAAACAGCATGAAAGGAATGAAAATGAATGATTGGTGTCTATGTTTGCAAATATGGTTTGAAAGATTCAACAATAGTAGTTACGGTTACCATAAGGGAACTCCATGGCAAAAAAACCACAGGCATAAGCAATGTTGTTAGGCAGTTTGAATACATTTCTAGCAAAATAGGGTATGTTTAAATATTGGAGTTTTAAAAAGTTTTATTAAAGCAAATTTCTCTGAGGCCTAACCTTGAGGGTTGTCATGCTATACTATTACACTGTATAAACCATGTAAGTTTTACTTAAATTCAGAAAAAGTAGGATGTCACATAATACACAAGAGGATATTTTGCTTAAACATTTTTCTAAATAATCTTTTACTTTGCTCATTTTGGTGCACACTTATAGAAATACAACTATTGATGTCAACCATGCTATTACAGGCTTGTCATTATACCCAAGCTGTTGTCCCTAGTGTAGCTTCTGTAGCTAAAATCTACATTTAAATAACTGACCTAGAAAGATAAAATAGATTTTATTTTTGGAAACCACAAAAATTTCGGATGTGTTTACAAAATGGAAATACCTATCAGATTGTGCTGATAAATAGAGACAATGCACACACAGACTGCAAGTACTGTATAGGAAGTGCTCCTTGACCATATTGTGACAGTGGAAATTTGGAGACCTGGTGTGCCTCATGTGGAAAAGTCACTTAAATCACAAATACACAGGGCTCTAATGAGCAATAAAAGTGTTTCAAATACAGGACACAAAAAATTGTATGACTATCCTCTACTAGTGTGCTGTCTCACAAATTTTCCTCTCTATATAGAGAGAAGCAGAGATAGGTCCTTATAGTGACAAACTTCTTTAATATCTGTCTATATATAAGTTTATCCAGTTATTTATAAAACTATATAAGGTTTCTAAGCTATATTTGTGTCTCTTTCTCTCAGCAACCATGACTTCTGCTATTTTGAGGTGATAGTTGATACCCAAATAAATCCCATTTGCTATATTCAGCCCATCTTTATTTTTGGTTTCTTATAACTAATGGCTGTGGGTCTCATCAGTTTGACCTTGAAAAGGCCTGCTATTTGCCTCATAGGACAATACAGATATGATGAACTTATGAAAGGGTAACAGAAGTTAGCAATCAGGGACCAGAGATTAATTCAAATTCAAGATTTTGTATTATAAATGAGGTGAAGTTGTGGACAATATGTTACTTCTCATTGGACAAAAAATCAGGACACTCATAATCTAACTCTTTCACCATCTCTCTGCAACCTGTGGCTCTGAGGGTGTCCTACAGATTCTCCTTGTTCAGTGCAAAATTTGGACAGAAAGTGAAATTAATTTCATCTAACTTGAGACAACTCCAGTGAACATGCCAGCAGCCAAGCTGGCCACCCCCAGCCCCCTTTAGAGGCACGTAGACACAGTTGGGTGAGACTCACAGGCTTTGTATGAGATGGATGTTCACTGATTATCCAACTTGCAGTTATCTGCATGGGTTTGGAGGAAGTCTAGTCTTAAAATCTGATGTTCAGGCAGATATCATCCTCACTGTCAGCTGAAGCTAATGGAAGCTGCAGACATTCAGCACTACTGAAAACCAGAGTCCATTTCTGACATACATATTTGCAATGATTCTTCTGTGGCCTGGCTGGAAAAGCACTCTGATCTGTTACCAGAAATATGTTACAGAGGAAGTGACAAAAATGCAGATTTAGATCTTAACTCAGCCACAAAACTATTTTAATAGCTGATAGACTCTGTAACCATTTCATAACCTCAAGTGTGTTTATGACTTCTGAGAGGTGATCAGAGTTCATATGGTGGTGGGATCCATAGAAGAGCCTACAAATAAACAAAGTTGTTAATGAGCTAGTTCTTCAATTTCAAATTTCAGCATTGAAATATGTTCAAAATTATAGGACTGCATTCAAATTTACTTTAAATACTGTCCATCTGTGATTGCTGAAGTCGATTCAGAAAGCATTCTATCTGAAAAACAAATGCAGTAAAAATGCAGAGCACGGGGAGGTTTTAGAGATCTACCTATTTTTAAACTTCATCTTCCTCTAGTAGATCTCATTTGTAGAACATAAAATGATGTACCAGACATATCTTTTAAAAAATGAAACATTTCCTTTTGTCAAAGCAGTAGATGTCAAAGTAGAAAGTACTGTGCATGTGCATAGAGGATAGAAAAAAGGGATGGAAACATTTTTGACTTCATGCTCCAGAGAGTCCTGTTTAATATCTGATAAAGGTTTTATAAGAGGCTTAAGAAAGGGTTAAGAGAGATCATAGACTGATTTGGAAGGAAAGGAAGAAGTAGAGCCAAGGCAGTGCCTCATCTGTGGCATGACATGATGGAGCATGGCACAAACTGAAGCAAAGCAAAACTTCCTCTCTCGTGGTTCTGGAAAATAATAGTTTTCCTCAGTTATGAGATGGTGTCTTGAGTGTAACTAGGGCTTCCCAATGTCAGCAAAAATAAGAGACCACGCTATCCTTTTGAAAATTTGTTTACAATTGTGATCTCAGGTTAAATTCCACTTCCAGTAAAAGAAAAATACTGAGGATATTGGGACACAGCTTGGGCTTTGAGGTGCTAAGATGACTAGAGAGTAAGAAACCTAAATACCTCAGATCTGGGCAGGCTGTCTGCATGATGATACTTATCCTCAGCGTAAACCATGCAAAGAAGAAATAAAAACTTGTTCCTTTTTGCTCTGCAAAGCTATATATATTCAGATCATTCTTTTACTTTTATAGATGTATGATCTGAACAGGATATCCTGAACGAATTTCAACAGACTACAGTGTGATGTTAGAATCTGTGTGAATGCGTGGATTCTTGAATATTAAAAAAGCCAGTTCTTTCCATCATGACAAAAAGTAGCTAGTAGCTATTTCACAAGACAGAAATACTTCTGAAGGCAGTTGCAGCATCCATTATATTGGATTGGGAAAAGCCCACACATGAATTGAAATGGCTGCTTCAATGGAGTGGATGCTAGTGAGCTATAAGATCTTTTCCTTTGAGATTTTTTCCAAGCAAACAGTGTAGCAAAGGAGGAAACTAAAATAAAAGTGAAAATCAGGATTCTATGTTCAGCTGCTGCAGCTTACATATATTTCACCATGAATTACAAGCAAGGAAAAACTTTCTTACCATGTGAGCATGGTAAAATATTTGAAGAAGTAGGGCAGAGAATTTCCAACCATGGAAATATTAAAAACTCAGTAAATCTTTTACCAGCCTGGTGTAACTGGCCTACTTCAAGCAGAGTTTGGACTAGAAGCCCACTTGACATCCCTTCCGGCCTCATTTATTCTATGATAAAAATGTTGGGCATTGATCGTACACCTAAGGCAAAAAACATCAACTTCAGGGTAAAAATCAGAGTAAAAAGCAAGACAGATTTCTGCAGGCAGAATATGTCATAGAACGAAGAAGTTTATTTTTGAAATAATTTCGCCCAACAGCTCTAAGAAACAGAGGTAAAAACATTTACTTTCAGGTCAAAGGTAAATTTCCACTTTAAGTTTGAGGCATTCACTACTCACTTAAAGTTATGCTAATAAATAAAAGACACCAAAATAGACTTAATGCTTCACCTTTAAGCTAAAGGTAGTTAAGAAAACACCAGTCATTGCAGCTGCAGGTTTTCCATGAGAACAGAAAGATGAAAGTGAAAAGCATTAGGAGCTGAATTGTTTCTGGGATGCCATAAGGTTTACATGCTGACTAAGGCAGAGGTACAATAAAGACCTGACTTCAGTAAAACAATTTGACATTTTCCTGATGCCTTGTCCTGAACAAACTGGCAAGATACAAATTGGATGGGTAGGAAATTTGCTCCCAGGATGCACACATAAGAAGGTGATCAAAGGTTTTTACCAGCCTGTCACAAGTAGGATTCCCCAGGGGTCAATATGGGGCCCCACACTGTTCAACATCTTCCAAAATGATCTGGACAATGAGAGACAAAGCACCCTTACCTGGTTTGCTGATGACACTTAACTGCATGGTGAGGTAGACCAGAAGGAAAAACCATCTTACAGAGTGTCCTGGGCAGGTTGGAAGAGTGGACTGGCAAGAACTGTGCCAAATTTAATAAAGACAGGTGTGAAGTCCTGAAGCTGGAGTGAAAATTTGAAAGAGTCCAGTACGGACCAGGATTTTCTTGGTGCACAACCAGCCTTGCTGAAGGGGACCTGGTGCGGGATGAACAGGAGTCAGCAGTGCACTGCTGTAGCAACAAGGGTAAATCAGATCCTGGGCTGCATCTGCAGGGGCATTGCTAGAAGGAGCAGAAATCAAATTGTCCCAGTCTGCTCAGAATTTCTCAGGCCACACCTGGAATGCAGAGCGCAGCTGTGGTGCCTACAATTTCAGAAAGATATGGACGGACTAGATAGAGTCCAAAGGAGGGTCACAGAGCTGGTCAAAAGGCTGAAGAGCATGCACAGTGGAGAAAGACTGAAGGATTTGCTTTGCTGAGAAAAGAAAAAGCTTAGGGGGGACTTCATCACAGTACTATAGCAGTTAAAGGGCAACTACAAAGAGGAGACACATGGAGAAGACAGGGAGTAACCATTACAAGTTGCACTGGGACAAGTTTCATGTCCATATCAGAAAGACTTTTTTTCCAGTGAGAACAACTGATCACTGGAACAAACTCCCCTTGGATGTGGTAGAGCCCTCATTGTTGAAGGTTTTCAATGCACAGTTGGACAGGGTGCTACAAAACTGTGTCTTGGCTCTCTTCCCCATGCAAGATTGGACCACATGACTTTTCAAGGCCCATCCAACCTGGGATATTCTGTGATTCCCTGAAACAGGAAGAGATAGAGTATATTTAACACCACTTGGAATGCACCTGTGTGTTAAGGCATTACTTCATCAGGGAGCATGTGGTCAACAGTTGATTTCAGCAGACTTGTGTTTGGCATCTGTGACCTGTGGTTATTGCCTGTACTGACTGTTCTCCGCCAGCTCCCGAACTCACTGAACTGTTCTCAGACAGCAACAAGCACACACTCACCCTTGAAATAATTTTCCTTTCAGTTGCTTCCCTGGCACTAAAACTGCAAATAAAAAGACTGTCTTTCCAACACTTCTCTCACTGCCAATCCTCCTACATAGGTTACAGGAGGAAAGTTTCCCTGGGTCAAGTGTGAAGAGGAAGAGATTTAATAAAAAAGCGTGGAGCTGTACTGGAAGAACTGACAATCTGGAAGGAAAGGAGAGAAGAGTTAGCAAATATTGATTCATGTTCCTCTCTGTCTCTTGGGACTGAACACAGTAATCTCAAATCTCTGTTTCTTTATTGCCTGGAAACTGTACTGCCCATATGTCCCCAGCTCATGGCAGAAGCAGAGCTAAACAGGAGATAATTTATCTTTGCTGTTCCACTCCCAGCTCATGCTGCCATGACAGTTTAAAAATATTTAAAGGTCTATGGTATTCCTTGCTCTGACACGTGTGCCATTACAATTGGAATAGTTTATGACATTTCAGCTGTTCCCTAGTAGGAAAATCTTACCAGAATTGAATGCTATGCATCACTCAAGTGAAGACCACCTTCCTATATGTGACTAATAGAGTTGCATTTTGCTATGAACTTTTTTCAGCTATCTTTATTTTTCTGTAGGAGAGAGATATTCTTCAATGTCTAAGAATCTTAGAAAATGATTCAAAATTATTTTTAAGGAATCACAATGTGATATATTGCAGTTTGTTAACCAGGGAAGGATGCTCTTTGTTCTACAGTGACAACTTGCTGATAACTTTCTCATGTTGCTTACAGTGAAAAAAAGTACACAGAAACAATGAAAAGCTTTTGGGTTTATTTATTTATTATTTTAGCAGAGGACTGTATCATCCTGAAGGGATCCTGCCACTTTCTGAGTGAATTACTTCTGACATCTTGCTTGAAATCTGAAACGTGGAACCAAGTCTCATTTCAGCCAAGTTTTACTAATTGTTTCCCTGGACTAAATATAAATTGCATGAAAAAAGAAAAGGTTGGGGAGCAAAAAACAAGCCCTTCTACTTATATGAAGGCTTAGCCTTCTGCTGGTCTTGTTTTCATACATTGCACACAGGAGTCTGGATGGTTTTGTGGGTAACCGCTTTCTGTTTCAGACATTTAAACTCCCGTTTGAATGAAGTTTGGTGTAGTGAGCTAAAGCAGGTCAGAGCTTAGTGCACTTGAACATGGCAGTGACATGGCAACATAATAGAGTCCCACCTTCCTGTGCCTCTATGTAAGAGCTGAGGAACATGTCCCAAGACATGGAGCTACTCAGTGTCCCCACACCTGACAAAGGGAAGATTAGGTCTCTGATACAGAAATCACTGAACCTCCTGTTTAAATCATGCTAAGCCTACTCAGTTACCTTGAGACATTTCAGAGTGAAACTTTCAATTAATCTTTTATATCTTATTAAACATTTTTTTCATAGAAGAAATTGGGATATTTGAGGTTTAGTTCAACTACTGTAAACCAGGGACAATCAAAACCATATATTGTGATGCTTTTCAAGTTTTCTTCTTAATTTATGAAGACTGTGTGGGAGAAGACAACAATCTGTACTCAGGAGAAATGCAGTGAATCAGCCTGTTCCTTATGGTGAAATGTTTTTTTAACCAGCTGCTGTACCTGGTAGAAATAAAAAAAAAAAAAAACAAAACCCAAAACAACAACAACAAACAAATAAACTCCAGATTCCACTTTAATAAACCTCATTAAAGAAAAAATTAAGCTGTTGTTCTTAAAAATACTGCACTACTGTCTACAGTCTTAATGCGATATTTGGTATTGTTTGGAAACACAGTATAATGCTACTTCCCTTTCTATTTGGCTGTGGAAGCAAGGGTTATTAATCACACTAGATTATTATGGAAATTAGGGAAAAGCACAGAGAGAGAATGGTGCAGAGACCTATTGTCTCAGGGAAGAATCTGGGAGGGGCTCTTCCCTAAGTGTCCCCATATGCAAACAATGATGGTTGAGATGCCTTTTTAGGAAATTGAGAGTATGTTCTGCATAGCCAGCTGGCCAGCTAGGGTCAGAGAGAGCCAAGTACAGCCCTCACTCTCTTCTATCACTGCTGAGTAGAATGCCTGTCAGCAATAACCACGACTTGCCTTGCTCATTGACTGTGCAGGGACAGAAGAGGTGACAGAACAGGTACTTGTGCACACAGAGACACCTGGAGAAATAGTGATCAGTTTAATTTAATCTGAGTTGTTTATCACTCTTGGTCCCTACTCTGGGAAGTAAAGGACAGTATGGAAAGGAGCTGGTAAACTCAGTAAAAGCATAGAGTGGTATCTGTTCCTCTACACATTTTCTGGAACAGAAACCAGCTGAGGATTTGCAGAGATATCCTCAATGTAGATGCGGATGGTCAGTTCTGATTGTTGGCCTATATTAACTATCTTACTGGTGTCATTGTGCTAAGAGCATAACAACATGGTTTTATAGGTCTGGGAACTTGATGTAAAACCTGAGGAACATTGGAATTATATTACTCAGCAGACTACTTGAAAGGTCATGTACTCTGACATCTCTTCTACTTATTGTCCCATTGTGAGAAACCCCAGAAATATTAAAACCATCACCACTGATGGCTCTGATGGGCACAGTCCTCTGTGATTTATACTCTTTGAAGGCACAGTAGGATAATGTTCCTTTGTGCATTCCCATTTCACTTTCTGGTCTGATCAGATACAACAATGGCCCAGAAAATCTGGCAACCTCGATAACAACTGTTCCTGTTCACTGTGGACATCTGCTACAAGTCTCAAGGGACTTCTAAGGCTTTTGGCAGTCAGTGACTCCATTCCAGATTGTTGTTATGACTACACATAATTGCATTTTAATTTATATGAGGAGAAAACATTTCAAGCTTTTTTTTAGTGACAAATCTAGCCTTGGTCACCCTGCCTTACATGGTCATTGCAGCCACAAGGGGATTCATCAGTCACAAAAATAACAGGTCCTACCATCCACACACCAGAGACCACCAAGAACTGCATGTTTATACTCAGAACTATTTCTTGGCTCCCTGGCAACTGTTGCATGAGGTATAAACTACTGACTGAACTAAATAGAAAATGGCCACTCAACATTTCATAGAATCATACAATCATTTAAATTGGAAACTTTATGGTCAGGATGCCATTGGCCTTTTTGGCCACTTAGGCACCTTTCTGGCTCATGTTCAGCTGGCTGTTGACCAGGACTGGCAGGTCCTTTTCTACTGACCAGCTTCCTAGCCACCCAAGCTTGTTGTGTTGCACGCAGTTGTTGTGACACAAAGGCAGGACCTGGCATTTTGCCTCTTTGAACCTTGTACGATTGTCCTTGACCCATTGATCCAGCCTATCCAGATTCCCCTGCAGGATCTTCCTCCCCTCCAGCAGATGAACATTCCTGCCCAGCTTAGTGTCGTCTGCAAACCTACCAAGGGTGCCCTCAATCCTCTTATCCAGACCATTGATAAAAATATTAAACAGGGCTGACCTCAAAACTGAGTCCTGGGAACACAATCTGTGACTGGCCGCAAATTGGATGTAGCTCCATTCACCACCATCTTCTGGGTCCAGCCACCCAGACAGGTTTTAATCCAGCTAAGGTTTTAATTCATGGCCAAGTCATGAAGCTTTACCAGAAGAATGTTGAGGGAGGCAGTGACAAAGGTTTTACTAACATCTGGATAGAATAGTCATCCACTAAGGAGGTCACCTTGCTGTAGAATGAGATTGGGTTAATTATTTTTGCCTTTATTCTTCCCTAGGCAAAATTCATTGTACCTAAAAGAAGGACCTACACATTTGCAGCATTTTTAACCCAATCCCAGCCTCCTTTAAATACGCTTTTGAGGAAACCTAGCATCAAGCAGCATGAGCTAAACCACACTTTCCACAGAGCAGGTTCTGTCTTGCAGCAAAATACAAAATCCTCTCTCACAAAACGCATTTGTAAAGACATCCTATAGGACTTGTCTAAGTCAGTAGAAAATAGGGACTAAGGCATGCTTACAAATCCCATTTAGTGAAATACAGCACTGGGCACCTGAAATATTTTAAGGTCCAGAATTTCATTCAGTGGATTTATTCTGTTTCTTTTCCATCTGCAGGGTGTGGAAAAATGGCAACAGCTTTCTTTTGTCCCATTTCACAGACTCCAGTTTACTTCAGTTACATACCTGCTTTTCCCATCAGAACAAAATAGTTTATGAATTCAGATTCATGCAGTTTTCTCTACTGTCTGAGTTAAAATGTTCCAGAAAGTTGATTTGAAGAGCAATAGGGATAAAGGGATGATTTGCAATGTTCATGGCATTGCAATGGTTTAATTTCTCCCAGCAACACCCATGTTCAAATGCAGCTGCTGCTATGTCATTGTAAGCTTTTGTTATTGTGTATTTTGTTATTATTCTTATGGGGGTGGGGGTGGTGTCCAGATGTAAATTGAAGATCCAGGAAATCCTTCATACTGAAGTCAGAGGTGTTTACATCCCTGGGTTCAGTCCGAGAAACTAGAAACTTGGAATGTAATGTTATTCCAACCTTTTTTTCCCTGACATTCAGGATGGCAGGAGCTGTTAGTGCTGATGTTAATGACTTTGTACCCAAAAAGACACAGTGAGTGACAGATTGTTAATGATTATATAGGGTGATCATCTTTCAAATGCTTCTAAAGTATCTTTTTATTGTTGTTGATATCACTCATTCTTACTGACCAGATTTCAACACCATCATTCACAAACAGCCCTTCATCTCAGAAGAAATCAGACTGCTTAGTTTTGGTGGAGAAGCAAATTCCTCACTGGGGGAAAATAATTGACTCTGCTGTTTTTGTTAGAGATAGGAAGATTTTCTTTCAATTGTGGAACACAGGGAGTAGCACACCATTACAAACTCTAATTTCTACGTATTTTCTGGTATTCCAGCATTAAAAAGACATGACAAACAATTGCCATAATATTGCAAATACTTATGGGGATGCTGAATTTTAGATATGCAAGTCCAGTGAAATTCAACAAGGATATTAATACACAAGCAAAAAGCAATGCTGATATTTAGAGATAAAAAATGCAAATAAACACAACTCTCTGAGGTACTACCCAGGGATGTGGGCTAGTAATGACATTGCTGTTGTAAGAATGTAAATCCTAGGCATACGTCAGAAGTTGGCCATCTTTCAGTTATCTGGAAAAAATCCAAGAGCAGAGGTAAAATTCATATTTCTGTGGGATGCATGGGATGTATGCCTCCCTTTTCTCTATATTTTCCTTTCCATTTTTATTTGTGTGTCGTGTGTGTGTGTTGGGAGTGAACTGGGGTCCTGCTAGTGGCAGTGAGTGCTCAAACAAACAAGCTCTGCTAAACCCTGTGTCAGAGGGAGGCTGGGGGTGAGCTCAGAAGCTGAGTCAGTGTGCTCAAACTGAGAGATTTAGTGGGAATAAATCAGCATCAGAAGAGTGATGGCTGGAAATGCATCTGAGCTTTAGGGTGGGCTATTTTAAGTATAAAGAATTAATTGTAGCTGACCTCAGAATAAGTCTGCAGGTTGGACACGCTTTTATAATGTGTGACAGGCTTGTCAAGTACTCAGAACAGGCATGTGAATGCATCAGTTTAGCAAAGCTGGGCTTCAGATCCAGTTTCTTTTTCTTGTATGCTGGCACCCTATTTGCCTGGCTCTTTTAGAGGACATGAAGGTGAGCAGCAGGAGTAGTGAAAGCAAAGCTTTCACTTGCTCTTTATATTTTTCCAAGAAAAAGTAGAAAGGTCTGAAAGCTCTCCATTTCATCCCAATATGGAATGGAAAACTGTTTCTCAAATTGAACATATTCCTGGAATGGGAATAAACAGTTTCCTGCTCATTTCTATTCATGGTTCTTCATTCTTTCCATGCATTTCAGATTATGAAGTCCAAACACCTTTGAACACTGGTCCTTGCAGGAGATGCTTAGAATCATTGCTCGTGTATGAGTGAAGATGGAGGGCAGTGGCCATATAAAAACATCCCATACTTTCCTTCCTTTATTTTCATAGTATTCCTTTGGCCTTCAACTAACACCAATCATTTAGGAGAAGAAAAATATGGATGAAAGCCTGTCATAAATAATTATATAGTCCTGCATTTCTCTTAGCAATGTTCAGCACTTATTTTTGAAGCATGCCACCACTAATACACAATTGTTAAAATGCTTCAAGTTATTTGCTTTTTGTGTAATGATGAATTTTTTCCACTGATGTTTTTTATTTGATGAAAACAATGCAACTGACTGGGAGCCAAGAAGATCCTGTATTCTAACCAAGGATTTGACTAAGAGTTTGTCGTCCTAAGTGTGATTGACCGGGTCAAAAAGAAAAAAAAAAAAAAAAGGAACAAAGTTAGGAGGTAGCAGGAAAAAATGAACAAATGTCCACTGATTGAATACTTTGATTGAATACTTGACACCTCTGGTGAATGAACTTGGGCAAGATGATTCATAGTACGATGATTTTATTAGATTAGGGATATTGATAATTAAGTAAGCAGCTGTTGCAGCCAAGTGCTTCATCTTCTAACCATTTTTCTCTTCGCCGTTCTCTGGAATCCTGTGTCTTTTATTATATTGTTGTATGCAGAACTTGTAATAATTTTCCATGCCTTTTATGCCTTAAATTAATCTAGCATAATGTTGCATGGGAAGCTTCTGCCAAGATGTTCTGGTGCAGCATATAGCTGGCCTCTCATAGAGCAGCAGATAGCTTTACCTCATGCTCGGAGATTGACACCATCACTTCTTCATTTCTATGTCATGTTTAAAGTGTTCTTTTAACTAGTAAAAGGGAAATAGGCTTCTTTCATCTTGCTAACTTAAGAATCTGTCTTTGTTGTGCAATGTTATCTCTCGAAAGGATAGAAGCTAAAACACCTTATTCTTTTATAATTACCATCAAAATGTGATATCTGGTCACATTTTGACTTGATTGATCTTAGCAAATCTTATTGCCAAGATATAGGAATTGCAAGAAATAGTAAACTGGAAAAAGAGAAGAAAAGGAAGATAATATCTTTACAATATTGCATTAGCTTTACACAGATAAAATTTTTAACACTATGGTTGTCCAGCATTCTAGTGCAGTATATATCTGGCCTCATAGAGCAGCAGTTAGCTTTACCTCAGTGCTCAGAGATTGACACCATCACTGTTGAAGAAATTTGCCAGTTTATCTGACCAGAAAGTACTGAGATGTGCTTATTAGCCTTCTACTACTGTTCCTTGCAAGACTGAGCAAAACTGCATAAAATTTTCTTTCCCATCACCTGGCTGGGAATCACTTGCATTGGTGATATGTTACTTCTGCAAGAAAATGAAATGCTGCAATTAGACTAGGAGATTGCTCAGCTCAAGCCTTAAAAGCCTTGAACTTCCTCACAAAAGAAGCTTTCACTTCAGATGATTTCAGCACTGGTATAATGAGTCAGAGCACAGGAAAAACATTCCTGTAAATCTTGAGAAGTACTCTGAGTAGGCAAATATCATATACCTTCTGCATAAACTGCAGTTAACTTCTGATTTTGGCCATGCAAATAATGTGATCATGTGAATTGGTCCAGGTAGTTGCACCTTCGCTCCATTCCCAGAGCCTACAATGCAGTGAACGCTTTAATCTTAGCAGGACAAAATGGTTTGCACTACACAGAATTCAGCCAGACTGGAGTTCAGGCAGAATGGGTATGTACCTGTCTGAACCTCTCTGTCCCACATTTGTTTACTTGCAAACTCTGAGGCAAGTGAAATCCACGTAGCATGCATTTCATGGATTAGGTAGGTACAGGAAATGCCATTTTGAGAGAAAGAAGGATCAGATACAAAGGACACATAACTATTAAGCAAACTCCTGTCTGACCATTCGTACTCCCAGTGCCAGAGACTTTCACAGCTGGGACAAAAGTCCCTTCGCAGGGGGCAGCTTCAGTGAACCCACAGTTGTCCTTCTGGCTCCCCACACACCCCATTCCACAGTCAGACCACGTTTCCTGAGCAGTTCACCTCCTGGTTTCCCATAGAAGGGTCAGAGTTCTGGTTCCTTGAAGCCATTTACTCACAGTGCAGTGAAACAGAAAGAACTCGAGCTGCTCCCTCCAAGAGGGGACCCCCAACAAAGGACCCCCATTACTCTTATACCCCCAGTCCAAGGGTGCAAAAGTCTCACTCCTCCTCTTCCTCAGTCCTCATCTCCTGAGTGCCTCTGAGTGTCTGGTCCCCTGGCTCACAGGTCCCCATGCCCTTTCTTATGCAAGGGGTCAGCAGTTCACAGCCCCTTGCCTCGTCATCCAGCCACCCAGAGCCCAACCTGCTACTCACACTGAACCTGCACACTGAGCTGCCTGCTCTGAATGTACCCCTCATCACAAGAATTCATAGAACAATTACAAATATTTAAAGGTAGTTTGCCAAAAGCTACTTGCTATAAATCATGAGCATATTTAAACAGAACAGAAGTAATATTACCTATCATAGAGTTTGTACTCAGAATTAGGAATAAACAGGAAGCTAAATTTCTTGGGCGAAGTTCCAGGTAAAGATATTGTAAATAGAAAGAACAGATTGTTGAGAATGATGTGTTGCAATCAGGGCAGGTATAGCAGAGGGTAATTAAGAGTGGAATGTGGGGGGATAAAATGTAAGAAAATAAAGATAGTGCAGAAGGTAGTCTCACACCTGAGGAGTTGCAGCTGTACCAATCACCAAAGATTAGGAATAGGCCTGCCCTTAATAGGCCACAGCTGTGTCCAAGAAGAAGAGTGCTACGAAAGAGTGGGTTAGCAGGTTGAGGATAGAGCTGGAGTTTGTTGGTTGTGCTGTGATGATGTTGGAGTCAGTGCTGTGAGGAGCTGCCCATGAGAAATTACCAAGAAGTTATTGAATTTTTGCAATAAGATAACAACAGTGGAAGATACCAGAGCTCTTACTGAGAGCATCTTAGTGATAGAAATTAGCAGGTAGTTAGGGTGCTTCTCCCAGGTGCTTTAAGTACTGTAAATAATTTTTTTTATTTTATTTTTTATTTTATTTTTAAATTTTTATTATTTTATTTATTTTCTTTTTTCTTTTTTCTTTTTTTCTTTTATTTTTATTTTTAATTTGTTATTATTTTTAAATTTTTATTTTAACTTTTTTAATTTTTAAATTTATTTTTTAAATTTTAAATAGTGGTAGAATTTTGGCTGGAGTTTTTCTTTTGGTCCCAAATGATTTCTGATCATTATATATGAGCAATAAAAAATGTGACTGTGTGGGCTGGCTATAATGAAGCTGGGATTTTGTATTCATTCATCACAAGATGTAACTCCTAAGTGCATCTGTTATCTATTTCAAGATCCTATTTCTTTTGGGTGGTTTTATGGATAATTTAGTTAGTGAGGATCTTGGTAGAAAATCATCTGGAAAGAAGGAACATAGAGATTTCAATGTGGTTTCTCTGTTGTGTACTCAGTCGTGACAGAAGAATTACAAAAAAAAAAAGTTTACTTTACACAGATTTAGCCACATTAGCTTTAGCTTAGCATTTCATACAGTCGTGATGACCCTCTCTATCGATGTTGCATGGAAATTCATCTGTTGTTTTATATACCCGTCCTGTGATGTGGAGAACTGGCTTGTAAAACTGCTTATCCCTCAGCAATCAATATACATATCCTAAAAAGTAGATTAGGTGAGACAATTACAGTGACTGATAACATAAAACTCACTTTTGGGATACAACAAAAACCTCTCTGCTTAGGTTGAGCTCTCTGAGAAGCCCTCCAAGGAGGGAGAAACATTCAGGTCTTGCAAAGTCCTAGTGGAAGCTGGGTGCAGACTTCAGCAGGTACAGATAAAACTCCAGTCTCAGGCATTAGGCTGCCCCCCTTCCCTAAAAAAGGAAGCATGTGGCGACAAAAGCTTACATGCAGAAATTCTGATCTCATTTAAAGCTCTCTAGTCATGTGTTGCTTGTATATATAATTACAGTGAACTTCAGAAGCAACAGCAGCAGTGAGTTGCTGACACAAGGGAAGGAAATGGAGGTAGGCATAAGCTCGAACACGGTCACATGCATGAGTCAGTGGAGGGTGCAGAGACTTGTATTCATACTCTCTGTGCAAACAGCAGAAGCTGTTTAAAGAAATACCTTCTCAGCTGTTTGCTTACTGGAGGCTACTGTTCCTGCAACTCTGCTGGTAGAAAGGAATACGTACGAATCAGAGGCTTCCACTCACAGACCCACATCTTCATGCAAGACCACTTTTATTACCAGCATTAGCTAAGACACTGGACCTGATGGTCCCGTCAGGAAGATACAGGCACAAACCAAATTATTCTGATTCTGTGATGAGGAGGGAGAAGAAAATGGTGAGCAATGGAAAACTGTAAATTAATAGCCAGACATCCACCAGAAATGGTTTCTCAAAAACCTAAATTGGTGAAGAAGTTTCTTTTCCAGTACCTCCAAAAACCTCTATCATTCCTTCGTGTGTGCTGCAATCAGAAAATTGTTTATGGTAGAAAATCTTAGTGCTAGAGGAGGTCTAAAAGTATAAGCAAGGATTAAATACCTGACTCCTCTTGATTTTCAGCATAACCGATGCTGTAAGAGGCGTAGTGTAACAAAGTGTTGCATTCTGTACCTTTCAAGTGTTTCACAGTGGACCTCAATGCACTTTTTTTCAATGCATTTCTGAGAAGCATTTAGTTTTTGCCTAGAAATTGCTGTGCTATTTTTGCATATTCAGATCTCTGTATCATTCCAGTTTGGAGAGGCCAACTGTTCCCTCTGTTTCCATATGAAGATAGAATGAATCAGTGTTGCTTCCATCCGTGCTGCCATTCCCCCAAATGCTTTCACAGATGTACTAGGAACATGGAGTTCTGTGGTCTGTAACTGTAATACCCCAGACTGGGCTGCTCTCAAAAGCCACCCTTCAGAAACCATATGATTATAAGTAACTCAGGGCTGGTAGGAGTTACCACACATTACATGAGGAACTATCCCATGAGGCTGCTCAGGTGATAGCAAAGCTTTAACAGGAAAAAAAATTCACAGAAGCAAAATTTCACTGAAGGTTTCAGCAGTCTGATTTGCATCCTTAGGAGAAGAAAATTCCTGTATCTCTAGAGTGAGCAGCCCAGTACCTGCTCGATGACTATAAGGAAGCTCTGCTGGTTGTCATATCCCTTCTTTTCAATTTGTTGTGTACATTTTAGCTTGCCGTCAGGAAGCTTGGTACTGGTACTTCATATACTCTCTTCTCCTCAGAAATGTGCTAGAAATCTAGCATATACTCCTGAGTACAAGAAGAAAGCTGATTTTATGCCTAGCCCGCTGTGAGAATGAGTTCACAGCATCATTGCATGTCATTTGTAATATCTCAGCACAAGTATCAGTGTGAGTTCAGAATAGAACAACTAATTTAATCCACATTCCTGATCAGGGAATCAGGGAAGGTAACAAAGTACACTGGAAGACAATGACAACAGGAGAGAGAAGAAGGTTTCCACTCCTAGGACTTCCAACTCAGCAAGCCTGGGCATTTTTTCCTGACACTCCAATAGCAATAACACCAATAACAGTTAGGAATAAAGTGTAAGCTAACAGTTAAGAGAAAAATGAAGGCCACATAATCTTTCCCTATCTGTGAGACACTTAGGCTCCACCAGCTGTGCTGGCTGGCTTCCTACATCTGGGTTCCAAAATGGGTAACAAGAAAACTCTGAGGGTACTATTTTAAGAACTCTGGCACCAAGCAGAGTGGAGAAAGGGGAAAAAAAATCCCAACTCTCCACTTCTTTACTGAAATCATTCTGTTGAAAGCATTTCTGTTTGGCTGCCACAGCTCACCAAGCAGCCTAATGTGCCAGCTATTAGTACCCAGCAGAGAGCATGTTTGCAGCTATTCAGCAAAACTATCACATGTTCTTACCGAAGGAAAGAGGGATCAGCTGCCGAATACTGGAGCTGATGAAGAGCAGAGCTATTAAAGCAAGTAATAAAAAAACCCACAACCCAGAATGCAGACTGATTTTTATTATTATTTTTTTAACCTAATGGATGACATTTATAACTGGAAAGTATGAGTCAGTATGCTGTGCCAGCATGGGGTCTTTATGATGTTTTCATCTTGCTTGTTCCTCCTTCTTGGCTAGGACCATTCTGTCTTGTGGATTTGTAAGTTTTAGGTTCCTTGCAGTACTTTGGAGATGGGCATTCACGTGTGTTTGTGTGTGCATGTAAGAACTCAACTCAAGAAAGTTTTTAGGGAGTAGTGGGACTACTTTATGGTGCTGGGACTGCTTAGATAAGTTATTGCTGCCAAAGTGTCACCGCTGCCAAATGTGGCAGTGACGTGAGTGTGGGAGGCAAACACCCACTTGCTAGCGAGGACAAAATGGACACAGCTCTCTCTCCACAACCCCTAACCCAAGCCAAAATGCTTTAAAAACAGAGTACTGTTTGTCCTTTGGTAGCACATGAGCAAATAGGATGCATTTGACACAGAGCTTCTCTGTAATGTCACATCTCTAGCATGTAACCAAGAAACAAAATTATACTACTTCTTGCGATGATATTAGAGTGTGGTTACCTCAGAAACAACACACTCGATTCTAGATTCTGACTCCAGAAAGTTCTCTCTGCATTGCAAAATCAGGTCTGAAGCACTTCCCAGAGTGAATTAATCAAGGAATGCCTGGTACAGGAAAGTCCCCTTCTGACACAGAACCAGCATTATTTCATGGCAGCTTCTCCTACTCTGCAAGTCCCCGACACCGAATTCACGTTTTGACGAGCGAACTCCTGCCAGGAGAGTGATTTCCTGGACCCATGCAAGGCAATGTCACCTAGTCATGGTTGTCTGGGCTGGTGCAGCAGCAGGGTCACTCCTGAGAGTGCAGGGAGGTGTGAGGGGCCCGCAGAGCCTTTGCCTTCCTTTTCCCACAGCTGATATGGGTCATGCTCAGCGCAGCTGAAAATTGAGCCCTCAGGCAGGGAGCTATAATGAATTCACTAGATTAGGCAATGAAAGCCAGTGTGAACAAAACAACCAGCTGGCTCAAGAATATTTCACACTGGCATAAAAATGCTATGGTAGGGGAGGAAACAAGCTTCAGAACTGTCCCCTTTCATTCCTCTGAAAATCATGCCCATCTTTTCTTTAATGCATATCCTTATAGCCTCTATGTATCTGTGAAAGTGAAAAGAAATAAAGGTATTTTCATCCTCTGTGTACAGTTACAGTCATTCAAAACTGTAAACTCATGTAAGAATGTGATGCAGCTTGATAAAAAATTGTTCGTGTGGTAATTTTACCTGAAGATCTGTAATTTCTTTCTTTTCTTTTCATAATGAGTATTGGACTCTAATTGCATCATCTTTGTAGTTTTTTTTTAATTCTGGAAAACAAAAATTTTTATAAGCATTATTATAAAAATGTGTTATATATTATATTTATAAGCATTATTTCTAAAAAATCTAAAGTAATAAAATAATACACATAGGGTAGTATAGTTCCAGAATCAGAAACTGAAAAGTTGCTCTACCTTTATTACTGGAAGTGGAACAATTTTTCAGCATAGAGTGACAGATGAGACTCGACTCCAGTTTATTTCTTTGCTTTTGTCCTCTGTCTAGGGTTATGTTGAAATCCTGTGTTTCCAAACGTTGTTTTTTCTTTATCTGAGAGGTGACTTTTCATATGTGAGCCAATCCACCCACACTCTTCCTGTGATTATTCTCAAGAAATAAGAAGAAAATTCCACACAATGTCCATACCCAATAGAATTGCAAGCCTAGTTTTACTTGATTAATAGCTTGCTTTCCTTTCTAGTTCACAAGAAATGTGTGTTCCCACGAGGTGTTTTTGGAAAATGTGTTATTCTACTGGAGGAATCTCTGCTATGGATGCCAGTCTTACCAGAGAAAAAAGATGTCAGTAAAAAACAGCCTCCCATTTGTATTTGAAGGAGTGAAAGGCAACACTTAGGAATTTCTGCATGGCATTGCCCTTAAAACCTCCTGAGGAAATCCACCATAAAATACAGCATGTGCTGAGAACAGGCTGGGGCACCTATATATGGATTGCTTTTGGCTTCAGCTATCCAGAAATCCCCAGAACAGGTGCCAAATTAAGTCACCCTACTAGCTGCTTTCCGTGGCTGAAGGTCAGTAATAGTTAACATGGAAAGGAATTTGGATAGCACATCTCACAATCCAAGAGCCCTGTGCCTGCTCAAACATACCAGTGCCTTCTTACCTCAGAAAACCTCAAGTGCAGAGCTCCCTTTGACATGGCAGCAGTTTGCAGTTTATAAGGAAAACACAGTAGTCTTTGGTATCAATGTTAATTTATGCCACGTTTCCCATCTATTTATAACTCAAGCATTCTAAATTAGACTATTAGATGCAAATATATTGTAATCTGACAGAAGGCAAAATATTCCATAAATCTGATTTGGAAAAGGGAAATATTCATTCATATATAGCTGCCTAATGGCTCTCCATTTGCAATTTCAGAAACATGATTTCTTCAAAGAACTGCTGACAATCCATGTTAAACTTTGAAGATTAGTGTGTTTAGCCATAATTTTGCTCCCATTTGAATTTTATTTTGTTGTCAGCTTGTTTCTCATTGCATTTTTGTTTCTTAGAACTTGTATAAATAGAGAATTTTTGTTTCTTGAAAGCCTTTTGATCTCCTTTTCATTTCCCACCTGCAATTATAACTCTTTCTGGGTGACATCACCCATTAGATGCAGTGAAAAGAATTCTGATAAATAGCTGAATAAAGAATTATTGACATCAAGTGGAAAATAGCCCTCTAGAACTGATGAACTCTCAAAAAGCCCGTTTGCATGAAAGAATCACAAATAAGAATCATTACAAGCAGGCAAATACAGAAAATACTCTGTGCAAGGTGTTCAGTGCAAACTCAATGTCTAGAACTGGAAAACTCATGAAGGTGGTTGTTACTGCAAAGTTAAATATTTAACCTGGGTAGCTAGAGAGTACTCACAAGCACGGATACACCAGCAGCAATAGATTGCAATGTTTTATTTCAGTAAACAGGGAATTAGAACAGCCCTTGCAATTTCTTTTTTTTTTTTTTCCATATCTTATTAAATTCAGACAGGGTGCACTTTCAAGAGTATCCCTCTGTATAGATGTGAAACACTCAGTAAGTGCATGGTAAGTCCACATTCCTATTGGTTTGCTATTTTACCATTTTCCTTAGTCCTCAGACTATTAGTTGTTACATCTATGTCCAAACTCTGAGCAAGCATAAAACAGTATAATTCTCTGAATGTCACTGGAATTACCCTTAAACTGGTCTAGTCAAGAATCTAGTATTTTTCTGAAGCAAGCACTGGTATATACCACTGTTGTAGTTTTGGGAATTTTTTTTTTTTTTTTTTTTTTTGGTCTGTGTGTGTGTGTGTAAACTAGAGTTACATTGATGTTAAGCACAGACCATATCCATATTTACTATGTGGATATAGAGTTATGGACTGCAACCCATTTCCTTCTTTTAGGAATGAAATTATCTGTGAGGAGACATAACAAGCAGATGTTGTTTATGGGCTTTGTCTGGTCTGTTGCAGTTCTTCCTAACATTCACAGCATAAAATTGAAGACAGGCAGTGTATAGCATGTACCAGTAATCCTAAGTCTTGGGTCTTCTTTTGTAGGAACAGAAGAAGTGTAGAGAGGAGTTTCTGTCACTTTACATTTTTCCAGAGAACACTGAAGCATTATCTGTCTCAGTTTTAGTACTCTTGGTTTGTTGTCTAGAAGGAATGTGATAGATAATTCTAGAAAATTTTCAGGCTGACGTGGACTAGAGTTTAACTCAGGGTTATAGATAATTATCACTCTTAGAAAAATCTGCCAGATCTTTCTTCACTGAATAATAAGACATAAAAAGTTACTGGACTTCAGAATATGTTGAAAGACCGTGAAGCATAGAGATTCAGTAATAACCTCTGAGAGAATAGAACAGACCTCCAGAGTCTTACAGTCACAACAGGTCTGTGTCCACAGTCACAAAGATGTTTCCCATAGCTTGTACCAGCACTGTTTACTAATGGGCATGGATAATGTCAGGGCTTTCCATTGTACTTTGAATTTACACAGCTTATCACTTCATAGTAGAGATGATCCAAATGCATTCTCTGGTTCAAAAGTAGTTCCCCTCTGGAACAACTTAATAGGTGTTCCTACTTCAAACTTAATTAATTATTTCTATTTACCTCTAAACCTAGTTATATCTAGATTTTTTTTCATACATGGGTTTATATCTGCTCTAAATCCATAAAAGCTACTTTTTTTTTTTTTTATACTACTGCAAATGGTTTATACTATAGGTTTATACTACTGCAAAAGCAAAAATAAAGCAGGCACTGCCTATCCTCTCATTCCCAGGAGAGGCTGACTCTTCCTCTTTGGAATGGCACCTATGGAAAACCCATGAGCTCTGCAGAAATGACCCAGTTAGATTTGATTTAAAGCAGATATTTTGAGAATTCAGTTAAAGTATGTGAGTAAGGTGATGAAAGCTTCTGGTAAGTCATCCCTAGTCTTCTGATAGATCCCTAGTCTTAAACACAAAGAGAGATGGAAATCAGAAAATGACCTTAGAAACTCTGATTCTGAGAGAGATGTGTTTTGCATATGACCCTTTCAAAAATGTCAGCAACAGTGTATTTGCCTTTCTTGATCTTTGAATCAATACCTTCTGGCTACATAAGACACTAGCAAATACATTTTGACTCCAAACAAATTATTTCAAAACTGTCACAAGTGACTTTTTACATGGATCATCATTTATGTGACATTTACAGTTCCTTGCAAAAGCCTGTGCAGACACACCCTAAGAGCCACTATTTTCCTCTGAAAATGGGGAACCTCAGAATGATTCTTTTACCAAAGAAGACAAGCAGTTTGTTGGATGGCAGACTTTTTCTTCATACATCTTATTTAAAATCATATAGGTAATAGTAGTCATTAAAGGGAACACTGTGACCCCTTTGAGTGCAATTGGTGATGTCACATAGCTGCACTGTTCTTCATACTGTCCAGATGACACAGTTCCTCATTTTTCTTCATGTTGGGTTGAGATCATTGCTAGGATGAGAGGCAATTACCTGAAGCACATCTGAGAGATGCTGGCAGACTGTTTGAGAGAGGTACTGTCTGAGTCTGAAGGAGCACTTTCCTTCCTTTTAGCCGAGTTTGTGGACTGAGAGAACCTTTTAGGATCTTTAGGTGCATCTTGATGCATTGGCAACAACAGTAGCCAGGAAATTGTTCTGTTTTATTTTCTTGTTTACAAGCACATGTCCAAAAGAAGATTTTCCAATGTTTTGTCTATCCAGGGTAAGCAACTATACACTCAAGGTTTTAAAAGCATTGCAAACCTCATCAGGAGCAAAATACACTTTGATTTCTACTCCAGGTCTTTTGTGCATTGCTGCTTAAACGCTATCCTCACTTCCACTACCATTTCCATTCTGGACAGGCTCTAATTTTTGTCTTTTTAGTTCATTGTATCTGAAGGACACAGTCACTTACAAGGCAACAGATAAGTTTACAAGTGGAATATGTGCTCATGGTCCTCACATCTGGAGTTCTGGATAGATGAACTTCTACCCCAGTGTTATCTTTATTTTTTGGTCTAGTGTGCTGATTTTCATTGAATACTACTGATATAATAACTTATTATAATGACCATATGTTATATCCCAATATAATATAAACATTATAACTAAGTTATAATAACTTGGGATTTTATTAAGAGGAAACTTGTCTAGGTTTTGAAGGTTGGAAGGTATTTATTTTAAATTGTGTCATCTTGATTTAATCAATAAAGTGAGGTTTTGTATATGTAAGTCAATATATACATTAATCCAGAATATTTGGGACAGGTGCATCACATAAATTGATCAGATGATTACATTAATTGCATAGCTGTTGAAGGTATTAAAAGCAAGAATTTGCTAGAAAATGCCATATAATTGCTAGTACAGAAACTGAGGCATGATTGTGCTTTATCAGACATACTTATCTGAAGGTTTGTCTTTAATAATTTGTGCTATTAGAGAAGATAAGATGACTTCATTCCCCAGCACAGAGGAATGAAGCTATTTCCCAGGTTGATGCAAAGAGAAGCAGTGAAAACAGGTAGCAGAGTTTTTCCAGACTATTACCACCTGGTGCTGCTGGGGCAGGATGAGGACTGAAATTTCTACTGAGGAACTGTCTAAGATCTCATTTCTTGTAACATTTTCAGTTAAAGTACATCTTAAGAGATGAACAGAGTGGATGGCAGTATGACTGAAGACAGGTTTTACAGAAGTCTGTTGCAAAGATGAGCCAATTCAATAGTGGACTTCTCTGTAGTTTCACAGTGTTTTCTAGGATTTTACAAGAGATCTTCAGAGTAAAATATTTTCTCACTGTAATTTAAGAGAGTAAGGAGGCAAGACAGACTTTTAAAATGTATTTATTTTGTTTGGAAAGCCTTGTATCTATTATCTGTATTTTAAGCATCTGTTAGTTATGTATTGTCTTTCAGTATTGTATTAACCTGCAGGACTTTCATTATACTTTCATTGCTTTGGTTTCTTTGGAAAGAGAGAAGTTTTCTGTTAAAACATCAAATGTGAACTTCATTATAAATAATTAAAATGGTTCTGCTAATTCTGTCAGTCTGCAAAAACAGCCAGATAACCAAAATTTTGCTGTTCGGGTCGTGTTTGGATAAACATCTATGAAAGCAGGGTTTCTTATCAGATTCCAGCACTTCCACTTGGCATCTCAGCTGGAAATACCAGAAGAAAAGCCTTTCTGTTAGGCCATGGTCATTTCCAGCTCTAGTCCCTGGTGGAAATCAGAGGTGCCAAATTAATTTTGCTCACGAAGGGTTCAATGTAAGTTCATTTCCAAACATGCATTAAGGTTTCTTTTGTATTTCTTCCTTAAAGCCTGTGTGGAGGCTTGTTTTGCAAATGCCAGGAGTTTTTGTGGGTTTGTTTGTTTGTGTTTTTTGTTTGTTGTTGTTTTTGTTTGGTTTGGTTTGGAGTTTTTATTTTTTTTGTTTGGCTGAGGTTTGATTTCTGTTTCCTTCTGTTGTTTGTTTTTTTTTAATTGCTATTTGTAAACCAGGAATGCCTTCACTTCTAATGGCTGTCAGAGGATGTGACTCCAGCCAATAGTTCTAAAGAGGACTGTTGTTTTCACATATGTTAATTGTCTGTTTTTCTGTACAAGGGAAAGGAAGTGGTTAAGGGGTTGGAGGGAGCTTTCCTTAGGTTAATTATGTGATAGATGAGTAATGCCATGATTGACTCTCACAATTAATAGACAAATATCATGTATTTGGTTAAGAAAATTTTAGAGATTTATAGTTATGTTGTACCCCTTGCGTGATTATCAAGGGACAGCTGGAGCTGGGCCACCTGAGAGGGCTGGCTTGTCACTATGGTGACATCTGACCTCCAGTCAGGATTTGAGGAAGCGATCTCCACCAGTGGACAGCAAAGAAGGGATTGATGGACAGAACTTTGGGAGGGGTTAAAGAGTTAAAAAGGAGAAACCTCTGTTGTGTGAGAGAGCACATGATGGGGAAAAACTTTTGCTCCCGGTGCCATAACCTTTTTTATCTCTTCAGTCTTCTGTTATATTTTTGATAAGGTTTAATAAAACTTCCTAAACTATGAAAAGAGAGTAGCTCTTTCTCACAATTATGAAGTCTAACCCTTTTCCACAGAGTATTTTTCTCCTGCCCAAGGAGACTTGAGCAGCAATCCTTTAGATTCCCTTAGACTACCCTAATCACTGCACTTCAGCATAGTCTGGGAGTGGGAAGGAGGAGAGTCTTCTTGGCCACTTTAGCTGAAGGTATTCACCTTTTAATAAAAAAATACAGATTAGATGAAGATGTTTAATACACCTTTCATAATATTCTGACAAGTGATTAACCTAAAAGATGATTTTATTCTCTGTGTTTACCCCAACATTTAAATGAGACTGCATATGAATAGATCTGTTTTGGCTGAAGAGGTAGACTAGATTCCCTGTTCCAAAATGTGTTAAAACAAGGCCATGCTTGCAGAAAGTGAGTTGAAGACCTTTGGGGGAGACTGAGACTTTCAAAGACTTTGAAGACTTTCAAAATCTTTCTGAGTGCTCTAATGGCAACAGTGAAGATGGCATAAGTCCTTTTTCCAGCAATTTTTCTTTGTGTATGATGACAGATCCAGAAGTGTTGTGAGAACTCCCTGACCTCAAGGGAACATTCAGTTGGATTTTTGTTCAGTGGATATTTAGTTCACACAGGTATGGTTTGAGTGGTCTTTCACATGCATATAAGTAGATATTTTAGGTGAAACTGGGACTGATCTTGATGAATTCCCCTCTTTATTCAATAAAGGCACTGTCAGAGGGCCATTCATCCTATGTACCTTAGACTCAAATCTTATGATAAGCTAAGTGGTTCTTGAAGGTTTCTTTTTCTCTTCACAGGGGGAACCTGGATATACAGCTTTGCTTATATTAACTTTTAAGGGCAACTGGTAGCAATTCTGATGTTAAAAACTGGAAGTATAACTTGTAGAAGAGGATACATTTGCAAAATTCAGACATTTATACTGTTTGATTACAGTTTGTGAAGTCTTTGGAAATTAAAATTTTGAATGTCAGCAGTAAAAAAAAAAAAAAGAAGCAGATAGTGTAACCTTATTGGTGATGTAGCTGTGGGATAACTACTCTCCCTAGAACTGAAATCAGGTCTTTAAGTGCTTTTATGAGTTAAGTCCTTATATTTCTTTGTAAAGTGGTTCAGCATAAAATACCATGTTACCATCAAAAGTATTCAGTATGCTGCCTTTAAAGCCTTTGAAAATGTTCATATCTTTTTTTCTGTTCTCATATATAGGTGGTAGACTGTGGCTCTCCCTTATGGCTGATCTGTAGAAAGTGTGCACCTGTTGCCAGATTCCTAATCAGAATGCGATGTTATCAATATATAATTGATATATATTGTTGTATATAATCATAGGCAATCATGTGTCAGCACAAGGAAGGGACAGAAATATCCATGACAGCTAACAACTTGAGCTATACAACAGGCCCTCTTTAATCCATTCCAGTTTAATTCTGATATTTGTGCTAGAAAAAAAAGGGTTATCCCATTGTATGGAGAAGTACTACAGTCTTGGGGAAGGTGAACCAAGTTTTCCTGCTGCTTGAAACAGGAGAGGTGATGATGAGAGTGACTGGAAGTTCACCTAAGGTAACGCAGCTGCTTTAGCTCAACGCAACATCTTTGCCTAGAAAGCAGGAGTCCAGGCTCACCTCCTGTCTGAAATTAACTATTCTGCTGTGTGTATTTTCTTGAATTTAGAAAACTGCCTGGATTGTACCTGTGAGATGTCTCTGTTGTGGAACAGAGTAGGAATCCAGCAGCCAAAGTTACTAATCCAGTTATCTGGCCATTTCTCATTTCTTCCTGCAGATTTCAGTTTCTTGGCTAAGGAAGACAACAGTTTTTGAATCTCAGCATCACCAAGAACTGCATTCAATATAGGCTGTGCACTGTTGTGCTATAATCCTTGACCCAGACTGTGAGCTGGGAAAGGGACAGACTCTTTGCAGTTCCTAATAATTCATTTGGCCCACTCAAGGGCCAATTAATTTTAACAGTGGTTGCTTACCTGTTTGGAATAAATGAACTTCAGAGAAGGCCAAGGAAGCAGAGCTGTGACACACATCTGTTCAGATCACAGTGCCAATGGAGTTTGTGAAATGATGTATTTTTCATGTAGAAAATCCTGGTTCCTTCTTTCTGCATAGAGTATTTTTTTTTTCCCCAGAAGTTAATTAATTTATGCTTCATCATGTTTCTTCTATTACTAACATTGCAGCCTGCTGCACAATATGCACACAGGTGTTTCTTCTTTTTTTAGGCTTTCAAACAACTGTAGGGTGACACTAGCTGTTCAGCAAGACAGAGCACATACTACCCATTGCTAATTCTTCTTCAAAGCAGCAGTTGAATTAACATGAGCTTTAAGTGGGCGTCATGTATTCATTTGCACATTTTCTGCTGCTGCTTATGACTAGTTTAGCTGCAATCTGCTACACATAAAGGATTACTGCACAGATACAGAGCTTTATAGAAGTAACACATCCTTCAGGTATCTCTGCATAAACTCATACATCACACTATGGGTCATTAATTTTAAATGTCTGGAGGCAGAGGGATACAAATCTCTTTCTCTCTCTTTCTCTACCCTGTCTCATCCACTACCAGCTCTAGACAGACACAGTAAATTGGCACTCCCTGAAAACTACCTCATCATCATGAGTCATGTTTCAGCTTATTGTCCTTTTTCTCTGTTGTCTATTATTTAGGTGAGTTATTTGTTTAAAATACACCCACAATACTCTGGTCGTAAATGAGTCCAGGGTTTTTGGTTTGGGTTCTTTTGGTTTTTGTTTTTGGGTTCTTTTTTAAAAATTTTTATTTTATGTAGATCAGAATACTGAACCTGGTAAAAAGGAAGTGGTTACTGTGCTTCCTTCTTCATACACCACTGCTGCAGAATCCCCAGCCTGAAAGACTGCATGCACAGCCCTTCTGCTGGGTGTATTGAAATAACTTTGTTAAACTATTTCCTTAGAAAGAATTAGAAAAAAATTTACAGTATAATTCTACACAAGATCTCAATTCGTATCTTTTTTGCAGAAGTTCCAGTAACAGCTCACAATTACCACTTTTTTCTTTTTTTTCTTTTTCTGGATAAGCACCATTTGCAGAAAAAAATCGGTACTGTTGCTCCCTGAATTCATATAAATCAGGCCATATTTTTTTTTTTTTTTTTTTTTTTTTTTTTTTTTTTTTTTTTTTTTTTTTTTACCCAGAGCATATTAGTATCCTGTGTTTTGTTGATGTATACAGTGGTAATTTCCAAGACCACATAGGAAAAAAAGTAAAGTGTGTGCTGCTTGTTTGGATGGTTTACCCAGTCATTGCACAGTGAAGGTTGAACTCAGTCATGAATTGTTCATTTACTATCAGTTACCACTGTGACCACTCTGTGCAAGTTGCTTTGCAAACAGAACTATAGAGTTATGTTTATTCTCTTACCTCACTGAGAGCATTTAATAAAGAATGCATGTAGGGGAGTACATAAAAAAATGGATGGCCTTTTTTGTTGTTTACTTCATTTTTGTTTTTTTCCTGACCTCCATTTTATGTGGCATATGTCAGGAGAGGTTAAGCATTTTAGTACTACTTCTGTATGCACTTTCAAACACCTTTTCCTACTGCCTCTGGTTGCTATGTATGAAAACCTGTGCCTGGTATCACTGATGCCAGATTTCGAATGTCATGCAAGGTAGAAGAGCTATTCCAAGGGCAGGTGGCTGAAAGTTAGACTGTGACTGAAGTATTTTAGTCCCTAGTGTAAGGTCTTTCTGATATCTTTCTGATATCTCCAAGCAATGTAGCACAAGCTGCCTTACTGCCCCCACTCTCTTTGGTATCACTGATTTACTGAGTCAGGCTGTAGTTGTGAGAGGTGAAAGGAAGGGTGGCTGACAAATTGCAGAAACCACTGTAAGAACTGAGATGGGAGGGCTGATGTCCATGTTTCAAAGACAGAATATTCTGTGTGAAACCCATATCTTGACATTCTCATTAATTTCAAATAATTTCTGATAAATTGTTCCTTTTGCTTGTAGTGTGGCGTGCAGTATACAGTCTCCAACCACTAACAGTTTGCTAATTAGGAACCCTACTTGATAAAGAAAACAATTATCATTTGTACTCACTTTGAAATGCTAAACATACATTCTTTAAGCAACTTCTTTTTTTATGCTATTGGCTACTTAGTTTAATAATATATTAATCCCTGAATATTAATTAAAAAAAAAAAAACCAAACCAGTGGAAATATCTTGGATGCAGTAGCTGAATGATAAGTTGACAAGTTTCTTTTCAGCTGTAGGTGAAATGTCCCTGTTGTCATGTATGCTGTTTGACATTTTAAAAACTGCCTTTTGAAACAGGAGTTTTCCAGCAGGGAAAGACAAAAAATATCATCACACCCTAAACCTTTTATTTAAACCAGAACAAATGAGTGCCGCACTAAAATCATAATTAAGAGGTTTTTTCTTACTTGCTCTTATTATTTTTTTTCTCTTTCAATTGTTCAGTTTTTGAGTTCTTAGTATATAACACACTGCATCCATTCTCATGAAAGAAAAACTCAAGCCTTTGACGTATTCCTCTCCCCAGATTTTGCCCATGAAATATGTATGCATTTAATCTAAACTAATCAAGCAGGCTCCATTTGAAACACCTCCATGCCACCTTAATACAAGTGTCTTGGGCCAGTGGGATGAATGGCCCTCTCGAGATGCCTGCCTTTCCATTAAAGACAGATGGTGCCTAGATGACCATCCTAGATTTGATGACATCTAACTTTTAGATTATTAAAGCTTAATGAGGTAAATTGCATGTTAAATCTTATAAAAATTGATATGACACAACATGGACTTAAGAACTTTTTATTTAAAAGAAATGCCAACATTAATTATAATATAGAAGAAATGCAAAATAAGTTAGATACCAAAATCTTTTGCTATTATATTACTTTGCAGTATGACTTCACGTGAAACAAGTCAACAATGAAGGAAAGAGAAATTATCATTCTCCTCAAGAGAAAAAAACAGCTCTCATTCTTTGCTCTGTTCCCTAGGTAGACTAGTGATTCCCATTACCCTCCATCATCCTCTCTAAGGGTATGGGCAATAGAAGAAATAGAAGAAAAAAGTTGTCTGTATGAAACAAAAGATAGTCCAGGAGAGCAGGGCAAATTAGGAGGACAATAAAGGTGATAAATTATGGGAAATTGAATTCAATTATGGAAAAAACAAGTGTAATTACCATTCTTTAAAAATGTCTCTCAACTGGTTCATCCTTATCTGCCTAATTTTGTTAAAATGGTGCTTCCTAAATGAAAATTATTTCAGCATTAATTTACTGTGTGGTTTTTTGCAGTGTATTTGGTAAACTCATTTACAAAAGCATTCTTGTTATTAAGGACCACCACCACATGTAAAATACAAAGTGTCATTTTGTAAAGTAAAAAGAAAACATAAAAATAAAATACCATGGTGTTATAACCCCCCATATTTAAATAGTTTAATTGCATACACTTACTGTCACAATAGTTTCAGCCATGTGATTCCTGTGTAAGCAGCTGTAATGACTTGAGAGAATGGCATTTTACTTGTGGATAGTGATCATCCATTTGCATATAGGAATGAGGATTTGGTAATAATTTTTTCTTCAGATATAAATAGCAGAGAAAATTATTACAATTTGGGGACTTTATGTAACATTTTGTCACCAGAAAGCTAAGAAAATGCCTTTGAAAAACTCTCAGCTAGCTGTGGGATGCACATCTGTGCATGCATCAGATTCTGCTGATGGAAGCTTCTAGGCAAACACTATTGTTGTAGTGAGTTGTCTGCATTCACTAAGGACCAGAAGAATATTTTATCAGAAATCACTTTCTGATGTTGGAACCTTAGACCTTAATGCTTAGATCAAACAATAGAACTTCAACATATAAAGCCTCATTTTGTTACTTTTATGTCAGATCTTTCTATTGTGTATTTGGAACATCCAATAGCTTCTGGAAGAGCCATTTTACGCCTCAGCACCTCCAAAAATGAGATTGTGGAAAACTGACTTGAAGATCTCATGTAAGTAATACTGACTGAAAAGCAGCGACATTTCAAGATGTTTTGTTTAAGATATCTGTTAATGATGCAAACTTCTGTATTTAGTTTTTGGAGGCATTTGTACTTTACACAAAACAAGTGCCGTTACTAAATTAGTTAGTTTGAGCAATCATCCTTTTTAAAATAATTAACCCTGTGAATACTTGTTGAAAAGCCAGCCTGGAGCTTTTCCAACATATTCCTTGTGTTTAATGAACTATGGCTACACAGGGGCTTACTGTCATTTGGGTATGTGGTCCCATCATAATCACCCAGAGAATCACTACTCATCAATATGGATGTGGTTGTACTGTTTGTTTCTAAAGGAAGATGGCTCATAAATGGCAGGGGGAAAAAAGGACTCTGTAAATCTGAAAACAAATAGTACAATTCATTAAAACCAAAAGTTTTCTAAATAGAAGCAATTCTGTTAAATTCAGTAGAATTACTGTCTCAGAATGCCATTATCCAAAGCTACACAGGAATCTTGTCTGTAGAACTCCCATCAATTTTGATGTGAAAATTTCTGATGATGATTTTTACTGTTTCCCTTTTGTTCAAATGTTTCATCTAATTTTTTTTTTTTAACAGAAGCCTTACTTATGCTTGAATGTACTTCTCTGGCAAGGTTATAACATTAGCCCTCATTCAGCAAATGTTTAAGATAATTACAGACAACACAGATCATAAGAAGCCACGATAGGTATAGGACCACAGCCTCTCTGCTCTAGCTGATTAGATATTTGAGAGATCTGAAAGTGTGTTGGTGGTGTTGTAAGGCAATGCCAAGACAACAGGTTTCACCCAAGGGTATAGTTCAGACTATGGCATAAGTAGCAGCTGTTACACTAACTTGCTTAAGGTCTCATTATGTCATTCTTGTACCTGCTAAACTGCAGAGATCCATTGGTTACAATGGATCCACAATTCTAGGAAGGTGCCATAGTAAAGAATGGTCAGAGAGGTAAAAAAGGGGAAAAGTACAGACTGTCTTTGCAGTTAAGATCCAAATTAAAGTCCTTTTATTTTGCTTTTAACTCGGAAAAAATAAAAAACACAACAAAACAATGTATGTTTAAATATTTTAAAACGCTACATCTATCTTGCTATTTAGAAGCAGATATGTACTCTCACACATATATATGCATATGTATGAATATATACCCTTTTAAAAGGTAAGAAATTCAGTCACATGTCTATGGAGCTCCTATATTATTCAATTAGCCCCAGGGTGTTAGGGTGATATTGTCCTTTATGAATCTGAAAGGTTAAAATCCCACCTAAGTTAGGCATCTTCATTTATTTCAAGAATCAGACTCATAATTTGTCTCTGTGGTCACTGGTCATTTCTGGAGGACAGCTGGTGCCTTCTGCCTTTATTTCTCTCCAAGACCAGAAGGTGCCCAAACTTCTGTATAAAATACAGAGGCAAGTACAAGACTGCCTTTGACTGGACTCACATTTTAGATTACTAAAATTAGAGAGGTCAATCCTGCCCATTTAGTCTCATTATCTCTACGTAGACACTTTGTGTTATGCAGTAAATGCAGACTACAACAAATATTATCCCTGTAAGTTCCCAGAACTTCAAAGCAAGGCATTGTGTGTGTTTTCCTGAATTGTTTATCTAAACTGGGCATGAATTTTAAATATTTGACTGAAATTTGAATAATGTCTTCAGCATTTGGCTGGCATCTTCAATAAACATGTACAAGTAAAGTTTTAAAAACATCACAAGCTCATGTCTTTTGCTAAAAGTATTGGTTCTGTCTTCAGCACCTTCTTGTGAAGCAAAGGAAACTATTGTAAAAAATACATCCATCTGAGAGCAAAGACAATGAGAATAAATGCAATTGTCTTGACTCAGAGTTTGAACCCTTGATTTTAAATTGGCAATTAGCTTTCTTTGGCCTGAAGAATGTTGTATTTCTGAAACAGAAATGATTGCAAAACAGCATAAGTTTCTTTATCTAAAAGTTTCAGTCTATGTTTTATATGATTATAGTGAAGCACAATCTAGACCAAAATTGCCACCTGTGCAGAAAAGACTTATTATGAAAAGGATGTGAAAAGAAGACCTATATATTCCTATTAATTTCATATTGTCTTCACCAATGCTTCTTGGACATTAGGGTGCAAATAAGTTGGGCTTGGTCATTCACTTCATATGTTCAGACTTTTGGGAATAGGTGAGATATTTAGAAGCTCAGCACTGTCTCTTCAGCAACTGATGTCAAGACCTTTTTAATTTAAAGACTTCTATTGATGTTCTATCTTTTTTTCCTTCATTTTTTTTCTCCACAAAAGAAAGAACTTTACAGTGATTGATTTTTTTGCACATGACTAAAAAAATCTTAGCTTGAAAACTTGAGGATATAATGAATGAAATTATGTAAAATCTGCCTCTATTCCAAAACAGTAAAAGCTTTTCTGGCTTTTCACCTCCAATCTCGATCAAAAGCAAAGTAGAAACAAGTTTGAATAAATGGCATCTCTCATACTTTTTCTTCCCTAGAACAAGCTGACCATCTCCACCTTCAACCCTTAGGAACAACAGTCCTGGTGGGGCAAGTTCATGGGAGATGGTCCTGCAGTAAGGCTTTTGGACATGAAAACTTGCACTTCTTAGAAAAGATTAGTACCTGATCTTTTCCATAGCAAATCATGGCAGCAGAGCCGTGTGGTTTTCATCCACTTTCCCTTTAGCAAACTTCTCTGTGCTCCTTTTTGTTTCTGTGTCTACTTTATTTATATTCTTCTGGATAAGAAGCATGATTCCCACTCAAGTATTGTGTATAAGAATTATGTAAAATAAACTTCTCTTGAGGTCCAGAAGGCTTTTTCTCCTGCTGTACCACACCTGACAAGCAACTGCTCTCCAGCTTCTAAATTTGAGCACTTATTAGAAATGCTTTTACATCAACTGGCAAAGTGACAATAGAACAGTCTTATCTACAATAGAAGGAAATGTTCTCTTCAGAAGTATTATGCAAAAACAGAAGGGAAATAAGCATTAAAATAAAGCACTTAAAAATAGGCTACAAAGTCCTTGATGTGTCTTTCCATTATCTCAATATGATATGAGATAATTATAAAAAATATATATACATGTATTCCTAGGCCAATCACTACAACTTTTTGGGACTTGTCTGATGTATCTACATATACATAATCATTTTCCTGTCTGTTGCATGAGTTCATCTGCACTGGTTTTCACACTGATTCTGAAAATAACTGCCTTGGTTACTCCCATTACACTTCCCTGCCTAAACTGGTGGGCACAAATGCATAAACCAAATACACAAGCACAGGATAATTCTCTCTCTTGAATCTCATATTGCTTTTTACAAAAAGATAACATTGCTTTTCAGAGACAACGTGCCATTACAGTAAAGCATTATTTCACAGTACAGTCTAAGGGGCAACCACAGTCATTCTTTGACAGGGAGCTCCCTTCTGATAGGGTGATGCTATGGTTTCCCCAACTCCAGACAGTCAGAAATCATGGGTTAAAAGCCCATTCTCAACACATACAAGATAATAACTAAGAAATGCCAATAGCACTTTTTTTTGTTTGTTTGTTTTTCTTCTAGGTGTGCTCATAGCATGCTTTCTAAGTATTTTTTTCAGGCAGGACTATTTTTATTTAGGTTTTTATAAAACTGGAATTATGTTTTTGCTCCTAATCTCCAAGAGCTGATGTCTTAGAAAATGCCTTAAGGAAATGAAGGCCTCAGAAACATTACAGGAGCTGGGAGCACATATATTAGAAAATCATGGAAGATTTGATGAGTTATTTCTATACTACAAAATAAAACTGTGGCACTAAGAAAATTGTGCAAAATTTAAATAATGGAAATTAGATATTGCTAGCTGATCTTTAAAAGGAATTGTACACACATTCATGGTGCCAATGTTTAACATTTCAATTTAATAAAAGCAGTAAGAAATATGTTTTTCATTTCACTGCCTCTCTCTGTTCATACAGGCTAATTCTCACTCTACCAGTGGCTCATTTCTTCAATTACAGGATGTACCTTCATTACACTTGATATATTATATTAAACAGTAAGTGTCTTATGCTAATATACAGAAACTTGTGGTTGCCAGGCATCGTCCTTAAAGGAAAAAAATACTTTTAATTAAACAGTTGTCTTCAATATGAATAGCTGTCATAAGTTACTGCCATTACCCAAGGGGTAATGTTTCCAAAGCTCATTATAGAATTATTCAAAAAGAAATCCCACACCAGCATTTACTGAGTAGTACATGGAATACATAAATACAGTCAAATTGCCAAGCAGACAGTTCTCTAGTGTGGCCACAAAGGAGTGAATTGTATAACAGAACCAAAGAAATTTTGGGCATTTTCTATGGTTTCCCATTGTATTCTGTGCAGAAATGAGTCAACAACATTTATCATTTGTATAACTTCTCTTATCACTGTAATATTCATATTTTGCTCTCTAATACTTATCCCAGTATTAGATCTTTCTCAAAATTCTAATTACTTTTAGTTATGACTAATGTTATAATTTTTTTCTGGATTACAGTAACGAGAAGAATAATTATTTGATATTGATAAGGAAAATTTACTTATTCATGAATCTTAAAAAAAGAAATCAAACTTCTCAGGAATTGTGATAAATGCATAGATCTTCTTTATTCTCTTTTAAATTTGTGTTTCTTTAAGAAGACTTTCCTATTTGTTCTGTGTCATCATAGCAGGTTTGTCAGCCATGTGTGTCCCTGAACTTCTAATAACTTTTGAGTCTGTCAGCTGACTTCAGACTAATTCGATGCAGAGGTGGAACTTTCATAAAGAATTCCTGAGTACATCATTCAAAAAATCTGGTTGGGTAGAGGATTTTGTGTCCTAATGAAAGTAAAGTTGCCATATGAACTTGTATCTGGTTATGTACCAAAGAATTAAACTAGGAAAGTGCCCTAAGAAGTCCCCTGCTGCATGGAAGATTCAGTTAAATTTGTCTTCTTTTTGATATCAGATTCAATTAAGAATGATAATAATGAGCACTTTTGGCAGCCTTTAACTGAAGCTCAGTTGTGAACTATCTTACCACACACTCCTTGATGATATCAGACAATTTGGAAACAGCTGTTTCCTTCTCATACCACACCATTTCTGCAGGGCAGAACAAGTTGCTCATCTTGTATTAACCTTTGCTGGAGCCAAGCACATACAGCAAACTCCAAAGACTCACTTTGGGTTAGTTAAAACAGTTTGAAGCAATTTGTAACCAACTTGTAGAAAAAAGCTTGGATGAAGGCTTCCTCCAGGTGCTCAGAAATCCACTAGCAGTAGTTAGAACATCCTTGTAAACAAGGAATAGAATAGAAAGTCTAATAGAAAGGCCTTTTGTGTCACTATCCAGCATATATGAAACAAGGTGACAAGGAGGAAAGTTAGTGAAAACGACAAGAAGACAAACGAGTCTTGTTGTCTTAGCAGCAAAACAAATCTGCACTTCAGAGTCTAAGTAGGTGAGTCATATGATAGGAAATGAGATAATTAACAGAAATAGAACCCAAACCAGGGACAGTGGAAAAACTGCTTCAGTTCTGTCACCTCAGACTGAACGGGTGTTTGTGTGATTGTTTTTCAGAAAGCAAAGAGCAGTATATGTGATAGTGTTGAGAAATTTTGTTATTACATGCAATTTTGCAAGCATTAAAAACTTCCTGATTTTTGGCAAGATTATGTCAAGGAATTTGTGCCTCCAGGCTTTGGGAGATCTTGGTCAGAGGAACAAATTAAAAACAGGATTATTATCTAAAAATGACTATTGTGAATAAAACATTCAGAGAAGATAAAGAAGAATAAAAGTGGATGCTTACATTTCTCCATTGGTGAAAAAGGTGAAAAGGGCAAAAAAGTTTAAAATAATTATTTGGTGAAAAATGCATTGAAAGAATAAGGGATGAGAGGTAAAAAAGTGGATCTGAATGAACAGCAGTTTTGAAAGAACAAGTCATGCTATAGCAAGCATTAAAAAAAAATTCAATAAGCACAGATATATCTGAAGTTTTGTAAGATAGGTTTGGGAATTACTTACCTAAAAAAATAACTTATTGTAGTTTGATAAAATTTAAGTACAAAAGGAATTATAAGAGGAACAAGAAGTAGGTTGAGATACCAGGTAATTCACAAATATCATTAGGCTAAAAATTCATTAGCAGTGGTGCTTATGTCTCACCAAGCCTGGTCTTTTGTGCTTAAGAGTTTGTAACTATAGTAATAAAAGGGTTTTTGCTTTCAATGGAATTGTTTACATGACCAGAACAACTGAAATGATAGTTCAATAGGTTGAAAGTGTTTGTTTGTTTGTTCTTTTTTTTTCTCTAGATACAGAGAAATGCCACTTACTAAATAGCAGAACTGAAACTTCAACTAAAAAGTAACATGGCAACAGAGATGAAAACAAGTTCCTGGCTTGGAATCACACCTCTTGTTAAACATATTATTTTCTATGTATAATGCATACATAGATAAATATTTTAAGAGTTTAACTATCTTTATGTTTTCAAACTAACTGAAAAAGTTACTTGACATTCTTACTTTTGGAGGATGAGGCTGTAAGGTAGCCTTTGTGTTTGAGGGTTTTTTTGCAAAGTAGAAGGACCTTGCACAGTTCTGCAGTTTATGGGTTTGTAAAATGGTAGCTGCCAGCAGCCTTTTTCATCCCACTTTATTCACCCAGTAATACATCTTTTTTGTTTCTCCACAAATTAAATTAGAATTTATAATTCTATATCTGAATTAGCTTCCCACAGAGAGCCTTATTATAACAAATGAAGTTGTAATAACTCATTTTAACAATTTCATCTATAAATTGGTAGAAAGTACTTTATGTGTTTCTGTAAGGGAACAGAACTTACTTTTAAAGGAAATTTAAGAGAATTATATGTACAGTATGGTGAGTGACTGATACATTTTTGCATGTCTGTCATTACAGTATTTTAAGCATGAAATGACATACCAAATAGGAATGTTAGCAGAAGACCTCAATATAAATTTCAGAGAAGTAAGACTGAAAAGAAAGAAGTAACTCTTTTGTGAAAAGAACAGGATTCTGTTGATGTGTTAGTGTACGTGGAAATGTATTCTAAAGAAAACCAATATTTCAAATAAAAACTGCTGCCAGAAGTGTTGATAGACTTTCTTATTGTGGCGTACTGTGCTTACCCTGCAGGCAATTCTGAGTGGTGTGGCACATATTAGGCTTTATTTATAGATAGACAGACAGACTAGTGCATCTGCATTTTAAGCCATTCTTTAAGAATAGCAATTATGAAAATGGTTACTGGCTTTTTTCATCTCTGTTAGCATATTCCTAACTGTCAGGGAGCACTTGGGCAGAAGAGGGCTGTGCTGGGGCTGGGGGGCTGGCAGGGCAGGCAATGCCAGGAAGGGTGAAGCCCTGCAGCATCTGTACAAGGTGAGCAGGGCAGGATGGTGGCAGTGGCTGGGGACAGCCACAGCCCAGCTGAGATCCTTGTGGCTCTCTTTCCCAGGAGATTGTGCAGGGCTGCTTGGAGGCACCACCTCAGGGCACAGGCAGCCAACTTCCTTGGCATTGGAGGAGACTTCAGAGACTGTTGAGGTGTTCAAAATCCTGACACAGGCTCTTGACCTTGACTTTTCTCATTTCTCACTCTGAATTTTCACAATAGAGTTTTCTTTCTCTTAGGTATAACTTTATCTTGATGAATATCTGTTTCTGACTTCAGGAAAAATGTGTATTATATGAATGGTCTTTTGATTTGTCAATACTATGCTCCTCAGGGATTTCCATCTTGTATACTGGCAGCCTTGGTTTAAAAATGCTTACTTTGGAATATCCTTTTTTAGAATATTACAAAGCAAACATTTATATTATAAACAAGAGTATCAGGTACTTTTATTTCATTACACTAATGTGACCAAACAAAGAAGCTTGTAACTGTGCCTGAGACCTGAGTTATTCAAAGTCAGAGGAATATTCAGTCCTAATAATTCCTTTTGTGTATTCTCTGATTTTTTGTGCATGTAATTACTTGAAATTGGAGTGATAAGGATGGAACAAATTTATGGCTTTTAGATATTCCAATGTCCATATGTATTGCTCTGTTAAGAACAGAAACCTAGACATTACTTGGTAGATATTCACCTTCGATACTGCAGTTCACAAATCTGTCCATGTGAAGTGGTTATATTTAAAGCAGGGATTGCACAACGCCACTTTGATCATATCAAGTTTTGTTTTTCTTAACAAAATTTTCATCAGTCTTTACCATTAGAAAGCCTGTATATTTAAATGTCTTTTCCTAAAATTGTTCATGCTTCTTGGACAGGAATATTCCGAGCAACTAAAAATTCATTGAGTGATATCCTTCATCATTCTTGCAAAATGTGTATTTTTGTAACATCTGTAATTTTTGCTCTTATACCACCACAGATCATTAAAGGTGAATTTATTAACCTCGGAATAATTTTATCAAATGTTTATTTAACAGAACACAAGCAGTTTATATTAATGTTTCTTGCTTATGATGGCAACTAGCTTCTCAATACTTTCTGAAATACAATATGTAACAGAGTCCAAGGAGAGCAGCATAAAAATGAGTCGATCAAAACACATACAAATCCCATAAATATATAATTCTTTTCAGGTCAAGAAGTCACTGAGTTCACTCAGTTTGAATTTTTCTTTCCTATTTAAATTGTAGCAATAAAAACTAGGAAATGGCAAGTTTTCAGGAACTCAAAGTCATCATTCAAAACCTGACAGTCCACTGGAGGGGAGGTTGGGTGTGGAACATTTAATGGCAACTGTATCAGCACTTGTGATATTAAAAGTTCTTTTAAAGTCATTAAAGTCTTTTTCCTGAAGGCAGTCTATTATGCTTCCCCTCTGCTCTCTAGGAATAGTTGGTTTTCATTTCAGACCTTTATGTTCAATTATGCTGGGTAAAAAGTAGGACAGCAGACAACAGAAACATTTTTCTTTTAGGACTGTTCTCTCAGTGCATTTGGAAGACATCAGTGGCTGAGGGACCTGAAGTTACTTCTGTTACACAATCTGAACCTCAATTTCCCAATTCCTGCTTCCAGTGTTTTTTATTTGCTCTTTATTTAATACTCAGAAGTAGTATGAATGTCATGTGTCTGTGTAAAAGGTTTATAATCTTAGTTAAATAGGCTTCTTAAAGTGTAATAATTGTGAAATCACATCACTCTGCCTTAAAATAGTTAAAAGAGCCACAAGCTAAGCAGAGAAAGAAATGTCATCTTAGACTAGGTATAAATGTTAATTAAGATCTTTTACATGCTGAAGTTGAGAGGAAATATCTTCATGTTCTATGTCTCTGAATAGGAACAATTACCTTGACAGATTTTTGAAAACTTTACCCAGAAACAACATTGCACTAGCTAGAAAAATGTTAATATCTGTCTCAATTTCCTGCCCAGGTATTAAGACTTATTATACAAAGACTTCAATGGCATATTGCCAAGAAGTACTGAAAATCCAATCTCAATATGTACAAAATTACAAACAATGCATGCCAAATTAGTTATGCAAGTAGTTGTCTGGCTAAATTTCTTGTAACCTAAACTGATTCTGTTCCAAGCTGCTTTCCAAATGCATATGATCTAGGGTGCAAACTTGATTTTCTGCTCATGATGGATGGCAGTCATTTACCTATTACTTTTATGACTATTAATTAAATCTTTCAAAGTTTATGGCTTTAAATGTTCTTGGTTTTAGATCTATATTACTTCAACTCAAGGTTAAAAGGAAAAAGTGAATCTTCTAGTCCGCTGTAAATCTAACAATAATTTTCCTGAATGATGGAGCTGTTGATTCTCCCATAGCCATTTGAAGGTAGCATATGTATATAAATATATCTCTATATATACACACACATTCACACATACATGCAAATATCCACACACTAGAATACGTGCATTCACATAGAGACATACACATACAGAGATGGGAAGGTTTTTCAAAGTGAAGAGTTTGTCTTTGTACTCATTTTCTACTAAGATCAATAAAACTTCTGAAATCCAATTTGTCCCTTTGAAAAATCTTCTCCGTCCAGATTATTTTCAGAGTTAATATTCAACAGCTTTACCCTGTACTCTCATCAACAGAAGAAAAAGGACTTAACTTCTTCTTTGGCACTTATGTAAGAAAACTCCTTCACCTTACTGGAAAAGAAACATATTGTATTCCATTTGCTGTATTTTATCTTTTCTACACGTAATAAGAATGTCTGTATTGCTGAGGTTCATGTTATTTAGCTTCTCATAAGTTTTCCCTAATTGCAGTAGCACATCTTAAAGCATTTAATAAAAAACAATTGAGGGCAAAAATATGACTGTTATGTCACAGTTACCATACCATTTTTAAGCAGAAGAGAGGAGGGGAAGGGAAATACTGTTAATTAATTAATACTGTACTATAAGAATAATGAATAAAATTATAGGAGCAGATAAGTGTTTGTTTTGACAACCACCTCTTTATTATTGTTTTTCAATAGTAAATTACTCTGAGTTACATTTTAGAATCAAAACATGATATCATTTGCAGTTATTTTGTGAGGACTGTGGAAGTCTTGAGCAACAAAATATCTTTGCTAAAACACCTTAGGTTTCAGCTGAAAAATAAGCAATTATATTTTTCTGAAAAGGGTGGCAGCTCTTTTCTGATGGCTTTAACTAGTAGTCTCCTCTTGATACTGAAACATGGACATCTTTTTTCCTTAAGATGATGTTTCTCATTTATCCAAGGTCCAAATGGCTCCTGTCTGTCCCACAGCCTGTCCTCATAGTATTTTTCTGTCTGTATGTACTTGGCATTGTCTGTCTATACAAAATCTCTAATCACTTTATGCTACTTGATCATTCCTGCTATTAGTCCTCCCTTAAGTTTCATTTTTTCAAGCTTTTAAAATTCCTCACTACTGCTTTCTTATCTTCCCTACTTCTACCATCTTTTCTGTCCCTTCTCTAAAACTAAACCAGGCCCTGGTTCCCTTGCAGAGAGGCTTCTGTCCCTATCCTGCTTGTCACTTTTGCACAGGAACCTGTTACTGCCTCCAACCCACCAAGGATTTAGCCAATGCTGATACCTCAGCTTTCCTTGCCATGTCCTTCATTTCACACATATACAAAGTGCTTTGCTCTCGACACCTCTTGGCTCTTGATTTTTGACCTGAATTTCCCCATCTGGCTCTGAATCTGCAATTGTGTTCTCTTATGGGAAGTAGTATTTTTATTATGCTGCTTTGTTTTTCACTTTTTCTTTGTGTAGCCTCCAATTTCTTTCCCTAGTTTTATTTCTCCTGTTGAAGAACACCTGAGTCTTTTAGTTTCCTTTGTTCCAAGTTGCTATTCATTAGGCCAGACTAATCTTACCTAATTTTAGCTGTCTAAAAGCTAGGATGCAGCCTAGCTGCTCATCCTACTTTTTTACTTCTGAAGTTAAGAGAGAAAGGCAATTTGAGAGACTAAATCATGATGCTTTCATGTCTCAGGATGGGAAGACATGGTGTGTTGAGGTGATTATTTTTCTATATTGATTGTCAGATAGATTTACACAAATAGATTTTATTGCACAAGTATTTTTAATTATTAAAATTAATCCTTCCAACACATATTCCATTGTATTTTCAGGCCCTAACATTTCCCCTTATAATCTCTCAGACATATTCCACAGAGGTCTGTATAAACTAATATTTTCAATTTCAAAATTACTAAATTAATATCTAATTTAAATAAATTAATGTTTCATTTTTCAAGAGTAAAACTCTGTTTCTGACAATATAGTTGACTATCTATTTTTTAAAATTTTTACTTTATTGAAAATACTTTCTTGTATTATCTTTGGCTTTTCACTTTTATTATTGGACTGGTGGCTAGGATGGTTAAAAGGTGTGTCTGTCTCATAATGAGGATGGTTTTAATTCAGGTTTGAATACACAGTTGCTGACTGGAAATTAAATGTGTTCATTAGTAATGTAAGAGGCTTATAAGAACTTATGGTTTTTTAAACTTGAGAAAAAAATAATGAATGGAACCTAGTTGTTCTAAACATGACAAAAACTAATAAATGAAACCACCAAACAATAGAAAAATCAGTTTGCTGATTATGTTAGATGTCTAAAGACAAGAAATGTGGCATAGAAATAAATAGACCTGGAAGCCTTAGTATTTGATCAACAGTATGACTTATATGGTATAATAAACATTTAATGATATAGAAAAGTAAAGTTCATGATACACAAGTCATATGATATTAGTACTAGCAAATGTAATAAAATATACTAATAAATGTTAAATATATGTTATTTTACATCATCTTTAATAGGTAATACGAATATAAAATATTAAACCATACCAACTTAAAACAATAAAATTAATATTTATATTAATGTGAGAGGTCAGAAACTGAAAAAGGAAGGAGTGCTGATCTAGCTCAAAGACATGTCTGGTCTGAAGTCCAGAATGCTGTTGAACCCAAAGGAATCTGAGGCATGACAGCAAAAGATGAAAAGTATATCAGACTCAAGGTTACAGTGAGCCATTGAGTCACCCCAGGACAGCCAAGTGAGTCAAGGTGGATATAACCTTGGATAAAGAAGAAACAAAATTCTCTGAATCAGGGAACTGAGTGGTTTCACAAGGGCACAAAATGAACTTTTGCTGGTAGAGAAATTTTGAAGCTATTCAGTAGGTTCATGGAACGAGCTGAGGATTGGATAGAAAAAGTAAAGGATGCAACAGAAGGGATTTATTCTCTACACTACAGAGTAACTAATAATGGCTTAAGGCAACTCGGGCAATGGTGATCCAAAGTCACAATGGTAGGAAGAAAAATAAGGAAAAACGTGTGACAAACCAGAAGATTTGAGATAGTTTTTAATTAGCTCTGGGGAATTGCAAACTAACATTCTCTTCAGAGAAAGTCCAAAGGGAAAAAAAAAACACATAGAGGAATGCCAACAATCTCTTAAGGAGATAAAGCATAAATCCACGTTATGTTTTAGGAACTGGATTGAGAACTTCCAGAGTTGAAGATGGGTAGTTTTCAGATTTTGGGAGGCATGACTGAGAGTCCAAAAGATAGAGAAAACAGATTCACCTTTTTCTTTTTGAGGATGAGCTGGGAAAAATTATACAGTCAGTTAAACTGTAATTCCTGGAAAATGCTGCAGCAAATAATTAAGTAAACTGTACATGAACTAAGAGAATGTGTAAGCAGGCGCAATCTAAAACGGAGATGGGTAACTTCCAATATGCATTTGTCAAAAAATGTTACTCTCACTGTTTTAATAAGGAGAGGTACTAGTTTTGACTTACTGCAATCTGTTACTGCACAGATATTATGTACAGTGTCCAGAAACACACTCTATGCATCTGCCATTGGACAATATGGCATATTAACACAAAACACACTCATAGTGACAGTGTATTTATACATGTGAATTAAGGGTTTCCTAATTTCCTAATATTTACTGATCTACTTGTCTATACTGTCAGCAAACCTGACACTCTGGAGCATCTTTTTGATTGTCTAAATCAATTGCCCATCAATAGATGACAGGAAGTAGGACTTTTTTCTGCCCATAATATATGCTCCCAAATACATTGAGAAAATCAAAGACAGAAAGCTTACTGAACTAATTTATTTGAGAAAAAAACCCCTGTTCTCATGGTTGTGTTTCCCACATTTTATGAACAAAAGCTCTTGGAATAGATAAGTGTGTAGACCTTTGAATGCAAGAAAAGCATGTGCATGGAAATTCCTTGCCTGTTAATGCCAGAAATTAGGCATTTTGACTGTACTCCACTGAAAGAAAAATGTAAGGGACACATTTATATAGTAAACCAGAACAATTGAAAAGAAATAATATATATAGTGTAATGAAAGCTTGCTTTACTGCCAAGAAGTAAGTGTTCATGCCAAAAATGTTCCAGAGCACAGCTGCCAAAAAAAAGCTGAGAGCATTATGAAACACACTAAATCTATACATAGAGGGGGCTTGGAGACGAAAAAAAAAGTGTATTTATTCTTAGGATTCAAGTATATGAAGTCATTGTGGTTATTTTATGCAAAATAAGCAAGGCTCTGAGCATGCTGGCAAGCATTCAAGAAAACATCATGCTGCCTAAAAAGCATATTGGTCTTTAAATCCAGGAGAAAGGCTCAAAGAAAGATATTTGAGTGTTTGAGGCAAGCTAAAAATCCAAAATGACACAAAAAATTCCATGTGCTGTTTGACATGGCTTAATAATAGTCCTGACAGTGTTAAGCTAGCTCAGGGCCTCATGAAGGTGATTTCAAATGCACAGAGCAGGCGTCCTGCGATTGTCTTGAAAGAGATGAAAAGTGGATTGCCATTGCTGCCATGTGGCTTTCAAATGAGAACCTCCATGAGGAAGCAAGAGCCTCCTAGAAACTATTCCTAGTCTGCTATTTCCAAAGCAGCACCACAACCAACAGGTTATGGGGGCTTTCCTCTTGAAGTTAGTCCTTGGAGGGGTCAGAAAAATCAAGACTGAGAGATCCAGGAGATGACCTGGAAACCCAGGGCTGGTGACAAGGCATGATGAAAGGAGATGGAGCTGCCATCTTCTGAGAAGAGACTAAAGGGATGGAATCTCTTTCTGGGGAGAGAAGTCTGAGGGATGACAGGCTGAGGTTTAAAATTCCTGAAGGCAGTGGGTAAGGTGAAGGCAGAACTGTTATTTACCAAACCTCACACTACTGGCAGCAGAGAGCATTCAATGACACTAGAAAGAGGTGAGCTTAAAATAGATAGGAGGAAGTGCTTCTTTATACATCAGGAATCAAGCTCTTAGAGCTTGCTGCCACATGAGGCTTTTTATTTTCATCTATAGAAAAGGATTTCAGACGCATTCTCTTCCTTATTCCTTCTCGTGGTCTGGTGAAAACATCTCAGGGCTTAGACTGCTTGTGACGTGCAATGCAGGAGCCTAAGCTCTGTCTGATTGCTGCACAGCATCTTCAGCTCCTTCCCTGGCATTATGAATTCAGTGACTAGGAGTGTGCTCTTAACGTTGGAGCACTACAACATTGCCTGCCACAGTGTCTTGCTGGTTTTTTTCAGTGTCTGCCCTTTTGCCTGTGAAGATAGATAAGCAGGCACATTAATTTCTCTTCCAAGTTTAATTTATGTAACATTTTCCACCTTCCCTGTGAAGCAAGTTGGATTAAATATGGTCACAAAACATGGAAAAGAGCAGTAAATCATAAACATGTGTGATGAGTTACTTAATACTGGTGTCAAGAGAGAAAAGTAACTAGAAAATGTGATTTGCAAGCTCAAAATTTGATAATTAGGCTATCAGATAGGTACTACCAGGTTGTGGCAAGACTGAATGGAAACTCCTACCATTGATAAAGAACAAACTTCTGAGTTTAATACCTACTGGTTTTGATGATATGTGAAGTTTATGGTTGGTTTTCTTAATTACTTCTCCCATTAACACAATGTACATTGAAGAGGGAATAAAACTTCACCTTTTTTTTTTTTTTTTTTAAATCTGCAAACAGAATAGGAAAAGTGACATCTGAACTCATTTTTGGTTCTTCATTATTGCTCTTCCTAAACATATAAATCTGTGACATAGACCCAAGCTTGTTATTCTCAGGTATTTAGTAGAGTAAAGAAATAATTATATAATAATAAAAATAATATGATTAAAACCAGTAGTTCTTTCTTCTGCATCGCTGTGGCTAGTTACATGGTGCTGGCTCACTTCATTTCCAGATGCTAGATTTCACTAAAAGAAGCTAAAAATAAATTCAATACTTTCCTAAAATGACTTTCCAAAGTAAGCAAGTGCTGCAGTTGCCATAGGGATGTTATAGCACCACAAATGGGAAGAAGTTCTCATAATGGTAAATAAGCACGCTGGTGGATAAGTTGTCCATTTGAGCATGTCTCAGAGAAGAAATTACTCAGATAGTAGTTTTTAAAGGAGGAGGTTTTAAAAAAAAGCCAAACAAAATGATCACCATCGATTCTGTCTGTGGAAGTACAAATCTGTGAATACAGGAACTCACAGGTTGTAGGGATCAATGAAGATGCAAGACATTGCCTGTGCTAAGTGCTGTAGTACCTAAGCTACATCTTTCCTTGAAAAGAGAAGAAAATGTTGAAAAATATCTTTAAATTCTGTGAAAACAAAAACATCATCAAGTTCTTGCATTTACCATTTGTTCAGTGAGCCTGGAGCTGTCCAGCTTGTCCTTATTTTGCCTTCTCTTTTGTAAAGCATTATGTGACTGAATTCTGGTAGTGCATTTACTGCCTTGTATTATTCATTTATTCTGAAAGTCAATACAAACAAACACAAAGATGCCTAACAAACAAATGGACTTCCTTTCCAAGGTTTCTTCATAATATTCTGCATCATAAAATTTCAAAGGTCAGATAATATAAATAACCAGTGACTTCATCGAAGTTGATACTACTGTCCTGATTTACAGCAAGTAGTAATCTAGGCCCAGTAACTCAAGATTTTCATTCTGTGTTCAATTCAGAATAGAAAGCAAATGGCTGAATAATAAATACCATGGAAACAAGAGAAAACCCACACAAATCCTATAAAGAATCAATTTAGGAAAAAAGAAGAAAACCCAGATTGTCTGTAGATAAAACAAAATTCACTGGGAATCTGCAACAAGATCATTTAAATACAAAATATTGTGATAGTTACTACCTTTTGTAAAAATTATTTAATCTTTTTTCTTTTTGTGCTTGCCTTTGGTACATCTGAGGAATTTTCTATTTAGACTGACATCCTTACTGGTCTTACCATGCCATTACCAACCTGCTCTTCGGAACTCAGATTCAGAGAGGTCCCTTTCCCAGGCACCTCTTTCTCATTGGCTGGATTCTCCTCTCACAGCACTGCTGAGCCTCACTGCTTTCAGCCCATACTCACTTATTTTCTCAGGCAAATCACTGACATGTGGCTGTTCCCTTGAGGTGTGCCCCACTCACTTTGCAGAACAGGTGTAGCTATGGGGTGAGCAGTGGAGCCAGGGCTGGTCAACGTTGTGGATGGGTAAACATTTACCCCTTACCCATCCCTGTCTGGGCTTTTACCTACACCACAAGACATTTATGGCATTTTACAATGCTAGGCTCATAGTAGAGGGTGAGTGCTTGAACATAACATATACATCCCCAAAAAGTGCTTTATGAGCAGATCATGTCAGGTTTCATGTTAACACCAGTGTCAGGGGAGAATTAAGTTTGAAAAATCATCCACCATCTTCCCTGATCTATCTCTATAAATTCATTCTTATTTGGGACCATGTGGCTGGTTAAACACAGCAGAATGAAACAAGCCCTCCAGAATTTGAATCACAGTGTAAAAGGTAACCATGCTAACAAGAAAATCTGAGTTTTTTCCTCAGCCTTTCAGTGTCCGCTATTCAGAGCCTATTGGTTAGGAGAGAGACAGTCTCAGTGAGTGCTCCTTTAAATGGTTGTTGATCAACTATTATTAGGGCTGCTAGAACCTCACAGACTAGTCTGAGTTTGGAGTGAGATACTCTCTCTGGCTTTGTATAGAGAAGATTTTGTACTGCACTAAGCATCTGAATTCCTTTGATAGTCAACAGGAGAAGTAACTTCAGATAGACTGAACTAATCTTATTTTAGACACACTCAAGCATGAAATAAATAAGATGAACTGTGCTATATGCCTATTTATGTCTTTTGGTTATAAGGGAAGCCTAGAATGAGCAGCTCAGATGGGTAAATTTAAATCACAGGTGTTCAGATCATGACAAAAATCACCTTGGCTGCTCATATTGTCTTTGTAAGCAGTTAGGATTCACGCTGATCTCTGCTGGCCTGCAGATGCCATGCTCCTTTCTGGAAGAGAATGCCAGGAGCTGCCCTAGAAGGATCTCAGAAGTTTTGCAGACGACCACTGGTGGTAAAGGCATATGTGGAAGGCGGAGAAAAAGTATTGTATCATCCACTTAAAGAGCATGTGTACTGGATAAACAGAAAAAGCTGGTGATCAGCCCTGGGACTACCAGCAGCACTGCCTCCTGCCCCACTCCAAGCCCTGGTGTACAGGTAGCAGACATTGCAGTGCACATGCAGGAAAGAGGCAGACCCACAGGTGGGGGTATCCCTTCATCAGGGTCTGTGTGTTGCCTCTTGCTCTCTTTCTTGTGCCTCTGTAGATGTGGTTCTCTCTGTCTCACCCAGTGAGAGACATCACATCTCTTTCTCACACAGTGGCTCTCCTGAGAAGTGCCAGTGTGGCTCTCCATGAATGCTTTAGCATTTTACACACATTGGAATAGCATGAATAGAAGAGATTGAGAACATTTTTCTCTGGAACAACCCACAATGTAGTCCTATCAGGCATTGAAAGGTGGGATTTGAAGAAAAAAGTGAATTGAATGCTTGTCTCCCACCCCCTCTATTCTAAGCAATGAGCTATTGCTCAAAAGCATTAGTCCTCCTTTCTTCCCATACTTTATTTTGTGCTTTTTGTGTTTCATTTCATCACAAGTAGATGAAAATCAAATGTGCTGGAAATGGCAGGAACAGTTGGCTTCAATATTTCCAAACTATTTCTCTCAACTCAATATGAAATCTATTAAAAAATGACTCTGTAAGTTTTCCTTTTGGTTAAAATGACATGAAGATATTGACCTAAATGTACAGTTGTCCTAGTTGTCCTAGAAGTGAGGTTTTCAAGGTAAAATGTACTTGAACAAAATCCAGCTGCCTTGTCCCCCTAACAGTGTGGTATGATGGACAAAAGAGAAATATAATCCACTTTTTAAGTTGGAGGTAAAACTGATTTTTGGGGCACTGAAGACCCTAGAGTGGACAGAAAAGCAGAACAGACCCTTGTATAGACCTTAATGTTTTAAAAAGCCAGAATATATACGGCTGTGAGTGGTCCAAAAAGTCTCATGAAAGTATGTGAAGCTCCTTCTGAGGCTTGATCCATTGAACAAAAATAACAGTAAACTGAAAGACAAAGAGTGTTTGGCTGCAATATTTCATTACTTTTTTGTGTATATATATATATATAGAGAGAGAGAGATCTTATATATTCATAGCTATACATATAGTTAGTTATATGGACAGTTTTGTACTAGTAATGACTAGGAAATTTGGAATTGTGGCATGTATGTAGGTAAACACATATATATGCAAACACATATGTAAATGAATACCTATATCCATCTATATCCATATCCATCTATATCCATAACAAAACTCTGCTTTCCAGTTTAGACCAAATGCACCAAATAGACATGAAAGCATATTCAAGCAGTATGGACTAATTGTGTCTATGTTACTAATTGTATGTATGTTATAGTGCACTTTGTATCACTTCAGAGAATTGGCTGTCAAAACTTTCTCAATCTGAAAAAATATTAGTACCATTCTCCATTTTCATAAAGACCTTTTCCTGTCCTCTTGGAGTTTTTTCTTCTCTCTCTCTGCCTCTTGTGCAACATTTTTTCAAATGAATTAAACATTAAATCCTTGCCATAGTATATATGGAAGCTGACAGACTGAGCCAGCAGTACTGGTCTGATTGCTTTATGGCAGCTTTCCTACATGGGATACTCTGTGCTGGCAGGCACTCCATGCCAGCTTCTGACAGCACAGGCTATGCCAGCTTCTGCCTCTCCTGACTGGGCCAGTTCTGGACTTATAGAAAGTCAGGCCAAACACATTGTTGCAGGTCAAAGACAAAGACAAGAGCAGCTGTTGCTGAACCACCCCTGGGGGATGACCACCTTACTGCTTCCTGAAACCTAGGAGTCACAGTCCCTGAAACCTAGGAGTCATGGCACCAGGGCAAACTATTCTAGCAAACAACCACCAGACAGTTATACATCTCTTTCATAATGTCTAATATAGATCTTTGCTACAATTTTTGCTTATTACCCCTAGTTCTTCTCTCAGAGAACAAACAGTGCAGTTTATGTTCTTTTTCTCTGACAGTTAAATTTAAAATATGTGAAGACCATTGGCCTATCTTTCCTCCCACAACTCAGTCATCTCTGTTATAAGCAAAAATAGCATAATTCCCCATATCTTTCTGTATAGTTCTTATTCTTTAGCTTGAAATTCATTCCAATTTCCCACCTCTGGGCTTTTTTATGAGAGTAAAAGTTAAGACAGCTTTTAAACAGTATAAACTAATGACTTCTATAATCACAGAATCTAAAATGTAAGTGTGAGGGTGAACTGTTATTTCTTTCCAGAGATGAAAAATGGCCTTTTCTTTCCATTTTTTTATTACAACTTTTATGTTTGCTTACCTGAGACAATTGTTGAGTTGCTTTGAAGGCAGTACCACCTTACGTTCTTTTTTGCTTGTAATTGTCATTCATGCAGTTGCAGAAATGCATCTAAAAATAGATATCTACCAAACTCTCTGCAATGAAGGTATGACTTCATAACACTGGGAAGGGAAGAAAACACATGGTCCCTTAAGCAAGGGACCATGGCAACAGACATTGGCTTCTCATTGATGCAATTTTACATAGAGGAAATGCATTTCTCTGTGTTTGAAAGGAAAAACATTTGTGTTACTCAGAGGTTGTTTGAGAGCCCTTATTTGCCTGATCTGATGTTGAAAGTCTGTAGGAAGTTACTGGTCTTGCACTTCCTTTGAGTCAATTTTAGTTGACTGACTGGTGGCAATTGTAGCAGTGATAAAAAAAAGCACAGAATACCACAAGTTCTCCAGCTGAAGGACCCCACATGGCTGCAGTACACACTGGAAGTGGCAGACAGGAGATAGTGTTTGGATCCATGCTGACAGGCTTTGCAGGTGGGGTTAGTGAAACTGGTTAGACGTGCCAGAAGGCATTTCTCATACTGATGTCTCCTAACAGGAGAGCCATGATGAGAAGCAGCCACACTATTTACCCTTTTTTCCCTAAATCAGATAAAATTATGCCTTTTAGGCGCTGAATGTGAAATTTGTTTAGTTGTCATTACTCTTCTCTTTACTAAAGCCAAATAATCTGTTGAATGACATAAACAGGTGCAATCTTGATATCTCTGCTATATGAAACAAAGCCAAATGCTATAAAAGCTCCAAATAATCCTTATTGCATAAAATGTCCTGTGTCAAAGCACTGTAATGAAATATTGAGCTGTACATGCAGACACCGTGCATCTTTAATCCCACTTGGATGGAAGCTAGAGATCTTTTCTTCCTTTATTTTTTCCCAAATTAAAATGATTTTTGAGAGGTTTCTGTATTTTCCAAACTTGCCCGACTTTGCAATCAAAATCTTAAAAACAGTAAAGGAAAAAACCCTAAATAAATAAATAAATAAATAAATAAATAAATAAATCCTTAAGCAAAGGAGCTAGATCTTAGTTACTTTATAGTTTTTAGGGTTTTTTTAAAAAAAAAATACCAAAAAGCATTTCCAAAGCATTTCCCCTCTCAGTTCCCCACTGGCCAACACTGCCGAGTGAAATAATTTTTCAGCAAATACAGTTCACTTCTGGATTATCAGTAGATCTTAGCTTTGCATAGCAGTAAGGAAGGCAGCTTCTCATTGACACACTTGTTCCTTGCAGACATTCCTTGCCACAGTTCACTCTCTAATTCTGGATCTGCTGAATCTTTCCTCCTTTTTGGCTTGTGTGAATAGTGCCATTATTTGGATGTTTGGCACTTGTTTCCTCTCCTCCACTCTACATGTGCTGTCGTGTAAGTGACGGTTTGGGTGTGTCCCTGAGAGCTCTATTCCCATCTTCTCATTTAAGTCACAACCCCTGGTACTAGCAGAGCAAAAAGCAAAGTGTTTTCCCTGACCAAGATTCAAGGGCAGAATTTCATCTCCTAAAGTGCAGGGAGGCAGAATGATCTGCAGGAATCAGCTTGCAGATGGGAAGCTGACATGAGTGCAGAGGATTTCTGTAGTACTGGACATTGTGCTACCCTATAAAAGAAAATCTTACCCATCTCTGCTTTAAACTACAGAATAATACTTGATTGTTTGCTCTTTTGACTTGTACAGAGGCTTAGACAAACATGTCCTAAACCCTTTTTTTGAAGGACACATTTTAGCACTTTTATGAAGGAAATTGAGGAAATAACCTCATATTTGTCTCTGGCACAAATAACAATGTATGTCCCTCTAGAACTTCCACATTGCTAAAATGAATTTGCTTGTTTATGCCATATTTAAATTATTTGCCAAGGCCAACTGCCATAAGCCACAATGACTAATACAAATCACAGTATTTTTTTATTATGGTCTTTTATGGTGAAATGTAAGCCAATCAGTAGGGTAGTAGATAATATTGAATGATCCTTTGTAGTGCTTCACTCACCATGCATAGACTCATTAGCAAACACAGAATTTTATATACTTCATGAAAAATATATCCTAAACAGCCAGCTTAGTTGAGAAAAATTCATAGGGAACAAGTTTTTTCAAATTTTTGGTACAATTAAAAATTTGATAAACATTTTTCAGATTTCCACTTTCTTTTGAATTTTCATGTAGCTATCCCGAAATTATTTACAAGTTTGAAAATACAAAATATTAGTGATGGTGTTAACATTGCTTCTCTTAGCCTTGAGTTACACAGAACTACAGAAACAATGTCCTAAATCCTAAATTCCAGCAAAAAAAAAAAAAAAAATTCTGAGAGGAGTACCCCATGCATAGGTTAAAGAAAACTGAAGGCCTGACACACAGAAAAAAAACACTGGCCACAGATTCCTTTCTTTGGGGGCATCTCTAATCTTCTCTGGGAAGCAACCAAATGCCAGACCAAGTCAGAACTCTTAGTGGGGTGTCAAGCATATTAGGAACATCAAACCATGTGTTCCCAAAGAACATCATGTCTTATTCAAAGGAAATGGCCCCCACAGGATTTTACCTCCTTAGCATAAGGGACTTCAGAGCTCTCCTTGGACAATGCAGTTTGCTATCACTGTTTGCATGATGGTTAGGACAGCTGGGTACAATCCAATTTGAAGACAGTATAAATGGTTCCCCATAAAACAGAAAGAGGAAGAAGGATCTTTGGGGAACAGAGAAAACCCAGCAAACAAAGCATGCTGCATTCTCCCTTCCTGTCAACTCTCCCTCACCTCAAAACCAGCAGAGATTTTTTTTCTCAGCAGCAGTATGGACCCATATCAGGACTTTAAAGCATTTTCCTTTTAACTTGACCTGACTTTATTATGCTGGGAATTTTTACATATCCATTTTTTACATATATTTTTACTCCTTTATGGTCTAAAACAAGCTTCAGAAGAGTTAACTGCTGTCTCATTTACACCTTTCTTATACTTCTTTCCATCCCAGTGGCACAATTTCCTTCAGAAACTGTGAACCCACAGGAATTCCCTGATATGTTTAATTCGTTTCCCTATGGCTTAGAGGGATTCAATAAATCCCTAAACCATCTTCAGACAGTGTGACATTTATAATTAAGCATATGTGGCCAGCTCCATCCATTTTATAGCCACATACAATAAAAGTGTGACTTCTTGCCTCTCTCAAAAGGTGTGCATCTTCTGGATGTCAAGGCAGGACACTATCAGTACAATGCTGTCTATGCTCAGCCTTCTGGGCAGCCTCTTTGACCTTTAGTGGCATCTAGTGGCAAATGAGTTTGTAGGGGAAAATCTTCACAATTAAATGGCAATTCAACCAGTGAAAATTGATTTCATGTTCATATGTGAGACTGGGAAGAATGGAGCTTGCAGTGCATCAGCATAGTGAGGACACATTGCTGGCTGCCAGCCTACCTTTCCAGTCTAAACCAGTCACCAGGCATTATAGGCCACGTGACCAAATTAGTTTCAGTGCTAATTTACAGAGCTTCTGATAAGACTTTCTAATTATGGTTTGGAACAAGGGCTGCAGGTAGTTAAGAAGTTAGCATTAGCCACCTTTTGAAAATCAATGTGCTATTTTTGCTACTTTGTTGATCATAATTTATTTCTTCCATTAAGCCATATGAGACATTCTTTTCTACCACAATGTGGGTGCTCTCACTATTATCCCTAGAAACAGCACAACAGATTTTGATATTGCCTTGGCAGAGGCACAGAGCTTCTCTTCCTAAGTGAGATTCACTACTGTTTTGATTTTACCAGATGTCACAGCACTTTCTTCTCCTGTCTAATGTTAAAATATATATGGAGCAATAAGCTGGATAGCTGGCAACATACTGATAGAAGCTCAGAGTCAAAAGATGTTTGTCTCATAAATATATGATTCCATATTCAGGCAACATACTGATAGAAGTTGAAGAGACTTCTAGCTCTGCTGGGATAACAGTCTGCAATATTTAATCTGATGTGGTTTTAGTGCATTAGTTTTTCAGAAAAGCCAGCTGTATGCAAAAAGAAGCAATTGAAAAAGCATTGTAGGTGAAACAGTCTGCCTAAATGGTCTTTTTTTTCCTTTTTAAAGAAACCCAAATGTTAAAAATTCAAGACAAAATATATATACTAATATTTCTGTAGAAACTATCTCCACAGGTGAAAAATGTCATGCATGAATTAATATATGCTGCTGTTATTGTACATTGTTGTTAAGGTAACCTGTTGTTATTTTGCAGCTCCACAAAAAATGAGAAAACAGCTGCGAATATAGTATTTATAATCCATAATATTTTCTAAAGAAAATCAGTATTTACATTAACTACCTCTTTATATTCATTCAACAAAAAAGAAGTTCTGGTGAAAAGTTTAGTATTGCTCATCATTTGGGCTGACAGAAAAGGTATTGTTTGAGAATGCTTTTCAGTGAAATGTTTTCAACTAAATGTTTCCCTTTACTGGGATACTGTCATATTAGATCAGCTTTACAAGGAAGCCTGGTGGGAAATGCAGAAGGAGATATTTGGTCACTGTACAACTGCAAAATAACATGTAGTCAGATCTCTTAGCACAACTAAGATTACAAGAATACTGCAATATGCCGTTCTGGGAGTTGTTGATAAAGTCCTTGCTTCTGTGATCCAGAAATGCCTCCTGTTTCCTGGGAACTGCCACTTCCTAAAGGTGCTATGGAGCAGTATGTCACAATCTCTTAGGTCAGCTTTTTGGAACAAGGAATGGGTGTTATATTATGACACTGAACATGCCAATGAGTCACAATTCACTTTTTAAGAAAGAAACAAAAAAACTTTCCCCAGTGGATTAATGAATCAGATACATTCACACAAAAAGTCCTTCTTACTTCCTTTGCTGCGGGTCATACTGACATTTTGGCAGCTAATAAAACACAGGGGGCCAAAAAATATATTTGGGACAGTTGAGTGTGCTTGTCTGCCAAATTAAATAATGGACCAGAGACATTGGAACAGGACTAGAGAATGTACAAGATAAGTGAAAGCTGTGCCAGCTGAGAGGTCTTACTGGAAAGTGGCTTGAACAGCTTGCAGCTGAGATGAGACAAAAAGTCCATGTGGATAGAGAATTCCATCTGTCCCTGAATACATTTTTCCATTTAGAGTTTAAGAAGGATGCAAAAATCATTTGTCTTCCTTGATTTGCATTGTGAAAGGAAAAAATGAAAAGATGGTTATGCTCTCCTGACACTACACTGTGGCTTAAGCTTTATCTTTGTTCAAAGGAAAACCTTCTGCTTGAAGGAGCATAAAAGCACAGTGTTATATGTCAAGGTCCAAAAAGCTCCCTATTAATAAAAATAGATTAATGATCAGTCCATAGCTGATTCTAGTAGCAAAGAAACTGCATCTAGATGAAGCTGATTTGACATATAAAAGAAATGCTTTCTACAGTTCAAGACTTTTTTCTGTCTAACATTGAAGTCCCAGGAAAATGTCTCCTGTGAAGGAGGTGAGTTTAGAGAAGAAACCCCTGTTGGAGCTACCCAGCGTTCTGAAGGCTTGAAACTGCCTTAAATTAGACATAGAGTTTCTAGTTATCTTCGAGCGTGCAATGAGCTGGCAGCTGGCATCTGACAGCTGATCAGAGAGTTTAGAATTTTCAGTACCATGGTGGTCTTTAGAAAGCTAATATCTTCTGGCTAAAAGAAGACTAGTTGAACAATTTGGGTTCGATTCAAGTAAACAGTTGGCAGGTTTAGGAATGCTGCTTAAACTGAGGTGGATTTTGTTCTTAAAAGCTTATGTTTGTCAAGCATGGCACCTCAGCAGCCTAAGTGTACAGTATGCTTCTCCCTCTTCAAATCCAGGAATAGACGAGATTGAAGGACAAGTCCTACCAAAGCTGAAATGATTTTTAAAAATTTACAGAGTATCAAAATCGTGAGCCACATTTGATTAAAACATAGCAATACGACCTGTTTCCCAAAATACTTAAAATCTGAAATAGTTTCATTTCTATCAAACATATCACATTCAGGTAAAATATCCAAATAGTAAAGATTTTGTATTAAATATAATATCTAGGTCTAAACATAATGGACTAAATAACTGTTAAGACAAACACAGAAGTCATTATCAGATTTACCTGAACATATTTTAGCAGAGATGATATAGGAACATGAGTATAGAGGAAACTTTTAAGTATTAGTTGACAATGGCATATGCTTCAGTGAGAATAGCTGACAGAGAAGGAGTAACTAAGGGTTGTTTCTCTCCTGACAGTCTCTACTGTGCTAATCCTGAGTTACAAATGGAAAAATATAAAGTGCGTTGATTTCAAAATAGTTCCTCCCCTGAAGACTATAATTACATAATGAGAAAATAAAAACCCAAAACAAAACAGAGATTAAATTATTATGTACTAATAAAGAAGACAGAAGCATAAGACAAATAATAAGCATTCTTTTTTGTAAATTGATATGAGTAGCAGGAGTGAAAGGTATGCCTTTGGGATAGTGAAGAGAAGAGAAAGGGAGGAAGTAAAAGGTAAGTATGGATAGTGTAGTGTAGAAAGGGGGAATATAAGCAGCTTGAATGTGATATCAATGGACAAGTGGAGCTGATCAAGGATTCAAATTGGAAATGATACTGTGTTGCATGCAAAATATCAGCTAAGAAGGAGAAGCTGCAAAAAGCAGTCAAAGAAAGGGTACAATGACTAACAGATTCAAAGAAACACACAGGGAGAAAAGATATTTTTTAAAACTCAGTTTGATAGCATCTACAGGCTGTACTCTGTGTGCTGAGCACTTTTACCAGAGACAGCCAAGAACATTGGGAAACAGTTGTTGCTACTCTTTCACTTGCAGAGAAATCAGACCTTATCAAGCACCTAATTGGTGAGACTTAGTCATGTTTCAGAGTCTCTGAAAAATACTTAAAACCACTATTATATTTTTCTGCTATTAGGTTATTAACATCTTCAGATAAACAAGCCTAATCACAGAAGGGCTATTGCCAAAACTAGATCAGATAGCCTTGATTTTTCCTTGCTGAATCTTGGAAGTCCCCAAAGGCTTTCAGCAAACCTCCAGGGAAGGAGATCCTACAGCCTCTCTGATTTTCACCCTGTGCTCCCAGGAGACATGTTTTCTAATGCCCAGTTTGAGCCCCAGTTGTTTTCCTTCAGAAATGTCTATCAATTCTCATAATTCAAAACAGAAGTTAAAAGGCCCTTTATTAAAGGTATTTTCAATGCCACAAGACAAGTTCCATGCATTCAGCTATGCTTCCCATCAGCTCTTTTTACTGTTAGAGAAGAAGACAGAACACCAAACTAGTCAATAACTTACAGAGGGAATCACACACACATGCCTAAGTATTTACACTGTTTTACATTCAGTGTGTGCCTCCTTTTTATCATTGTCTATGGTATGGCAAGAATGGCTCGTGGTTCCTGCCATCATGCTTCCCCCCATGATGTTGAGCAGAGCTTCAGCCTAAGAACAGAGAGGTGGAAAGCTTCTTTCTCACTACATGCAGAAGCAGAGGTCTGAGGTTACACCATACCTCAGATTCATGCTACAGGCTGCCTCTGTTATGAATGAGGTTTTGCTCATTTGAGCTGGGGAATGGAAAGCAGCTGGATATAATGCCTGTCTTACATGCTGTCAGCTGCAGATGCTGGCATTCCTTAGCCATGCAGGTTTCCTCTGCCCTTTGAGGAGTGCTTTTTGAATGCTATAATGCTGGTAGTGTATCCTTCTTCTGTCACACTCCAAGTTGTTCTTCAACACAGTCTGCTCCCTTCCCAACTAAAGAGATTTTCCAGTTTGGACAAAATGTGTAAAGGCACACAAGTTGGATGCCTGTGCTGCATCTCACTTGCAATAGGAGCAAATTTGTCAATGGTAATATTTTGTTTCTCTCTGCTGGTTGAAACAGGAATGTAATTTTCTCCATATATCTGGGTGAGAAATAGGTGCTGAATAGGCTGTTAGTCATTTAGCATGGGTCTTAGAGCTTTCAGGTTTAGAATGCCAACCCCTTAATTACTAATCTTCATGGGTTTGGTTGTGCCTTTAAGGAAATGAACACTCTAACTCTGTTGTGGAAGCATTCAGGCAAGTCTGAATAAGCCCTTATATTTCCCTTCTGAACTGGACAACCACAGGATTGGAACTACATTTGTGGTTTATTTCTAATTTGTATTCTCTTGTTAATGCATATTTTAAAGTATAGAAGCAACTTTAAAAAGAGTAATTCTGCCCTAGCATAACCATCTGCAGCAAAAGAGTAAGTGCTTGGCAGCACTAACTAGTTCATAGAAGTTCTTACTAGATATAAATAATCCCATGTTCTGGCAAAGAAAGTCTTCACAGTGTGATCTTTAGTTGGAGGAAAGAAAACTTATGTTAGTTGGCACATCTAGCAGCATAATGTAGTTATTATTAAAAAAGTGACCAAGTAAAAGTGGCACCTTGTTAAATAATGTAACAACTCTCTGTGCACATTCTACAGCAGATTGGCTTACACTGTTTAAAACAAAAATAAACTTTTACTGCCTTCTGCTTCTGTTAACACTGCTGAGCCAACACATCCACACACAGCAGCAAGAGGCCAGAGCCAGATACAGAAGTGTTTTAGTAGGACCAAGGTGGACTTTAAACAAGTAAGTCATTAATACAGATTTAAAAAATGGGGTTACTGTAGACCTAAATTTCCAACAGAATCCTCTTTCCAACGTAAATCCTGATCACAGGGATTTTGCAGAACATGCCTGGTATTTCAAGACTTCTTGCAATACTGGCAGCATTGATGCTTCCCACTGTCAGCTGCGTGACCAGAGGTGTCAGGCATGCTCTGCTCTTGTGGGTACAGCTGAGATTTGTGGACAGGCAGCCATCTGGTCAGAGATGCTTGGCACTTTTTCTTCACAGTGATCCCTTTGCTTCAGAGACCTTTCAGGTAGGTTAGTGACAAATACTGCACAAATACAGCAAATACTGCTGCTTCTAGACCAGTGAAATGGTTGTGCTCAGGACTGTTGGGCGCAGAGGTCACAGAGAGCACTGTGCCTTATTCCTGCTCTTGACTCTACTCCTCCCCTGCTCAGAGTGCCTATGTGTCTCTGTGGGAAAGCTCAAATCCATAGAAAGTTGAAGCCTTTCATAGGCTTCCATAGAAACCCTACGAAATGTACATAGAAATGTAGAAATAGAGATGTACGTGCTATGGGACAAGGTCTTTCATAGACAGAAGCCTCCCATTCTTGATTTCAGGGCTGTGCATGCATTTTACTTAAATAGCCCCTCTAGGAATAAAGAAACAGGCTCTATCCGTAGTCTAGGACTGGTTCACAAATCTTTTTACTACAGCTGAACTCACACACTACTGAGCAGGTTTTTCCACTTTCCAGGCAGGTGGCACACAGAAAGCTTACAAGATTCCTATTCTGGAGCAGAGCCTACGAGTGTAGATGTGCTTGGAAACAAACACTGGGTGAGGGCCTGATGGAGAGGGATGGTTCACACTTAGCTGCTTAGGCGGTCAGCTGTGTAATGACTGTGATGTTTCTGCTGATGCCCACAGCCAGGGGCCTAATCATCTGGGGAACACCGTCATGGAATTCTGCTGTGACTATGCCTATGGGCACCTTGTACATTGGCTGAGAGGAAGGGGAACTGAAGGTGCAACTTGTGAAGACAGAAAGATTTTGAGTTTAATGGATCTGGGTTTTATCCATATTTCTTTTAGTTAAGCCATGCACAAAACTATTTCCTTCCCAAAATCAATTGTTCACTTTTATCATGGAAGACATTTCAACTTACAATGGCAAGAACTTTGCTAGAGCTAGGCTTGACCATCTGCACAGAGATTAGCAAAATTTTTTATTAAATTTGCATTTGAATGAAAATGTACCTGATCTGCAGCTGCTGACAGCCTATTGTCTCCAAGACATAGAATTTGTTTGCCTTCAGTAGAAAAGCAATGCAGCCAAGTGTATTGTTTCGTTCCCCTACCATTTTAGTTTTCCACTGTATTGCACCACAAATATTTCACAGAATTTTTAGTACCTGATGGCTTTCAAACTTTTAGTCTTGCTTTACTAGAAATCTGAAATTCCTTTTCATTTTTCAATTATTATTTGTCCCAGCCATGAATGACTCTAGTGATTGATATTAACCAATAAATAGAATGAAAAGGAAGTAGGATATTTTGATTTTTTCCTAATTGCAGTGGTTTTGTGCTCTTACTTGTTCTCATCTTTTCTACCAATAAAGTATATTCTTAATTCTATTTATATGCAGTGTGACACTAGTGTTTAGATGGACATAGCAATACCTAATATTATTTAACATTGAAACAAAAAATGTACTAACAAAATTGCAAAATTTTGTGTTTGTCTAATCAAAAAAAGGACACATTGCTACTGAAGCAATAATTAATTGTACCGACCTTCAAGGGGACTTACTCTAAACCTTTTATGATATGCTTTTAGGAGGTTTCCAAACATTTTCAGAGGAACCTTTCCAAAATATTTTTTGCCATTTAAGTTCTAATACCTGTTTCCAGCTTCAAAAAGCTTTGAATTTTTTTTATTTATCTGGAAGAAAGCTGCTATGATTTGATTCACTGAAATCACCCTTGCAGGTTATTTTGGTTATAAAAAATGTGCAGTATGTAATTTATTTTAAGCACTTTTCAAGGTCTACTGTGGTGACTCAGAGATAATGGTCAGTTACAGGAATGACATTTAAAGCAGCTTTTAGAGGACTGGTATGTAAACTTTAAACATAACTATTATAAGTTATATTCTGGAAGTGTTTTCTTACTTAAATGGTGGAATAAACTCTGACATAGCTAGAATTAGGTATGAAAAATCCTACCCTTGATGTCCAGGGAAGTATCTACCAGTACAGACTAGAAGAGTGCAACAGACATATACATGAAATGTGTGGAAATATATGTGCTTTCCTGTAAATGTGTGAGAATGAACATGGGAATGAAAGGTTAAAGTAGTGCCAGTTGAGAAAAAATCTACCAGGGGACAGAAGGAGTTTTCTTCTGTTCTGAAGAATGCTGGTCCTACTGAGTCAAAAACAACACTTGGCTTAACTGGACCCAGATTTTATCAGAGCAACTGAAATGATTACTCTAAACTGGATAAGTGTAAATCTGGTTCTTGCTGGCATCCAGCTTCCATTGATAGATGTGGAAGTCCAGCATTTCTCAAAGTCTGAGTGATAACCCTGTTTAAGTCTGCAAAGCTCCATTTGAAAGTGTATCAGCAATGACTAAAAGCAGTAAAAAGAAGATTTTTCTTTCTTTTTTTTTTTTTTTTTCAAACAAGTACTTGCAAACCATTTTTGTCTGGTTTCCAATGCAGTACTGCTTTTGCAGCCACGGGTAGAATTTTCTGCTACAGCATTTCCAGAGCTCAGAGGAGCTGTGGGAATCATTTCTGGCTGTGCAGCTGTAGACACACTGTCTGCCTTCCCAGTTCATGTCATTCTCCATTCATTAGTGGAGATGCAGTGCAGGTGCATTAGCAGGTGCATTAGTGCCTAGCATTGCCAAGAACATTTAGGTCAGTAGTCAGATGCTGTGTGAAGAGAAGGCATTTTTTACTGTTACCATGAAATATCTACAGTTATCATTCCTGAATCACTGCCTTCTCTTGTATCTTGGTCTTATTGCACAGTGTTTTTTTGACTCCCTGTGTGTTTTTTTGACTTATGGTATAAAATCTATCAGATGAAGTAAGGTAAAATTCCCTAAATCTTCAACTATACTCTCTCATGCTTTTTATATTTATAATGTGTTGCAAGACAAATCTGCAAAATTCCTAGCAAAGTTTTTTTACAGACCTAATTCTGTCCCAATTCTGTCTTCAGAACTCCTGTTTCTTGATAATGAGACTTTTGGAATGAGGATTAATAGCTAGAGCTGACCCCTATCCCTTGACAATGACAACCTCCTTACAATAGCAGAGTCTTTCTTTTCAACAAATCATTAAATTCAACACAGTTAGTTAAAAAATAGGGTTAGAAAGAACTATATATAGTGTAACTTCCTTAAGAAATTTCTGAAGTTTAAGAAATTGCCAGTAAAACCAGACTTGATCTAAAGTTAGCTTTTGGCACTGTCCTTTTGAAAGGCTGACAGCTTTCTGCAGGGTGGTCCCATTAGTATTTTTTTATCTATTCTGTAGTTCAGTAGTCATAAAGGGGAGACCTGTGGCACTGAGCATACTGCCAGATGTTTTTGACTCCTAAAATGGTGATTTTATTCCCATTAAGTCCTGTTGGGGAGAATTTATAGGTTTGGATGCACCTTGGATGTAGCATGGATTCCAAGGGAAAATTCAACCAGCTTTCTTTCACCATGCTTACAACAAGTCTGGGAGATTCCTCCTGTTCTTATGTATGACCTGAGGGCACTGACAGCTTCAGAAGGTCTGGCATAGAGAAATTAAGTCACTGTCCCTGCTCTGTAAAAATGAAAAAATGGCTGTTTTAGAAAAGAGCATAAGACAGGAGAATTCAGTGGATATTTTCCTCAGCATATAAACTGTGCCATGAGTTTTGCAGAGGCTGCCTATTCACCACTGTATTTATTACCCATCCATGAACCTTTCCTATATGTGTTTTCATTTTGAAATAAAAAAATACTTGTACTCTTTGTTTTTTAACTTGATGACTCAGGAGTTCATTGAGTTCACTCCAGGTCTGGTGTTATGAGAAACAATGACAAGTTATTGAATGTTAACCTTCTTTGCTATGTTTCTGTTATGTGTTTCTTTTGGGGTTTTTGGCTAAATTCTAGTGAGTTTAGGCTCTGCTTGTGTAGAAAGAAGCCTCTCCAGTTTCTTTGACCCTTCCTGTTGCCTTTTGTATAATTTCTTGTCTTATTCTAATGTATCTTTATGGAGGTTGAATGACCAGAACAAGTCATAATAATTAAAAGGTGTTTGCATCAGGAATTTGTACATGGATATAGCAGTTTTCTGTTTCATTTTCTATTATCTTTCTACAAATTCCTGGCATTCAATTTTCCTTTTGATTAAGCATTGCTATGAAAATTTCAAAACCTGTGACATACAAATATCTTCCTTTGGTGGTAGAAATTAATTCAGTTCTTCCCTTGTATATGTAGTTGAGGGTGTTTGTACCACTGACAATGAATTTTATTTTCCATTTTATTAATCTGCTACTCAGCATTACAAAATGTTTGAGATTTTTTCTTTCAGAACACTATGGTCAATTTTAGTTTTGATCATCGAGGCTGTTCTTGTATCTTTTGCATATTTTTTGGGTAATATTTCAGTCTCTTGAAGACTGTTTAAGAATATGCTTCATCCCTAAGACAGTTCCATATGGAATTCCCCTAAAAATCTCTTTCTTTTTGGAAAATGAGCCTTTATTGTTGTAATTTGTTACTGACTTTTCCACCAAGTACTGATCCACAAGACAGCTTACTACTTTCCTACATGAAAGATTAGTTTCTTTGAAAAACATTGTAACAGATTTTCAAAATCCAAAGATGGATTATTTGGGAAATCTCCTTTCCACATGATTGCAGACTCTTTGGAAGAACTCACACCTTTCAAATCTGGGAGGCATATATTTGCTCTTCAGAGGTTAAATTTACTCAATTATGTTTATTTTTTGATTATTTACATAATTTCCACTAATAGACTTGGACTGAAAGTCATATTCCTTAGTTTGTGATCCTATTTATTTGAAGCCTTATTTTTTATTTTTTTTTAATTTTTGAAATCATGTTATCATTGTTCCCTTTGACAGTAGATGGCATTAGAGTAAGAAAGCAACTGTAACACATGAAATTCAGCAATTTTATATCTGGGTTTCTTTGGAAAGAAACTCACTCCTTAGGTGAGTGTCATCTGGTCTTACTGATTTGTTTTAATACATATTGCAAAGCAGTTCTAAAATTCTCTAATCAGTGCCAATCTTTCAGAGCAGGTGAGGTAAACCAGATGTGCTGACTCAAGATGAGTCCCTTTATGACTATATTTGTGCCCCAGGAAAGACTTTTCTCCCATCTAAATCCACATGGGACAATAAACCTCAAGTTGCATGTTTCTGCCTTTAATAACTGAGAAATGAAATGTAGACTATGGTTGTGAAAATCAGGTTAGCATTTCACATATACATCAGTAAAACAGCATCCACACATCTGAAAGAAAGGATAAGTGAAAAAGATCAAGTCCATTTTATTTAGAATTGCTAAGAAAGTAAAACTCTGTGATAAAATACTGTAATACTAGAGTGGAATACCTTTAATCTAATAAATGTTTTTAAAAGCAGTCTACAAATGGACTGAAAGGAAGGAGTCTGAGATTTTTTGCTTTCTTTATAGTACATAGAAGAAATCCGAAAAATTGCACAGGGAAAAAGAAGACTAATTCTCGTTACCTGTTAACAAAACAGATTTAGGGAAGGGGGGGAAACAACAAGAAGTGCTTGGCTTTTCTGTAACAAAATATTCATATTTGCTCTGCATACTTCTTGTCCCAGAGTTTTCAAAAATAGTCAGGTTGTCTGCGACAGACAGACGTGTGATTTTCCTTTGCATTGATGAAAACAACTAAGAATATTTCCTTTCAGCACCCACAGACATGTACATAACTGGGGAAAAAAGGATGTGTGAGCATTTCTATGGGCATCCCTTGCTCTCTCTCTTTTGGCTTTAATCAGTAGAGATGTGACTTTACTAAATAGGTTGTTAGTGCATCTTTCTGGCATTACATTGCTGATATAGTTATGGTATAACAATAGCAGAGAATGAAAGCCTTTAGAGGGAGAAGCAGCAAGTTCTTTCACAGTGACTTTAGCAGAAAGAAACAAAGATTACCTGATAGAATAACAGTGGGGTTTGTGGTCTTTATTATAAATATGTGACAAGTTCAAATAGCCATTTGAAAATAATCTTCAAACAAATTTGCTGGTAGTGTGCATTAATTTTTTTTTCCTAGCTTAATAAAGCCTCTCAGATACAAATTTGTATAAAATTTTAATAGAGCCACAAAGAATTGACTACTGTTAAAAATAACCATTATCAGCAAAAAGTTCTTTGCTTCTTTAGCTACAAGAGGGGATTTGCTTTTCCTTAAGGAACATAAATAGTGTTCACTTAGAAACAAATCAAACCTACTCCTAACTGTGTTTATGCAGGTCTAGTATCTCCATTACTTACACAAGATAAGTTGTATTGTTTTCTCTTTATTTTCCTATTTGTGCTTTACATTTTTTTTGTCCTCAGGATTGGGATGATTAGGAAAAAGAATCGTGGAGACTTTAGACATCTTTTGTGTTTCCCTGCATAGCTTCTGTTGTTGGAGACATGAATAGTTACAGAGAAACTCTGGTGTTTTTAATGGAAAGTTGCTATAATTTGAAATGTAAATAAGTACAGGGTAGGCATAATGTCTGATTGTTGAAACTACATAGCCACAGGTTCTTCTAGAAGGTAGGCAGCATTCCAAACTATATCAAAATCAGGCATTTAAAGGGAATGCAGTTATGACCTTTACTTTTTCAGTATGTAGTATCTCTTGGTTGCCATAAAATCTTGACAACATTTTCCCCTTCAGAGTTAGTTCATCATATGAAGAGGAAGTATTTCTAAGAAACCAGTAGCTGGTAAAACTATGAATGTGGTCACAGATAGCACCATTTTTTCACTTCCATAAGTAACACCAGTATTAAATACATGACTGTAGTTTAAGGTCAGTATAGAGCATAACTAGATTTATAATCCACTAATCCTAGTGGCTCTGTCTCTGACATCTCTTTAACAGTGCTTTAATAAGGCTTTGCATGAGTTTACAGCCTTCACTCAAGTATCATATTAAAGGGCAGAGGTCATGACTTGGGTGGTTCTCATTCATCAGGTTCTGTGTTTTCTTACATGTTTATCAGTATATAAGTAAACACTTTAAGATAAGTATTAATCAAATGGGATTTTTTAACTCTCTCTCATCTTCCTTGTCTTACATTTTTTGCTCTTAATCTTTTTTCAGACCTTCTTTGCCAAACTATGGATACATTTGGGCTGCTGCTTGTTGCTATGTCACTACTAAGTTGAGCTCAGTAGTGATCAACAAAAAGTACTTACAGCCAGTGTGAAATGCATCACAAATGCACTTTCAGGTAGACCCCAGAAGACGTGGTCTTTTCTAATATTTTCTAATCTTTTCATTTCCAGCCCTTTCCTTCTCACAGATAAAATTTTTATGGTTGCATGCATCACAGTCAAGATTTCTGGGGCAACGTTGATCCCTAAAAGCCTAGTGATAAGAATGCCTTAGTGTTCTCAAGTTGTTCTGTCACATACACATGCCTACATTTCAGCTGGGCCCATTCATCCTGTTTGAGGCTCATGCATCCCTTCTACAGGGACCTTTGTAGACTTATTGTGGTTTTTTGTTTCTTGATCCTCTGTCACAGACTTGTCAGGATAAGAATATGTCATGCAGGTTTAAGGTTTTGCTTTTTGAGTGCATTCTAGAGGAAATGGCTGCTTAGCTGCCATTCTTTTCTGAAGTGCTGTGGTCCCTTGAGTCCATGGCTCATGTATGAGCAGCTGCACATCCAGCACAACCTCAGTGCTCAAGGTACATGTGCAATGCTTGAGGCCATTCTAAGACTATTTTTTCAGGGCCAAAATAAGAAGGAAAAGTGTTGATATTAAATTCAGGGTCAGGTGGATCCTGCAATTTCAAGAATGGATTCTTTCAGTTGCCTCTCCTTAGGTAACTGGAGGTTCAAATGTGTTCTACAACCCAATTAAGGGATTCACCCACTTTTCCTCCTTCTACTTGTTATCAGGCTGCCCCAAAATTCACAAGTGGTTTCTTCTTACTAGATACAAACAGTGCTCTTTTGAAGAGGCCAGGGGCACTCTTAGATCCCTGAGCATTGCTGGATGAATACACTTGAAGGCTGGAAAGTTTCTTCCAAATTTCTAAGTAAACAGGTTGCTCATTGCACATAGATGCCTCTATCAGGTGAACAATCCTGTCAAGGCAACTGAAGACTCTTGATATGGTAGAATGTGTCTGAGTGGCAATATTCTGTTCTTGTGACAGAAATAATAAAAACACCCCAGAGACTGTAGTTAAGAGCCATCTTTCTAAAAAATTGGTGTAGGGTCCACTCTTTTCTGCCTGCATAGGAAAGGAAGTGTGCTGCTGCTACTGAGACATGCCCGGGTGGGCTGAACCCCCTGGGGCTGCAGGCTGGACAGAGGGGAGGCTGGGAGAGCCTCTACCTGTCAGCCAACACACAGAGCAGCACCTGCAGCATGGCCTGGGGGTAGGGGCCAGCTGGGAGTGGCTTGGGCTTTGGTTGTAGTGGCAGATGAAAGGATGTTCCCACCAAAGACCTGAGTTTGTGCCCCATGGATCATTCCCATAAGAAGAAAATCCTGCGGTGCTTCCTGGATGTATCATGTGGCATGGTGTGACATTCATTCTGCAGTCAGATGGCACAGGGGTTTTCAGGAATTTGGCTTTGAGGGGAGAGCTGAAAGCGTTTGTGTGGGACTGCATAAATACATCTACTGAGCGTTTTACATACAGCATATCCATTGATTTCAAGCAGTTGTATAATTGTGCATAGCCCAAAGTGGCTATGGCACCCATTAATTTTTTACAATGTAATAACTCATATCCCACAGTCAGTGACCTACCTGTCACAGCTTCCAGTACAGCTGAACGTGTGCTCATTCTGGGTGAATGACCTCTTAAAGAAAGGGAAAAATGTAGATTCACAAACAATTTTTCTCCTGCTTTAGAGTTGCTTAGGTGTTTCCTTTTCTTGTGTCTGCTGATCTTCTTCAAATTTGCTAGACAAACTTGCATTCTCCAGCAGGCCTTGTTTTTTCATCATGACAACAACATTTTTTCAACCAGCATTCATTATTTATTTGAAAATGCAGTATGCACCTTCTGCATGGGAAGATTCCTGGACGGAAATATCACTGGTCCAACAAACATCAATGTAAATCAGAAGTAATTCACTGAAATTGATGCAGTTGCAACAATATAAAAATAACACAAACGAATGTCTTCAAGACCTAGTACTGTGATTCCTTGAGCCATTAGTTTCTCAATTTAAGCTTGTACCAATCAACTCAATCAGTAGTGGGAGAAAGAGAGAATAAGAAATTAAAAAGAATCATTACACACATCTAAGTTTAGTAAGCATGTGATATATTACCAAATTTTATTACTCTGGGATTTTTTAATTTTTCTTGTGTTTCTTTGGACAAAGAAATTACTAGCTTTTGTCAGGTAAATGCTAAGCACATGCCTGAACATTAACAAGCAAAAATAAAATGCTTCCTTTTACTTTCAGGTCCATCAAATATTATAATTCATGTTCCTCTTTTTCTTCACAACCCACAGCTACACACGTTTCATATCATCATCTTATAAATATGCCAACTTTTGTTTTGATTATACTGTGTTAGTTTTTGTAATCAAATCTGAATCCTAAAAATAACTAGGTTTAAGGGGAATTTATCAAGCTTGTGGAATGGAAAGGTTAACTGAAAACTGTCAATTGAATAATGCTTTTTTTTGTTTTTTTGTGCTTGAAAGAGTGAAAATTGTTAGTTCTCTGTCATCTAATCTGCCTACCTATTCTCTGTCTGGATAAAGGTTTAAATGTATAGATAAATACTTAGCGTATCTAAAAAAAGAGAAGCGACATAACAGTAATCCCTAAATCAGCTTTACATGCTGCCTTTAAACAATGGAATACTTTGCATCATTTAAATAGCAAACTTCAAAATCTAAGTTCATTGCTCTACTCTCAGGGAAGACCCACTGAATTATACTCCAAGCGGTGGGCTAGTGCAGCCATATGTTGCTCTGGACAAGCAAAACCAATCAGGAATACCAGTCTTTGAGAGTGTGACTAACCCACTTTCCACGTCAGTGACACCAAAGCAGTTTATCTGTTTTCTTGGAAACATGCCTGTGCTTCTGTCCCCTTCCTTCTTGAAATGTACTGCACACAGAGCAGCTGCCAAGCCAGATGAATCGCACACTAGGGGGAATCGCTGGAAATAAGCAGCATGCAGATTGAAAATAGGGCTTGGGAATAATTGCAGGAGAGGAACACAAGCATGAATTTCACCATTCTGGCTTCCTCAGCCAATTTCCAAATGCTTCATGTTCTGTGAAATGCATTCTAGAAGAGTTGTAGTGGCTTGAGCAGTATCAAAAATACATTGCTGTCAATGACTTTTAGCCACCAAAGATTTGGATCAGACCCTGAGTCCCCAGCATTCTGCACCCAAGGCCTCACATGTTAGTGAAAAACCTAAAAGAGTGCACTCCAGTGAAACATGACTTTGGTGCCTATACCCAAAACTGAGACCATGTCCTGCCCAGCTCATTTGCTGCCAGAGAGCAGGGGCATGTCCCAGACTGCCCAGACATGTTCTGCCTCCTGTGTCCCTGGGCAGCTCAGTGGCCATTTCACAAGCCACCATGCAGTGTACCAAGCACAAATAGACTCCTGAAAAAAGTATAAAGTTGACTTTTCTTAGTTGACAGCTAGATAAACAGCTTCTCCTGGCAATACAACCTGAGCTCTCACCTAAAAGCAGGAAAAAGCTTATTTCATGCTCCAGTCTACCCAACAGGATACACACCTGTATTTTCTAGTGTTCCTCAACCATTATAGACACTTCAATGCACTATGGGAGAAGGAGGGAACATTTTCATCTCTTCCTGTTGAAGCACTCTTACTGTGAAAAAGAATGCAAGATTTATTGTTGTGCAACAAAATGCAACACAAAGCTAGACTGCCTCTTCTGTATTTTACCATAGAGGCAAATATATAGATTTCTTGTCCTTATCAGAGGCTTTGTAAAGATTTAAGGAACAATCACTGTGTAAAGACTGTTTAGAAAACTATTAGGATTCAGCTGTCTTATTGCTGGTGTCTTAGCCATTAAGCTATGAACCAATGACAAATTTTTCTGCTTATTTATTTTTCTAATGTTCCAATCCAATTGATCCTCATTTTGTTATTACTCTACAGCTTGGTTTCATCATAACATCCTCCAGAATTTTTCTATTTCTCCCCAAATGCATTTCCAGATAAACCCAGACACTCTTACAGGAGGTTACATGGAGCATTAAAATATTTTTTTAGTGTGCTTTTGTCCTCTAAAAACTAAATTTCTCATTTTGTTATGAGTATTCCAGCAATCACACAGTGATAAAAGATGAGACAGCAGCAAAATTAAACTTGCTCATTTTGTTGTCCTTATTGAGGTGTGCTTAAAGGGGCTAGGAGAACTCTTGCCAAGCCATTCCCTTCTAGAAACCCAGAGGGTGAAGTACCAGGCCCAGCCATGCCTTATGCATCAAGCTTTTCATGTAAGTCAACAGGGAGGAAGAGCTACAAGTCTACCAGGTGGGCGCCTCTGGGATTAGAGAGCAACTAAACTGATGTATTTAGAGTCATTGTTCAGGACTGCAGAAAAATTTAGGAATATTATCTTGGTGAATTTGGTCTTCAGTAGTTCAAGAGTACAGGCTGCTAGAGCCTCTTTGGTTAGTCAGAGATTCCTGAAAACAGGAATAACAAAAAAAAAAAAAAATTCTCCTTGTCACCACAGAGGTTATTTTATTTTTTGGCATTAGCACAGCTACTAAAAGAACTGGCCAGTTCTCTTCCAGGACTGTTTATATTACAAAGGAAGTTAGGTCTGGTCCTTCAGCTACAGACTGTACTCCAAGGTCTCAGGAGTTTTGGTTCTTCAAACATATGTATTGCATGTATATTTGGCTTTAACACTATAGTCCTTATTCAAGCAAAACCACCCACCATGGTCAAAAATAGTAGTGTAATTTGGCATCCAGTTACAATCTATTCTCAAGTGGTATTGTTCTCTTCCCACTACTGTTGCTTCTTGCTTGAATAATTATTGTTCTTCTCTCAGATTTCTCCAGCTTAAATAATTTATTAAATCTACCAATTATTTTTCTTTCTCCTTCTGTAAAAGGGAAAATAAAGCTTGACAAATCTTCAAAATGAGGTGACAGAATTCATATAATGCTATTATCATATTTCTTGCATATGCAAAGAAGACTGCGATGAATTCCATATTTTCTCTCTTTCCTCTTCTTAATACAGTCTTAACAAGTTAAATACTTCTTGGAATCCATGGTAAATATTGAGCAGATATTCTATTGTGGCATTTGAAAAAAATACCACATCTATGTATAATTTTTTTTGTCTATAAATAAACATACTCTAATTTTCAAGGAAGATGACTTTTATTACATGGAAAGACAGTAAAAAAGGTAAAATATTAGAAATAGATTTTGTTTCCCTTCTGTTGGAGATCTTCCAATGTGACAATATTCCTAAAATCTAACATGGAAAGATTTTGTGTTTCAAATGTTTTTTGAGAAAAAGTAGCATCACAATCTTAGATCCCAGTTTTTTCCAAAGCCTCGTTATTTGGAAAGAAACATGTTTTTTGATTGTGTATGTATACATATATGCAGTCATACATGTACATGCCAACAGTTTTAGAGTGCCATCTGCTGTCATACGGGACTAAATTGTGTTTCTGTGAAGTTTTTAGGATCAATGAAGTTGTTGTGCCCTTGAAAGCTTTTATGATTAAATTGCACTACCAGACAAAGCACATTTTTAAATTGCAGGAGTTACAAAGGTGTTTTTTGCCAACCTTTGTATAAGAACAGTCTAATAGAACAGTTTGTGTGGGATGAGATCTTGATGATGATCTTGTTATAAACCTCCCCCTGCCATGGGTAGGGACACATTTCACTAGACCAGGTTGCTCAAATTCCCATCCAATCTGACCTCCTGAACTTGGAGGAGGTGATCCTTGAATATTAACCAGCCTTCTTGTGCCTCTCTCCCTGCAGGGTTTTATTGCATGGCATCCTCTCCAGTCATAGGAACCACCCCACCAACAACTCTGTGATAATAAGATAGTAGCCCTGATAGTTTGTGTGTACCTCTAACTCAGCTTGTTTATTGCACATTTCATGTGTTTGATAGGAGCATTTAAGTTGAACTCTTATGAAGTCAGCTTGCTAGCTGGAGTGGAATGAATTTCTTTGTGCTTCTCTTTAGGTGCCCTCCCGATGACCTGCAATCCCTCTCCAGGTTCTGGGCATCTCTTGCTGATATTGGCATCAGTCTGGTAGGGGTGAGATGGATTAAGGTTCCTTTTCCTCAGCAACTTTAGTTTGAAGGTCTCTTCACCAGCTTGGCAAGCCTATGACCAAAGGTGCTCTTCCTCTCCTCTGACAGATGGACACACACATGGACCACTCTGTACTGCATTATACTTGAATTCATGTGATTGCTGAATCTTCCTGACTCATCTATCCGCACAACCTCTTTATTCTTTTGGCAATAAATGAAAAATTATTTTCATGGAAGGCTTGTGTAAAATATTGTTGATTTTCTTAAAATGTAAACCTATTAAGACCAAGAGGTTATTTTATTGTTGATCTAGAAACATGTTGCACAGAGTCCAGGCAAATGTGAACATCAGCAAAGGTGTTCAGAAGCAATATTTACTCTCCTTCTTGGGACTGAAAATCTAAACTTCTTCTTCAGGAGAAAAGTCTGCTTTAAAAATCGAAGCCACAGAAAGATTAAGGCAAAAAATAAACGTTGCCACTTGTCACAGCTTCCTCAGAGATGCAAATCCCACCCCCCAGCCATATGGCATTTCATTCAAGAATGAAAATTTGCTCAAATGCTGTCTCTTAAGAGTGTTCAGTACTTCCCTCTGGTGGTCTGTCCCATAAAATACTTCTCAGAAAAGAGATTGCTTAAACCATTCCCTTTGAATTTAGGGCAGTTTGTGAAGATGCACATGCACAGAAGTTTGTATCAGTTTTCGGATGGGGTCTGAAGCAGCTTCGACTAGGAGGTAGTCAAAGACATTTTAGATGTTTTCTAACATAATCTGAGTTTCCAGTTTGGATTAGGTATGTTGTATTTGTGAATTTTAACTAAACTTCAAACCTCATGAAAATCACCAGATGACATTCAGCTCAGTTTTTAAGAAAGAAAGAAAGAATGAAAGCCAGCTGTGTACTATTTTGGACAAGCTGACTTCTTAATCCCTTTAGGAAAAATAGCCAGTGAATCAGCACATTTTCTTTTTTCTGACATCATTGAACAGCTACACCTCCATACTTTGCCATGGTGTCTTTATGTGCTGTCATGATTATTTTGTATTCCCCATGAAATGTATTCTTGTAGAAATTATGACACTCTAATAGAGTGACATTGTGTACTTTTGCTACTCATGTAGTTCCTAAACCACTCAATTTTCGTTATTTACTTATTTTAGGATTCAAATATAGATACATCTAACCTCAATTTAGAGTTAGTCATCAGTATTTTCAATTTTTTTTTGGTAATGAACACTTAAAATCTGCTTTTAATATAGGCATCCACAAAAAAAAAAGATGGGTTAAAAGTAGTCAATAACTGTGGCTAACATTTGAAAAGTGGTGCCATATTCAACTTCATTCTCCTTTTCTGAACCCACCTGCTTTTAAGTGAAAGTTAACTACCATTCGTATTGCTGTGAATGACATTTTTCTGTGAAATATTTATCTTTTTGCTCCTTATCATACATTTTTTTACATAGTCTTATTTCTTACTGTTATTACATAAATACTTACTTACTTACTGTTGTTACATAAATACTCTGAAAGACTGTCCATTTCTTTAGAAGTTGCTATCCTCTTCACTTTTTCACTTTCTTCTTCAAGATCATATTTTAAAATCCACTTTTTATTAATTACTCTTGCAGTGACTTAAATAGTATTCAAAGTAAAATACAGGAACAACTGAACCTAAACTGGAAAACTTATTCTGTTAGCTCTAATGCTGAGTTATCCCTGGTTTTCAGAGTTCTGAGGTGCTTTCAAATTTTGGAAAGGCAAGGATATCCAAACCATAGATCTATTTTACATGTATGGGAACTTACATGGAGTTAGGCATGGACCTGTCTTGAAAAATGTGATTTTCACTGGAAGAATAGTATGAAAAACAGTAGGAATTCACCCACTTTGTGTCAGCCTTCAAAGTTTTGTTATAAAAAAATAATTTCTGGTAGAATATAAGTGAGACTAATCTTGTCACGTAAACCTGACAAATATTTGTATTTTGAAGGTCACCACTGAGGTGAATATATGAAATGGATTTCAAATTCCTGTATTTCACTAGGTATATATTTTGGCAGAAAAAAATATAGAACAAGATACTCAAATATCTTGCCCAAGATTATATGTTAAAAGATTGACTGTTCTGTTGGCTTCCCACACAATCAGAATCTGAGAAAGATAAAAGATGCTGTATTAGCTATAGCCCACCAGAAATCTGATAAATTTCACTTTAAGTAATAATATCCTTGAATGGAAATAAAAAGTTAAAAGTTTAGATTTATTGTCTGTGTGAAAGAAGAATCACAATTTAAAAAAAATCCATTTAAGAAGAAAAGCAACAACAAACAGCAAATCATCTCATTTTCAGCTTTTTCTTTAGCTAGACATCCCATCTTCCTAAATCCTTGAGATGCCAGCAACATGACTCCACAGGCAGGTGGAAATTCAGTGGCTGAAAGAATGTGGCATTCTGGCACACCATTCAGGCTGTCTGGCAAGCAGACAGGTGGGGAGCCATGCAGAGAAGCAGACAATTTGTCTTAAATACTTAATTCCTCAGATAAGGTTGAGAGAACCAATAGAATCATAGAGTATTTTAGTTTGATATAACTGGCTTCTCAGTCTATCTTAAGAGTAGTTTGCACAGTCAGAGTGGCTTCCACTGGGGGTTTTAAAGCACTTCCCAAATGCTCCTGAAGGAGATCTTGAAATGCATCATTTACATTGGGCATGAAACAAACATGAGAATTGATGGAAACTTTTCCTTTTACTGGAGATGATCCAAACTAGCATTGCTGAGCACTCCCTTCTCTTCAAGTGGAAAAAACATAAATTGTACACATATTCTCTAAGAGAGAGAAGCTGTTCTTAGTCTTGTTCTTTCAAAAATATGCATATATTCTGGCATGAAAGATAGAAACAAAGGAGAAAAGGTGGACCCTGATATAATAAATAACTCTTACTTGTGCTTAAAAATTGCTTAAACAAAAGCCAGATTCAGCTTACGCAATAATTAAATAGAATAAGCTTCTTTTTAGAGTTGTGCATTACCCATGGGTCCTCAAATTTGGCAAGACTTTTACACATCTGGTTTTATTCATAAAATTTTTAAAACATATGAGTGACTATTATAAGAGTAAATGATGCTCATTTTAAAAATGTGCTGCTGTAAATAAAAAAGTTAGGACAGAAGCAACTGATATCCCAAATTACCACTGAAAATAGGAAAGCTAAAAAAAAATGGAATTTAAAGCTTTCAAATGCTGTTCAGGTTCCAAGTATTAATCTGTGAATATATGCAATGATTTAATATATATTCAATATGTGCTGTTTTTCTTGACCATAAACAAATCACTATGTGTCCTCTTTTTAAATGTAATATTTTATTTTTCGCTGTATATGTATTCATTCACTACACACCTCTTCCAAGCAGTTTGGTTCAAAGAATTCCAGTTTTTCTTATAATTGAAACATAAGCACCTAATGTAATTTTTAAGATCTACGAAGTGACGGTGAGGTGTCAAACTGAAATTAATGTCTGTGCAAGACCTTTCTGTAATTTTCTTCAAGTGTCAAATATCAAGGTCAGATTTGATTGCATCAATAACACAAAGAGAGGTAAAATAACCCTTGGGGACTCTTTACTCAGTTCCATGGGACCAGGCCTTTCACTAGAGTTCATAAATCAGAAGAAAAATGGCAATGTTTCCCCACTCCAATGTGAAAGCATTTGTTTACTCCTTTGAGCCTTTATTATTATATTATTATCACCAATCTTATCATCATACAGTTACTGTGGTGCATTAGTGCCTTCAAAAGAAAGGGATTCACATTTGAATAAAGCAGACCATCATGTCTTCTGTAACTACCATGATTTTGAGGACAGCTACCAATGGCATCCGTAAGTTTTTTGGAAAGTTTTTGTTTAGCTCTTGAAGATCAATGTCATTCTTTAACATTTTACTTCTCTTCTTTCATTATGACTGGAAAAGCTCCCAACAATAAATTTTCATTGACACCAGCATAAAATTAATTCTGATAGCATTCCCAGCCATAATATTCAAAATGTGAGCATTCTGCTACTCAAGATAATGTGGCCTTGCAATAATAAATATCCTAATGCAGTTTGGATTATTATTTAAAGGAAAAAACCTCTTATTCAGCTACTCCAGCCATGGAGAATAAAGATGGAATTATATTATCAAAGACAAAAAACCATATAAAGGGGAAATCTATTTTAAGAAACAATATATTTCTAAAATTAATAGATATGGAAGATAAAATTGGACGAATACAGTTCCTTTACAATTTTAGAAGGTTTAAGACTGGAGATTTAGGGGAATGCATAAATTTTTTGAGCAGTCACTTTAATCCTAGGCCTTTGGTGTCCTATTTCAAAAGAGGACAAGGGAGATGGAAATTGTCAGAGCATGGCAGTTCACTCAGATTCCTACAGCAGGGTGGGAAGAATTGCAATGTGGAGAAGCCTGTCTTTCTCCTCTGACTACAGGTTGCCTTGAGCAATCAGCTTATACTTGATTCCTGACATTTAAAGAGCTAAAATTAGGCAAGATAAATTCCACCTTATGTTAAATACTTCTCCACAGTGACAGAAACATGAAAAAGACTGTGAGGTGGAAGATAATGGGATTATCTGCATTGCTTGTGCCAGGGGTGCACTGAAGAACCTTTGGTCCTCAGCTGAGCTTTGAGAATGCAGTGAAGAACGCAAACACAGAACCAGGGAGCACAGCCTGCCCTGGAGAGCTTATTCATTCCTCACTGTCAAAGATACTAATAGTCCTACCAGAGCAGGAGCACCTTCCTGTGCTGGTCTGCTGCAAATCTATGATCACAGTCATAACTGAGTAATGAAATTTATAACACAAGTACATAATACCTTAGAAACGAAAAGATGTTGATACGTTCTATTGATAGCTTCTCTGATTCTTAAGGGTGGCTTAATGATTAAGCTCTCCAGAATAAAAAGTCTAGTTTCCATCACAAGCTGAAAACATTCAACACATTGAATGTTTGGAGAATTCAAAAGCATTTTTAAGCATCTGGATTCCTATTCTATGTGTGTCAGGTGGAGAGATAAAGGTTTCTCTACAGCTACAGGTGGGCTTTAGTGTCACGCTTTCTCATCAGAGTATATGGAAGCATCATTTTCTAAGAGGTTTAAAGATTGAAGGCTGAAATCAGATACAATCTTAAGAACTTCAGGATACATATTCCAGACCCACTATTCATCCAGTATGACTTGTTTTCTTTATCCTTCAGGTTTTAGTCATATAATCTCAATGCAGACTATCACAGGTCATAACAGTGGGCAAAATCTCTGCAATATTGGGTGTTTTTTCTTAGAGAACAGGCCATATTGTCTTTGGCCAATTTGGTTTTGTCCTTTCTGGGTGACACACAAAAAATATATCAAATCCTGTTTGATATCCTATTTTAAATGGTGGCCCTGCTGGATACACAGTCAATTTATAATTGGCATGCCAAACTTTGGCAGGAAGATACCATAATTTCTCCTATATTGGGGACTGGCCTGGAACTGCACCATATTGACTAGTCCTTAAAATTCCAATGACCTCTACAGGAACTAAAAACATTCAAGCTGCGGCATTATGAAACAAGCAGCAGGTATTCCAAAATACATAATAGGTTGCAATGCAAATATTTATTATAGGTTGACTTTTTAACAAACTTTATCACAGCATCAATTTTTTAAATATACCTGAGTGTTGGAGTTGATGACTATTGATTAATTTATTTTCACCAAAAATGTTGTAAGTTACTTGCCTGTGAGGCATACCCTGTGAAGTCCAGTAGATGAAATATAGCTGGATATGTGGTAAAATCTAAGATAAAAATTCAAGGAGTAATATATAACAATAACTGTAATAATTAAGAGATAATTGAATTTGAAAGCAATTAGCCTGTTGCAATTTTTTAGCTGATGCAGTAGTGTCATAACTAAAATTTGAGAACTTCCATCTGACTTTGCTAGACACCTCAAGAGATAGATAAACCCCTTATTAAAAATGGTTTAGATAGTTATAGCAGAAAATTAAAAGCTGATGATTCATTTTGCTATTACAGAAGAAATAACATTGCATTGAATTTATAAATTATTCTTTTTGTCATAGAATGCATAATGAATCCCAATTTTGTTCATCACTTGCCTATAATTAATTTAACAGGCGTAGAGATGGTGTAATATATTTTCTCCAATTCTAATTTTTATTAATAGAAGTCTTTTCAGGTTTAGCATAGTGATGAAGAGGAATGTAGTGTTGGGGTTGCAAAGGAGCAAAGAAAATAAATCTCCTTGAATTTCAGTTCTGCTTTACATAGCAGTCTGTTTAACAGAGAAAATTATTCTATTCCTCACAACAGAACATGCACATTATGGAAGAGTGTTGTAGCTGTTTTAATGAAGCTACAACACAGGAATTGTGAAGGGATTCTTTGGGCTATAGATGCTTACCCAGTTGCAGAAACATGCAGAGAATATATACATTTAGTCCTTCCTCCAGCTAATATACCAACAGTTGTAAGGGTAATGAAATTAATTGGCTGACATCAGTGATTCCACAGAAAATAGTTATTTATATAAATATTATATATATCTAATATTTATATTAGATATATATAATGCTTATATATAAATGTTTATAATGTTTATATATAAAATATCAGCTCTCTTTCCATCCAATAACTGTCCTTACTCCTGGAGCAACTTTCAATATTTCTCTTTCTCTGTAAAAAAACAGTACAAAAGTTGATAAAAACAGAAGTTAATTTTCTAAATGTTTATTTTTGAAGGTAACAATTATATATATTAATATATCTGAAGGCTCATTTGAAATATATTCCCTCTTTTTCAAGAGAAGGCATCTACTATTTTTGTGGCATTTCTCAAAATGAAAGCAGTACAAGCCTCAGGAGTTTCAGAGGAATTCTGCATGGCACAGGTACAGCAGATACAGTGGTCTGTGTTGAGTGTGTGTTTGGATGTATCAGCAAAAGAGGAGCTTCTGGCTTTGTCTGTGTTGCACGGCTATAGAACCCCCAAAGCTTTTGTTTCCCTTTCAAAGTGAATCCTTGGAATGGCTGCAATGTCTGACTCCAGGCGTGCTCTGCAGGACATCCTGAGCACAACGTGGCTGGAGGAGGCTGGCAGAGAGGAGCTCCTCTCTCAGACCCATCAGAATATCCTTAGGCAGCCTGTGAATCACTGAGATTGAGCATGCCAAGTGCCCAGCAATCCCCAGCTCAGGTCTCACCTGGGAAAGAGAAAAGCAGAGGTCCTGCACCAGCAGCATCCCATTAGATGGCTCTCCCTAAGGAGATTCAGTCTCATATTGTAATTGCAGAATAGTTTGGGCTGGAAGGGACCTGTAAGATCATCCAGTTTCAACCCTCTGCCATGGGCAGGGGCACCTTCCACTGGACCAGACTCAGAGCCTCATTGAACCTGGTCTTCAACACTTCTTGGGCTGGGCATCCAAGTGCTCTAGACAACCTGTTCCAGCGTCTCACCAATCTCCCAGTAAAGGATTTCTTCCTAATATCTAATCTAAATCTACCCTCTTTCAGTTTAAAGGGCAGGCCTGCTTGTGATGTAGCTCAGGTCAGTGGATTAATAAGAGTGAAAATGCACTGGACCACCACCCTGCTGTGGAAAAGGCAATGTGAATATGGTCTCTCTATATACAGCGCAAGCATAAGCTTCTCATCCAGTATTTAGGCTTCCCCAACCATTCACCTGTCCCCAGGGCTGAACACCAGCCACTTCTCAGCTTGGAAAAGCAAATCTCCATCTGGGCCCAGACATAATTAGCATATCCAGTAAAGCAAAGATATATTGCTTTTTTGTGGCAACCTCTTACTGTGGTAGGTCCTAGAATCTCTGGATTCATTTGCTGCTCTCTAGGACATTTACTTTCCCACTCTCTTCCAACCTCATTTATGATATTTTATGACACATACTAACTAGTGCAGTGAGTGCATTATAGGGTGTGAGGAGAGCACATTTTGGAGTAAGATGGTATTTCATGTCATAGACACTACAGAGTGGGTGAATACTGAGAGTGTCTTGCTAGACATGCTGTGAGGACCTGTGGTATTTATTGATGAGAAAACATTATGCAATTGGGTCATGTTTGAGCTACCTCCAAAATGCCCAGGGAATTTGGTGTACTGTCATTAAGTATGAGCATGAAGTGCCCTTGCTGGCATGGTCTTTTTGAGTGATTGAAAAGAGTAGTGGCCTCCCAGCTTTCCCTCAGTTGCCACAGGGCTCTGAGTTGCTCTAAGCCCTTCTAGCCCATCTTTTTTCATGCATCAGTGAACTCTTCTGATCTCAAAGTCGTCCTTGTCCTCTGCCCAACTATTTTCCAAACCCTTCTTGGCCCAGGCTCATGCTCACCGACACTTCCCAACCACAGGCACAGCTTTTGGCATTGATGTTCCTGTGACCCTCTTCTGCATTTTCTGCACCCTTTGGGGGGTAGCTGCTGCCACACCAAGCCACTCTGTTGCAGGTATCTGCTGGTACCTTTCAGCTCAGTTCCACTCCTGTCTCTCCAGCAGCAGTTGTGCATCTCGTTCTGACAGGGATTTAAAAACACTGCCAAGAGGTATTTATAAAACGTTGCCCTAGATGCATTTCAGAGAAAATGTTCAATAAAAAGGGGGAAAAGAAAGCCCTCCCTGAAGGACCATTCTCTCCTCCACCAGCCACAGAAATCTTCTGGGAGGATCTTTGAGGGTTTACTTCGTTTTCTCTCTTAAAAGGATTGGCAAATGTTTTTAGGAGCCATTGGCTTTGTCTCAAAACCTTAATAAAGCATTAAGGAGAATTACATAATTTAAAGGCAGCAAAGGCCAAGTAGGTCATCCAGTGCAACTTCTCAGCAGTGCAATCTGGCATTGTTCAATGTATTTAGTGGTGCCTTTGTCCAGTCTAGATCTGATTTATAAGGGATAAGACTTCTGACAGTTTGCAGCTTTTAATCTTTGGAAGTTTACAACGTAAGAAGTGTGATACATGGGTCTTTCAGATAAAGAAACTTCTCTTGTACACCATACTAATTTCACTTCTGTCAAAAGTCTCAAAAGTCAAGACACACTTTTATAGCTCAGCAGCAACTGAAATTAAAGTGTAAAAGGGCTACTCAGTGATTCTCTCTTTTCTGCTCATTCACAGAAAAAAAAGAGCTCTGACTAAGCAAGACCTCTCTTTCTATAATTGTCAGTGCACCTCACCTGTTTTCAACCCTACATCTGCTCTTCTGGATGAATGTGTCTTTTTTTACTCCCTTCCCTTATTTCTCTTTTCACTTTTGACCTTTTTAGTTACTTCCCTATACCTTTTCTCAGAGGCTTTGGGGGATTTTATGAAATACTTCAGAGTGTTCAGCAAAGCTGTAGGATGCCTGAAATTCGCAGTAAGTCTTTCTGATTTACTATATCAGTAAATCAGGAAACCACTGTTCCACTGCCACAAACAAGGATTTCTCTGTGGTTCAAATGCCACCTCATTTCTCTTGTTTTTCAGCTTTGCCTTTCACTTCCAACAAAATTTTGAAATTGCTAATTCTGATAAGAGTGATTTGATCCCAAATTTAAGAGCAGCAGATAAGATGTGCCAGCTTGACTTTTAATACTTGTGTCAAGCATGATTTTGTTCTAGCGGGCAACAGTACTGCAAATCTACATGCTTAGTTGGACAGGTAAGAAATATCACATTGATTTGAGCAGGACTACATGGAGGCACAAATTCCTCATGGATGATTTGGTGATGGTGTAGTAACCACATGACTAAATGGAACATCTAGGCTTGTGTAAGTGCTGAATGAATAACTTCACAGGATTTGAATTTTGTGCAAAAACCTAGATTAAGGCCATTCATAAACATGCAGAATCATAGAATATTCTGAGTTGGAAGGCACTAACAAGAATCATCAAAGTTCCGCTCCTGGTCCTACACAGGGCAGCCCAAGAGTCACACCATGCATCTGAGAGCAATGCTCAATTGCTTTTTGAACTCCGTCAGGCTGGTGCTGCGACCACTTCCCTGGGGTGGTCACAGGTGGAGCCTGTTCCAGTGCCCAACCACCCTCTGAGAGGAGAAACTTTTTCTGGTATATAAATTAACCTCTGACTCAGTTTCATGCTGTTTCCTTGAGTCCTGTAACTGGTGACCACAGAGAAAATATTGGTACCTGCCCTTCTGCTTCCTCTCTTGAGAATGTCACAGACTGCAATGAGGCACCTCAGTCTCTTCCTCTCCAGGCTGAACAGATGAAGTGACCTCAGCCTTTCCTTGTATGGCTTCCCCTCAAGATTCCTCATCATATTTGTAGCTATCCTTTGGATGCTTCTAATAGCTGTATTTCTTATACTGTGGCACCCAAAACTGCCCCCAGCACTCGAGGTGAGGCCACCCCAGTGCAGAGCAGAGGGGACAATCCCCTCCCTTGCTTGGCTGGTGATGCTGTGCCTGATTCCCCCAGGACAGCCCAGGTTGCCTGGTGCCTCCTGGCTGCCAGGGCACTGCTGGCCCTTGTTCAACTTGCCATCCATCAGGAGCCCCAGGTCCCTTTCCACAGCTCTGCTCGCCAGCCTCTCATTCCACAGTCTGTCCGTACATCCAGGGGTGCCCCATCCCAGGTGCAGAATCTGTCACTGCCACTATTGTGTGCAATGAAGGAAGGTAAGAACTGTACTAAAACTGGAATTGAAATAAGAAGATATCATAAATATTTATGCTCTCAAGTGCTTGGGGTGCCATTTGAGTAGTCAAGTCTTTTAATGTGGAATATTATGCACAACTTTCACCTGTTGTTCGAGGACATTTCTTTGTCAATATAATTTTGGAGCCATTTCTTGTTATGATAGTAAATTACAAGATTTACAATTTAATTTTTGGGGAAGTATTTACGGAGCATTTAAGTTAAAATGAAGAAGATATGGCCTCTGCTTGAATATGAAAATGCAGTGGATTATCTGTCATACAATAGGTTGGGATCTCTCTTCAGAATTCTTCCTATGAGCCCTAGATGTATTTGAAATAAATCTGGGTAAAATGTTCCCTATTATGTAATGAGCATTCTGTCTTGTCTATCCAGACAAAATATATACAAGGTTTACCTCTTTGTACTTTTATGTGCTCAGTTTTTAAGAGGCACTGCTTTTTTCCCCATTGGACTGAAATATTCATAAGTAAAAAAAAAAAAATTGCAAAACCTGCATTTTTCCACAAATCAAACAAAGTGGAAACCTAGTAAAAGTTTCAAGTTATAAACTATTAATCAAGATGAAAATTGGACATTATATTGCTATGAAAATAATGATTTTGCTTCATCTTAATTGGCTTAATCCTCCTGGAATAAAATACTGAAACTCCAAGCTATACTGCTCTTTCTAGTAATCTGAATGCAAGATCATTGTGATTAAGGCTATCATAATTAATGTAGAATGAATTAATACTGACTTTTGACTTTTTAGTAAAATGATAACAGGTATCTGCTGTGGTGTATTTTATGTCTAAAAGGGATTAGTGTTTTACTACATACCATTAAATGATGTGAAACTGTTATTCTTCATTTGCTTTGAAAATAAGTATATTGTAGCTTACTGTCTATCAGGTAGTAAAAGCTTATTAAATTAGGTATATTTATACTGGAAGTGAGTAGTATATGTCCTTGAAGAGAAATTAAATTTCTGGACATGGAACAGTTATAATGAGGTGTAGCCAGACTCAGTCTGAATTGCAACAACAAACCTTGTTAAATGAATAATAATTAATTTCATATTTTATTTTGAAAAGAGGGCTTTTAAAAACTAAATAAGGGATTGTATACTCAGAAGTATCAATGGGTACATATTGATTTTGATAGTCAACCTCTCTTTTTGGAATAATATGTGAATGCATATACCAAAGGACATTTATCGTTACTTCTGAGAATATAAATGTTTGAGACAGAGTAAGGATGACAGAAAATAAATAATGGGGGCTTGGGACTTTATAGTATAATCATCTCTCCTATTTTTTTATTTTGTTGTGATACTGAAACTTAAATATTACCAATTCTTTGTGTTTGTATAAAAGTTCAGGACAGAACTTTCTTAGAGTTAGTTGAAGAGATTTGACTTTCAAATGCAGTAAATGGCAATTATTGGGACTGAAAATGTTCCTACAAAAATTTTGTTTTAGGTTAAATCAGTATTTTTTTGTCTGCTGCATTTGTGTTAGATTTTGAGGGTTTATTTGATTTTTGTGTAGCTCTATCTTAGTTGGTTATGAAATAGATGATTTACAGATTGTCCCCAAACTGCTTTGACAGAATATACTTTGACAGAATTATGGAGAAATTGTTGTATTTTTATGTATACTTATTTAAATCCTCCTAAATATTATTCCTGATATGAAATGGATTTAGAAGATGTTTTCTGCAAAAGTGACAGGTATATAATGAATTCTGAATACAGTATATTTCTGAATTCAAATAATGTCTGAATTTTTACTGTTTTAATACAGGATTTTCATTTCTCCTATGGTAGGCAGCACAGCTGGGGCTTCCCAGCTTGCTCTCTTCTCACTCCCCAGAAGTTTCACCCCCAAATTATTTTTGCCATAAACTGTGAAATTCTAAGTCTTCCTTAACAGGAGGGGTTTTGGGCAGCTTTATAAATGAAAGCTACTGTATTTGTAAAGAGACCCTGACTAAGATTTTTACTGTTAATTTAAAAAATCAGAAAATACATACATCAATTAAAAAAAAAATGGAGTGAGGCAGCTGAAACCCCAAGATTCAGACTCCTGTTGCCATTAGTCTGTGTACATGGATAAGGGAGGAGGAAAGCAGTTCTTTAGACTGTCTTTTTAAGGGAAATGTCAGTATACAGGATGAATATCTTGTAGCCTAATCCCAGAGTGCTTGCTCCCATGCCTGTTTCATATAGATCCCCCATGTCCCAGCACCTGAAAATAGCAACAGCTTTGTGTCACATCCTTCCACTGTTTGCTGCTAAGAGAATAGACATCAGTGAAAGACACCAAACAACACAGACATCCTGCATGGCTGTGCCTGTTTGCAAAGCTGTGGAAAAATCCTCTCCTTAGAAGTCCATCCACTGTGACAGATGTCTGCTCTTTGCTTTTGCTCCATCTCCTTTTTTATGATTATTTTATAATGCAGGGCCTGCCAGGCTGATTATAACTGAGCAGGTCTCACATTACCTCGCTCTCTTGAGGAAGAAGAGGGGACTGGACTTGGTGAGGAAGCTGTGGGCAGCCAGACACCATTCCTGGCATCAGTATGTCTCTGTGACTGACATGTAGGCTCAGCTCTTCATGGTTAATTCCTAATGAAACTTTGAAACTTTGGGACAGGTTAAGTTTTGGAAAGGTCTTCAATTTTGATTAGTCCAACAATTTTCTGGGTAAACAAACTTCCTGGGCCATTTTCTGAAAAGTCTGCTGAAGCAGAATGCTGGAGCTCTACTCAGAAGTGGAGCACAAGGTTAGTTTCCTCCTTCTAGACTTATCATAACATAGTAGAACTTTTATTTTCACAGGTTCCTTCTTGCTACACTGGGAAAACTATCAATCTCTTGGGCAATTACCTTTGACCTTTCCTTCTGTTACCTAAAAAAGAACTACTCTGCATTAATTTAAAAAAATAGATGCAATTTGTCCGCTTCAGCCATTCTTGTTTTTTGCACCAACTAAACAGAGCAGTTTACTTCATTCTGATTCAATCTATTTTTTGTCTACTGAGAGCACAAGTAATAAAAAGCAACCTTATTTAAAGATCACTGCAGTGGGCTTGTGATAGTTGTTCAATAGTTTCAGTGTTGCAGGTTCCCACTAGGTCTGAACACATTAAAGATCTGAGGAAAGCCATTTTCCTTCTTAATAGGAGAATCAATTGGACTGAACACATAGGTTCAGGCTGATAAAATTAAATTATGTGTACTGAGGAGATGGAATTCTTGCACTTATTTTACCCTCCAAAGAAACAAATGCTAACCAGCACTTGATATTCAGTTCAATCCAGACCAGATAAGAGCATAAAGCTAGACAAGGTGATTATTCTTTTTTGTCTTTTTGGTGGTGGTGAAGTTTTTTTTTCCCTTTGCTTTTTTTTTTTTTTTTTTTTTTTTTTTTTTTTTTTTTTGGTGTGCAGAAGATCAATATTACAGGCTACTTTCTTTGATTTATTACCTTCTGAGACAAAAGAAATCTGAAACCTTAAAGTAGGCTTAGAGGATTAGAAATCAAGCTGAAAAGGACCATTTCTTTGTTTTATACTCCTACAAAGTCCACTAGCATATGGAAAAAATTTCAAGGTTCTTCATTTCCCCAGACACAAGATCAAGAAAGGCTGCATGTAGTGCAAAATGCAAGTAACTTCATTACCTCAGAAATGGAATCTCTAAAGTCCAGCTCCTTGTGATAAAATAATTATTGATGCCACACATTTGTCCCCTTTGGCTAGTCCCCTTTCCAGTATCCACAACAATTTGGTGTTTTACGTGCATTGAGATTTGGAGGCATTTAACTACTAATTTTACTAAGAAATCTAAACCAAACTGTCTTTTTTTCATCATTAAATACTTAGAATTCCTATAAACAACACATGAAGGTTATTTAAGTATCTTTTATTCAATCTCTCATCTGTAAATATATGGAATGGCAAACACAGTTTCTCAACTTTGTTCCACTCCACATCAGCATCAGAATGTTTGTTCCTCCACTAACAGGCACAAATATCTTCAAAGTTTAATTTTAGATATCAGCATCAATAACAATGCAGCCTTTGTTTGCAAGGTTTTTTCCTTTAATGGTAAAAAATGTGGATTATCCCACTTTGTTGTTTGCAGTGACCATGTGTTTTAGATAATTTGTATCGCTTTACAGAAAGTGGAATTTCTTTTCCAGGAATCCTGCTCTTTAGTCTTTGAACACTGAACTGACAGCACTGCCAGTGACTTTACTGAAAGTAGAATGAAAACGTTCAACCTCCGTGTAATCTGTTTTAAATAGATTTGTTTTGTTTGTATTATATTCTCTTCCCTTTGCTTTGTAATGATTGCTTTCTGGACTTTGAAGAGAAGTATTTCAGTAAACTATTTAGTAGACCACTGGATTTTCTTAATCTTCCAGATTCTTTTAATGGTCTTTTTTTTTTTCCCTCTGGAAGGAGCTTTTCAGCAGTATTCTATTGAAAAATTGCTTAGGTGACATAATAATAGTTGTAGAAGCAAAGATACAGCTCATGCAGAGTATGCTTCAATCCAGTTAGAAAGAGGAAAAGACTGAAATATGTTATTCTGAACTGTTCTCACATAAATCCTAAGGGATGCTTGCTATACAGATCACATGCAAGGTTTTTTCTGCCTGAAGGAAATCAGATTGTATTTTTACCCTCTTAAATGTAGAATACTGGCACATTAATCTCTTATCCATCCTCTCCCCAGAAAATGAATAGCTGTATTCAGTTTGATTCTCCTCATTTCATTAGTTTTGAATGTGAAAGTAATTTATTCATCAATAAAACAAAGGATGCTCATGATTTCATCATTGCTAATTGATTATCAGTGTAAAATAATATAGTCACTGAACCACAACAACAAGGCTCCTAGGTGCAAAATGTCCCTGAATCATCTTTGTTTATTTTGGGAATTCTATAGAAACAGGTTCACAGCTCTGAGTAATGTCTCCTGATTTCTGTGGTGCTTCTCAACCTGTGCTGTGTGCACTATTGAAACTGCCCACACAACTTCCCAGAAACTTCAGGTCAAGGCTAATCCATTTCCCTGGAGTATTACAAAAAGTTTTTCTTCCCTGAGGGGAAGTAAATTTTCAAAGAATTTGAGAATGAGGGGCCATCATTTATAGCAGCGGCAGAAAAAGCAACTTTCAAGACTTGGTACTTATTTTAAGGACTGCAATGACTATGTAGTCTGACTTTGAGAAATTGAAGGCCCACAGCCTCAGGGAAGGAAGGATTTGCTCACAGTGCAGCAACATGTTTTTAGGTATAATGTGCCATTAGCAAGTCTGCCTAAAAAAATCAAAATGTGGTCTCAAAGAAAACCAATTTATCTCTCATAAATCAAACAGCAGAGGCAACAACATGGCAAATAGCAACTAACAATCTTATTAATCCCAAATTACACTACAGATAATTATTTTCTTTAGATTTGCTGGGATTTATATCTTTGTTTCTATGGCAAACTGTCAGGGTAAATGGAATGAAGTTACTAAGCAATGCCTTGCATGATGATCATCCCTCACACACTAACTCCCCCACAACATGCATAAAACTCACTACCTTTGGTGTGTGCTGCAGAGAATAAGAGCACAATGTTCTTGCCCCTCATCATAGACTACAGACTGGCCTCTAAATCCCAGGATGCCTTCCACATCCCTTTCAGTGGACAGGAGTTACATTTGCCATCCAACTCCAACCTAGGTGCTTCTTGCAAATAAATTTATCAGCACTGATATTGTCAACTACCAGAGACAAGCAAGTTTGCCTGTTTTCTTATCTTGAGAAATAAAGATAAGAAAAGCCTGAGAAATAAAATGCCATAAAAGATCCAACCATTTCTTAAAAGGATGTCAAAGGATTGTTTATAGACAATGAGATTAACTCGATTAAACATAATTTCTCCAATTAATACAAACTATTAGCATTCACTAATCATAGTTTATTGTATTTGATAAACTCCCAAAAGAAAATGGGTGTTCTTGGGACTCATTAATTTAAAAGAAGTTACTTCAAGTCCTAGAAATAATGGCAAGACAAAGGAAATAATGAATTCTGTATTATCTGGTCATGATTTTGCAACAGATTAGAGAATAAAACTAGCTTTAGAAACAGTAATATTAACAGCAATAATAATAATGACTAAAATGGCAATTGGAGGTTATAGGTAAGAAGCTTTTGGAACATTTTAGCACCTTTAGAATGAAAAAGAACTCTTCTAATATATACTCTTGTGAGATACAATAGAAATTGTCAGTGCCTGCTAATGGTTAGTAGTTGGATGTGAAAGACTTAAGTGAGAAAGCATTACAGTCAATAATTGTTGTCAATTCACCTCATTCCATTGATGTCAGCAGAGCTGGAATTTGATTGGCCACCTTCAAATCTGTCCCTTACTATTTACAAGTGGCATATGGAAAACATTTGATCAACTGTAATTACTCAGAGCTGACTGCCTGGTGGCAGGCTGGGAATTCTGCTGAGTCTGAATTTTCCTCAACAGGTGGATAAAGCTAGGAATCAAGAATCAGTATGCTCATCCTATTGAAATTTTTTTTTTTTTTTAAAGGAAAAACCCTATGGAACACAAAAGTGGAAATGTGTAACATAGCATGGGCTTCTTTGAAGCAAATTTCAAACTAGTGAGTTGGTGAGTAATTTAGGCCATTCTGGTAAAACAAAGAACCCAAGAAGCAGTTATCACAGTTATTCAGCCACTGTCAACCAATGGGAAACAGCTGAATGCATTTAAAACCAAAGCATAAAGCAGCTCAAAATAGTAGCTGTGATTGAATCACTACACAAAAAAATCAGGAAAAAAGATATTCTTAAAGAGTGCTAGCAGCTGACTAGACAGTACAGGGCTGCGGTAAGAGCACGACTGCTTACTGTTATTCTTGTCATGAAATAGCATTTGCATGGAGACAATTTATGTTTTGATTTAAAAACATGCTCAAGAAGATAAAATATATGTTGGAACTTACTTGTCTGATTTGGAGGAAATTACTCCCAAGGGTTATCTAATATTTTGTCTCAGATTTTTTTGTTGTCATTTCCTGCTAGTCTTATCTGGTCTACATGTTGTTGTCAGAAGCTCCAGAATGCATTAAAAATATATATATACATATATATATATATAAAACTTGAGGATATTCACAGATTTTTTTTTTTTCCCTTTCCTTTTAACTAAGGGCTGAAGAATGCTAATAAATGTAACTCTTAAGCTGTAGAAAAATGGAAGTTAGACTAGACCAGTCTAGAAATACTGCTTTTCAGTTCATTTCCCTCTCATTCAATAATCATCAACAGCAAGCAGCACAGGGCTGTCAATAACCTTTAATTTGCTTTAGAAACTTAGAATAAAAGTAATTTTATTCCCCCGGGTATAAATAAATGAAGGGAAACAAAGAGCACATGAATTTGACTGGTCACAGAACATTCATTAGGTTTATTCATCAGTTTCTAGTGAATACTTATTCAACTCAGAAGTTTGGGGGATTCAAAGCAGCCAAGAACAACGACAGTGCAGGGAAAAGTGGTCTTCTGGCTCAGGGCTGGGGAGCAGGTTGTCTCTATTCTACTGCTGGCTTCCTTCATGACTGAAAAAAGCCATTAAAAGTTTCTAGCCCTCACATGAGAAATGTTTTAGCAACATCTAGAAAGGGCTGCAGAACAATGGACAGCAAATATTGTACATAACTTATGGGAATATTAATTAAGAAGGATGATTAAGAGAATAATAAAAGAAAGAATGAAAAGAAATCAAACTGCAGAGAAAAGAATAAAAGATATGCTATCTATTGTGATGCATGCCACAGGCTTGCAAGATAAATGATACAAATCTTCTTTGCAAAATAGGATGATAAATAGAAGTACAGTAAATAACCAAGCATTTGTAAACATTGCAAACACGCAGTAAAAGCAGCTCAGTGTAAATTAAGGACAAGTCCTGAGCTGTCAGCAGTTATATAAGTGTAAAATCAGCACAAGTGAGGTCAGAGCTGGGTCTGGGAATGTTAATGTATTTGAACTGGAATGTTAATGCATCTGAACAGGAGTGCCAGGTACAACTTTACAATGCAGTGTCTGGAATTAATATTCAGTACTCTTCCCCTCTAATAGACTTTGGTACTGTGGGAAATACAAGAAGCACAAAAGAGGAAATCTCCTTCGTCTGCCAAAACCAAAATCAGCAAAGCAAACTGCGAGCTGATAAACAGCTGGTTTTCATTCTGCTGTAATAGGAACAGAAAGAGAAAGATGGAGATTGGAAGGCTGCAAATGAGGCTGTTTCCCTTCCTTGTTCAATGCTCTAATGTCCCAAGGAACAAACAGCACCTGAATTTTGGGTGTCCTCCTCTGGCATTGATTACTTTTCCTGTTTCAAAGGCCTTCAGCACTCACTTGTATCTCACAAGTGAATCCTGTCATGAGTCATCTATATAGCAAGAAATTAGTCATTCAAAAATGAAGAACAATAATTTTAAAGAAAGATTGCTGCTGAAGTCACACAGTGAGTAGGAAAACGAAAGTAACTAAGCCTCCCACCCTCACCCCTCACCAAAGACAGCAGCCAAACAGCTTTGAAAGGAGCACAAAATAAGAGAATGAGAAAGAAAGGGTTACCCTGCATCATTTAGGATGGCAAGGATTCTGTGGGGGGGTCTGGCCATCATAAGCTGAAGATCACAGTGCACTTGTCTGGTTGTCTGCTTTGACAATTTTTTTGGGCCTGAAGCATTTTGCAGGGAATATTATGAATTATAATTACAGATGTTTGTTTCACAGCAGCTTAGTTTTTGACATTTCACAGTTCTGTGCAAAGATGCCATTCTGAAGAAACTTGTATTGTGCCACCAACTTAGCAAATGTGAAGATTGTTGAAAGTAAATCAAAAACACCCACACACACACGAACAGTGGCCCTCTTTTCCATTCCTATGAAAGATGCTGCTGAAGTGATTGTGAGTAGTTGTTGAGTTCCCTTTTTTGGCTACATACCTTTCTCATAAGGCAGCAAGAGGTGCCAGACTTAAGAAAAGCAAACACTGAAGGGACGTCATGCATTCAAGCCTACCTTGGAGCTTGCCTTTTGCTAATATGAGACAAACCATTCCTGTAACTGGCAGGACCATGGAGACCTTGAAACTAATCAGGTCCCTGCTTCAAGGTATTTAACTCAAGTAGCTCTCTTAGTTGGGGCAATGGAAGTCAGATGCCAGTTTGACCATGCTGGGGAAGGAGGGCTGTCTGTTCTGGCACAGCTCCAGGCATGCAGTTGCCTTCTTGCTCAGCAAAGCCCCTTGAAACACAGAGAAAAGGCAAAGATGTAAAATGTTCCTCCCCAAGCCATCATCATATTATTCTTATCTGCTCCTTAATGATTTCCAGCTGAAGGGCTATTAAGCAGAGGAAGACTGTTTCTTTTGGGCTGAGGAAGCTCGACCTCCCCTGTTGCAGAGGACATTTATCTGCTGCTGCAGCTGGCCAGCTGTGAGGCGTACGGTGGCTCTGCCCACACACTGCCGTGTGCTTCCCCAGCTGGGAGCAGCAGCAGCCGTGCTCACGTGTTTTCTGGAGGTGGAATCAGAGAGCCACTGGCTTCCATCCTGAAAAAGGGACAGAAAACCACCATTATAAATTCTGTCCCTACCATTATAAATTCTGCTGCTGGGCTGCTGCATGGCATTCTCCAACTGGGGATTCCTCTGCTGCTCATGGGGGTTGTCTGAGATGATAGAGATGTACTTTTCTGAAAGATTTATTCTTCCCATAACTAAAAGCCCCTCTTTTGTGTTTTTTTGTTTGTTGTTTCTTTGTGTTGTTTATTTTTCCCCCCTCAGCATTGTACAGTCGCATCCCTCATGAGAGGGCGATCCTGGTTATGCTCTTGTAGCTGAGAAGGAGTTTTCAGAGCAGCTGATGGATTATCTTGTTCCTCAGTGGAACAATTATGCCCATATTTAGGTGATAAACCACATTAGCTTCTGAAATTTAGAACTACAGAGAAAAAAAAGCAACACAGTACATTATCACCTGCAAAAGGCAAAAGGAGGCATTGAGGTATCAATGGGGAGAGTTGTAATCTCTACCATTTAACAAATCCATGTCTTTGTGGGAGAGAAGTAGAAACAGGCAAGGAAGCAATAAGGTACAGTGTGGAAATTATCAGCAGATTTTTGGTTTTTCTGAATAAGGTGCTTTGGAGCAGACAGGGCTAAGAAAATCCCTTCAGAAGACAGGGGAAGTGGGTATACGATGGAGAGAACTTGGCATCATAAGCAGGTTATTTTAAATTATTTTAGTATTTTAAAAGCCAAACTGGAGCATATTTTCTGGTGCTGCATGGAAGATAAATGTCCTGTTGGAGAGGAATAGAAGCACAGATCCTCTGACAGGTAGAGAGAGTTGATTCATCCTCATATGACAGCCTTTAAAGTGGGGCTGCACCTTGTGAAAACAGAAGCAAAGGTTCATTTTCTGTATAAAAGGAGGACATTAAATAGTCTTAAGCCATTTAGTATGATTTGCTCCTTTGATCTGTGTATGGCTTTGTCTATCCTCTGTTAATTTACTTAAGTGTTCACAAGGAGGGGCCAAGGGGAAAAGCTTCCATTAGAGCTACAAAACTGCTGAGTTGTCTGACAGTAATTCTATTTCAAATTCATTTATTTAAGTAGAGAGAAGGTGGGGTTGAGGAGTGACTTTTGCTTTCCTTGGTATGGATAGGATAAATAGTTGAATGGAAATATGTGTGTTGATGACTGGAATTGCTAAAAGCTCATCCCTTAACAAGCTGACCCAGTGTAATGCTACATGGGTTACTGGTTGGGCCTTCTTGCTGTGCCTTGCACTCTCATTCCTGCTCTAGATCAAACCAGACAAATTCCCATGTGTACATCCAAGTACAAAATCACAAAAAGCCACAGTGAAAGCTTCACCTGCATTTTTATTTTGGGGTCTGAGGGCTCCCTCGTGGAGTGATTTATTTGAGAGAGTATTTCATTCCCTAGATTATTTTCGATCCTTCATGCTGAGGCTGCAGAGATGACAGCTGTGATGCTGGTTACTAAGATGCACTTACACAGTGCACTGACATTGTACCAAAATGATCAACAGACTTTTCACTTGAGCAACAGTCTCCTGGGGACAGAGTCAGCCACTGTTAACCTGAGCTGTGTTCAAATCATTCACATGGGAGACAAAAATCTTCATATCTTGTTACCAATTCTTGAAGTCACCTGCTCCTCCATTTTATTGAATAAAGTAGGACTGCCTGGGTATGAATTGTGGTCACTGGGGTTTTGTGTCTTAGTGGGGTTTTTTTGGCTTTATTTACCCTCTCTAAAGGGGAAAAAAAGAAGAGTATGAAATGCTAAAAGTTTGATGTCAGCAGCCTCTCTGTGCAGACTGGCTGTTTTATTCCTTGTAAGAAGGAATTCTGTGCAGTCATTTCTGGATGGGGTTGCTATACTTCGAAAAAGAAACAGAGATAAGGGTCCCTAAATATTAAACCTGAAGGAAAAGACACTTTTGTTTAAGGTATACAGTTATATTAGGACATGGTGAATATCCTACTACATGTCAGCATTTAAAATCAAATAATAGCTGAAAAATTTTAAAAAAAATCATAATAAGAAATTCTACTAACTTTAATTTTGCTATGAGGATGTAATATTAAAAAGTTATATTTTTTTCCCCAAATATACTGCTTTTTAAGTGATAGCCTGGCTTGAAAAATAAACAACCTTCATTTGCATTAGTTGCTAAAAGCTGAAGAATTTTTTAGTTTAAAATTTTAACTCAATGTATATTTTAAATTAATTTTTTTTTTTGTTGTCTGGTTACTACACCAGTAAATGGAAATTAGTGTTCACATGCATTAACTTCACATAGTGGAAATTCTATAAACATTTACCTTAAAATTTTAAAAACACTTATTTTTAATTGGTTTTCTTTGATAAACACAAACTGACCTGATTAAAAGATGAAGCCAGTGTTAAAAGATTGCTAAATTAAATAAATGAAAGCACAAATTGAAGAGATAGTAGCCTCTCTTAAAGCCTTTATTCAGCTATGGATAAGAAATTTAATCTCATCCAGATTATTTTAAAAAAATCAGTTTGTACTTCACATGTATGCCTTGTTTTCATGGATTCCAAGGTTACAAGGCCCTTTATGTCCTTCAGGAACATCACCCATTAATCTTGTATGCCATTAGGTTGGTCTTGAAGACTTTGAAGTATATTGTCCACATCTGGCTGTGTGGAAGGTCAGGATGTTCCCAGCTTTACTTAACTACAACCAGATTCAGATGATTATTTTCCAGACCATCTCATTTTAATGTTTTCTGTCCTTTTGCATTGCTCCCAAAACAATATTAAAATTAAAATCACAATGATCTTGGTAATTTGAGTTACGCATTAAATTAGAATACAACAATAATAAAGTTCATTTCCATATTGTTCCTCACAACAGCCATAGACTATTTTATCATTCAATCAATATTACTATGTTTTATAAGTCAAAATTACTTCAAATTTTACCACACAAAAATGCACTGTTTTAGGAAATGTACATAGTGAACATCAAATAACTTTGACTCAAATAGCTTTTAATGATAGATGAATAAAGGAAATGTGAGGTAATTTAAGACAGGTACTTGGCCAGAGTACCCAGCAGAGTTTGAAGACAGGACAGAGAAGTGGTGGATGCATATTAGCCCTTGCCAGTGAGTATGCAGTACAGACCTCAGGCCTCCCCCATGCCATCCCATTTTAAATGGGGGAAGCCTGGCTAACAAAAATCATGATATCATTGGAGTTAGTGGAAAAAATTCCAACATTTCATCTGCAATGGCTTTTCACTTCTGTTCTTATTAATACTCTGTAACAGGAGGGTTTTATATTTGGCTATATTAAAATTCATATATGATGTACTAATGAAATCTAAATGCCAGATTGTGAAAAGTGGCTCATGTTGCTCCTTTGGTCTAGATTTCCTTTTTGTCTCCATGTGTCTCCAGCTCCTTTCTTTCTTTCCCTCTTTCTAAATAAAGTACATAGATACTGGTTGTAATTTGGGGAAAACAGTTTTTTAGAAATTTCTCATTTCCCATACAAATCCATCACAGGTGCTTCAGCTCTTGCAGGAAGGTTAAGTGGACATTTACAATCAGCCATTTATTTGCTCCAGCTCTTTTACATTGTTCTTTTAGAAGGTGCTCACAGCATGCTTCTCTGACTGTTTAGAACTGCATTGGTAAAACAGGATTGTTCTCTCCAACATCTCCAATATCTGCAGCAGTTCCCCCTAATGACTTTACATGACTTATAGTTTCTCTCAAATTTCTTTTTCCATGATCTAATAAATTTTTCCTCACAACTCAAGGCTTGTGCCATCTATTCCAAACAAAATATTTGATCCTGAAGCTTTTGTTTGTTCTATTTTTTTCCTTTATCTCTTCATATTTAATTTTATTTAAAAATTTATTTCATATGAATTGTAACAATAAATACCCAAAGCCTTTACATGCTATCTTCGCATCTTGGTGTCTCACAAATATATTTTATTTTACCCAACCCATGAATAAATTATTTGCAGGAGTTACTCATTCACTGCATAAAAGTAAGGTGAAATAAAGAAGCTTGAACAGCACTTTTCAGCATTATGCAATGATTTAAAATAAAAATGGAGAATATCATATCAACTAAGTCCATGGAGGAATGTGGAAAGGCAAAATGCTGCTAACCTAGTTATGATTTGGGATAAAGACTTACTTGCATTACAGTATTTTCTCACCGGGATAGCAGTGACTCATGACTCTCCCAAAACTACATAAGACCTTTTCCTTCCAGACTTACTGCACCAACTGTGTGCTAATAATATTTGCTGAGGAAAATTTCCAGATATGATATTGTGCATGAAGATAATGAAATTCAGTCAATTTAAAGTATGGTAGACTCTTTGTATTAAAATGTTCTGTCATGCAGAAAACAATATTTTTTATAAATTCTTCACAAATGTCTAGGATCAAGGTAGCTTTAGCACACATCTTTAGCCCTTAGCAGAGAGTGAGGAAGTTGAATTTCTGAAAGAAAGGATGCATCCAAAATTGACTTGTGCCTTCTGGAAAATTTATTTGGCTTAGAGAGAAGTTCCACACATAGACAGTTCCCAGAGAAAGTCAGAAACAACTCTGGGACAACTCATGGCTGTTGGATGCAGTGACAGAGCAGCCTCATAGGTCTCATAGGAAAGCAGGACAGTAGATGAAAGGCGGGGGAGGAAGGTGCCAGCAAGGTACCCCTAAACTCAGGCTAACAAGTCCTTGTTCATGGGAAGTGGACACTGACTGCTCTGACACCCAGGGTTTCCTTCTGCCTCAGCCATGGCTATGCTCCTTCATTTAGTCATGTGCCAAATACATACCTGAAACCCAACCTGCCAAATCCACCTCATGACCTATCTTTAAATCATCTTAAAACTCTACCCACCAGAGTCCTTCCATCAGTTTGCACATCCAGCCTGTCTGTGAGCACAGTCTGTGCTGGAGCTTAATGGGATGACAGGCAGTCCAAGTGTGCTCAGGAAACACTGCACTTTGGAGCATAGAAATGGAAGCCCTCAGTCTCCCATCTCTAACAGCTCCACCATCTGTGGCAGATCATTCACACACAGGCTAACAGCAATACCACGGCAGAAGAGACGATGTATTTTATGCATTTATTAATTTTTAAGGAATCATTTACCGAGCTGTGCAAAATGTTGCGCTCAAACTTGCTGGAATCAGATTTGGATATTTTTATGATCATTAAAATCTGACCATGTTAACAAAGCTTCTACATTCTTGTCTGAACTGGAAAGCCAGTTAATCTCCTTCATCTGGAGACACACAAAGAGGGATGTGGCAGAGAGCTGCTATGTTCCAGTTCAGCCTCCCTGCCAGCCACGAGGAGGTTTGTTCCTCAGTATTTAAGATATATTAAGCTACAGAGGAAATATATCATCACCCCAAATATAGAGGTTCTCAAACTTTCAGGTGTCTGCTAGTACATTTTACATGGGGTTTAGTTTTTATCAGCCCCTCAAATCTGTTTCCATTGGGTGCCCAGTAACCTCTCTTCCTCAAAATGCAATGTACAATTCTTCCTTCAGCACTTTCACACAGCTGCCATTCCTTTAAATCAACCTGTCAGAGAAGCATTTCCTCATTGCCTCTCCAAGTGCAGGCTCCTCTCTCCCTTCTCACTAAATCATCCTGGCTTGATGCCCAGAACGAGCAATGTTCAGTTCTGGACAAATGACAGTTTTTCTTTACAGATGAAAATGTGTCTGTGTTTAGCATTTTCTTTCCCAACCACACAAAATTAGGAACAAGAGTTTTATGTATTTGTAGAAGTTGTTTCTGTTTTATAGTACTGAAAAGTCCTAAAGGGTTTCTGGTTAACAGATTTCAAAGTTTTATCATTTTTCTGAAAAAAAGTTAATTATTTTGCAAGTTGGTTTGTATTTATTTAATTTAATTTGTCTTTCATTCTGAGACATGTTTTTGTAAAAGAGGAAACAAGAATGAATGAGTAGAGTAAGAGGAGAATAGGAACTATCTGAAACAAAGTTACAGCAAGATGGCAAAAAAAGGAAATGTTGCATGGAAAAGAGCAAAGGCATAGAGAGCTAGAAAATGATGTTGTGGCTGCTAGAAGGAAGCTGTACCTACTCGACATAAGGAGAGAGAGTAAGGCTCAAAGTACATAGGGCAGTTAAAAAAAAAGGAAAAAAATGGAATGTTAAGGTTCTAGGATATATTATTATGACCATTGTGACTATGAGTCTTCTGAGATTGAGAATAATAATAATAAAAACCAGATTAGTTTTGCTTAGCCGCTTCTTGACAATACCTTCTTAAAATCATACCTTGATGTGAAGGAGTTATCCTTCTAGGGCATTACTGCCTGATGCCTTTAAGAAACTCCTAGATTCTACTCTAATGTTTATACTTCTAATTATGTGCTTTTTTGATGCTGTTTCCAGCATATTCTCTTCATTTCCCTGCAAATCTGTCTATAAAGGGACTTTTTGTCATTGCTGTTTCTGAACTAGACTTGAGAGTTAGCTCCCACTCAGCCCCACCAGCCTCAGTCAGACATGGAGTCTGCTGTATCTATCACTTTCTGGCCATAGTGTGTCAAAAAACCCCTTATCATTGTCTTAATGTTCATAGAGAACAGACAGTGACACATTGGACAACATCTCCCTCCTATGATTCCTTCTGGGGTGGTTTCAGCACTGGTGCTCACCCAGAAGAGTGTTTGGGTAACCGCCTGGAAGAGCCACCTCGCGCCAGGGGAATCTGTCGACAAAACGCCATCCAAAAAGACTCCTAGGCAAGGCTACTTCTTTCTGTGTTCACCCAGCCATGGACAGCAAACAGCCACAGCCTGCCAAGTGCTCATGGGCTTGCTCACATGACCATTGGTTTCTCTCTTGTGCCATTTGAGAGCTCCTTTCACTGGCTGCCACACACGCGTACAGTGACCAAGAGACTCACTGCAAATAACAACACTGGCAAACAGTTCTCTTTGCTCCCACTTTCTTCTGCGTGTTCTTTGTGGTTACCAGCACACAAATAGCATGCACAGCCCTCACTTTCATCTAGGTCTTAGATTTAATTAAAGACTACACAAAAATATTACATGTAGCAGTATAAAAATGTAATGCTAAGAAGCACTGCCTGCTGGTGACAGTGCTGTCTCTTTGGGCATGATGAGGCATCTGTATGGATACTTACTGAATTACATTAAATCAACTAAAGATTGCCAAAAGAAACTCTAAAGGAATGACATTGCAATGCGCTATTGCAAGCTAGCCTTATTAGAGTTAATCAATTTTCTTATGTATGCAGCAAAATGTTTAGAAGATCTATACTATAATTCTGTCAGCAGCTAAAGTCTTGGACTTCTGACCTTCAATGAGAAAAGTCACATGAAGAGTGCAAAGTTAGTTTCCAAAGCAGAGAAGTGAATGCAATAAAAACAAATCTGATTTTGAAGTCTTGTCATATTCTCTCCAAATTTATATCTGTTATACAACAAACCATGGCAAAAGTGTTTATGTGACCCCCCTAGGGATTATTCTGTCAAATAAGGTGAAAGAGAGTGAGCCATCACTGAGGGATTTATTATCTTTTCTTTAAAATTAAAATCCTAATTCCAAACCTCCCAAGCAGACCATAATTTTTCATCAAAACTAAGGCACTTCATTTGCTCAGTTTTTACTGTTGAATTTCTTTGCTCTTCTACCTATTAAGCACATTGAGTCCCAGGTCATGTAATATTCAATAAAGAAAACAGCATTAATGAAAGTTATCAAGGACTTGGAATAAGCATGCACTATGGGCTTTCAGTTATGAAGAGAATAAGAAAGATGGGTTCTCAAACACTCTGTGGTCTTGGCAGCTTCAGGCTTCCAAAATTAACTCTTAAGGCTTCAGTCAAAAACATGCATGAATGCATTTAAGTAAGCTGGACTGGCAAAGAGTAGATGAAATATTATCATCTTACTGTTAATGTCTGTATTTCACAGATATTGTATTTACATAGATATGTATTTTCACACATTTTTAATACAGACTAAACAACAAATTTGGATCCAAACTGTATCCAAATACATTATTCTAGAATATGAGTTTTGTAAGCAAGGAATGTTCTCTCACAGGTAAAGGAAAAACATCATGCAAGTCAATAGTTTTGTTGAAGTCAACAGCAAAATCTGAATTAATTTTCAAGGCTTTGTGTTTCACTATTGCAGCTTTGCCAAAAAACACAGAAAAAGAGGGAGGTAGAGAAGGACTGGTCGTTTTATGAACAGAAAAAAAGGAAAGGAAAGGAAGAAAAGAGAGAAAAGGGAAAAGGGAAAAGGGAAAAGGGAAAAGGGAAAAGGGAAAAGGGAAAAGGGAAAAGGGAAAAGGTTTCGGGAAGGGAAGGTTTCGGGAAGGGAAGGTTTCGGGAAGAGAAGGTTTCGGGAAGGGAAGGGAAGGGAAGGTTTCGGGAAGGGAAGGGAAGGTTTCGGGAAGGTTTCGGGAAGGTTTCGGGAAGGGAAGGGAAGGGAAGGTTTCGGGAAGGGAAGGTTTCGGGAAGGGAAGGGAAGGGAAGGGAAGGGAAGGGAAGGGAAGGTTTCGGGAAGGGAAGGGAAGGGAAGGGAAGGGAAGGGAAGGGAAGGGAAGGGAAGGGAAGGGAAGGGAAGGGAAGGGAAGGGAAGGGAAGGGAAGGTTTCGGGAAGGGAAGGGAAGGTTTCGGGAAGGGAAGGGAAGGGAAGGGAAGGGAAGGGAAGGGAAGGGAAGGGAAGGGAAGGGAAGGTTTCGGGAAGGGAAGGGAAGGTTTCGGGAAGGGAAGGGAAGGGAAGGGAAGGGAAGGGAAGGGAAGGGAAGGGAAGGGAAGGGAAGGGAAGGGAAGGGAAGGGAAGGGAAGGGAAGGGAAGGGAAGGGAAGGGAAGGGAAGGGAAGGGAAGGGAAGGGAAGGGAAGGGAAGGGAAGGGAAGGGAAGGGAAGGGAAGGGAAGGGAAGGGAAGGGAAGGGAAGGGAAGGGAAGGGAAGGTTTCGGGAAGGGAAGGGAAGGGAAGGTTTCGGGAAGGTTTCGGGAAGGTTTCGGGAAGGGAAGGTTTCGGGAAGGTTTCGGGAAGGTTTCGGGAAGGGAAGGGAAGGGAAGGGAAGGGAAGGGAAGGGAAGGGAAGGGAAGGGAAGGTTTCGGGAAGGGAAGGGAAGGTTTCGGGAAGGGAAGGGAAGGTTTCGGGAAGGGAAGGTTTCGGGAAGGGAAGGTTTCGGGAAGGGAAGGGAAGGGAAGGGAAGGGAAGGGAAGGGAAGGGAAGGGAAGGGAAGGGAAGGGAAGGGAAGGGAAGGGAAGGGAAGGGAAGGGAAGGGAAGGGAAGGGAAGGGAAGGGAAGGGAAGGGAAGGGAAGGGAAGGGAAGGGAAGGGAAGGGAAGGGAAGGGAAGGGAAGGGAAGGGAAGGGAAGGGAAGGGAAGGGAAGGGAAGGGAAGGGAAGGGAAGGGAAGGGAAGGGAAGGAAAGGGAAGGGAAGGGAAGGGAAGGGAAGGTTTCGGGAAGGTTTCGGGAAGGTTTCGGGAAGGTTTCGGGAAGGTTTCGGGAAGGGAAGGGAAGGGAAGGGAAGGGAAGGGAAGGGAAGGGAAGGGAAGGGAAGGGAAGGGAAGGGAAGGGAAGGGAAGGGAAGGGAAGGGAAGGGAAGGGAAGGGAAGGGAAGGGAAGGGAAGGGAAGGGAAGGGAAGGGAAGGGAAGGGAAGGGAAGGGAAGGGAAGGGAAGGGAAGGGAAGGGAAGGGAAGGGAAGGGAAGGGAAGGGAAGGGAAGGGAAGGGAAGGGAAGGGAAGGGAAGGTTTCGGGAAGGGAAGGGAAGGTTTCGGGAAGGGAAGGGAAGGGAAGGGAAGGGAAGGGAAGGGAAGGGAAGGGAAGGGAAGGGAAGGGAAGGGAAGGGAAGGGAAGGGAAGGGAAGGGAAGGGAAGGGAAGGGAAGGGAAGGGAAGGGAAGGGAAGGGAAGGGAAGGGAAGGGAAGGGAAGGGAAGGGAAGGGAAGGGAAGGGAAGGGAAGGGAAGGGAAGGGAAGGGAAGGGAAGGGAAGGGAAGGGAAGGGAAGGGAAGGGAAGGGAAGGGAAGGTTTCGGGAAGGGAAGGGAAGGGAAGGTTTCGGGAAGGGAAGGGAAGGGAAGGTTTCGGGAAGGGAAGGGAAGGTTTCGGGAAGGGAAGGTTTCGGGAAGGTTTCGGGAAGGTTTCGGGAAGGTTTCGGGAAGGTTTCGGGAAGGTTTCGGGAAGGTTTCGGGAAGGGAAGGGAAGGGAAGGTTTCGGGAAGGTTTCGGGAAGGGAAGGGAAGGGAAGGGAAGGGAAGGGAAGGGAAGGGAAGGGAAGGGAAGGGAAGGGAAGGGAAGGGAAGGGAAGGGAAGGGAAGGGAAGGGAAGGGAAGGGAAGGGAAGGGAAGGGAAGGGAAGGGAAGGGAAGGGAAGGGAAGGGAAGGGAAGGGAAGGGAAGGGAAGGGAAGGGAAGGGAAGGGAAGGGAAGGGAAGGGAAGGGAAGGGAAGGGAAGGGAAGGGAAGGGAAGGGAAGGGAAGGGAAGGTTTCGGGAAGGGAAGGGAAGGGAAGGGAAGGGAAGGGAAGGGAAGGGAAGGGAAGGGAAGGGAAGGGAAGGGAAGGGAAGGGAAGGGAAGGGAAGGGAAGGGAAGGGAAGGGAAGGGAAGGGAAGGGAAGGGAAGGGAAGGGAAGGGAAGGGAAGGGAAGGGAAGGGAAGGGAAGGGAAGGGAAGGGAAGGGAAGGGAAGGGAAGGGAAGGGAAGGGAAGGGAAGGGAAGGGAAGGGAAGGGAAGGGAAGGGAAGGGAAGGGAAGGGAAGGGAAGGGAAGGGAAGGGAAGGGAAGGGAAGGGAAGGGAAGGGAAGGGAAGGGAAGGGAAGGGAAGGGAAGGGAAGGGAAGGGAAGGGAAGGGAAGGGAAGGGAAGGGAAGGGAAGGGAAGGGAAGGGAAGGGAAGGGAAGGGAAGGGAAGGGAAGGGAAGGGAAGGGAAGGGAAGGGAAGGGAAGGGAAGGGAAGGGAAGGGAAGGGAAGGGAAGGTTTCGGGAAGGGAAGGGAAGGTTTCGGGAAGGTTTCGGGAAGGGAAGGGAAGGGAAGGTTTCGGGAAGGGAAGGTTTCGGGAAGGGAAGGTTTCGGGAAGGGAAGGTTTCGGGAAGGGAAGGTTTCGGGAAGGGAAGGTTTCGGGAAGGGAAGGTTTCGGGAAGGGAAGGGAAGGGAAGGGAAGGGAAGGGAAGGGAAGGGAAGGGAAGGGAAGGGAAGGGAAGGGAAGGGAAGGGAAGGGAAGGGAAGGGAAGGGAAGGGAAGGTTTCGGGAAGGGAAGGGAAGGGAAGGGAAGGGAAGGGAAGGGAAGGGAAGGGAAGGGAAGGGAAGGGAAGGGAAGGGAAGGGAAGGGAAGGGAAGGGAAGGGAAGGGAAGGGAAGGGAAGGGAAGGGAAGGGAAGGGAAGGGAAGGGAAGGGAAGGGAAGGGAAGGGAAGGGAAGGGAAGGGAAGGGAAGGGAAGGGAAGGGAAGGGAAGGGAAGGGAAGGGAAGGGAAGGTTTCGGGAAGGGAAGGGAAGGTTTCGGGAAGGTTTCGGGAAGGGAAGGGAAGGGAAGGTTTCGGGAAGGGAAGGTTTCGGGAAGGGAAGGTTTCGGGAAGGGAAGGTTTCGGGAAGGGAAGGTTTCGGGAAGGGAAGGTTTCGGGAAGGGAAGGTTTCGGGAAGGGAAGGGAAGGGAAGGGAAGGGAAGGGAAGGGAAGGGAAGGGAAGGAGGAAGGGAAGGGAAGGGAAGGGAAGGGAAGGGAAGGGAAGGGAAGGGAAGGGAAGGGAAGGGAAGGGAAGGGAAGGGAAGGGAAGGGAAGGGAAGGGAAGGGAAGGGAAGGGAAGGGAAGGGAAGGGAAGGGAAGGGAAGGGAAGGGAAGGGAAGGGAAGGGAAGGGAAGGGAAGGGAAGGGAAGGGAAGGGAAGGGAAGGGAAGGGAAGGGAAGGGAAGGGAAGGGAAGGGAAGGGAAGGGAAGGGAAGGGAAGGGAAGGTTTCGGGAAGGGAAGGTTTCGGGAAGGGAAGGTTTCGGGAAGGGAAGGGAAGGTTTCGGGAAGGGAAGGGAAGGGAAGGGAAGGTTTCGGGAAGGGAAGGGAAGGTTTCGGGAAGGGAAGGGAAGGGAAGGTTTCGGGAAGGGAAGGGAAGGGAAGGGAAGGGAAGGGAAGGGAAGGGAAGGGAAGGGAAGGGAAGGGAAGGGAAGGGAAGGGAAGGGAAGGGAAGGGAAGGGAAGGGAAGGGAAGGGAAGGGAAGGGAAGGGAAGGGAAGGGAAGGGAAGGGAAGGGAAGGGAAGGGAAGGGAAGGGAAGGGAAGGGAAGGGAAGGGAAGGGAAGGGAAGGGAAGGGAAGGGAAGGGAAGGGAAGGGAAGGGAAGGGAAGGGAAGGGAAGGGAAGGGAAGGGAAGGGAAGGGAAGGGAAGGGAAGGGAAGGGAAGGGAAGGGAAGGGAAGGGAAGGGAAGGGAAGGGAAGGGAAGGGAAGGGAAGGGAAGGTTTCGGGAAGGGAAGGGAAGGGAAGGGAAGGGAAGGGAAGGGAAGGGAAGGGAAGGTTTCGGGAAGGGAAGGGAAGGTTTCGGGAAGGGAAGGGAAGGGAAGGGAAGGGAAGGGAAGGGAAGGGAAGGGAAGGGAAGGGAAGGGAAGGGAAGGGAAGGGAAGGGAAGGGAAGGGAAGGGAAGGGAAGGGAAGGGAAGGGAAGGGAAGGGAAGGGAAGGGAAGGGAAGGGAAGGGAAGGGAAGGGAAGGGAAGGGAAGGGAAGGGAAGGGAAGGGAAGGGAAGGGAAGGGAAGGGAAGGGAAGGGAAGGGAAGGGAAGGGAAGGGAAGGGAAGGGAAGGGAAGGGAAGGGAAGGGAAGGGAAGGGAAGGGAAGGGAAGGGAAGGGAAGGGAAGGGAAGGGAAGGGAAGGGAAGGGAAGGGAAGGTTTCGGGAAGGGAAGGGAAGGGAAGGGAAGGTTTCGGGAAGGGAAGGGAAGGGAAGGGAAGGGAAGGGAAGGGAAGGGAAGGGAAGGGAAGGGAAGGTTTCGGGAAGGGAAGGGAAGGGAAGGTTTCGGGAAGGGAAGGGAAGGGAAGGTTTCGGGAAGGGAAGGGAAGGGAAGGGAAGGGAAGGGAAGGTTTCGGGAAGGGAAGGGAAGGGAAGGTTTCGGGAAGGTTTCGGGAAGGTTTCGGGAAGGGAAGGGAAGGGAAGGGAAAAGAAAAGAAAAGAAAAAAAGAAAAGAAGAAAAGAAAAGAAAAGAAAAGAAAAGAAAAGAAAAGAAAAGAAAAGAAAAGAAAAGAAAAGAAAAGAAAAGAAAAGAAAAGAAAAGAAAAGAAAAGAAAAGAAAAGAAAAGAAAAGAAAAGAAAAGAAAAGAAAAGAAAAGAAAAGAAAAGAAAAGAAAAGAAAAGAAAAGAAAAGAAAAGAAAAGAAAAGAAAAGAAAAGAAAAAGAAATAAATTTCTTTAATTCTATTCTATTTTGGTGGCAGAAGGGTCAGGGAAGCAATAAAAGGGAAATATATGTGTTTGTCTTCTACCTCCCAGCTAAATTTTTCTTTCTTTTTTTGTTCTCTTTTTCTTTATCTTTTTCTTTTTTCTTTGAACAGACATTATTAAATAGAAATAAGAGATTAGTGGAAGAAATTTAATTTAGATCAGAGGCAATTGTGTAGCTATCGTGTTCACTGAAATGGTCACTGAAGAACAACTGGGGCACAGCACCACGTCCTTCAAGAGCAGGGCAGTCAAAGCAGCAGCAGGGAAGCAAGCTCATCCAAAGAGACTATTTTGACCAGGAAGGATAAGTACTTTTTGCCTCTTTACAAGACTATGGCTGCTGGAAACTTGACTGTGTTGAGAGTTATGAATAAAAAAATCACATAGAGCATTATGCTTTGAAGACAATAATGTTACAGAGTCTGCCTTTTTAATTTGTGAATGAGTTAATGTTTAAAGAACACCATTTCCCAGGAAAGTTTCAAGGCCATCAGTAGACCATATGTACAAGTTTTTATTCTCAGAAAACCTTAAAGGAATTATGTAATACTGTACTGAAAAGAAGCCAAAGTATGATTTTTGTGTAAAACACCATCATGAAAGTTTCTTGATATTTAGGCTGAATTCATCATTAACAAATGGATTTATGGTTCCAAGAGTCAAACACTTTTAACATTCCTGGTTCTTTTTCAGATATTGTTTTCAGAAGCATGATCAAAACTTGTTTTGCAGTCATCCCTAAATATTTTACTAGAAGATAGTTAAGGGATGTTTTATACGAGCCTTATGAGCAGAATAGAAAAGATGGTACAATTCTATTGCAATAAGGCAGTGAGGTGGAATAAGAAACTTAAGCTTCCCACCATGGTTTTCCTGAATCAACATTAAACTAAGGTACTATTATTGTTAAGTTTTTATGTAATTAATTCATTACTAGATATAAAAAAATGTCAGCAATATCAGAAAAGAATATTAATTCAAATATGAGTGCTTTGGGTGCATCTACTCCTCAGCCACAAAAAGTAAATGGACATATAGAAATACACTCCAAATGCAAAACCAAAGTAATATGCCTCATAACAAGCAGTGTTTCTGTGCTTGAATATTTGATGTACATCTTGCTTGAGTCAGAAACTGCTTATTTCCTCATGCACCTATTGTCTTGCATTTCTTCCTTATCAGGAACACACATGCAGAAAAAGGTATCTTTCAAAAACATTCCCAGGAAAGAAGTGGTCCTGCAGTCCCATTTCTTTTTCTGCCTTTACCCTGTGTCAGATAAATGCTAGGGGAGAAGCATCTCACAAGGAAAGAAGTGCACTGGATTTTCCATAGGCATTTTCTCTCATTCGGCTGCAGACACAGAAAGCTGCACGCACAGGCTGGGGGTCCAGAAGGTCTGACAACAGAAGCAAGGACCTGTAAGATGACAGAAGTGTAGTGCTACTGTAGGGAGAGGATGGCCTCCATCATGGGAGCAAACTGCTCCACAGGTGATAAAGTGGCAAACGCATACAAATTAATTTCAGCCTGCATGCTATTGTGAGCCTCAAGTATATTTTATCAAGAAAGGTCAGAATGTGCATGTCTTCTCTCATAATGTACGTTTAATGCTAACTGATTCCAAATACACCTCTGGTGTTGAAGGTTTGAGTGAAAATTAAGGAGGCACAAGACCTAAGTCATAGATACGAATTAACACCTTGTAGCAAGAGCAAGTGGGACAGCAGCCCTCATCATGGCTCTATTGCCACTTCAGCATTAACTCTATCAGGACAAGTTATGCCTCTTTATACACTTTTTTGACCTGAGCAGTTCACCATGTTCCAGAGCTCCTCACATTGCTTTCAGCTGAGAAGTTGATTATGTCTCAGGCAGCTTAGGAGGAATCATATCTACTCACCAAGAGTGAACAAAAGTCCTGATTTTCTGAATGCAACACAAATCAAGCAAGAGCACAGAGCTTCTTTGCTTTCAGTCCCTTTCTTTCCAAGGCTCTTTATGTTTCCTTAGTAAGTGCTGCAGTTTTTGATCAGCCATGTGTTACATTTCTGCCCCTTCGTGATTTATTCTGTGGTGTTTCATGCACATGCAGGCCCCTAACTAAAATTTCATTCAGTCAAACCCTGCTCACCAGATAATTTCAACTCTAGCACTACCTCACATGTTTTTTTAATTAAGATAGTGATATATGCTTGCACTTTTTTTTTTTTTGGAGGCAGCTCTCTCTTCAAAAACCTATTTATCTTTTATGGGCTGCTTAGATGGAGGCCAGGGTTTACTCCTCAGTCTTTGTGTACCCATCAGTCCATCTCTGAATTGCATGCTTTTGTAGCACCTGGCACAGAACTGTGAGTCTAAGTGGGGCCATGAGGGTCTAACACAATTAAATTATGAAGAGTATAAATGGCATGATATATCTGAGTTTGCATCAATACAGGTTGTGATCTTGGCAGAAACCTAGTGATGTTTCATGTTCACCAGGTGCTAAAGACTGAAATGGTTCATGCCTTAAACATTGTTATGGAGGAGTTTTGCCCATTATAGCAAAAACTGTAGAAAGATGCAACCATGGAAGCCCACCCCTCCTTGAAGATGACTGACTGGAACTTTGCGCTGTGAGTTAAGCCACCTAAGGGAATTCAAGATAAGACACCATTGTTCAATCATCTCAGGTCTAGGGAAAAGTAAATAAGGCTGAGGGAAAAGAATGCATCTACAAGAAAGCCAAATCCAGCAGAAAATCACCCCGGCTGGGTTTGGGGTAGGGGACACCAAGCCCACAGGGGCCAGGTTTAAATCCTCACCTCTCCTGCAACGAAGCGAGGAGGAGGAGAGTTTTGGCATGGCATAACCTCAGATCAGAGGTGATGAACATCCATCCTCCCTTACACAAACTGGCTCACCCAGGAAGGCTACATCCACGGGACATTCATGTGAAAGGCAGCTGAGGATGTGTCACAATCCACCAAAGACCCCCAGAAGTACTACCCAGACTCATTCCTGAGACCTTGCACAACAGGACCGCATGTGATGGAAAGGGAGGCAACAGACCCAGAGTCTGCTGCAAGAGATTGTGTCAAACCTGCCCCCACTCAGAAGGGTTACCTGGGCATTCCCACCCGTCCTGAACACATATTAACTAACCCATTGGATTCTGTGTTTTTTGAGAGGACTCTCACCACCAAGAAGATCAGATGGAGAGGATCAATGGAACATAACTGGGGTCTGTGGCATGGTGATATTTGCTTTTATTTGTATTTGTCACTATCTTTCTGTCCCTCCCAATTCTTTTATATTGCTTTCTCTTCCTTTTTCTCTCTCTTTCTCTCTCTCTCTCATAATCACTATTAAATAAAATCCATAATATTGACTTTGGCATATGGTCTCATTTGCCCCTTAATTCAGGCAGAGACATTTCTAATAACTTTAAAAACTGCACTGTAATGCAGGATAGGTGCAGCCTGTGTGATCCTACCTGTGTTTTAGCTCAATTCCTGAAGCCCCAGACCTGCATCCACATGGAGCCAGCAGGAATCTTCCCTTCATCCCTTCTGTTTGCTTGTGTTCAGCATCCTCAGCACGGCTTCAGAGCTTCTATACCAGCATTCAGCCAGGCTTGCAGCCCTGGTTTATCCAAACATGCAACCACTTGCACCAGCTGAGCAGTGAGGTACACACTCACAGTGATCCACTGGTGGCTTTTCCTGTGACTGAGCTGCAGTGTATGGGCCAGTCTCAGAAACAGCAGAACACAAAATTTATTTTATATGAGCAAAGAAAATTATGATAAAGTGCCAATCCCTTCTGAAAAGCCAATCTGATTGTTTGCTTTATGGAGAAGAAGATTTTGTTTTGTGTCATCCTTGGCAGGAAGAAGAGGCAACAAGGGGGGAAAAGAGCTCATTGAGTCCTTCAGACTCAATGAAAAGTGATTGGCTTTGGTTTGCTGACAGCTGCTGTCTGCTGGCAGACGTGGGCTTACACAGGTTTGGTTTCTAAGCTTCAGGTTTTTGCAAAGCAAATACAAACAATTTGGAGAGATTGACACGAATGAACTGAACGTGTTTTCTCCTGTTGAAATACTGAATTTTTTTTGGCTTTGGAATGAAGGAAGAAGGAACTGGACACAATGGATGAGGAACAGTGAGAAGACACAAAGTTGTCTGCTTGAAGAATTAGGGAAAAATAAAATCCTAAAAAAATTTCCATCTGCCTGTCACACTGCTGACAAATTGGAGTAGAAGGAAGCAGACTAATTATAGCATGTAAGTTAGCATCACATTTACTTCTTTGGTCAGTGACAAAACCAGAAAGATGGGTAGAATAATGAAGCATAATAAACAGAACTACAGTATGATATTATTACTTCTAGAAGATATTGTGGTAACTCCTCCAGTTCTCTGACTTCACTTTACTCACTTTTTTATTTATTTATTACATATTGTATTTTTAGTATAGAACAGCTGGATGTTGTTCCACAGGATTTTTTTTCTTTGAGGAAGCTCTGCAGTTGTAAAGCCTCCTACAGCCAATGCTTCCTGTGCTGGACCTGCATTGCCTGGTTTAAGTTCAACCTTGGGGTTAAAGCACATGGAGATGAGGAGGAGCATGTGGGATCCAGGCTTTTCTGTAAGCAAGTTCCCAGGGGAATTCTGTTGCTGAGGGAGTATGGAGGGGTGGGAACCAGTTCTGATCATCTGCATCTGTAGCCAGACAGTGGATGTCACAGCAGCAAAGTGAAACACATGCTTGGAAAATTCTTTGGAAACCAGCCATATTCAGGAAATAAAGAATGATTTATATTTGGGATTTCATTGTGGAAAATAAATCCACTAGCTAACTCTCGGGTTAGTTTTTTCTTTCCAGAAAAACAGGGTTTTTTCTGACTAAAGAAGTAAAGATGTCTCATAGAAAAGGAATACTCTACTGGAGCGTGTTACATTTTTATTTTAAGTGTTGTTCATTTATACTATCCGTGTCCTTGAAATTGCTAATAAAACTGGTAACCCTAGAGCAGTGTGGAATACAGTACTCTTGTGCCTCATGAGTACTTACGCTCCCTTACCAAAGCAGTATTGAAATTGTGTTTTCTAGTCCAGTGCAAATGGAGTTGTTATCCCACATTTAAAGGGTCATTTCTCTTTTGGTCTTCTTCTTTCCCTGCCTCTTCAGACTACTTTTTCTCACAGCTTAATTTGGAAATTTTCAGGCTTTTAGGCATGCTT